>NC_035445.2:46645568-47318068 GCF_002127325.2 Helianthus annuus | reverse complement strand
TAGTACTCCTGCCGGACCCTCCGGTGAATTTAGACGGTCCAGCGATGCCACAGCCACCACCACCTCTCGGGGCGCCTTAGTTTCCACGTCAAGTTATTCCAGGTCATGCTCCAGGAGCTGCAGTACATCCGGAGATACGAGCCGAGCTTGACAGGCTCAACGATTTGATAGGTTGGATGGTTCGGGCCGAGCAGGATAGATGAGAGAGAGGGGTTACCCCCGATACCGCTCCTACCACCTCGAGCACCACATCAGCAGCAACAGCCGCAGCAGCGAGATCTAGATTCGGAGCATGAGGCATAGACCAGTTGTGGTTTTTATTTTTGTTGTGGATGTACAAACTTATCTTATATATTTTTGTTATGGATGTACAAAAGTTATCTTCATATTTACGTTTGTTTTCAGTTATTCGCTTACTTAATGATTGTTGTCTTAAATTGATATAATACGGAAATAATATATATTTTGAATATAATACGGAAACAATATTTAAACGAGATAAACTTTTAATCGGAAGAATAATATTTAAAAAGGTAAAATGTTAAAAACAATATAATATTTAACCGATCGAATATATTAACGAACCGACTCTGAAAACGGTAAAATTTTTTATAGTGCAAAAAATAAAACTTTTTTTAAAAACACAAAAATTTTCACTAAAAAAACACCTCCAAAAACTATCAAAATACCCCACCAAAACACCCCTTCTTTCAACCAAAAAACACCCAACACCTGGACGCCTCGTATAGGCCTGTACGAGGCATCTAGGGTTTCTTAAACGTTGCGCCTGACATTCCCTGAAGACCCCCTTGAATTCTGTGCCTAGACACCTCGTATAGTCCTATACGAGGCGTCTAGGGCACCAAAAGTGTCCAAATAGCTTTAGAGGGTGTCCGAATAGTTTAGGCCTAATATATCTATACAACCTAATAAAAGCCTTAATTAGGGGACACGTGTCACCCATCTAGAGGCTCTATTCCTCATTTTCCCGCCAAAACTAGGCTCCATATTGATTTCCCTGTAGTGAACCAAACGCGGGATCCATTTACAATATTTCGGGTCATTTGTGTATCCCGTATTTAAATCATCTAACCCGACCTTTCATTAGCATACTAGGGTTTCCAACATTCAGCGTCTTCTCCAAGCTTCCTGTCATTCTTCTCCATCCTTCCTCTCTCAATCTCAAACATCTGATAAAAGGTAAATCGAATAAGTTCTTTTGTTGATCCAACAAAATAACGGATCATGATCACTCTTCATATCACCAACTAGGGTTTCACATAAATCGCTCTCGCGTTCTTCTCTGCCGACCTAGGGTTTCTCTTCCTCTCTTTTCTCTGATTCTTTTTCATGATTCCCAAAATTGTAAGCTCCATCTCTCACTCTTCTAATTTTGTTTGTCAGTTTATCATTGCGATTTAGGGCTCCATAGCGTGTGTGATTTTATATATTTCTTTGTGAATTCTAATTTGTGACAAACAGTGTCTATCTTAATTACTTGAAGGAGGACTTGCAAATCGTGAATGAGATCTGCCTCTAAACGAAGGGCATTGGAATTACATCAATATCAAGGCTAATAAAACCCTGGGATTTTATGGATTTTGATCTCATTTTTTTGCCATTGTCAAGCAAAACAAAGGTGAGATTAGCAGTATTGAGTGTTTCACATTTGATTTTTGCCAATGTATTAAACTGTTTGTGTTCTTCTAATCTGTCTCTTGCCCTAATTGTTTATTTGTTTTTTATTTTCTTCAGGTGCAGTGCGAGTTAGGTCTGTGAAATTTTACTCATAAATTTAAGCATCAATTTGTTATTAGAGAAGGTATGTGTTTCGTTTTCAATTCCTCTGTAGTCTTGACTTTTTTATCGGTTTCTTAAGGTTCTTTTTGTGTAAATTTTTAGGCTTGCATTTTGCTTTATTTCATTTATGGAAACAAGCTTTGTGATGACAAAGTTCCTGATCGAATTCACCGTACATATACTATTTGGTAATTTCAACCCATTTTGATATGTTATATGTCCAGACTATCACTTCTGATCTTAGACTAAATATATATCAAACCGGTTGAAACAATGTGTTGAGCCAGCGAGAAAGGAATCAAGGTTTTTCCTTTTAACTAATTGATTTTGGGCTTTATGTGTTCTTCAAGCCAGGTATTTTAATATGTACCTTTTATCCCATATGTTTACATTTGCTTTTAAACTGATTATTGAGACTTTAAGAATCATAAATTGATAGCTGGGTGTTTAATTGAACAAAGCAGGTTCGTTTTCTAGACAAAAATGGAGAAAGAAAGTAGGGTCACTTCGGAAATGGAAAAGTCAACATGAAATTCATGTTCAACTATGGACCGTGGTAGGATATATTAATTTAAACTCCAAGTTCAGTCATGTTATATTAATTTAAAATCTGTTGAATCATTTTGTTCAAGTCTAGGTATGGATCCATGGAAATTCAAAAGTGAATTGAATTTTGGAAATAAAAAAATAAAGATGGGAGAGACTAAAGAAAGAGATATCAGTTGTATGAAAAAAATGAGGTATGGGTTTGTATTTATAAATAAAAGTGGTGGCGGTTTGGTATAGGCTGGCACCTAAGAATCGGTATCCGGCTGCGTGAAAGTGTTGCATTAATGCATTGGTTGGCGAAACCGGCGAAGTTGGCGGAGTTGGGGAGGAAGGTTGAATTGCAATGATGGCGGAGTTGGGGAGGAAGGTTGAATTGCAATGATGGTAAACCACCTGTGGTTTGATCAAGATCAACCTACAGATGCTCAGTTTTCTACAAATAACGTTATTATCAAACACTAGAATTCAAAGGCAACAAGTTAAAGATTCTGTGTGTTTACTTGCAACTCCAGCTGCGCGAGTTGATAAACAAATCCTAACAACAGTTCATTTAAACTATTGTTAACGATTCCAATGGCGTTTTTTTACCAGATATACCCATCGCAAACTCACTATCATTTCCCACATCCGGCGCTTGATCAACATTTTTTGGTCTATTATATGCCGACTAGGCAGTCGGCCCAAGGTTATAACTTACCATTGCAGGCTGATGCCTCCTATGCTGTTTCCGCCCCTCCTAATCATCAAGTCCCGCCGCCTTATGGTTTGATCACTGCACCGCAGGTTGTCCAATCCACCACAAACACTGAAGCACCAGCAGGCGTGTATAGATCTTAAGAAATTATGTTTTTAGATTTACATTTCGAGTTTTACAGATGATGATACGAGGAACTCTGCTCTTGCTAAGGAAATGGCTGCTCATTCTTAATGTTTTTGTTATGGGCGAAGTGGTAAAAATATATCTATCAAAGGGTGCGTGCTGGGAGCTCTTTTTTTCTTATTTCTAATTGATGCTTAATGTTACATAATAGGTGCTGGGAGCTTTCTTTTTTTCTTATTTCTAATTGATGCTTAATTTTATATAATGTGCAGGTAGGAGAATACCAGTGTGCATAAAAGGTAAGATTTTTATGCTTCTAAGTTCTCTTAGATTCTACACATCAGATAACTAAATGTGGCAAAACGGGCAGGTCAACGAGTTTGGTAACACTGTAGCGGGTCGACATTAGTAATTTGTTATTGGTTAAAATGAGTTGGGTTGACCCAAACTGATCTCTCATTTTTTTAGGTCTTTAGCTTATTTATTCAGTGTCTTAAATATGACTATAAGAAGTATGTTATTTCAATAGATTTCTCATTTCTATATTCTTGATATAATGATTGGGGAGGTTTTATGCAATTTACATGATGGCGACTTCGAATCGGTTATACATATTCAACATGTTTTCCTTTTATTGCATTTGTTTTTAGTTTGAGTTGTTAGAGAAAAAGATAACCCAAATCGCCCTCTTTCATAAAGCATAGCCAAATCAACCTATTTATAAGTAAACGGGTCGAAGTTTCGACCAACGTTTTTATGCACATTACATCTAGATTGGCACCGTAGGAACAACCAAGTGTATCATTTGTAAGCCAATTTATGAGTTTCATTTCTTCTTGATTTAAATTTCATGAATTCTATCATGAAAGGTTTGACATTTGTAAAAGTTTGATACTTTTGTTGCAGCAAAAATGTCCACTTCTGCCGAAAAAGGGTCTCCTTCGCCACTAAAACAGGTCGGTTTTCAAGTTCTTAAATTATGCGGTGATTGCATAGGTTTGGTCCAGCGAGTCTGTGTTGTCATTGAACAGACGTTCTTTTGTCCATTTATAAATAATTGTTCTTTTGTCCATTTATAAGTAATTGTAGGTTGAATTCACTACGCACTTCGGGCAACTTCAAACCGTTTGACCCATTTAACCAGTTTTCTTTACCACTTTATTTTTTTTTCTTTTTTAGTTCTACACATAAATTATCTATTTGTTTCACTTCTACCATAAAGTAATTGGTAATTCTATAGGTACTTGCTATATATAGTCGATAAAGCTATTATTACTGTACATTTATAGTTATCATATCCTAAAAGTAATGTTTTCATCAATGAACTTCTACTTAGCATCGTGTAAGAAGTTGTCTTGAAAATATTGATGTTTAGATTTTTAAAATAGGTTCCCTCTTCTTTTTGTTGCTTAGAAGCACAAAAATGTATTTGTTATGATTCCAGTATACTTACTAATTGAATGCAAGATTGCATTTTGTTTGTCACAGGTCCATCCCGATTGACTAGCGTAGCCCGAGTACATCACTTCCTATAGTGGAATTGTAGGGAAGCGTCAGATGCAGGTCACATCTGTTGGTAACATCTACACCGAATGAGGTGCGTTTATTTAATTTACAAAATTAATATCTCATATTGAAGACCGTTATTACGTGTATTTATGCTTTTTAACCAGTTGGCTTCAAATTCAGTTACATAGGGCTGTTGATGCTTGCAAGAATGTCCTAAGAGGCTTGCATAGTGAAAAGATGGCAGATCATGAATTGGATTCGGTTCGTTATTTTCTTTTAAAGGGCAAAATGGGTAAAAAGGACGAGTTAATTAGGAAACACTCAAATGGGTTGATTGGGTGAAAGTGGCTCAAACTGTATTTTGAACACAACCTTCTAAATCATGTCTTTCAAAATTATTTGAAATAATATACTATTAGTTTTTGTAACCATGCTCAACACACTATTGGATTGTTGAGGTATAAGTATAACTCTGTTTATTGACATGCCAAACTAGCTCTGCTGATGAAACACGAAACATTAACCATATCAAATGCTGACTAGCTTTGGTTGTAGGCTATTTGTAGGCTGTTTTTATTCATAGGAGGTAACATTAGACTGAATTGACAATTTTATGAAGTTGTTGAACAGACCATTGTACCCTTTTCGAGTTGAATTAGCATAATAGTTTAGTTTTTCGTTGTTTTCTTATTGTTTTTGGCATGTATTTTATATAATATATTATGCTTCAAAGATTTGACAAGCTATATGGAGCTGCTACTATTAAGGATGTATACCTGGCATTTGAATAATTGAAAGTTGATGATCTATTATTTTACTATTGCATCTGCATTGCTGATGCTTAGGCATATGATGAAATTTCAGGCTTAAATATGGTTGTTTTTATTCCTTTTATAGCAATTTTTGACAATTTATGACTAAATTTTTGACAACAAATAATTATGGTCATTTATTTATATTTTAATTGACCTGTTTTGACCTGAACCTATTTTAACCCAAACCTATTTTGTCAAGAACCAAATTTAAATTAGCCCATTCTGACCAGAATCCGTTTTGACCCGTTACCCAACTCAACCTGACCTGAACGTTTTGCCAGGCATAAAGTTAGATGACTTTCTTAGCAGTAATAGTATACATACTCTACTATGCTTTATTTGTGATAATTTAAGTTTATCAATGTGGTAATCAATTTTCTGTTGTGAACAAGTAATTCAACAAGTTATGAGTCTTAGGGTATGAACAAAAATATGATTTATTCTTAAATTCTCTCTAAATATTATCTCAAACTTCTCTCTATTTTTTTTTGGACCATTTGATGAACTTCATATCCTAATCATGTTCACACTATTATAAATAAATATAACTTTGATACTTTATACCCATCCCAAGCGTCAAACTAAGAGAAGTATTAGAGAAATGCAATATTTTTTTATGTCATGGAATGTTTCTTTATATTTCAAAGTTTATGTTAACACTGTTCAATAATATAATTTACTTGAGTAGGGAGAGTTCATGTAGTTTCGGAGAATTTCGTATGCTTATCATAAACGTATAATGTTTTTTTGTCAATACATTCTTCTTTTAACAAACTGTGTACAAAGAAATCTTTAACAAACTGTGATTTTTTCGTAAACTTTTCTTTTAGTTCAGTGTAATTTAATATTCAGTATGTGATATGAAAAATAGGCAGTTTTATGTGTTATGAAAAATTGGCCGAACATATTTCGTTAGGTGATGATTGTTTTTTCAATTGGTCAAAAAGAATTCGAGGTTATTGGTTAGAAACTCCAGCAAGTAAAAGTATTAGAGTAATTAGCTTTCAATTTATATTTCCTTCATTTATTTATCTTTTCAGTTTTTAGATCTATAGTACGATCCTTCGTTATATTTTAATCTTAAACTTCAAATTTTCATAATAAGTCCATGCTTACAGTTTCTTTATGATTAGTATAAACGTAATTTTTTTTCAAAAAAAAAAAAAGAACATATCATTTCTCAACACCGCGAAATTCGCAGGTATTAGCACTAATATTAGGTAATATAATACTCATGCATCATGTTAGTTAATCAGTGCATAAAACTTAGATTACAACTAAGCGCATAATATCAATAAAGTGTTTGTAGTACCAACTTGTTACAAGGTGATTGGAACTTGATTTGTGTAAGTGCTTTTTAATTAAAACCGACCCTTTATATTTTATATGTAATCCATCCTATCGTAAAGATATCGGCTTAAGCAGGGCCGGCCCAATGGGCTTCCGACCCTAGGCACAGGCCTAGGGTCACCCAAATTGAAAGGCTTTCAAATTTGTTGTGGATTTTTTCCATACTAGGCCCATTTTGAGTTTTACAGTAAACAGCCCATAACATAAAGGCCCATCCAAACCATGTATCCAAACACAAAAGGCCTCAGTTAGATAGCGCGCACATGAAATTGGAGAACGAAAGGTGGTCAAAGCGGCTGCAGAATGAGAGTATCCAAACAGGCGCAACATGAATCGTCGGTAAGTAACTTATTAAACCATTAAACCAAGTCAGTTTTGATAAACAATATTTCACTTCTTCGATTTGTTGTCGGAATGTCGGCCGATCCTACAAAGTGTATTAAGAAAATCGCTAACGTGTATAAGCAATTACACTGATATGGGTTGGTCACCGTTTAATAATTTGTTGGTTAATTAGTTCGTTCTAAGAAAGCGTATAAAGTCCCAAATTATTTATGTAAAGATAGAAATATGAAGAGGCTTAACTCTCATCAGAGATCGCCACATGTGTAGGTCCTGGTTTTCTGAGATTCACAACAGGAATCAACAATCATAGGGGTTGGGTTATGAACACTAAAATAATATTACGTTTTTCAATGTTTGATTCTATATATTTGATCATATAAAAACACTCTACAATTGGTAGAAAGAAACAAATTAACTATTGAAATAATAGATGGATCTTGGAATGGGCCATAAACATATAAAAAAATTTTACAGCTCATTTACTATATACTATTTAAGGACTCGTTAACACTCCATAAACAAATTACCATTCACGGCTTAAGTGAGTTCATGACGTCTTGCATCTTTAACTATTAACGGCTTAAGTTACTTAGGCAAATCTTCGTGAAGATATAGAATTCTTGCGAGATTTGATGATGATTCAAATATTTAGATTAAAAAGGATGTTTTAATTGATTCAAGTGTTTGTGAGACATCTAGTAATATTTACAAGCACAAACCTTACTCTAGTGATTTGTAGTCTTAACACTACTGAGCTTGCAATTAGGTAGACTCTATTCCAAACATTTGATCTTGATTAAAGTGATCGAACTATGTTCAAGGAATATGGTGTGGTGGTAAGAAGCCTCTCGCCCTCTATCTAAGAGGTTGAGGATTCAAATCCTATAAAGTATTTAGTAGTAGGTTAGTTTGTTGTTGAAGAAAAAATTAATGTTTCATCTTCTAGTTGGTAGTTTGATATTTAGCTTTGGATCAAGTGATATATAATTAGTGAAGCTTTCACTCGGTATTCTCTAAAGAACCGATAGATGTATAACATTTATAGTTAGTCACAAGGTTAACAATACTTGGTTGATATAATTAGGGGTGTTACAAAAGAAATGAAAACCGAAAACACTAAAAATTTAATATGTAACTCATATATATATATATATATATATATATATATATATATATATATTAAATTTTTAGTGTTTTCGGTTTTCATTTCTTTTGTAACACCCCTAATTATATCAACCAAGTATTGTTAACCTTGTGACTAACTATAAATGTTATACATATATATATATAGGGTAGGGATATGGTAAAAAGTGTCCAAAGTGTAAGAAGTGTAAGAAGTGTTTTAAACCATTGGATATTTGATCTAATGGTTGAGATCAAAAGGGTATTAAAATGTAAATTGTATTTTAATTAGAAGGGGCTTTTGTAAAATTGAAGGGCAATAGTGTCTTTTCCATTCTTTCAAATATGGTAACCGTTTCAAACACAACCATCAAACTCCTAAAAATCAGCGAATTATATGTAACCGCCATCAATCTCCAAAAAAAAACAGCGAATTTCTTCATACTTTAAAACATTCCCAGATTTTTAAAACGTAATCGCAGATTCAAGTCATGGTGTTTTATCTGGAGACATTGTTGATGGCGTGGTGTTTTATCTGGAGACATTGTTCGTGGCGTAGTGTTTTATAAATACAAAACATTCCCAGATTTTAAAACACCAAGACTAGGATTCAAGTCATGGTGTTTTATCTGGAGACCTTGTTCATAGTGTGGTGTTTTAAAACATCTATGATTCAAGTCATGGTGTTTTATCATGAGACATTATTCATGGCGTGGTGTTTTATCTAGAGAGATTGTTCATATCGTGGTGTTTTATCTGGAGACATTGTTCATGGTGTGGTGTTTTATCTGGAGACATTATTCATGCCGTGGTGTTTTATCTGGAGACATTGTTCATGGCGTGGTGTTTTGTCTCCAGATGTTTAAAACACTATGCCATGAACAATGTCACCAGATAAAACACCACGCCATGATTCAAGTCATGGTGTTTTATCTGGAATCCCCAGCAACCTTCTATATAAAACACCATGACCAACATCATAGTCAATTTATCCAGTTGTTTTAAAACACCACGCCATGAATCTGATTATAGATCTATTTATGATAAAGTATGAAGAAATTCGTTGATTTTTTGGAGATTGATGACGGTTACCATATAATTCGCTGGTTACCATATAATTCGCTGATATTTGAATTAAATGACAAAATGTACAATTACAAAACTACCCTTTTGAATTAATTAAGAGGATGGACACTTGTCATTCCAGGAATATTTCTTACACTTCTTACAAATTAAGCACTTTGTACAGGATCCTAAACCTATATATATATATATATATATATATATGGGAAGGTTCATTTGAGAAGAAAATTTAATTGAGAAGAAAAAGAACAAATGGTAATTTTGTAAAATATTAAATAGTTTTTCACTTATCTCATTTATTATCATTTTTTACTAATTAATTAGTCATAAAGACTACTATCCTCCACATTAACTTTTTTTGCCTACACACATCAAAAAGTTGTCCTACATATTTCAAAATTCATCTTACACGTTAAAATTTATATTACACAACTCGTAATTTATCCTACACAACTCGTAATTTATCCTACACAACTCGTAATTTATCCTACACTTTAAATTATTATATAGTGGAGGGTTCAAATGAGAAGAAATTCTTTGTAAGAAGAAAAAAAGAAGAAATTTCAACCAATAGAAATGCTTCATTAGACTTCATCTAATATTTGTACTTATTGTAACTATAAGGGTATATTAGTAAACTTATATACATCATTAATTGGTAGTTCATCTTTAATAATTAACTATATTAAATTTGTAACTTATTTTTAAGATATATATTTTTCACAAAAAAATAAAAATAAAATTTCATTTATAGTGTAGGATAAATACGAGGCGTGTAGCATAAATTACGAGTTGTGTAGGATAAATTCCAATATGTGTAGGATAAATTTCGAAATGTGTAGGATAACTTTTGATGTGTGTAGGCAAAAATATTTAGTGTGGAGGATTATAGTCTTAATGACTAATTGATTAGTCAAACATAATAATAAATGAGATAAGAAAAAAACTATTTAATGTTTTACAATTATACCCTTTTATTCTTTTTCTTCTCAATAAAATTTTCTTCTCAAATGAACCTTCCCCTATATATATATATATATATATATATATATATAGGGCTTGGCTAAATAAGAAACTCTATCTTTTTAAGAAAACTATGCAAACCCATTGTCATCCATTGATTAGCTTTTATCTAACTTGATCAATGGCTCTCATCATTTTGGTAAGAATTAGAATTAAAAGAAATCTTATAATACACATTAATGATGCTGGAAGGGCATTTTCGGTAGAAGAAAAACACTTTTTGGCATTGGAAATGACAAAATTCACTAGTATCATCATCTCTCTCCTCTTTCTTCTAGTGAAATCTTTCAATACACTATTATCTCTCTCCTCTTTCTTCATCATGTGAAAGAGAAAAGCTTCATGGTCTTCAATGGTGATCTTCATTTGAAGATAATTTCAGCATCATGTGGTCTGAAAAAATCACAAAGACACACGCACGAGTGTGTGTGTGAGAAGAACGATGACAAGATGAATGTTTTTAGAGAGAGAAAGTTTCGATCTTCAAGTTCAGGTCTATATCGTGTGAAAGAGAAAATGTTTGAAGATTGTTGTTTTAGAGAGAGAACGACGGCAGGATGAAGGTAGAGAGATGATTTTTCTGTTTTAGAGAGAGAACAAGACACACACACGAGTGTGTGTGTGAGAAGAAGGTTTGAAGATCTTCTTCGTGTTCATCGGACAGTTATAGATCCGGTAAGTGTTCTTGAAATATCATTTCACACTTGATTTTGTGTTGAAATGGTTATTAATATGTTTTTATGTGCTGAAAGTGTTTTAGTAATGGTTGTTAATATGATTTTGTATTTTAAATAAATCAAAAACTTTAGGATGAGATATTGAACGTGTTTTTTTTGTTGGTTTGGTTGTTTATTAGGGGCTTTTGATCTTAACAGTAGTTGTTTTTTGTTGGTTTGGGTTGCTTGTTTGGGTTTTTGATCTGAACAGTAAGTGTTTTTTTGTTTGGTTGCTTGATTCACAGACTCAGGCCCATAACATGTGTTAAGCCCCCTATTAGAATGTTATATAACGTGTGTTGATTTACAGAAACAAACCCATAAAGATATTCAATTGATAAGCTGGATGGATGTAGGCGAAGTTAATGCGTGTTCTAGTAATGGTTAATGTTCATGTATTTTAAATAAATCCAAAACTTTAGGATGAGATTTTAAACGGGTTTTTTTGTTGGTTTGGTTGCTTGTTTGGGGCTTTTGATCTTAACAATAATGTAGGTCCCCTTGATGTGTATGGATCTTCACAAAATCGTCAATCCGATCAAGAGTGCGGAATCCTCTTGATCAGAATATAGCAGAATGAGTAGAAACAGAAATCAGCAATTCACTTTTCAACCAGGTTTTCTATTGTCACATCCCCAAAATCCACCTGCGGATAACACCCGCTTTGAGGGCGTGACTGACCAGGATCCAACCACCAATTATACTAAGCATTGGTTAATAGTAAAGTAAAATGTTATCTCAAGTAGTTTAGCAACATCTTAGCTTAAGTTTGATAGCAAGTTTAAACAAAACAGCGGAAGCATAAACCAAATAGTTTTAAAAGACAGTTCATGTTTCAAGCTAAATAAAACCCAACACACGGGTTTTGACGATCACTACACATTCCCAAGTAGCAGCTCCTCAGTCACTGGTTACCTGCAAAGCATGCAGTAAGGGGTCAACAATAATGCTGAGTGAGTTCACTAGTTGTCCAGTTTTAATTACCAAAAACTTGTTTCACCAGTTAATTTATCCGTTTATACATGCCATGGGGAGCTACCCCAAAAGTTAGCGACTAAACTGTTTTTCCAATACCGAACACTAGGTAACCGTTTGCGTTTCCGCAGGATGCCCCGATGTCAATGTTCTATCATCATTGACGGATGCCTGAGTACATTAGTTCACGACCGATCCCATACCATGGCACGGTGTGAGGTTGGTAAAACCTAAATAGCGCTATCAACTAATAACCCGTTCGCCTGGCCCCGGCGACTAATCGGTATTATGTAGTAGGGACTTGAGTGATAGAGTTGCGTTTAGTGCCGTTTGGTTGCATTTCGTATAAACAGTAATTAACTAAAAGGTTTCCCAATGACAAGGGAAGGAAAAGTAAGTTTGTTCCCAGTAACTAGGGAAGGAATGTAAATGGTATCCCCTTTACAAGGGGATTGAGTTGTTTTCGTCTCGTGTCCCAAACCACCGGGACGCATGCTTTTAAGTTGTGAACTCACCTTGGGTTGCTCGGTAGATTATTTTACCCGGTCAAGTATGTTGGTCACCACGTCCTAGCATGGTTACCAAGTATGGGTCAAGTTGGGTACAAATAAACACATAGCGAACACGTACGGCAAACACATATGGCAAACACGTATAACATGCGTAACAACAAACAGTTGGGTTATTGGGTCAGCCCTAAACAACACGTGGCCCAGTCAACAGAAAGCCCAACAGTCAAAACCCAATAACAACAAAGTAGCCCAGTCGAGACAAGGGTGGTTGCGACTCGCAACCGAGGTTACGACTCGCAACCGAGGTCACGGTTCATCACGTTTTGGTTACGACTTAGCAGCAATGGTTACGTCTCGCAACCGGATTCGACACGCGTTGATTGCGACTCGCAACTGGGAGGTCTCGACAAAGCTTGATGTGGTCTCGAGTCGCAACCAAAGGTTGCGACTCGCAACCGTGATTACGTGCACAACAATCATCTAGAACCTGCAATATGTACTGACCAATAGGATTGTATTTTTGTGTGAGTTTGTACTATCCAATAAGAATCCTTAAACATGTTTTCCTGTCTGTTTTGTGCACAATTCGGATCAAACTTAGCATATTTGAATGTTCATAAAATCTTCATACATGTTCTTCATTTATTCAAACATCCGAAACATGTATTTTACAACACTATCATGAGGACTTAACCAATCAATCATAACGAGCCGGATAACACACAATTCATGAACATTCAACCCTAAATCATGCATAAATCCTCTAACCAAACCCTTATCATTACCCGGATAACCAAACCATTCAACATCACAACCATTCTTGCATTTAAAGCACACAAACAAGATATCAAAGCAACACTAACCGTTTACCCATATTACACCTTTTTGATTCACACAATGAAGCATCAATAAGCATACACAACAAACATCATAAAAGCACTAACCAATAGAGATTCAAGGTGTGAGGGTATGATGGATCGATGAGTGAGCTTCCGGTTGGTGATTCCGAGCTAGAGCCGAGGTGTTCTTGTTGTTGGTTGATCCGAGAGGGAAAAGGAGAGGAGAGGGAGGTGATCTTGGTTAGGGTTTTAGGGTTTTTAGTGAGAGGTAGAGAGTGTGAGAGTGTGAGAGAAAATGTTGCAAAATGGTAAAATGGTGAGGGGTGGCCGGTATATATATCGAGTGGGTCGAGGGTTCACAAATGTTGTTCTTGGTGGTCGGCCCAACCGGCCCAACTGTTACTGTTTACTCGAGACCGGGTGGTCTCGAGTCGGGTTCGCGGTCTCGACTCACTTCTACTCTAATATATATATATATTTATATCATACATACACACAACACACATTATCGGCACATAGCACAAAGGAGTCACCATTTTCATTTTATAACACATATGCACGCAAAGTTACATCAAAAGGTTTCCCGGGAAAATCCGAAGTGTCACATTATCCCCAAGTTTTAAGAACTTTCGTCCCGAAAGTTAAGGCAGTCACTGTCAAGCTAGTGTAAGTGAAAACGTTTCAACGGGGTGTCACATCATCCCCCCGTTAGTTTGGAATTTCGTCCCGAAATTCGGCCGTAGCTTCAGTGCTGGGATTTTCGTTTGGGAACAACTGGGGATACTTATGCTTCATCTGGTCTTCCCGCTCCCAGGTATACTCTGGGCCACGCCGCGAGTTCCAACGGACTCGTACAAGAGGTATCTGGCTACGTTTGAGGGTTTTGATCTCTCGATCAGTGATTTCAATCGGTTCCTCAGTAAAGTGTAGCTGTTCGTCAATAGTTAGTTCCTTGAAAGGAATTACGAGCGTTTCATCTGATAGACACTTCTTCAGATTAGATACGTGAAAAACGTTGTGTACCGCACTCAGTTCCTCAGGCAGGTTCAATCTATAAGCAACCTTACCGATTTTCTCGGTAATTTCGAATGGTCCGATATATCGCGGATTAAGCTTGCCCCGTTTACCAAAGCGAACCACACCCTTCCAGGGTGAGACTTTAAGTAGAACCCGGTCACCGACCTGGAATTCCAATGGTTTCCTACGCTTATCAGCGTAACTCTTCTGACGGTCACGAGCTGCCGCCATGCGTTGTCTGATCTGGGCAATCTTTTCCGTTGTATCTACCACCATCTCTGGGCCCGTGATTTGACTATCACCGACTTCCGCCCAGCAGAGAGGTGACCGGCATTTACGACCGTACAATGCCTCAAAAGGTGCTGCCTGAATACTAGTGTGGTAGCTGTTGTTATAAGAGAACTCTACCAGCGGTAGATGCTTCTCCCAATTCTTGCCAAAATCGATCACACACGCTCTAAGCATGTCTTCTAGAGTCTGGATGGTGCGTTCGGACTGTCCATCCGTTTGCGGGTGATAAGCGGTGCTCATGTCCAAACGTGAGCCAAAGGACTTGTGCATAGCTTGCCACAATTCCGAAGTAAAACGAGCGTCTCGGTCGGAAATAATTGAGGTTGGCACCCCGTGCCTCGAAACTACTTCCTTTAAGTAAATCTCCGCCAAGGTAGAAAACTTGTCTGTTTCCTTAATGGCCAGAAAGTGTGCGGACTTGGTCAATCGATCTACTATTACCCAAATAGTGTCATTTCCGCGTTGAGACCTAGGTAGCCCTGTAACAAAATCCATGGAAATTTGCTCCCATTTCCATTTCGGGATTTCTGGTTGTTGGAGTAGGCCTGCCGGCTTCTGGTATTCTGTCTTGACTCTTGCGCAAGTCAGACATTTGCTGACGTATGTTGCTATGTGGGCCTTCATGCCAGGCCACCAATATGTAGTCTTCAAGTCGTGGTACATCTTGTCCGAACCAGGATGTACGGAGTAGCGGGATTTGTGGGCTTCGTCCATCACGAGCTCACGTAAGTCTCCATAGAGAGGGACCCAAATGCGCCCTGTTACATAGTAAGCGCCATCTTCTTTCTGTTCTAATCGCTGTCTCGATCCTCGCAGAGACTCAGCCCTGATGTTTTCCGGTTTCAATGCTTCAACTTGAGCATTTCGGATCTGGGTAGGGAGGTTAGACTGGATGGTAAGTTGCAATGCTCGCACGCGCTTTGGTATAGTGTCCTTCCGGCTGAGGGCGTCTGCCACGACATTGGCCTTGCCCGGATGGTATTTGATGGCGCATTCGTAGTCATTCAAGAGTTCGACCCATCGACGTTGTCGCATATTTAATTCCTTTTGCCTAAAGATATGCTCGAGACTCCTGTGATCGGTGTAAATAGTGCACTTGGTACCGTACAGGTAATGTCTCCATATCTTAAGAGCAAAGATCATTGCTCCCAGTTCCAAGTCATGCGTTGTGTAGTTCCTTTCGTGTGTCTTGAGTTGTCGTGAGGCGTAGGCAATAACTTTCTCGCGTTGCATTAACACGCAACCGAGTCCATGGATAGACGCATCGCAGTAAACCACAAAGTCGTCAGTGCCTTCAGGCAACGAGAGAATAGGAGCGCTACAAAGGTTATCCTTAAGCCTCTGAAAAGCAGATTCCTGTGCTTCATTCCACTTGTAGGCGATGCCTTTCTGAGTGAGTATAGTGAGGGGTTGTGCAATCTTTGAGAATCCCTGAATGAATCTGCGGTAGTAGCCTGCCAAACCCAAGAATTGGCGAACTTCAGTGGGAGTCTTAGGCGTAGGCCAGTTCTTTATTGATTCGATCTTAGCTGGGTCAACATGAATTCCGTTCTTGTTAACTACATGGCCGAGGAAATGGACTTCTCGAAGCCAGAAGTCACATTTAGAGAATTTGGCGTACAGCTGCTCGTTGCGAAGGAGTTCCAGAATAAGGCGTAGGTGTTGTTCATGCTCCTCTTGACTTTTTGAATAAATCAGGATGTCGTCGATAAACACAATCACGAATTTGTCGAGGTAAGGCTTACACACGCGGTTCATAAGATCCATGAACACTGCCGGCGCGTTGGTCATTCCGAAAGGCATAACGAGAAATTCATAGTGACCATAACGGGTCCTAAACGCAGTCTTGGAAATATCTTCGTCACGTACTCTCAACTGATGATAACCTGACCGTAGGTCGATCTTAGAATAGTAGCTCGATCCTTGTAGCTGATCGAATAGGTCGTCGATGCGCGGGAGAGGGTAACGATTCTTGATGGTAACCTTGTTCAACTCACGATAGTCGATGCACATTCGGAATGTGCCATCCTTCTTCTTAACAAAGAGTACCGGCGCTCCCCAGGGTGATGAGCTAGGACGGATAAATCCTTTATCCAATAGTTCCTGTAGTTGCGTAGAGAGTTCCTTCAGTTTTGCAGGGGCTAGACGGTACGGTGCACGAGCTATGGGTGCTGCTCCGGGAGCTAGCTCGATTTGGAATTCGACCTGACGGTGGGGAGGGAGTCCAGGTAGTTCCTCAGGAAATACCTCAGGATAGTCACGTACTACAGGGAAGTCTTCAATCCTCTTTTCCTTTTTGTGGGTGTCGGTGACGAGTGCTAGGATAGCGGTGTGCCCTTTCTGCAAACACTTCTGGGCTTTTAAAAGCGAGATAATGCCTGTGACTTCTCCACTTTTGTTGCCTTGGACGATGAGGGGTTGGCCAGAACGACGAGGTATACGAACCGCTTTCTCTTGACAGAGAATCTCAGCGCGATGTTTGGATAACCAATCCATACCGATGACGACGTCGAAGCTTCCAAGTTTGACGGGGAAAAGATCGATACTAAACGTGTGACCCGACAATTCTAGTGTGCAGTCGTGGATCACGTGCGTGGCCTCGATGTTCTTACCATTAGCTATCTCGACGATGTGCTTAGAACTTAATAATGCGGGCGGGTGCTTAAGTTTCTTACTAATGCGAAGGGATACATAACTGGCATCGGCACCGGAATCAAATAACACAGAAACATAACGATCATCAAGTAGGAACTTACCCGCCACGACGTTGGGGTCGTTCCTTGCTTCTCCAGCTCCAATCACGAAAGCTCTGCCCCTTGCACCATTCCCAGCATTGTTGTTTTGCTCATTGTTCCCCGCTCCCTGATTGTTGTTGCGATTCTGATTCAGTTCAGGGCAATCCTTTCGCATGTGCCCTGTTGCCCCACATTTAAAACAGGCTCGGTTGTTTCCCTGCTGCTGTTGCTGTTGGGGTTGTTGCTGATTCTGCCTTGCTGGGAACTGACTTCTACAATCCTTGGCTTCGTGCCCCATCTTGTGGCATCGCTGACACTGACCCCTGTTGCATGCCCCATTGTGGTGCCTGTTATACTTGTTGCACTTAGGGTAGCTTCCCCGGTAGCCACCCTGTTGCTGAGTGCCCTTGTTGTTGTCAGTTTTCCTTTGCTGAGCTGGGGCCTGAGTAGAGTTAGCATCTTTGCCCTAATTTCCATCCCACTTTCGTTTGCCATCACTGGAAGTTCCTTCCGCAGCACTGATCCTTTTGGGCAACATGCCCTCTTCCACAGCCTGGTTAGTGAGTTTGTGGGCAAGACGGACCACAGGCTGTATGGTAGTGAGGTTGGCCGAAGTTACATGGCTCCTGATCTCTGGGACTAAGCCTTTGATGTACAATTCGATCCTTCGGTACATGGGTCGGGACATGTTTGGGCAAAGAGCAGCATAGTCGTTGGACAGCTTGGTGTAGGTCTCAATCTCTGACCCAACCATCTTGAGTTCATAGTACTCGTCCTCGAGTTTGTGGATGTCATCCCTGTGACAGTACTCTTCCTTGATCATATCCTTGAAATCTTCCCATGCAGTAGCGTTTGCAGTCTCCATACCAAGCATTTGAATTTGCGCCTTCCACCATGAAAGTGCGCTTCCCTCAAGAGTACCAGTAGCAAACTTCACCCAATTAGCAGGGGGACACTCGCAGCCAGCGAAGACAGCTTCGACCTTCTCGATCCAGTGCAGGAGACCTATGGCACCCTCAGTGCCACTGAATGGAAGAGGCTTGCAATCCATGAAGGTCTTGAAGGTACAGACACGTGGTTGCACAGGCGCAGGCTGACCTATAGGGTGAGCTGCGAAAGCTGCAGCCACCGTGTTGAGCAGGTTAGTGAACTGAGCCTGAGTCATGTTAACGTTTCCTCGTCCGCGTCCACTCATTGTCTTCATAACCAGAAAACATAGTATGAGTGTGGTGTCGTAACATAGCGAGAATGAGGTAGAAGAGAGGAGGCGTATCTATCTAATCAGGCAAACTAGTACGTATAGTAAAGCAGAAAGCATAAGACAATTAAGCAAGTAAATATGGGTCCGAGCTATGAGGTCAGATAAGTCGAGCCTTGCACTTGGAGTGTAGTGTCGTCACGAGTCACGGGTTATAGTCTGGTTTTTCTCAAAAAGATTTTCCCCTTTTTAAAACCAAGTTCACTATAACCAATGGCTCTGATACCAATCTGTCACATCCCCAAAATCCACCTGCGGATAACACCCGCTTTGAGGGCGTGACTGACCAGGATCCAACCACCAATTATACTAAGCATTGGTTAATAGTAAAGTAAAATGTTATCTCAAGTAGTTTAGCAACATCTTAGCTTAAGTTTGATAGCAAGTTTAAACAAAACAACGGAAGCATAAACCAAATAGTTTTAAAAGACAATTCATGTTTCAAGCTAAATAAAACCCAACACACGGGTTTTGACGATCACTACACATTCCCAAGTAGCAGCTCCTCAGTCACTGGTTACCTGCAAAGCATGCAGTAAGGGGTCAACAATAATGCTGAGTGAGTTCACTAGTTGTCCAGTTTTAATTACCAAAAACTTGTTTCACCAGTTAATTTATCCGTTTATACATGCCATGGGGAGCTACCCCAAAAGTTAGTGACTAAACTGTTTTTCCAATACCGAACACTAGGTAACCGTTTGCGTTTCCGCAGGATGCCCCGATGTCAATGTTCTATCATCATTGACGGATGCCTGAGTACATTAGTTCACGACCGATCCCATACCATGGCACGGTGTGAGGTTGGTAAAACCTAAATAGCGCTATCAACTAATAACCCGTTCGCCTGGCCCCGGCGACTAATCGGTATTATGTAGTAGGGACATGAGTGATAGAGTTGCGTTTAGTGCCGGTTGGTTGCATTTCGTATAAACAGTAATTAACTAAAAGGTTTCCCAATGACAAGGGAAGGAAAAGTAAGTTTGTTCCTAGTAACTAGGGAAGGAATGTAAATGGTATCCCCTTTACAAGGGGATTGAGTTGTTTTCGTCTCGTGTCCCAAACCACCGGGACGCATGCTTTTAAGTTGTGAACTCACCTTGGGTTGCTCGGTAGATTATTTTACCCGGTCAAGTATGTTGGTCACCACGTCCTAGCATGGTTACCAAGTATGGGTCAAGTTGGGTACAAATAAACACATAGCGAACACGTACGGCAAACACATATGGCAAACACGTATAACATGCGTAACAACAAACAGTTGGGTTATTGGGTCAGCCCTAAACAACACGTGGCCCAGTCAACAGAAAGCCCAACAGTCAAAACCCAATAACAACAAAGTAGCCCAGTCGAGACAAGGGTGGTTGCGACTCGCAACCGAGGTTACGACTCGCAACCGAGGTCACGGTTCATCACGTTTTGGTTACGACTTAGCAGCAATGGTTACGTCTCGCAACCGGATTCGACACGCGTTGATTGCGACTCGCAACTGGGAGGTCTCGACAAAGCTTGATGTGGTCTCGAGTCGCAACCAAAGGTTGCGACTCACAACCGTGATTACGTGCACAACAATCATCTAGAACCTGCAATATGTACTGACCAATAGGATTGTATTTTTGTGTGAGTTTGTACTATCCAATAAGAATCCTTAAACATGTTTTCCTGTCTGTTTTGTGCACAATTCGGATAAAACTTAGCATATTTGAATGTTCATAAAATCTTCATACATGTTCTTCATTTATTCAAACATCCGAAACATGTATTTTACAACACTATCATGAGGACTTAACCAATCAATCATAACGAGCCGGATAACACACAATTCATGAACATTCAACCCTAAATCATGCATAAATCCTCTAACCAAACCCTTATCATTACCCGGATAACCAAACCATTCAACATCACAACCATTCTTGCATTTAAAGCACACAAACAAGATATCAAAGCAACACTAACCGTTTACCCATATTACACCTTTTTGATTCACACAATGAAGCATCAATAAGCATACACAACAAACATCATAAAAGCACTAACCAATAGAGATTCAAGGTGTGAGGGTATGATGGATCGATGAGTGAGCTTCCGGTTGGTGATTCCGAGCTAGAGCCGAGGTGTTCTTGTTGTTGGTTGATCCGAGAGGGAAAAGGAGAGGAGAGGGAGGTGATCTTGGTTAGGGTTTTAGGGTTTTTAGTGAGAGGTAGAGAGTGTGAGAGTGTGAGAGAAAATGTTGCAAAATGGTAAAATGGTGAGGGGTGGCCGGTATATATATCGAGTGGGTCGAGGGTTCACAAATGTTGTTCTTGGTGGTCGGCCCAACCGGCCCAACTGTTACTGTTTACTCGAGACCGGGTGGTCTCGAGTCGGGTTCGCGGTCTCGACTCACTTCTACTCTAATATATATATATATATTTATATCATACATACACACAACACACATTATCGGCACATAGCACAAAGGAGTCACCATTTTCATTTTATAACACATATGCACGCAAAGTTACATCAAAAGGTTTCCCGGGAAAATCCGAAGTGTCACATTATCCCCAAGTTTTAAGAACTTTCGTCTCGAAAGTTAAGGCAGTCACTGTCAAGCTAGTGTAAGTGAAAACGTTTCAACGGGGTGTCACATCTATTGATTATCAAACCAAAGTATTATAATCAATCAAAACCCTAAATTTCCCTCTCAAATTCGTCCAAGCAAGAAAGCTCTCACGAAAATCTCACTAACAACTGTTTTGGCTGATCAACTGATTAACCTAAACCTTGAAGCCTAACCTTGTTTATATAACATAAGGCTTACAAGTTGGACTAGGGTTTACTACTTGGGCAAGCCCAATTCGTTCCCTAGACCCAAACTGGGTTTAGTTTAGCCCAAACTCTATAATCTCACTAATACAAAGCTAAACCTGCTAACTGTTTATCGTTTAACTAATTAGAAGATATCCAAAGACCAAATCTAAGCTGTTGTCACAAATATGCACCAACAAACTCCCCCTTGACAATAGCTTCATAAAAACTTTGTCTTCAGTCAAAACTTTGTCTTCGGTCTTCTTGCAATCTTCATGTAATCTTGCACTGTCTTTGGTCTTTGGATAGCTTCAGCTTCAATAGCTTCTGTCAGCAACAGACTCCCCCTAAGCTGATGCATCCAATCACCAAATCTTCAAAACGTTAGCACTCAAGTAAACTCCAGTTTAGCATTTGCACTGCAATCTTCAAACTCTTCAATTTTGTCTGCAATATAGAAAGGAGGTTCTAGCATGCATCCAATCAAACTCTCATCTTCACACTTCACAGCAACTTCTCAGCAACAAACCGCTTCAATCTGTATACTATAAAACAAACATCTCGAGAAACCATAAGAATTTTTCAACAAAGTTAAATAAATTATTATTTTTCAAGAGATAGTTAAACTGTATTACAGATTAAGCATTTCCAACTTATTACCAACACGCAAAACTTTTGTTCAACACAGAAGAACCTGCAAGATTTAAAATTTTGAACTCACTTTCTAACATCGTCTCCCCCTATCAGTAACAATTCCTCCAAGAATAACAGTTTTCCGTACGTTAAGAATTTTAAACAGAAAATGACACTATTTTTGGATTTTTATATTTTCTGAAAGCAAGTAAATAACAAAAACAATAAACACTCTATTTTTGTGAGAATCACTGGTAAGAATATCATATCAGCACAATAAAACTGTTTCACACAATTAGATAATTCTTTATTTAATTTTTCGTGAAAAACAGTTCAAGCCGATTACCAGTATGTTTGTCCTCTTAAACAAAATGCATGAACATTTCAAGTACCATTACCGTATGATACGTTAAGGTAATTTTATTTACTGAAATATTAGGGTGTCCCACTTCAGGATATACCCCCGCGATCAAGGTATGCACAAAGATTCATCATAGTAGGTGAGTATACTGATGTCATCCTTTAAGATATCCTGACTGTGTCTAGTTCTGCATATAAACTGTTTTATCATGTTTTAATTGCTTAACTATGAACACCCAAATAAATACAAATCAAATCCTGGAAATATAAACAACACACTCTATCATGCAAGTATCTTCCCTACCACATATTTCACAAGTCCAATCCAAATTTCTGAAATCTTAACTGGGAGTAGATTGAGAAGAGCACATAATAGATCTTTTGCAGAGATGGTATAATATACAGATCAAATGAGTTTTTCTCAGTTTGATATAGGTTTCTTGGGTTTCTTTTGGGCATTTGAGGGCCTCTTTCAGGTGTATTAGATCTATAGCGCGACAACGTACAGCTAGGTCAGCATGTATCTGGATGCAGCAGAAGCTGTCATTGCCTAGCACCTCCAGGTCAGCATATATCTGGATGTAGCAGAGGAGGTACACGACTTTTTTCAGAGAAGATTTCAGAATCAGATCAAAATTGTGTGTATCGGGAAAACATACAGACATTCAAATAGAAATGAGCTAATTCCAAGTGACTTTCTTTCCTGGGGTCATGTTCAATTTTAGTTCTAACAGACACACAGCCAAGATATCCCCAGATAAAAAAAACAGTATAAAGACCCAAAACTTCAGATTTTGGCAATCTATCAACGCAAGAATTAAGGTCATTAAATCATACACCACTGATGTGTTCCCCACTCATATTCAGTTCATTTAAGTTTATATCACATTGGTAAGTTGATTATTTCATGCTTTTTGCCTACTGGTACATCATATAATGAAGCTGCTATCACACTTAAGCAATTTAGGTTCAAGTTTAGTGTGACAGTCTAACTTGCTGATGTACTATCATTTCTCCTTTTTCACACAGTGATAACTCATTTTGATTTTCTATTTTTTTTATGTTTTTTATTTTTCAATTTTTTTTTATTTTTGATTTTTTTTAGAAAAAGCAGTGAACTATTTACAAAAATTCTTATGAAAAACCAGTTATTCAGGATTCCTCATCCCGTTGAGTTCGACTAAGTGTTCAAAGCGAGCCCTGTCAAATGCTTTAGTATAAAGATCTGCCAGGTTATCTTCTGTGTCAACTCAGCACTTTGAACTTCAAATTAAATCATTTAAAATATATATACATATCAACAATCTCACACCCCCCTTCATGTGCCTAGAGCAGCCACTATCAACATAAGTTGATAATTCTCCTTAGCAGCTCCTGCACACACTAACTTAAGAAATTAGTTAGATTGGGGGACCCAAGCCTTAATGGTCTTGGGTTGTCCAAATTCACCGACCACTGGAACATCCATCCAATATCCATTACTCCTGACTGGAGTCTTGGATCTCAGACCTGTTGATGGAAATTGATTTTGATTTCCATAAGGTCTCTGGTCCTGAGGGTTCCTATATACATTTGGACTATTTGACCTTTGGAAATTTTGATTTTGAAACCTTGATTTTTGATTCCAAGAAGCATTATTATTATAATTTCTAAAGCCATTGTTATAAAAAGTTCGACCACCATAATTTTTGTATCGATTTTGATATTGACATTGACTTCTGAAATTATTAGAATTAAAGTTGTTCATTCTAGGTGAACTGCTTCTAGGTCTCTGATATCTGCCTGGTGGAGATCTAGGCTGAAATCTTGGTTGATTTCTTTGAAAACGTGGAACTTGTGGAGTTCCAGTTCCAGCCTTATCTACGCCAACAGCAACATTCTGTGGTTGCTTAGGAGCAGATTTCTTTGGAGAATTTGAACCTTTCTCCTTACTATCACCACTCTTCTCTGGTAATTTCCCTCTCTGTTTGTCACTCATTTGTGCTTCACCATTTTTGTTAGGACAACAGCTGGCTACATGTCCCTTTATGTGACACCGGAAGCACGATCTCCTTTTCAAAGACTTCTTTGCTGGAGTCTCTGAGGTAGATCCCTTATCAGAGGGTGATGATGCCTTGGAAGAATTTTGTTCAGTTTGCTTTAATGATATTTCTTTGTTTTTATTTTTAGCAAACTCTACATTTGATTCTTTTTCAATAACAGCGGTTTCATTTTTCATATCACTCCCTTGAACAAAATTAATCTTTTTAACAAAAGTTTGATTTTTGCCCTTTGGAGGTGAATTATGCTTTTTGAAATGTTCCCTGTTATTGTTCTTCTTAGCATCATCGCTCTCAGACCCCTCACCTTGACTTGATGTAGATGCGAAACTACTTGGTGCAGTTGACATATAGGCTGCTAGCTCATCTTCATCAGGGAGGAAAGAATAGTCATGACTAAGAGGAAGTGGGACTTCATTAAAGCCCTGGAAGCCCACAGTGGTCTTGTCATTACTTTTCTTTAACCCACCCATCATGTGTTTCATAACAAAAGACGAATCTCTGAATTGACTTAATTTCTGTTCAAGTTCAATAATTTTGAGTTGTGCATCTGACAACTCTTTGCATTTTTCAGAAATCTCTTTTGTTTTCTCAGCCATCATTTCGTGAGCTAAGTCTATTACTTGAAGTTTTTCGTTTAAGTTGCATGTTAAAGCTTCGATTTCACTTTCATAACCTTTTATCTTCTTCAAGTATAGAGATTCATTTCTTTTAGCGAAAAAGTTTGACTCTTTTATGCTCGACATTTCGCTTACCAGACTTTGATTTTTTGTTGACAACCTGTCAACCTCACCCTGTAGTTCACGACACCTCAAACACACAGAATTAGATTGTACCTCTTTCTCATCAACTTCTGTAGTTTGATCATCACTAACCTGTTCAGCTTCACTCTCATTCTCTACTTCAGCATCCACTTTTGATTCAGCATTTTCCACTTCAGATTCAGCATCACTCACAGTAGTTTCAGCCACATCTACTGGCACTATCTCTGCCATGAATGCCTGAGTGGCACTCTTATTTCCCTGATATCGCTTTTGTAATGCATCCCACATATCCTTTGAATTTGTGTACTTTGTGAATGTATGCTTGATGCTATCAGGTAACGACATTTTAATTGCAGCCAATGCGCTCTTTTCAGCTTCATACATTTTCTTATCATCTTCTTTCATGTTCACATAGGCTGTTACTCGTGGTCTGCCCTCAAAATCATGTACTGGGTTTATGTACCCATCTTCAATACATGTCCACATGCGTGCATCCTGAGATTTAATGAAGGATTTGAAGCTGTCCTTCCATGTAAGATAATTGTCCACCTTCATCATCTTAGGAGCATTCAAACTTTTCATGTTCGACATTTTAACCGTTGTAGACTGATAAAACCGTACAGAGAATTTTTCCGAAAACAGTGGTTACCAAATTACACCGTTAGAATCGTCTCGAAAAGACGAATCCAATGATATATAATGTTAAAAACCGAATTCGGGATTTTCCAGAGTCTTTTTTTTTGGTCCTAAAAATCAACCGAGTTCAATGGTGCAAACGGTTTCGTCAAACGAGCTATGGATCACTTTCTATTCCCGAAAACGTTAATTTTTCCTTACGCTTGCCAAAAAATCTTCCACCTTTTTAATTTTGCTAGATTTTAATTCCTCTAGCTAATTTTGCTAGCAAACCAAGATAATTTCACCGTGTCACGCTAATTATGCTGGCAAATCAACTTAATTTCGCTCTGTTACGCTAATTTTGCTAGCAAGCCAACTTAATTTCGCTGGTAGAGGAATTATAATTATGCTAGATTTTTAAATTCGCTGGAATAAATATACAAGCTGATCAAATTAATTTTGCTAGTTAATTTCTCTAGATAACTTCGCTGGCAAGTCAATTTCGCTGGCACGACGGTTAATTTCGTCGATCACCGTAATAATTTCGCTGAGGACAATTATACGGTTACCAAAGTCGCCTATGGATTTAATTTCGCTGGTCACCGAAGTTAAATTTGCTGGATCAGTTAATTTCTCTGATTTGTCAGAGGAATTATTAAATTTGTTAGAAAATTTTGGAAACTCAATATGTTTGAAATTCCGAAGATTTTCCAGATTCTTTTAACAATTTCCTGAAAAATTAAACAACCAAAATCAACAAAAATTTTCATAAATATTGATGAACTTAGCGAAGAACACGAAGAACAATCTTCAAATCTTCAAGCCTTTTCAGCCAAAATTCTTCAAGAATCAACCAAACCTGCAACCAAAAACACTAATACAACAAAATTCAATATGCAACCAGATCAAACACTTCAAAAATTTCGAAAATTAGCCTCCAAAATTTCGAAACCCTAGGTCTTGAAAACTTAAAATTTTCGAAAATTTCCAAATCAACCCGAAAATCAACCCTTTTCTGCAGCAAAAAATTCTGAACCGAGCCTTCAAGAGCCTAATGCTCTGACACCAATTGTAGGTCCCCTTGATGTGTATGGATCTTCACAGAATCGTCAATCCGATCAAGAGTGCGGAATCCTCTTGATCAGAATATAGCAGAATGAGTAGAAACAGAAATCAGCAATTCACTTTTCAACCAGGTTTTCTATTGATTATCAAACCAAAGTATTACAATCAATCAAAACCCTAACTTTCCCTCTCAAATTCGTCCAAGCAAGAAAGCTCTCACGAAAATCTCACTAACAACTGTTTTGGCTGATCAACTGATTAACCTAAACCCTGAAGCCTAACCTTGTTTATATAACATAAGGCTTACAAGTTGGACTAGGGTTTACTACTTGGGCAAGCCCAATTCATTCCCTAGACCCAAACTGGGTTTAGTTTAGCCCAAACTCTATAATCTCACTAATACAAAGCTAAACCCGCTAACTGTTTATCGTTTAACTAATTACAAGATATCCAAAGACCAAATCTAAGCTGTTGTCACAAATATGCACCAACAAATAATTATTTTTTTGTTGGGTTGCTTGATTTACAGAGACATACCAATAACATGTGTCAAGCACCTGTTAGAATGATATATAACGTGTGTTGATTTACAGAAACAGATCCATAAAAGATATTCAATTGACCAGCTGAATGGATGTAGGCGACGTTAATACGAGGAAATTGAATAAGTCACATCCTTTGGAAAAGAAGTCTTCATTCATTTATAACATGTGTTGGTGGTTCATGCTGTAACAGAACACCATGATGTAACCCGACTTGTATTCATGTATATGAAAGTGGTTTGCAAAACACCACGATGTGCATATACTGATCGTAACACGTGTACAAGTTAATATGGAACATACAAGTAAATATTGTAACACCGTATACCAGGGATAACATTTTGGAATGAATAACATGTGTTAAGCCTCTGTTATAATCTTTTTGTAACCTGACATGTATTCACGTATAAGCTAGTGGTTTACAAAACACCAAGATGTGTATATACTGATCTAACATGTGTTACAATTTGTCTGTTCGGAACATGTAATTGCTTAACATGTGACAAGGGTAAAAACAGTCGACGGGGGCGATGAGTTTAATGGTGAGCTTAGTTAATATCGTAATCTTGTTGTAACCTCACTTGTACAATATCGTAATCTTGTTGTAACCCCACTTGTATACATATGATAACATGTAAGCATCCATTATAACCCGACTTGTATTCATGTATATGAAAGTGGTTTGCAAAACACCATGATGTGCATATACTGATCGTAACACGTGTACAAGTTAATATGGAACATACAAGTAAATATTGTAACACCGTATACCTAGGATAACATGTGTTAAGCCTCTGTTATAATCTTGGTTTAACCCAATATAGTGTCATGTATAAGCTAGTGGTTTCCAAAACACCATGATTTGTATATACATACTATAACATGTGTAACGTGTGTTAAGCTTCTATTATAACGTGTGTTAAGACTTCCAGAATGGATGCATAAACTCCAATAGTAACTTAATAACAACATAGTATACCTGATATAACGTGTGTTAAGCCTCTTTTATAACGTATGTTAAGACTTCCAGAATGTGTTAAGTCCATACCGTTTTAACATCGTGTACTAGACAAAACAATATGAGTCTCACATGACATATTACTAGTAAACGAAAATACATAGCACTAAGAAAATGATGTACTGGTAATTTTGGAATATATAATATGAAACGGGTCATTTGTTTTTGCACATTTTGGAATGTATAACATGTGTTAAGCCTCTGTTATAATCTTTTTGTAACCTGACATGTATTCATGTATAAGCTGGTGGTTTACAAAACACCATGATGTGTATATACTGATCTAACATGTGTTACAATTTATCTATTCGGCACATGTAATTTCTTAACATGTGACAAGGGTGAAAACAGTCGACGGGGGCGATGAATTTAATGGTGAGCTTAGTTAATATCGTAATCTTGTTGTAACCCCACTTGTATACATATAATAACATGTAAGCATCCATTATAACCCGACTTGTATTCATGTATATGAAAGTGGTTTGCAAAACACCATGATGTGGGTGTGCGTATGCCAGGGAAGTTATAAAAATGTGTTTTCATGTCACACGTAACACGTGTTACGTTGTACATAGGTTTCATGTCACATGTAACACATGCATATCCGAGAAGTTCAACCTATAACACGTGTTAGTTGTGATGTGCTGTAACATAAACATGGTCATGATCCTTGAGCATCTGATCCACGTTTGACGAAACCAAACGGTCCCGAGAATTGGATCTTATTTCCCTTGAATCCATCACCGTCCTAATAACAAAAAGATAAGATAACTGCTAAGTCGTTAACCAGACATAAATATTAACACATTCATAGCCAGAAGTTCAGACTATAACACGTGTTACATTGGTTGTGCTGTAAGACAAACTTGGCTTAGCTGTGAAACAGGAGTTCAGACTATAACACGTGTTACGTTGGTTGAGCTGTAAGACAAACTTGGCTTTTCGTTTTTAAAAACAGATGTGCCGATTATTAGACGTCTAAAAATAAAAAAAAATCGGGCATGTGTTAAACACGTCATAACTATAATAATTTAAACTGTATGGCTCTGTCTAATAGGATAAAGTGTAACATGTATTAGGGTATGACGATGTTCAAAATTGCAATCAGATCCACATTGTTTGAGAATTAAGCAAACCAACAAAAAACAATTACTGTTTAGAGATCAAAAGCCCTAAACAAGCAACCAAACCAAACACAAACTTTTTAACACAAAAATAACAACCTACAAATTACATAAACATTCACCACTTTTTAGAACCATTTTAATAAAAAATCATGTTCCTCTTTAAAACAGCCATTACACAAAAAACTATTAACAACTATTTTAACAAAAGCATCAAGTGTGAAAATGATTTTTCAAAATAAAATACTCAAGAGATTGTTGTTTGTCTCTCTCTAATGCAGCAACTTTCTCTCTCTAAAACACTAACCGGATCTAGAACCGTGCGATGAACACGATGAAGATCTTCCAACTTGCTTATATCTGTGTATTCTTGGTATTCTTGATGAACATGATGAATATTGTTGTTTCTCACTCTATAAATCAGCTTTCAACAAGCATGAGCACACTCGATATGAAGATGACGACGTGAGATGAAGATGAACACACCCGGAATCAGCTTTCAACAAACAGAGATGAAGTTCATGGAGTTTTGAAAATGGGGGAAGCTAAAAGGTAAAGAAATGGAGTTTTGAAAGTACATCTAGATGTGAGGTGGGTAAAGATCGAAGTAAAGACCTTGTTTAGGAAGTTGAATGCTCCATAGTATATTAATGGTGGATCTAGTATTAAAGAACTTGTTTAGGAAGATGAAGATATTTTGAAAAAAAAAAATTAATTTGAAATACACTAAACGAAATGGAGGATGAAGGATGAGAATGATGTGATGGGTACATTAATGATGGTGTCAAATCATGTTGGTCAATAGATCTTTGGGGTGGGGTAGGCATATGTAAATTTACCATAGTGCCCTCAAAAGCAAAAAAGGAGATGAAGTTGGGTGGGACATGTGGCCAAATGTAAGCCATGTGATGGGTTTTCAAGGTTTTCTAAAAATCTAAGGTTTCTTGTAGAGCATTACCCTATATATATATATATATATATATATATATATATATATATATATATATATATATATATATATATATATATATATATATATATATATATATATATATATATATATAGGATAATGCTCTACAAGAAACCCCATTTTTTTAGGAAACTTAGCAAACCCATTACAAGGCCTACAATTGGCCACGTCATTGATTGGAGATGACAAAATGGATGGTATTTTGGTCTTTTTACATTGCCCTTTCTCTCTCTTCCTGACATTGACATGTTAGTACACATTTCTCTCTCACACATATCTCTCACACACACTTATTCACATTCATATCAGATCTCTCTCTTCATCAAATCTCTCTCTCATCATTATCTTTTTTTCCCACCACACCACCATCACCACCGCACCACCACCATCATCACCACCATCAATATTGTACCTCCGGCACCACCGTAAACACCTCCAACCCTGTTGCTCAACCCCCACCACCGTTGCACCTTTACCACCGTCGGCCGACCCCCGCTGCACAACCCCCACCACTGCCCCTCCAAAATACCCTAGTGAGTCAAGAAGATGATGAAACAGCAGAATGTGATTCTGAAGATGATTTGAGTTCTGCATCTGATCTTCATGCAACTACTGTTAATTCTTGCTCTGAGAATAAAGGTCAAGAAAATGGAAGCAGTTATAATCCAAATTATCAAAATTACTTTGCTCATCCTCCTCCAAATCAAACTCAACCACTAATCAAGAAAAAAAGAAGTCTTCCAGGCAACCCAGGTTAAATCTCTAAAATAATTAATCTTGTTTATTGGCTTTTTCACAATTTTCAAAAAAAAAAGACGAAAAAATGGTGGGTTTTCAATTTTTCATTATTTTTCATTTTTTCAAATGAAAAATATGTTTTTTCAAAGAAAGTATATCATGAATGTTCTAGCAGTTGACCCCCAGGTTGAAAATGGTTAAATCTTTAATCTTTTTTCATGGGTTTTGCCGGTGGATATTTGTACTTTGTAACTGTTAAATCAAAAACATATTTATAAAAAAAAGTAATAATAAATTATGAAATTATGGAATGACAATTGATACAGTTTCTGTCTTTAATAAACTTAAAAATAAATTGTTAAAATTGTTCGGGGCTTTTTGATCTGAATAGTAACTGTTTTTTGTGATGTTATCTGAGAAAAAAAAATTCTGGCTATCAAAGTGTTAGTATTTATGTCTGGTTAACGACTTAACGGTTATCTTATCTTTTTGTTATTAGGCTGGTGATGGATTCAAGGGAAATAAGATCCAATTCTCGGGACCGTTGGAAAGCTAAGGCAACAAAGGTAGCCGCTGAAAAGCTAAGGCAGACTTTCAAAGGAAGCTCCACCATTTTCTTAGTGCTATGTATTTTTGTTTACTAGTAATATGTAATGTGAGACTCTTCTTGTTTTCTCTAGTACACGATGTTAAAACGGTCTAGACTTAACACATTTTCTGTTGGAGGCGCTCGTATTTGTACCTTTACTGTTACAGTTACTATTGAAGTTTATGCATCCATTCTAGAAGTCTTAACACATGTTATAATAGAGGCTTAACACACGTTATATCAGGTTTACTCTGTTGTTATTAAGTTACTATTGGAGTTTATTCATCCACTGTGGAAGTCTTTACACACGTTATAATAGATGCTTAACACACGTTATACATTTCAGTCGCTTAACACATGTTACAGTATGTATATACACATCATGGTGTTTTGGAAACCAGTAGCTTATACATGACACCATGTTAGGTTAAACCAAGATTATAACAGAGGGTTAACACATTTTATCCCAGGTATACGGTGTTACGATATTAACTTGTATGTTCCATATTAACTTGTACACGTTTTTACTATCAGTATATGCACATCATAGTGTTTTGCAAACCACTTTCATATACATGAATACAAGTCGGGTTACAACAAGATTATAATGGTGGAGGCGCCCGTATTTGTACCTCTACTGTTACAGTTACTATTGAAGTTTATGCATCCATTTTGGAAGTCTTAACACATGTTATAATAGAGGCTTAATACACGTTATATCATGTTTACTCTGTTGTTTTTAAGTTACTATTGTAGTTTATTCATCCATTATGGAAGTCTTAACACACGTTATAATAGATGCTTAACACACGTTATACATTTTCAGTCACTTTAACACATGTTACACTATGTATATACACATCATGGTGTTTTGGAAACCACTAGCTTATACTAATGTATTCAGGTATAACAGAGGCTTAACACATTTTATTCAGGTATACGGTGTTACGATATTAACTTGTATGTTCCATGTTAACTTGTTCACGTGTTACGGTCAATATATGCACATCATGGTGTTTTGCAAACCACTTTCATATACATGAATACAAGTCGGGTTATAATGGATGCTTACATGTTATCATATGTATACAAGTGGGGTTACAACAAGATTACGATATTAACTAAGCTCCCCATTAAACTCATCGCCCCCGTCGACTGGTTTCACCCTTGTCACATGTTAAGCAATTACATGTTCCGAACAGACAAATTGTAACACATGTTAGATCAGTATATACACATCATGGTGTTTTGTAAACCACTAGCTTATACATGAATACAATATTATATATTCCAAAATTACCGGTACATGTGTTACCATAAATGGCTCGTTTCATATTACACGTTACATCATGGTGTTCTGTTACAGCATGAACCACCAACACATGCTATAAATGAACGAAGACATCTTTCCCAAAGGATGTGACTTATTCAATGTCCCCGCATTAACGTCGCCTACATCCATCCAGCTTGTCAATTCAATATCTTTTATGGATCTGTTTCTGTAAATCAACACACATTATATATCATTCTAACAGGTGCTTAACACATATTATGGGTCTGTCTCTGTAAATCAAGCAACCCAACAAAAAAAAACAATTATTGTTAAGATCAAAAGCCCCAAACCAACAAAAAAACCCATTCAAAATCTCATCCTAAAGTTTTGGATTTATTTAAATCCATCAAGCTTGTCAATTGAATATCTTTATGGGCTTGTTTCTATAAATTAACACACGTTATATAAGATTCTAACAAGGGGCTTAACACATGTTATGGGCCTGAGTCTGTGAATCAAGCAACCAAAAAAAAAAAACACTTACTGTTCAGATCATAAACCCAAACAAGCAACCCAAACCAACATAAGAACAGCTACTGTTAAGATCAAAAGCCCCTAACAAGCAACCAAACCAACAAAAAAAACTCGTTCAAAATTTCATCCTAAAGTTTTTGATTTATTTAAAATACATGAACATTAACCATGGATACCTCATTAACCATTACTAAAACACTTTCAGCACATAAAAACATATTAACAACCATTTCAACAAAAAATCAAGTGTGAAATGATATTTCAAGAACACTTACCGGATCTATACCCGTCCGATGAACACGAAGAAGGGTCTTCAAACCTTCTTCTCTCACACACACTTGAACATTCAAATCTCTCTCTCTCTAAAAAAATAAAGATTATAGATGAACATGATGAAGATTGTTGTTTCTCTCTCTAAAACATCAACTTTCTCTCTCTAAAAACATTTATCTTGTCATCGTTCTCTCTCTAAAGGTTATTGTTTCTCTAATCAACAACACCTGAACACGAAGAAGGGTCTTCAAACCGTCCGGATAAGCTTTTATGGTTGTGGCTATGGTTGTCTTCAAGATCAGGGAAGAAGAAATGGGAAAGAGAAAGAGGAAAGAGAAAGAGATAAGAGAAAGAGAAGCTTTTATGGTGATTTGATGTTTTGTGTTTTCAAAGTCAATAAAGTTGTTTTTTCATTACCCATATTGCCCTTAATTTGTACTATATGGACTATTATATTGTTTTTAAAGGCAAGAATTCTCTAAACAAATGAGGGCCATTGATCTATTTAGATCTATTTGAATCAATGGATGAGATTGGGTTTCCAAGGTTTTCTAAAAAAGATAGGGTTTTTCATATAACCCACCCATATATATATATATAATAAAATAAACCACTTTAAGGACACTTGTCATTCTCTCATTCAATTCATTAATAATAATAATAATAATAATAATAATAATAATGATAATAATAATAATAATAATAATAATAATAATAATAATAATTAATCTAATCATTTAATTTATATTTGAACGATGTATTTGACCGGTTGTATAAAACCGATGATACGGATATTTGGCCATTCCAAATAAATTCATAGCATCTATAAATTTTATTTAAATGTATTTTTATCTATAAAAGATTAAGTAATACATTTAGTAAAATATTAATTTGTTTATAAAACAGTAAAGCTAATACTGCCTCTATTTTCTAAATCCTGATTATGATGGGTATGTTTTCTATATATGTTTTAAATATATATAAAAAACAAAATGTTGCAATACGTCGCTAAAATCAAGCTAAAAATCTAATAATTATGTAAATATTTTTTGGATTCAAATTATTTCCTGTAATGTGCGAATTATTATTGTAACTTTTTATTTCTCATTAAATATAATATAATACGTAAATATAACAATAAGTATAATATAATATATTTATTTCTGTATCATTTTCAAATATTACATGTTTCTTTGATGAATTTTATAATAGTAACATACACAATCTTTATATTAACTCAATTATGTCAATTTGGTATATAAACGTCTCCATCTTTGGTTTGCATTTACAAGAAATATTTATTATATAGTTTTGATTGTTCAACCCGTGTAAGACACGGGGAACTAACCTAGTATATATATATATATATATATATATAGGGGGCTGCTAGAATGAGAACCACCCCGAGTTGTAAGAACCGCGAGAACTACACCCCACGGAGCGCCGTTCGCCATGATTTTTTTTTACAAGTTGATGTGTGTATTATAAACACAGCCGTAAAAAATCATTGCGAACGGCGCTCCGTGGGGTGTAGTTTTTTACACGACAAGTTTGGTGTTTTTTAATTTTTTTTCTTTTTTCTTTTTTTTCACCAAACTTGTGATGTAAAAAACTACACCCCACGGAGCGCCGTTCGCCATGATTTTTTACGGCTGTGTTTATAATATACACATCTACTTGTAAAAAAAATCATGGCGAACGACGCTCCGTGGGGTGTAGTTCTCGCGGTTCTTACAACTCGAGGTGGTTCTCATTCTAGCGGCTCCCTATATATATATATAGAGGCCGGTTATCATACAAATAACCTAATCGTACATTATGTACGCGTCGTCCACAGCCGTCAGATCATCTTTCATAAACAGCGCCTTTTTCTATTAAAAATGTCAACATAGGATTAATAAAAAGGAAACCACCAAGGTTAAAATCGTAAAATTTAAGATCAAAGCACCTGATAAACGGCGAACAAAACCTCAAAAATCATAACGTCAAAAATCATAACTTAAGATCCTAAATCAAAACGAAAACCGAAATTATAACAATTAACCAGAACGATTCTTCTTCATCAAAATGGATCGATGCCTATTTCAACAAACTCTTCTAAGAAAACTTCTGATGAATTTAGAAATTCTGTATGCACTGACTATCGAAGAAGATGGTGCAGGTTGACAAATCATGTGCGAAAATGTTGATAAATGTAAATGCGAATTCGGTATAAAAAAAAAGAATTCTTTGAAATTTCATATAGTTTGCGAATTCATGGGATGCATATGCGATATCAGTAAAAAAGTTTAAGAATTCTTTGAAAATTCATAAAGTTTGCGAAATCATGATAATACAAATGCGATATCAAACTTTTCAATATCCCCTTCATATAATGTGCGATTTCATATAAATTAAACATGCGATATCATAGAAAGGGACATTTAATTGTTTGTTTCTTACAGTTTGCGAATTTCTTTGGAATCAAATGCGATTTCAAATAAGGCTGCAAACAAAACTTTAAAAAAAATAAAATTTGTAACAAAAATACAAAAAAAACAACTACCAATCATAAAAACTGAAAATGATATTATTTTATATAAAAAACTTAATTTATAAACGATGTGACTATAATTTGACATGTAATGATGAATTTTACAATAAATACTACTGAACTTACCACCCTACCTATATAATAAATTTACTATATTAATATAAAAAACCTTGATAACTACCTTCCATATTAAGACATAAAAGACCAAATAAAACACACACAGACACAAACAAAAATGGCAGCTGAAGATATGGAAAAAAATCAAAAACATTGCAATCAAGGAGCTATTGTCAACTCGCACGTTGACAGAAATAACCACTGATGTCAACTCTTCTCATCTGGTTCTTGATGTGCAGGGCAAAATCCTTGAACAAATCAAGAACAATCAAGCAGTATGGGAAAAGCTACTTCAAGAACCACCATCAAGATTCAGGGACAAAGCTTTGGATCACATAAAAGAGCAATCTCGAGCTGATGACTTAGCCTTCTCTTTCCTGACAGATGCTCTAAACACGGTGAAGGAGAAGATGGAGTTCAGCTCTACTGAACGTGACAAAATCTTTGCTTCAAGTAACTAAATTTCTGTTAAATCATTTTATGGTTGTAGCTGTGTTTGACAATAACCAATATTTTGTATTTTGGATATATGTTTTGAACAAATATTATGCTTTTAATATAATCTAAAAATCGCCATGAATGAATTAGGGATCTTTGCCACTATAACATAAAAAAAAACAAGATAACTCAACATCGCATGTATTAAAAAAGAAATCGCATTTGAAAAATCATATGAACTAAAATTAAACTGATGCATATAAAAATCGCATGTTCATAATACTAAAATCGCATGTGAAAAATGATATACATCAATGAATATAAAATCGCATGTGTTTATTACAAATTCGCATTTACATTTAAAAAGACATTACTCATCCTCGTCATCTTCATCTCCAGACACCTCTTCCCACTGATCTTCTTCTTCAGATCCCTCATCACTGATGTAATCTTCAAAGTCATCTTCCTCTTCGTCGTCTTCACCCTCATTGTCTTTGTCTCTCACACCATCTTCAATCTGGACACCCTTCATCTTCTTTTTTCCCTGTTTACCTTGTTGTTTGGCTTTAAGCTCGCCGCAAGTCCGAATGTCATGACCTTTTTCATTGCATACGCTACATGTCCTTGACCTTTTCCCTTTGCGGCTGATCATTTGTTCCTTCTTAGATTTAATCCTTCTATGCGAGCTGCGGCCTTTGTTTCTTATACCAGCAGGCACACGAACAGTGGGGGGGAGCATTAGTTACTGGTTGTTGATAACCAATCAACTTTGAAAATCGGTCAAATTTTGGATCAAGTTTCTTGGTTATGCGACTCTGATCAACTCTCTCTTTAAGCTGCATCATTTGATCCCTCACTAAGACAAGTTGATCAAAGTCGGAAATCAAATTACTAACCAAATACTCCCCTGTGTGGATGATTTCACGAGCAATCCGTTTAGCCCTCTGATGCACATCCTTGCCCCCCACATTTAGATTGTACTTAACATTTAACTCATTCGGCACAACATCCTTCGTCCATCTCTTCATAACATATTTGTTTGGTATTTCTTTAACACCAAACATCTTGAAAAGAAAATATATGTGTTTGCATAGCAGCCCATACTGCTCAAAACGCAAACAGCTACATCGTGCAGTTACATCATTCTCGAGATTCTTGAACCACACCTAGCAAATAACCAAAAAAAAAAAAATTAATAATAAGATTTAAAATCGCATGTATAAACATAAACAATATCGCATGTTTAACAATCATGTAAGTGAGTAAAATTGATACCGCATGTGGAACATAACAATTTCGCATTTCTAAAAAAATAATGTAAAATAAATAAACTAAATTCGCATATGTAATGTAACGGATTCGCATATCTAAAAAAACATGAAAAATACCTCCAATAAACCATCTCCATGTGCTTTAAAGTCCTTCAACATTATTCTGATACGTGGACCTTCAACTTTGGTGTCCATCGGCAAACGTTCGGAAATTGTTCCATGAATCTCTAATTGCTGATCAAAAAATATAGACCTGGTGTAGATCTTAGCAGCATCTTTTTCCAATGTAGTTTGACTCCAATCAGCTGGCTCAGTATATCTTGAAATATGATCATTTTTCCTATGATTGAACCTTTGAACATCCATTGCCCCATCAAAATGATTCATAAACTCTACGAGTGTGAGTTGTGAATTAGCAACCTGACAAAAAAAATGGTTCTCACTCTCTGATCTTGAAGTTGTTCTCATAAGACCTGACATTGGCTCATGCCGGTAAAAAGCCGGAATCCACATGGATCTCATCCCAAACATATCATCAATCCATTTGTTTTCAGTGAGACCAAAGTCAATCATCACCAACTTCCACTGTCTCTCGAATTCTTCGGGCTCAATCGAATCAGTCCAAACAATGTCGCACATCCTCCTTTTTAACTCATCGTTATTGCACAACTCATGCCCAACCTTTAACAACATAAAATGCATTTTAAATCAGTCTATTACAAAAAGCTATAATAATTAAAAATAACACCAACAAAAACACCAAAAAATGTTGCATGCTCTACCTTATCTGCCACTTTTTTCATTATGTGCCACATACACAATCTGTGTCTACTAATAGGGAAAACCTCCTCAATAGCCTGTTTCATAGCAGGGTCTTGATCCGTCACTACAACATTAGGCTGTCGACTAAATGACTTTAAAAATGAATTTAGAAGCCATTTATATGATTCAATACTCTCTGATGCCAACAACCCAGCTGAGAGTGTTACATTCCGACAGTGGTTGTCAATGCCCGTGAACGGAATAAACACCATCTTGTACCTGGACAACAAATGCGAAATCATGTTTATTATATGCGAAATAACAAAAATCAAATGCGAAACCAGGGGGAAAAGCATGCGATATATTCAACACCACTCTGTTGTCTAAACATGCGATATTGAACACTCATTAACAGACAAAATATGCGAAAATTCAGTAACAAGACATGTTTGTCTTTGAAACAGTTACCTGTTTGTCTTGAAGGTTGCATCGAACGATATCACATTGCCAAATTCAATATAGTTAAGCTTGCATAAACCATCAGCCCAGAACAACCCAGTTAACCGTTTGCCATCATCAACAGAGTATTTAAACGAATAATCAGCTAAATACTGTTTTTTGTCAGTCATCCTGTTAATCACCATGTCAGCGTCATACTCTCCTATATAGCTGTTTATTTGTTGGATCTGAGTTTCCTTTTGATTGTATTTTTGTTTGAAGTTAAAATGGAAAATGGATGAGTTGTGCAGCGAAATTAAAATGATAACAAACTTTGCATACAATCAAATGAGAGTAATACTTTAATCAAACATCTTTACACAAAGAACCGAATGATTGAATTTATTTCAAACACGATTACAATGATGATGGATGAATGCAAACTCCCCCTCAGCTAGAGCTCAGCAGTTTGTTCTTGCAAAGAAGACGAATGATGTGAAGAGCTGATTGAACAATACAAAGTACTGTACTATTTATAAGCACTTGCAAACTACTGAGCATCTTTAGCTGACGTCACCATGAAAGTGACATCTAACCTCCTAACAAACTCTAACCTCTGATCTATACAGACACTGCTTGTGTTAACTACTGCTATTACATTCTATTATATAACAGACTATAGAACAACTGCTGCAACCTTCTACTGCTGTGAACCCAGCAGCACTTATCCGGATCAGCAGTGCTTGACTCAAGGCAGTAGATTGAATCAGCAGGACTTGAGTCTTCATCAGATCTTTAATTGAGCAGCAGTTATTGGACAGCAGTTAGTAAGATCAGCAGATAGGAGGTCATCAGTTGTTGTAATCACTTTCAAGGGGAGAGATATGTATATCAGCATCTGCTTATTCTGAATCCACTGAGCTGATCCAGTTTTGGCTTTACATTATCTGTTCCTCTGATAGGGTTCAATCTCAACAATCTCCCCCTGGAACAGATAATGCCAAAACTCTTCATTATTGTGGATATTTTATTGCCTCATCAACAGTTCCCTTATTTGACCTTTAAATTGTAATTCAAAGTTCAGGGCATTTGTATCTTCATCATCCCTGCTAAGTGGAAGATCAAGGAGATCCTGCAAATCTTCAAGACTCAAGCCAAGAGCTTGTTCCCTTGATATAATCTTCACTTCTCCACCAGACCTGAGCAAAGTCAATACGCGGGTATGTTTGTCAGTTGCCCACTTTTGTATTTTTGAGCCTGGTGGGTTTCTTGGGAGATGCTTATTTGCAGAAGTATTTGGAGAGGCTGGCCGGTTCATCACTGGTTGAGCAGTGGGAGCATAATTTTGTTGTTCAAGTTCTTCTTTTAACGTTCTTAACAGGCCTTCTTTTACAACAGCATTGCCAGTAAGAATTTCTTGAACTGTTTCAGCACCTAGCTGGCTTTGACTCCTTCTTTTGTAAAAGGCAGTACCAGCTGGAGCAGTGGATCTCCTGATTTGCAGCTTTGATGGTCCTTTTGAAACCGCTGCTTCAGGGTAGTCAGGTTTTTGAGAGATTTTAGGATCTTTCTTCCTTAATTCCTCCAACCTTTTGTAAGTTGACCTGACCACATCTTCTTTCCATCTAGCAACTTGTCTTTTGGTGCCAAATTCAGCAACAACCAATTCTTCTTTCATTCTTTTTAGTTTCAACTGCTTTTCAGGTGCATTCTTTTTGAACTTTGCCCAATCAGGAGGAGTGTGAGTGACTTTCCTTTTTATCATAACTTGAATTCTGGCTGATTCAGCTTCAAGCTCTGAGATAGTCCACTCTTTGTACATGTGTTTCTCTCCTTTGTATTTCTTGTAAAACATGATGCTTTCAATGTAGTCTTTCTTCAGAGTTTCAGCTGCTCTTTCAGAAATTTGTTGACTAACATTCTTTGCAAAACGTTCCAGGGAATTGACTTGTGTAAGCAGATATTGGTAGTATCTTGAAACTTCTTTGTCAGATTTCCCTTGTGAGTTTCTTTGTGAGATATCCTCTGCTTGTTTGGCCTTTATTTTCAAATATTCATCAATGTTTTTGGGCCATGGAGATCCTTTGATTGAGGGCAAACTCCTTTTGGCAGGGTCATCCTCAGTATAGAAGGATTTTATCTCTTCTCTGACAGCTTCTAGTTCAAGAGGAAATTGAACACCTGCAGGAGGTAAAGGTTTGTGCATTGGAACAGAAGAAAGTGGAACTGGCTTTGGTATATTGATAAGAGCTAAAGGTTTTGAAGGTGTTTGGGGTGGTGAAGTGACATTATCTTTAGGAGTTAGCCTCCTCCTCTTTATTTGAGGATGGACTGATGATGTTTTGGATGGAAAGATGGTTGTGGTGGCAGTGGTTTGTGATAGACTAACAGCTGTTGAAACAACTGGTGTTCCAACCACTGTTGTCTTTACAACAGATGTTTTAACATCTGCTGTCTTCTGCCTTTTGACAGGAGGTGATTGTGATTTTGGTGGTGATGGTGGTAAAGCAGTAGATGTAGTGTGTGTTGAGGTGGTGTGTGTCGAAGTGAGGGCAGATGTTGAAACTACTGAGGTACCAACAGTAGTTGATACAACAGAGGTTACAACACCTGTTTTGGGAGGTGGTTTTTGAACAGACTTTGAACGCCTAACCGGAATGGATTTGGGTAGCCTTACTTTTCTAGTAGGCTTCTTCTTTTCTTCAAAAAGATTTTCATCATCTCTTGACCCTGAAGTACCCTAATCCGGATAATCCACCTTGGCTTTCTTTTTGGCCTCTCTATCCCTTTTTACACAAGCAAGTGCTTCTGCAAGTGCATTTGTAGTCTCATCAATTTTCTTACTACCATCTGGCAAAGGGATCTGCTTGGTCATATTTGAATTTTCTGGTGCAAGGTAAAGACCATCAGTTATTCCCTTTCTTCTCCATTCTTGAATTTTCTCCCCCTTTTTGGCATTATCTTCAGGGAGTTGATCAATGAAGAATACTGGTGGAGGAGCAGTGCCAGTGTTGTGCAGGATCTGAGTTTTGAGAGCCTTTAGATCAGCCTGAGTGTCTTTGAACCTAGACTCCATAGCATTTCTCAGCTTTTGAACATGTTTTTCATGTTGCTGATCTGCCAGTTGTGCTTGATGATGGAGATAAGGTTGAAAGAGATTCCAGAGCTCATTTGTAGCAGGTGCTTGTTGTAGAGCAGGTGCTTGAGGTGGAACAGCAGTGGATTGTACCTTTTGTACCTGTAACAACTGCTGGAGCATAGTTTTGAGCTCTGCAACAGAGTTATCAAGTTTCTCAACACGATCTGTCAATTTCTGGTACTTTAAATCATCACCCAATTTAATGGGATCATCTGATTTCCCACTAACAGTGGTTTTATCAGTGGCAGATGTAGGGAATTTATTCCAAACACTAACCACTGATGCCCCTTTTTCTTGGTACTGGGGTCTTCTTCCTTCAACACTTGACAACCTTTTGATGATGCCAGTTGGATATATAAATCCACTGGTGGTTGGCAGAGGTGCTATGTAAGGAATTGCCTCCAAGGAAGTCTTATTAATGAAACCACTACCCAACTGTAAACCTGTAGGTTTAACAGTTGTAGTGGCTGCTTCACTTGGATTACCACAAAGAGTTACTTGTAACTCAATGGGTGTAACCTCCTCAGGTTTTGTTGGTGGGTTAGCAATGGATGATACAGCAGGCTCAGTCATTTGTTGAGGTATATTCTCATTGACAGGTGATTGAGAAGGACTAGATAGTGCCTGGTTCAAGTCAATTGCATCCAACAGTAGTTGTGTTTTTGGTGGAATTGAGGATGTGATGGTGGGTTTAGAAGGCGGAATTGCTCCGGGCATTGAGCTGTGGATGATGGAGACAAGTGTATCCAGAGCATCATGATGTGGTGGCCCTTTGTGTACAACCTGTCCTTTTTGTGAAGAAGCAGGAGGAGTTATGGTTATGGGTTGAGATATTTGTACCAACTGCTGTGAGGAAGAAGCAGCAGTGGTTTCTAGTGACATTTGTGTTGTCACAGGCATTAACTCTGGTATCTCATCTGCCAGAGTTGCCTTTTGGATTGGTTTGGAGAGTTTTTTATTTTTCTTTTTGGATGGCCTTTTTGGTTTGGTAGGTGTGAGTTTCAAAACAGTTGTTCTGCTGCTTTGATCACCTAGAGCAGTAGGCTCAGCAGCAGATACCTGAGGAGCAGTGGTAGCTGCTAAAGTCTGCTCAGGTACCCCTGCTTGTGTTTTGCAAGGTGCTAACATACGTGAAAATGTTTCAGATGTTAGACAGTTTATTGCAGTTATTTCACCTTGGTTTATTAGAGACAAATCATCCTTACTGAATTTCTTTTGAAAATAATAGCTTAAAAACCTTGGAAACAGTAAAAATGATTTGCTTTCAACATTATTAACCAAATCTTTAAAGATTTCCCGAGAATAGTTATAATTTTCTTCTTGAAGAATCGCATATCCCAGATTTTGAATCTTTATAGGGATCTCATTGAAAGAAGTGGTTTTGTTTGAAACACATACTAGGAGGGTATGAAATAAAAATCTTGGTGCAGGAGGAAAATAACCTTTTTCTAAAGTTAATTTCGTCATCATTGTGGCTTCATGACCTCTTTCAATGAAGTCAATGTGCAACTCGTTTTTGGTGAAGGAAGTTTTACCTGCCTGGTCATCGAGTTGAAAGACTTCGGAGATGGATTGTGGTGTAATGTGGACAGCTTTACCCTTTATGGAAGATTTGATTGCAGTGACAATGTCTCCTTGTTTTTCAAGGGTTGCATTCTTCCAAAACTCCCTTTGAGTTTCCAAGTAGATGGGTGCGTCGGCGGTGAGCAAAGTTTTGTACTTTGATTTTGCCATGATGGTGATAATGGAATCGAAAACATCTGTGGTTCCTGGTTTTGTGAGAAGACCCAGGAGATTGTGAGATTTTTTGAATGGAATTTCAGTGGTGGTTGCCTTTTGAGAGGCTGTTTTCGAAGAGGTTGATGTGGGTTTTGCAGATGACTTCGATTTTGTCATTTTTAAAACGATTGATCGAAGAAATTTTTGTGAGAGATGGAAAGAAAAACTGCTTTGAGAAGAGAATTTTTATGACTTCAATTCGACAGTAAAACCCTGTTTGGATGGTGAGTGGGGAGTTTTATAGGAGAGAGAGTGAATGCTGACATGGCAGCCGTTACAAAAGGTCTGACTGCTATGTACTGCCCACGTGACAACTACTGGTGAAAATGAAGGACAGTACTTTTGGTGAAAGCAACGGATGAAAGCAGTGGAAAGGGGGCAGTGGATGATTTTTACTATCAGTGGATAGCATATCAGTGGATAAGACACTGCTTTTGAACAACAGTGGTTATCAAGGAATGAGAGAACAGAGGTTGCCTTTCAGCAATGGGCAGACTTTTTGAAGTAGAGCAGACTTTTGAACAATTAGTGGTTATGGCAGACTTTTAAGGATTTTAATGAAATTTTCATTTTTAAGCTATTTTTTAAGGATGGATTTTTGATTTTCTGAAAACATTTTGTTGCTTTTATTCATAGAAAAACAAGATGTTGCTTGTTATTCCATGTTCAGCATCCCAATCCTAGAGACCAGACTTTCAAAAGTGGCTGTATCAAGTGCTTTTGTGAGCACATCTGCCAGCTGGTCTTTAGTTGGGACATGATGCAGAGAAATCAAACCTTTTTCATAGCAATCCCTCACAAAGTGATGTCTGATGTCGATGTGTTTGGTGGTAGAATGGGAAACTGGATTTTTGATGATATTTTCTGCTGCCTGGCTATCCAGCATAAGTGGTGTCTTTAGGGCAGTGATACCAAAATCCAGTAACTGATTTTGAAGCCATAGGAGTTGGGCTGTACAGCTTGCAGCAGCAATGTATTCAGCCTCAGCAGTGGATGTTGAAACTGCTGCTTGCTTTTTGCTTTGCCAAGAAACTAAGCAATCACCTAGAAACTGGCACCCTCCTGAAGTGGACTTCCTTGTTGTGTGACAACCAGCAAAGTCACTGTCTGAAAAACCTGAAAGCTTGATATTCCCATTAGCTGGATACCAGATACCAAGTGTGGGAGCACCTTTTATGTATCTAAGAATCCTTTTTACAGCAATGAGATTAGATTTTCTGGGAGCTGATTGACTTCTTGCACAGACACATGTTGCAAACATGATGTCTGGTCTGGATGCAGTTAGGTACAATAAAGACCCAATCATGCTCCTATAAAGTGTTTGGTCAATCAGCTCATCCTTTTCATCAGACATGACCAGCTTATTTGTGGCCATGGGTGTGCTGCATGGTTTACAATCATTCATATCAAATTTGGTTAAAAGTTCTTTAGCATATTTGCTTTGATGAATGAAAGTTCCATTTTGCATTTGCTGTACTTGGAGACCAAGAAAGCATTGCAGCTCACCCATTGCACTCATTTCAAACTCAGCTGTCATGAGTTCTCTAAACTCTTCACACATTTTGGTACATGTGCTTCCAAAAATAATGTCATCCACATAAATTTGGACGATCATTAAATCTTTCCCTCTCCATTTAAGAAACAGTGTTTTATCAATGGTACCTCTTTTGAAACCATTTGAGAGAAGAAAGTTGGAAAGAGTTTCATACCAGGCCCTTGGTGCTTGTTTCAGGCCATACAAGGCTTTGTTTAGCCTGTAGACATGATCAGGATAAAATGGATCCTCAAAGCCTGGAGGTTGACATACATATACCTCTTCTTGCAATATACCATAGAGGAAAGCACTTTTGATATCCATCTGAAACACCTTCATGTTGTGGTTGACAGCAAAGGCCAGGAACAGTCTGATAGCTTCCAATCTTGCAACAGGGGCGAATGTTTCATCATAATCAATCCCCTCTTCCTGTCTGTAACCTTGAACCACAAGCCTGGCTTTGTTCTTGACAACAATGCCCCTTTCATCTGTTTTGTTCTTGAAGACCCACTTTGTGCCAATGGGACTGACCTCTTTTGGCAGTGGTACAAGCTCCCATACTTGTTATCTCTTGAACTGTTGGAGCTCCTCTTGCATGGCTTCTACCTAGCTGTTGTCTTTTAGTGCCTCTTGGTACTTGACTGGCTGATGGAGTGATAGAAAACCAGCAAAAAGACAAATGTTTTGGGTTTGGCTTCTTGTGAGCACCCCTTCATTGATGTTGCCAATGATTTGATCAGGTGGATGAGATCTCAAGAAGATTAAATCTCCTTGATATGGTATGATGGGATTTTTTGGTGAAAGCTACAAATGTGTATCATCTGAGCTAACCACTGCTGGTGACTTTGGTAACCCAGCAGTGGCTTCAAAAGGTGGTGGAATGGGTGGTAATGGAGTGGACCACTGCTGACTTTTATCCACTGTTTGAGGATTTTGTCAGCAGTAGTTGAGGATATGGAAGCAGTGGTGGATGGGCTACTTTGATCAACAACTGTTGATGTAGCAGTGGTTGAGCTTTCACAGATGTTTTGAACAACTGATGCTTTCCCTTTGGTGGCAGACCTTTGAGGGATGATGACTTCATACCCATAGTCTGGTGTTGTATCCTCTGATGGACCTGCACTGTTAGTCTTGACAGCAGTATTTCAAAAGTGAATTTTTCAAGATCAAATAGTTCAGCAGGATTTGCTGGGATTTTCATTGATGAAAGTTCATTGAACTTTACATCCAAAGTCTCCTTCACTACCTTGGTCCGTGCATTGAACACTTTGTAGGCCTTGGCAGTGGTTGAGTATCCCAGCAAATAACCACAATCAATTTTGGCTGCAAATTTTGAAATGGAATCTTTTAAGTTCAAAATAAAGCATCGGCAGCCAAATACCTTGAAGTATGAGATCAGTGGTTTGATTTTGTACAGAATTTCATAGGCAGTGTTTTTGTGCCTGGGGTTTATTAAAACTCTGTTCTGAACACAACAAGCAGTGTTTACTGCCTCTGCCCAGAAAGTTAATGGCAAACCTGAATCTGCAAGCATGGTTCTGGCAGCCTCAATCAAGGTTCTGTTCTTTCTTTCAACAACCCCATTTTGCTCTGGTGTTCTAGGGATGCTGTACTGCCTTACAATCCCTTTCTTCACACAGAAGGCATCCAACTCCCTATTTTTAAATTCTGTGTCATTGTCACTCCTAAAGCTTTTCACTGGAAGATCAAATTGCTTTTCAACCTGTGTCACAAAGTCTTGCAAAATGCCTGCAGTTTCATCTTTAGAGTGCAAAAAGAAAGTCCATGTAAACCTAGAAAAGTCATCAACTATAACTAAACAATATCTTTTCTTTTTGAGGCTCATGACTTGAACTGGGCCAAACAAATCCATGTGCAGCATTTGTAAGCACTGGGTTGTTTTGGACTCCTCAATGGACTTGTAGGAACTTTTATGCTGTTTCCTTTTAAACAGGAAATGCAATGTTCAGGACATGAAAACAATTTTGTGGAAGGCCTCTCAACGACCCATTTTTTGAAATTTCTGTTATTGTCTTAAGATTTGTGTCTCCCAGTCTTTTGTGCCAAAGTTCTGTCTCTTTGTTAGAGGCAGCTGAGAACAGACAGGGATCAGCTCTGGGACACTCTTTAGACATGTCAACAACATAAACATTGCCACTTCTTTGAGCAACAAGTTTAGTTTGACCATTTTTAATTATTGCTTCAATCTTTTGACCATTTCTGGTCCAACAATCCTACAACAATCTTTTGTGAAGAATGACCCAAACCCTTTGTCACTCATTTGAGACACACTCAGAAGGTTGAATTTTAGATTGTCTATTAGATTGACATTTTCAAATTTTACATTGCCAGATTGCACTGTACCAGACCCCAGAACTTTCCTCAAAGGATATATTCACCCCCACCATGGATTTTAAAGTCTTTGAGAGGGCTTTACATCCTGTCATGTGCCTGGAGCCTCCACTATCTACATATCATAGACTATCAAAGCATGCAGAAGCTCCCTGCACATGAAGTAAAAGGATTAGTTCATTAAGGACTCCAAAGCCAACAGGGCTTTGGATGGGGTCTCAACAAGTGTCTGGTATGGATGCAGTGTGATGGGCAGTGGTTAAGTCAGGGGTTTGGAACAGTTTTAGTACTGTTTCTTGCTAACCACTGTTGGGGTCTTGCCCAATCAACTGCTGGTAACGAAAGGATGCCTATTCACTCTGGTTTAGAGGGCTTTTGTAAGACCTCATAAACAGTGTGGAATCCTTTGGTAGACTGTTTTTCCTTGCCCTTTCTGAATTGATTGGCAGGAGGTGCATCAGTAACCTGAACATCTCTTTTGACAGATGTTTGGTTCAGCTGTTTTGTGACAGCTGTTTGAACTGGCACAAAAACTTGACAGATGGTGAAGATGCTGATGAACTCAAAGATGTTTTAGCCATGTACTCATTCTTCTTTTCATTGAAGTTTTTGAGGTACACACATGCCTGAGTTTTATGGTTTGTTTTACCACAAACACTGCAACTTTCAGCTGAAGTAGTGACACTTGTTTTGGTTAAGTCATAAGCTTTTAGATGGAAACAATCTTTTGTTAGATGGTTCCTCTTCTCACAGAATTCACAAAACAAGTTATCAATTTTCTCTTTCTTCTTCCTCTTTTCAGACTCCTTTGTAGCAGAGGTTTTGACCACTACTGGAATATCCTTAAGAGGAATGACTTTAGCTTTTGGAGCCTTAACACCATCAGTTGATGTAAAGTCCATTGGCTTGAAATTTTCAAGGATATCACACTCATCAGACCATCTTGGTTTAATTGATGATTTTCAATCTCCTCAAATGCAGAGGGACCCACTAGTCTGTCAAGTGTGATTTTGTTACCAAGTTTGTCAGTGATTTTCACTTCTTGGCCATCCTTGTTTGTTGGGATGAACTCAGTAGTTACATCAGTGGTTGAAACAGATTTTTCAAAAGCAGTGTTTTCATCATCATGTTTTCTATAACCAACCCCAAATTTTACATTGCTTTTTATCTGTTTCTCAAGCATAACCTCATACCCTTTGCATGATTCCACCCATTTTTCACAAGTGATCTGGGTGGATTCTAACTCCTTTTTGCAAACTTGGTATTTTTCTACCATAGTTTGGAGTTGGGTTTTGGTTATGCTTTGCTCTTCTTTCAAACTGCTAATCTCTTTTTCCTTTTCAGTCAACTTGTTTTTAAGTTCTTTTAAAGATCTTTCAAATTTGACTTCATCAGTTAAGATTTTGTTCCTAAGGTTTTCATTCACCTCTTTGATGTTAGCAAAAACAATAATGCAATTGTCAGAACATAGTTTTTCTAGAACTTGAGGTGATACCTTGGCAGCAGCCATCATTGCACAATCACATTTAGGATTCTCTTCCTCATCAGCTCTCTCTTTTTCCTCACCAGCCTTTTCATCTTTCATGTCTTCTTCGGACCATAGATCTGTCATTGGTTCAATCAGGGTACCTGAACTTTATCCCAGCAGTATTTCATCAGTCACAGCAGTAACCACTGCTTCAGTCACCTCTTCCACTGTTTCAACCTTCAGTTGTTCCTCCTCAGATTCAACCCCCTCCTGTCTTGACTCTAATGCCATCAAACAAAATTCATTGTGAGAAGAATCATTTGAAGCATATAGTGCAAAATTTTCATCATTAAGATTTTCAGGCATACTGCTCCAGTCAACAAACTCTTGACTAAAGAGATTTTGTTGTTCAGGTTGTGTAACTACTGGAGCAGTAGTTTGAGGTGCAGATTGCACTTGTGCCTGGGGAGCAGGGGTTTGAACAAATTGGATCTGTGGAGCAGCTGTTTGGACATGATGCACTGGCATAGGGGCAACAGCATAGTGAGCAGTGTTCACATGTGCTGCTGGGGCATATTGGGCATAGTGCACAGTGTTTTGAGTTTGAGGTCTAGGATTTGAACTAGGGTGAGTGACTATGGGACCAGTTGTTTGACTCCTACATTCCCTAGCAAAGTGTCCCAACCTGTTACACTTGTAACACTTGATTTTCGATTTATCCAACCCAACCCTTAGGTTCCCATGAAGACCTGGAAATTTTCTCCCAGTTCTCTTATAAAACTTGCTAGTTCTAACACTTAGCAAGGCCAGTTGGTGCAGGATGTCCATTTCTTCTAGGTCAGTGGGGTCGAAATGCTGTAAATCATTGAGTTCAAAGCTTAAATTGTCTGACATCTGGTTTTCATTTGTAGTGAATGCATAACCTGTAGAGTGAGGATCAGGGTTGTTAAAGTTTGCACCAGCAGTTATGTCAATGAAGTGATCATAACCCTGATCCTTACCGCTACCACCAGATTCTTCTTGACCCAGAAGAGCAGTGTTACCGAATGAATAATCATCAACGGTTTTCCCTGACTCTTGTAACTTCCTTTTCTGGTTCAACTCCCTCTCAAAAGTCAGGAGTCGACCATGGAGTTGGGTCAAGGTCAGATCCTTGAACTCAGGTGCAGTTCTGGTGACAATAGCTATTGTGTCCCATTTTTCTGGCAGTGATCTGAGGAACCTGCTATTTTGAGTCGAGTTTGAAAACGTGACCTTAACAAGCCTCAGTTCACTGATGAGACAACTGAAACGCTCAAATTGTTGAGTCAGTGATTCACCTTTAACATGACAAAATGTTTCATACTGTTGGTTCAGGATTTCCCTATTGTTTTCTATGACCTCTTCGGTACCTCCAAACTGTTCCTTAGGTGCGTCCCACAACTCTTTGGCACTGTTACAATGTAACAGTCCAGCATATATTTCGTTAGGGAGCGCTGATGCAACAATACTAAATGCTTTAGCATCCAGTTCAAATTTTTGATAATCCGTTTCAGTATAATTTTCAACAGGTTTAGGAACTTGTTTTTTAGAATCTTCAGCGCTTGGCACTGTAGGAACATGAGGACCAAAGATAACAGACTTCCAACAACCTGTGCTTTGTTGAGCGAGGATGTGACCCATCCTCCTCTGCTAGATGTTGTACTCATTTCTTTTTAGCATAGGTGGTTTAAAGAGCGAGCCAATGTTGTTTTTATCGTCCTGAGATTGTGACGTCATTCTTGTTGTTTTACAGGTACTGAGAAATCAACTATAATGGTGATTAATCAACTGTTTTGAGCTGAACTATTTACGTCAAAATGATTGTTAAATCAAATTTGACTGTTCTAGCTCTGATACCAATTGTTGGATATGAGTTTCCTTTTGATTGTATTTTTGTTTGAAGTTAAAATGGAAAATGGATGAGTTGTGCAGCGGAATTAAAATGATAACAAACTTTGCATACAATCAAATGAGAGTAATACTTTAATCAAACATCTTTACACAAAGAACCGAATGATTGAATTTATTTCAAACACGATTACAATGATGATGGATGAATGCAAACTCCCCCTCAGCCAGAGCTCAGCAGTTTGTTCGTGCAAAGAAGACGAATGATGTGAAGAGCTGATAGAACAGTACAAAGTACTGTACTATTTATAAGCACTTGCAAACTACTGAGCATCTTTAGCTGACGTCACCATGAAAGTGACATCTAACCTCCTAACAAACTCTAACCTCTGATCTATACAGACACTGCTTGTGTTAACTACTGCTATTACATTCTATTATATAACAGACTATAGAACAACTACTGCAACCTTCTACTGATGTGAACCCAGCAGCACTTATCCGGATCAGCAGTGCTTGACTCAAGGCAGTAGATTGAATCAGCAAGACTTGAGTCTTCATTAGATCTTTAATTGAGCAACAGTTATTAGACAGCAGCTTGTAAGATCAGCAGATAGGAGGTCATCAGTTGTTGTAATCACTTTCAAGGGGAGAGATATGTATATCAGCATCTGCTTATTCTGAATCCACTGAGCTGATCCAGTTTTGGCTTTACATTATCTGTTCCTCTGATAGGGTTCAATCCCAACATTATTCGCTTTCTAAAATTTTTGCAATCATCAACCGTGGCACCAACGTTCTCGAAACCACCATAACGTGTCCTCATTATGTGGAAAGCTTTGACAGGACCAAGGTTTAAAGTGCCAAGTTCCCAAACCATCTCCTCCAGGACATCTGACAATTGTCTGTAAGCTGGGAGCATGTGAATGTCATTTTGACAAACAAACTTATGGTTATGGCCATCAACAAATTTCTTGACTGTATATAATCTACCATCAACAGTGCAAATCACAAGTTGAGCTTTGCATCCGGTCCTAATAGTCCCCCTGTTCCTGGTTTTGAATTGCTTTTTTGACTTGGAATTATCATCAATACACACAGGCTTATGTCCCTCTTTAGAACAAACAAAATACTTAGTTTTGATTATACCACCGCTGTATACTTCGCCACCTTTTCGAATAGAAAAACCAGCTAACTTAGCATATGATTGATAAAACGCATATGCTTGTTCAATGGAGATAAATTGCATCCCAACAACAGGTGTAGCTGATGCCTGAACCTCCGGAATGTAAACCCTTTCATCTACATGAATAAAAATAAAACACATAAAAAAGTCATACAAAACCACATGCGAATCGTCTGATAAATACATGCGAAATGCTGATATTGATTAATCTGAAATACATATGCGATTTATTATGTAATCAAATGCGAAATTACAAAGAAAACAAAACCAAATGCGAATCGTCTGATAAATACATGCGAAATGATGATATTGATTAATCTGAAATACATATGCGATTTATTACGTAATGAGTAAAAACATGCGAAGTTATACATGCTGCTTCTCAAAAACAATACATAAGTATCATCAACATAATTTAGATATCTGAATTAACATAATTACAAATAGAAATCTCGTTTGCAGCACTTGAACTTGAAACTGGAATTGGAATTGGATTTGCAGGTCGCGGATTTAAAACATCCTCAATCGAAACTCTCTGATAAGCAGATAATTGAGCATGATCACCCATCGGCCGATTTTCTTCAAAATCATCTTCTGTTCGCCCAGTGCTACTCTGTGGATCCATCGAAAATAGACAAATTGAATGAAACCCTATCACGTACGAACGAAAACTGCAGATTGTGAATTATGGAAAATTTGAAACTGATTTGAATAATAATCACCGGGATATCAGTGTAACGAACTTCTCGCTGAATGAATGAAGAGACGAATTTGCCCTCTGATGAATAGGTTAATTGTCTGATTTAACCTTCTTAAACCGAACTCAATCAGGACACGTGTACGACTCATAATATAGCGTACGTAATGTAGGATAACCATATTTGTACCATACTCTTTACCTATATATATATATATATATATATATATAAAATATATATAGTGTAAGGTTCATGCGAGAACCACTTTTATTGCGAGAACCGTGAGAACCAATGTGAACACAACTAAAAATACCTAAAAAAACATAAAAAAAAACCTAACCCCTCCCCCTCCAAAAAAACCTACATCCCTCACCCCCCCCAAAAAAAAAAAAAACAACCTAACCCCCCACCCCCCAAAAAACCTAACCCCCCCTCCCCCACCCCCCACCCAAGCTAAAATGCTAAAAACTAAACCCCCAAAAAACCTAAAAAAAATCAAAAAAACACACAAAATTTTCTTTTTTTTAATATTTTTTACATTAAAATCGCTACTTTTAATAACCATAAAAAAATTAATTTTTTTTTTGTAACGAAATCCAGTGATTTTTTATAAAAAATATTAAAAAAATGTGTGTTTTTTAGCTATTTTTAGGTATATTCACATTGGTTCTCACAGTTCTCGCAATAAAGAGTGGTTCCTAACGAATTCTATATATATATATATATATATATATATAGGGGAATGTTCAAATGAAAACCACTAGTAATTGTGAAAACTCGAAAACTAATTAAAAAAGCCAAAAAAACATACCAAATTTTTTTTTTGCATAATAATTTTCGCAGGTTTTTTTGTATAAAAAAAATTCAAAAAAAAAAATTTATGTAGTTCACATGTGTATGTGTACTACACATGTGTATTATTACACATGTGTACTACAAAATTTTTTATTTTTTTTTTAAAAGTTTTTTTTATATATAAAAACCAGCGATTTTAATAAAAGAAATTGAAAAAAAAAACAATTTTTTGTGTGTTTTTTAGGCTTTTTTTAGTTAGTTTTCGAGTTTTCACAATAAAAGTGGTTTTCGTTTGAACCATCCCCTATATATATATATATATATATAGGACAAAGATCCGTTAGGAACCACCCTTTATTGCGAGAACCGCGAGACCAATGTAAGCACAACCAAAAATGACTAAAAATAGCTAAAAAAACACACAATTTTTTTTAATATTTTTTATAAAAAAATCGCTACTTTTAGTAAAAGTAGCGATTTTAACATAAAAAAATATTAAAAAAAATTAGATTTTTTTTTATTCTTTTAGATATTTTTTAGGTTTTATAGGAGTTTAGTTTTTAGCATTTTAGCTTTGGGGGAGGGGGGTTAGGTTTTTTTAGGGTTTAGTTTTTTGCATTTAGCTTAGGGGGGGGGTAGTTTTTTTTTTTTTTTTTGGGGGGGGGGGGGTAGGTTTTTTTAGGTTTTTTAGCTATTTTAGGTTGTGTTCACATTGGTTCTTACGGTTCTCGAAATAAAGGTGGTTCTCGCATGAACCTTACCATATATATATATATAGAGAGGGAGAGAGAGAGAGAGAAGATAATGCGAGAACCACATCTTATTACGAGAACCGCGGGAACCAATGTGAAGACAACCAAAAATGCCTAAAAATAGCTAAAAATCACACAATTTTTTTTTAATATTTTTATAGGGTAAATTACTTTTTAAGTCCCTGTATTTTAGTGGTTTTAACTAATTGAGTCCAAAAGTAAAAAAGTTTAACGACCTGAGTACCTATAAACATTTTCTTTAACCATTTGAGTCCAAATTTTAACCTTTTGAGTCCAATTTTTTGGATTCAAATCGTTATAAAAAGAACAAAATTGGACTCAAAACGTTATAAAATAAATGGTTAGGAACTCAGGGTGTTAAACTTTTTGATTTTGGACTCAAGTGGTTAAAACCACTAAAACACAGGGACTCAAAAAGTAATTTACTCTTTTTTATATAAAAATCGCTACTTTTCGAAGCAAAAAAAAAAAAAAAAAAAATTTGCCACTAAAAGTAGCGATTTGAGCATAAAAAATATTAAAAAAAAAATTTAGATTTTTTTTTTTTTATTTTTTTAGATTCTTTTAGGTTTTTTATGGGTTTAGTTATTAGCATTTTAGCTTAAGGGGGTGGGGGGGTTTAGGTTTTTGGGGGTGGGGAGGAGGGTTTAGGTTTTTTGGGGGGGGTGGGGGTTAGGTTTTTTTTAGGTTTTTTGGGGGTTTTAATTTTTAGCATTTAGCTTGGGGGGGGGGGGTTAGGTGTTTTTTTTTTTGGGGGGGAGGGGGGGTGGGGGTTAGTTTTTTTTAGGTTTTTTAGCTATTTTAGGTTGTGTTCACATTGATTCTCGCAGTTCTCACAATAAATGGAGTTCTCGCATGAGCCCCTCCCTCTATATGTATATATATTCAAAAACTGATCCAAATTGTGAAGTCTGATTTCAGATTGGTTATGGATATAATTTTTTTGAGATCGTTTGATTCTGTTTAACCAATTAAGTTTGTAGCTATGTTTGTTTGTAGGTTAATTAATAAATTGCCTAGCCACCCAATTACCAAATTAAATCCACAAGCCTAGAATGGCTGATAGCAGAATCAATTACGCATCTAGTCTCCTAATAGTCAATAATTGGTATACCAAACCAAAACCCTTAATCGCTCACCCCCGGTTAGTTCATCTCTAATCTCTCGCTACATGCCATCAACACTCAACAAGTAAACTGATCCATGAGTTGTAACCCTAATTCGCTCACACCTCTTGTTAGTCATCTGTGATCTCTCGCCATCTAAAGGTAGTTGATTCACAAGTTCAGACCCTAAATCACTCATCAGCTTTTCAGAAGGTATCTATCTACTCAACTTTCCAGCGAGTAATCTTCAAACTTATTATCAATGCCACAAATTCATACCATTATATATGTACATACACAAACACTAGAGGGGTGCTCACGTGATGCGACGGGTAACACAAACCCCTCAAGTAACATGTTAAAAAAATATATTTATATCATACTCAAATTAACGAGAATTGAATGTTTGTTCTTATGGAGTAATTTTTAAAGAAAATATTTTAACCTATGAGAACAAGTTATGTCCATTTAAAATCACGAGAGATGGGAAAGTTGGTTTAAAAGTAAATAACATATTTTAAGGGATTGTACCATATGTTCTAAAACATATAATTACTTAAAGTTTTAAAATTATATAAATCTACTTTCTTGTTCTCCTTGCATGCATGCATGTATGTATGTATGTCATAATAACTCAATTTAAAATGTTAAAATTTATTTTTTGGAGTTTTTACATATAAAGATGTGTAGAAGCTATTCTTAGAAAAAAAACATTTTAAAATGTTAACAATTTTTAAGCATTTTTTAAACTTTTTAAGTTTTTAAATTTTCTTTGTTAACTAGAATTGCGCTAAAATAAGAACCACCTCCGGTTGTAAGAACCGTGAGAACTACTTGATCCGGCGCGAGTTGGACCAAATTTTTTTTTGCATAAACGTAGATGCGTGTATTATAAACACATTTGTAAAAAAAATTCAAAAAACAAAAATGCCGTGTGTGTAGTTTTGAGCACCACAAGTTTGTGTTTACGGGTACCGTAAATTTTCGGTAAGATTTACGGTACCCGTAAACACAAACTTGTGGTGCTCAAAACTACACACACAACATTTTTTTTTTGAATTTTTTTTACAAATGTGTTTATAATACACGCATCTACGTTTATGAAAAAAAGATTTTGGTCCACCTCGCCCCGTACGGTGTAGTTCTCACGATTCTTACAACTCGAGGTGGTTCTCATTTTAGCGGTCCCCTTTGTTAACTATACTTCTAAATGTATATGTATGCAGAAACTTCAAAAATAAAAAATTAAAATTTTTAACATGCTAAGTTGAATTTTTACGATATATTTATAATGTTAAATGCCCTATTCCCTTTTTATCTACTTTATTATTGTTACTCATTGAACCCAACCCTATATATATATATATATAGGAGATGGATTATGAGAAAACTATTTTAAATAAGAAAACTAGCAAAAAAACCTTAACAAACACACCGATTTTTTTACAATATTTTACTAAAATTCAGGATTTCTAATATATAAAAATAGTACTACACATGTGTATTACTATAAAAAACAAAAAAAAGAAAAAAACATAACCCCCCCCCCCCTAAACACACACACACATCACCACCCCTCAAAACCTAAACCCCCACCCACCCCAAAAACCTCTCACCTTTTCACGTAATTCCCCTCAATCAATTTCAAATTTCATCCATCCTAACTCGCTGATTTGATCCAAGAATAGAGCTAGGGCTCGAAACTTCTCATATCAATTTCTCCTTCAATCCGAGGCTAAATCTGGTGATTCTTGAATCCATTTCGCTTAGTTTTTCATGCTTTACAAAAGCCCTTTATTTATTTCAATGCGAGATGGCAAACAAATTTCAATTTGATTTGTTGAGAAATTAGGGTTCATTCTTAGGTGTTCTAATTTGGGGCTTTTTAATCTTGAAACATGTTTTTTTTTTTTTTTTTTTTTTTTTTTTTTTTGTGAAATTGAAGTTATCTATCTGATCCTTAACATATTAGATTAATTTTTGGAAATCTTTGGAATTTCTAGGCATTGTATGGATTTATTTTGTATTTATACATGTTATTCTAATTTAGAAAACCAAAAAAAAAATACAAATTAAACAAAATATTATATCACAAATAATTACTCTTAGATTTCTAGTAAATAATTAAGTTATAAAACTTATATAACAAATTTCATATTTAAATTGGAATTTAATTCATAACTAGAGAACAAAATAAGTTATAAAACTAATTTTATTATTACAAATATAACAATTTTAAATAAAATAAAATTTGGTATAAGATAAATATAATTTTCTAAATAGTAAACTAATTTGATGGTTATTTGTAATTACTTAAATTCCGACACTAACAAAAATATTGTAACATAATTAATTTTATGTTAATATTTCTAAAACAATAATTCCAATCAAAAAGCATATTTATTTATTTATGTATTCATTTACTTATTTATTTATTTTGGTTGGGACAATCTTTATCTTATACAAAAGTTCCCAAATAAAAGAACCAAAGTTCTAGTCTCGTTTTTGTTGTTCCTGTCGTTTAGTTTTTATTCGCTCATGCGTTAGGGTAACCTCGTTCAGATTTTATCCTATTTTTCTGTGCGGCCTCACTCGTAGAGTATCTTCGCAAAACAGTGACTAAATGCTCCACTTTTTACTTTAAAATGTTTTTGGGGTACATCACCTTGCCTTAAAATCATACATCTATATTATATTATAATGCATGAGGGAGCAGTATTTTAAGATATCAAAAAAATAAGAACTTTTCTCCCCCTTTATTTATAGAAAGACCCCTAAAATGAGGGTAATTTGGTCTTTTAAACACTATTTATTTTTTAGCCCCTAAACTTATCCACCTAAATCCCTGAGGTTTTAATAAAATTATAGATAATTAGTTATAATTCACTCCTTCACAACAAACTTATAATTTTTTTACGTATTCTTGACATATCTTATAAACTATAATGTTTAAAAAAAAATCCAAAGATAGCAATGACGACCTACACATTTTGTCGACACTTTGGTAGTTGTCTTGTTCAATATCGACGCACGGATTAAAAGGTACAAGTAGATGATGCCTTAGTGTACAATTGATTAAAGCCCATCTATCTATAATATTTATACTATATTATAATGCATGAGTGAAAGTATTTTAAGATTCCAAAAAATGTGGGTAAATTAGTTTTTCTAAACACTAATTACAGTTTAACCACTTCATCTTAATTACATTTCAATCCCTTGTATTTGGTCATTTACCATTTTTAGGGGTACAAATTTTAAAGTGCTATGTACAATGCTTTAAAGCACAAATGAATTTAGTAGCTTCAAACACCCCTGAAATCTCTTGGGGCAGGATTTCAAATTTCAAAACACCCTATATTTTTCGATCCGGATAATCCCGATCTTTCCCCACAAAACAACCTTTCCCCTTTCCCCTGTATTCCATGGAATCTCCGCCAGTGATGATACTATTGTTTCTTCAAAACCATCACCGCTTTCTTTTTCATTTTATCAAAACTGTCACACCCCCAAAATACCACCTAGGGAGTGTCCCTGTCAGGCGTGTGACAAACCAATAACGAGCCACTAATCATATTGAACCAATCACCAGTGTTGAATAAAATCATCAATTATTACTGAAAAGTACCGTCAATAAGTTTAAATGAAAACCAACATGTCAGCGGAAGCAAATAAAAGAAAACATAGTTAACTGTTTTAAATTAAATGTATGAAATCAATAAACCCATCATTCGTATCCAACCAGCACGACCCATGACCACCCCAGCTACTTCAGACAGCAAGTTTCCAAATCCATATAATCTAACGACCTGCGAGCATGCAACAAGTGTATCAGACAACGCTGGTGAGTTCATAGTTTTACAAAACGTTGGTTACCAAGTGTTTAGTTAATCCATTGAATTTAATTCCGAAAGTAATGATGAAAACAATGTTGATAATACCCCAATACAAGACGGCTTCTGATTATTTTGCCCTTTCTCCAATGCTCCTATCAAAGCATTGGTCATGACCAGGTCATTAGTTCAACACCCGTCCTCCCAGATACGGGGTGAGGTTGCCAAACCTAAGTAGCGCTACTAACTAATACCATGTTACCTTCCTGGTAACCAAACAACACGGAGGGACTTTAAAGGTGATAGGAAGAGTATATTATCCAACATTCCCGTTTTTACCCAAAAGACTTGTCCCTCCCAGGAATACCCACTGACTGTCCCAACCACCGGGACACATGCTCAAGAGATGAACTCACCTTAGATTGCTCGGTAGGATTAAGGCACGCATTCCAAGTTAGTCAATTTGTTCCTAATGTAATTACCAACAATAATCAGTTTCATACGTACATAATTCACGCATCTCATGTACAATCAGTTCATATACACCTTGTGTACACATCACTCATTTATTAGTCATGTAGCATGTGGCTCAAGTCATACAGTCAATCTAGCAATTCACTACCAATAAATTATCATCTAGCACTTATTCGGTTCATAAGCATGGTCATGTTTACACCCATTTAACACATTATCTTTCAACATAAGTACACGCAAAATAATTAAGTTACTATCATACTTGGGCTCGGTATCATCTGAGAGAATTTTATGCCCATTATAATCGATACGCAACCCATTCTTTAATGCCCAAGCAAACCGGGTCTAACTACCATTTCTAGTTCGTATTTCATGCCAACATTTCGGGTATCCCAGCAGGTTGCATCATTACAAAATCATCATAATAACAAACATAACATTCATATCATCGAAATCATCAAAAGCAATGACATCCTACTTATAAAAATATACATATCATTTGATTAGATCAATACCACATGGCCGCCACCCACAATAATTCGGTTGGGCCAAGCCATCAGCCAATGGCCTTCATTGGCCGCCCAACACCCACCAATAGGAAGTTATGGCCGCCCACTCTCATAAACAGCCAAGTTTTCACATGTAACATTCCTTTATCATATGAAATTCAATTTGAAAAAAAAATATGAAATTCAATTTGACACCCCCCACATGGTCGACAATATAGTAACCATCACCTTGTGATTTGACCAACCCTCTAATCATATAACTATCCCAAATAATCACATGTAACTCATATCATGATGATTGACAATATGATACTACCTCTTAATGTTATTGGACCACTAAATTAGTAGGTTTGACCACTACATACCACCATAATTATCAACTAATATTGTAAAGAACAATTATAATAACCATCCTCCCATTTACCCAGCCAACTTTCCACAAATCAAGCTAACAATAAATTGCCATACTCATTCTAATCATTATTCAGTTTATTCTAAGCACATATTCATCATCGAGTGATCTTGAAATCTTGAGTTAGTTCTTGTTATGAATCATTATTTAATCACCCATTGACAGATTCCTCATACTATCATGATACACCATCTATCTTACCATCAAATAACTGTTTCCATGTATGAATATATTATGCTAGCATCATCGAATCACGGCAACAAGATTAGATTCACGATGACCATTATGGTATATAAATCACGTAGCAAACTTCGGTATTAATCACTAACTTCATTTATCGTACCATGTTCCATTCCTCTACTCAATCAAACAACAGTTTTTAATTTATATTCATATGATCTTTATTGGACCATAATGTCCACTTAGCCGACAACTTTTAGACTTCACACATGCTACTCAAAGCATATCACATGCACGTAGATCAACATGAGCAATTAATGAATCATATATTCAAATAATTAATCCATGAACAACAAGGCATACACTAACCTGGAGTTGAGAGGGTGGGGTTTCGACAGGGATGGGGCAACCGTCAAAGATGGAAAAGTGAGGAAAAGAGGAGGGTTTGTTACCCTTTTGTAATTGTGAGAGGTGCAAAGGGATTACGTAAGATCCAAACAAGTGGGCCGATCCCACTTTAAGTTTCAATATTGTATTTGGGCTCCAAGAAAGCTAGGCCGAGGAAAATTAAACGACACATGTGAATTTCGGCCCATTCCACAAAGTGTACGTAGCCCAAATGCATGTGCGGCCCATCCCGACAACTTAACCATATGACACAATAGGAAAACCCACTACCCACGCAATCTTACTTAAATGTGTTCTACGTTTAACAAGTTTACCAAAGCCACGAGCGTTTACTAAAATAAAGAACGTGTAACGAAGAAATAGTGAGGGATCGGAATCACAAAACTGAAAGATACTAACTTTGAAAGTTCGGGTTGTCACATCATCCCCAACTTGAAAGAAATTTCGTCCCGAAATTTGACAAGTAAGAACTGAGGAGTGAAGTGAGGAAATTAGGATTATTGCGGATTTTGCTCGGGTGTCACATCCTCCCCATGTTACCGAAATTTCGTCCTCGAAATTTAGGCTATATTATACTCTAGGCTCCAATTATGAGTTTGTCGATAATTCACTAAACACGTAGTTAAATACAGTTTCACGAAAGTTCACTAAATAATATATAAGTCATATAGCATATAAAGTCAGATAACATATAAATTCACATAAGTTATATTTCTTTATTTGTTCAGGAATAGTGTTCTAATTGTTCATCAACGTTCGAGTACAACCCATGTGTAATTCCGTAATTCCCCGAATTACCGTTATGTGAGTGTTATGCATGAATGAGTGTTTGAGGTAATAGAGTTTGTGTTAATTGTGTTAAACTAAAAATGTCTTGCTCTTAAGTAGAAACACAAGTTGAGTTAATAGAAGCTTGATAATGAAGAATGTTGTGACAAGTTATGCTAAGCCCAAGAGATGCTCACAAAAGATGAAATACGAGTGTGTCATACATCTGTATGGCATTGCCTGATGCATTTAACATGTGCGACCGGGGGGGGGGGGGGTTGTTGCACTAAATATAACTTGGGTGAGCTATACGCCTTCGAATTTGGGGACTTGCAAAAAGGCAGTGTTTAGTTATCATGGATGTTGTATATTAAGTAGCCAACACTTCACGAAGCAAGTGTATCTAATGTATATCTAGAGCTTACCAGAATTGAGGCGAATGTCGTACATCCTAAACGAAGGGTCGACGAAATAAACCGAACTGGAAATGTGTTAAGGTAGTTTGTTACAGGCTAAAATGCTCAACCTTAAAATCACGTGTGTTGGGTGCACCACCAAGATTTACTCGAAGCAAAGTATGTGAATGTGATAAAGTGAGTGTAAAAGATATATGGTTATATATGGTATCGCTACCGGCGATCAGAACTGGTGTAGTCACCCCTATCGAAGATCAAAGGTGATGCCATCGTATGTGAGAATTCGAGAAAGAAAATATAATTTCTTGGAACAGGTGATTCAAGCAATTCAATCAATCGATTGGATGAAAACTCAAGTTAGGCATTAATCCCTAATTCAGACGGGTATCATCTTGACTCGTTCGTTCAGAGGGAAAAGAGATTTTCAGTTGATATTGTTCGTGATATTTTGGTCTCAGTTGGTTGTAGTAGATGACCAGCCTTTGGTCAAAGGGAGATAAGCATGGAACAAAGAGGTCGATGAAGCTATACATGAGTTTGGTGCTTTCACACAAGAGGGAATTTTGACCTTGGCATACCTTACGTAAGTAATAATTTTATTTTTATGTTCTTGCACTTGATGATCTTAAGTATGACTCATTCCTCGAGTGACGTTCGTAGAGAGTGATTTAGCCAAGCGAGGATTAGCGTATAACAGGGCTATGCAAGAACTATGGTATTCATTTTAGCACAACAAGATAAGACGCGAAGAATATACCAAAACGCGGTTATCATCAATCTGTTCCATCTAATTGTTTTAGAATCATGAGTAAAGTAGCAAATCCGATGATGAGGATGTAGCTGGTCGCAAACAAGAAGTATAAATGGAAACAAAGTGATGTACCAGTCGATGGAAGCGTTACTTTGAGGGTGTTGGCGCAAGAAGAATTATCTATGAAGGTGATAGTTGGCTAAGTCTGTAGCATCTCGGCTAAATCAGGGCGTTCTCTACAGTCGTCGAGCTGCTCGTATGCGAATAAGAATAGATTCACTAAGATCCATGTAAGTAATTGAGTATGCAATTAGTCGAACATGTATGCAACCAAGTTTGAAGGTTTGAACTAAGACGGGTGTACTGGGGACATCACATATGTCGCCAAGAGGTTTCATTACAAAGGCGTGTAAAGGCGTTCAAAATGGTATGGTGATGATAACAATACATCACCATTTTCAGAGTTCAATATTGAAATGATCGAACTGTTCTTATGGGAATCCGTTTGCAGAGTTAGATATGTTAGGATGAAAACCAGGTTACTAACGATAAGTCACAAGGCAGTATAATGGGGCCAAAGGGAATTTTATAGTTAAGTGCAAGGGGTAAAGTATTAGTGTACGAGGGATTCTTCATACTACGTTGATATGCTGATGTCGAAGAGCTTACACTAAGAGTCTTGTAGGGTTTAGATCGAGATAACAGGTTCTGATGAGAATCTTAGTTTCACCAAGTTTCTTACATGAGTAAAAGAAAAATAATGAGGGATTCCCGTGATGATAGCTCATTGCGTTCGAGAACATCTTCGGTCTAATAATTGCGCCTATCAACTACCGCATGGGTTTAACTGTTCCAGTTAGTCGTTGAGTGGTTTATGAGAACTTCTACTAGCGCTACGGAAGTTATAAGCAAATAAAACAAAAATATCACAGGTTACACAAAGATTCACATGCATCCACAAGAATGGTGGAAAGAATAAGGATCAAGATTGAATAGAAGTCAATCTTCGCCATAATCCCAACAGATTGTTGAATCCCCAGTTATGTCGATTAATGAGTCAGAATCCCTTTCACACTTGCTAAGCCTCACTGGGACTCACATGCACCCCACATTATTATTATGTGTGCACCCATAATGATAATGTAATTTGCATGTTTATCTCAGTTCCTCTTAGCTTGTGTCAAAAGGTTCCTTAGATTCGAGTAGCAAAACGAACGTTGTCAAGATAGTAAAGATCACAAAAGTCTAGAGGTTATGCCATACTAACAATGCATCATAAGGTAGACAAATAATTACATGTAATCAATCATACTATAGTGCTGAGTGTGTAGCCATATGCAATGTCATAAGTAGGTGTACGCTAGGCACGTAATGCATAAGGTAAATGAAAAACGAACCTTGCAATCTGAAGCTGAGTGTCATGGTCGATTTCAGAACTGTTCGGTTATAGTCTGGTTTTATGAAAACGTTTTAAAACCAAGTTCACTATAACCAGTGGCTCTGATACCAAACTGTCACACCCCCAAAATACCACCTAGGGAGTGTCCCTGTCAGGCGTGTGACAAACCAATAACGAGCCACTAATCATATTGAACCAATCACCAGTGTTGAATAAAATCATCAATTATTACTGAAAAGTACCGTCAATAAGTTTAAATGAAAACCAACATGTCAGCGGAAGCAAATAAAAGAAAACATAGTTAACTGTTTTAAATTAAATGTATGAAATCAATAAACCCATCATTCGTATCCAACCAGCACGACCCATGACCACCCCAGCTACTTCAGACAGCAAGTTTCCAAATCCATATAATCTAACGACCTGCGAGCATGCAACAAGTGTATCAGACAACGCTGGTGAGTTCATAGTTTTACAAAACGTTGGTTACCAAGTGTTTAGTTAATCCATTGAATTTAATTCCGAAAGTAATGATGAAAACAATGTTGATAATACCCCAATACAAGACGGCTTCTGATTATTTTGCCCTTTCTCCAATGCTCCTATCAAAGCATTGGTCATGACCAGGTCATTAGTTCAACACCCGTCCTCCCAGATACGGGGTGAGGTTGCCAAACCTAAGTAGCGCTACTAACTAATACCATGTTACCTTCCTGGTAACCAAACAACACGGAGGGACTTTAAAGGTGATAGGAAGAGTATATTATCCAACATTCCCGTTTTTACCCAAAAGACTTGTCCCTCCCAAGAATACCCACTGACTGTCCCAACCACCGGGACACATGCTCAAGAGATGAACTCACCTTAGATTGCTCGGTAGGATTAAGGCACGTATTCCAAGTTAGTCAATTTGTTCCTAATGTAATTACCAACAATAATCAGTTTCATACGTACATAATTCACGCATCTCATGTACAATCAGTTCATATACACCTTGTGTACACATCACTCATTTATTAGTCATGTAGCATGTGGCTCAAGTCATACAGTCAATCTAGCAATTCACTACCAATAAATTATCATCTAGCACTTATTCGGTTCATAAGCATGGTCATGTTTACACCCATTTAACACATTATCTTTCAACATAAGTACACGCAAAATAATTAAGTTACTATCATACTTGGGCTCGGTATCATCTGAGAGAATTTTATGCCCATTATAATCGATACGCAACCCATTCTTTAATGCCCAAGCAAACCGGGTCTAACTACCATTTCTAGTTCGTATTTCATGCCAACATTTCGGGTATCCCAGCAGGTTGCATCATTACAAAATCATCATAATAACAAACATAACATTCATATCATCGAAATCATCAAAAGCAATGACATCCTACTTATAAAAATATACATATCATTTGATTAGATCAATACCACATGGCCGCCACCCACAATAATTCGGTTGGGCCAAGCCATCAGCCAATGGCCTTCATTGGCCGCCCAACACCCACCAATAGGAAGTTATGACCGCCCACTCTCATAAACAGCCAAGTTTTCACATGTAACATTCCTTTATCATATGAAATTCAATTTGAAAAAAAAATATGAAATTCAATTTGACACCCCCCACATGGTCGACAATATATTAACCATCACCTTGTGATTTGACCAACCCTCTAATCATATAACTATCCCAAATAATCACATGTAACTCATATCATGATGATTGACAATATGATACTACCTCTTAATGTTATTGGACCACTAAATTAGTAGGTTTGACCACTACATACCACCATAATTATCAACTAATATTGTAAAGAACAATTATAATAACCATCCTCCCATTTACCCAGCCAACTTTCCACAAATCAAGCTAACAATAAATTGCCATACTCATTCTAATCATTATTCAGTTTATTCTAAGCACATAGTCATCATCGAGTGATCTTGAAATCTTGAGTTAGTTCTTGTTATGAATCATTATTTAATCACCCATTGACAGATTCCTCATACTATCATGATACACCATCTATCTTACCATCAAATAACTGTTTCCATGTATGAATATATTATGCTAGCATCATCGAATCACGACAACAAGATTAGATTCACGATGACCATTATGGTATATAAATCACGTAGCAAACTTCGGTATTAATCACTAACTTCATTTATCGTACCATGTTCCATTCCTCTACTCAATCAAACAACAGTTTTTAATTTATATTCATATGATCTTTATTGGACCATAATGTCCACTTAGCCGACAACTTTTAGACTTCACACATGCTACTCAAAGCATATCACATGCACGTAGATCAACATGAGCAACTAATGAATCATATATTCAAATAATTAATCCATGAACAACAAGGCATACACTAACCTGGAGTTGAGAGGGTGGGGTTTCGACAGGGATGGGGCAACCGTCAAAGATGGAAAAGTGAGGAAAAGAGGAGGGTTTGTTACCCTTTTGTAATTGTGAGAGGTGCAAAGGGATTACGTAAGATCCAAACAAGTGGGCCGATCCCACTTTAAGTTTCAATATTGTATTTGGGCTCCAAGAAAGCTAGGTCGAGGAAAATTAAACGACACATGTGAATTTCGGCCCATTCCACAAAGTGTACGTAGCCCAAATGCATGTGCGGCCCATCCCGACAACTTAACCATATGACACAATAGGAAAACCCACTACCCACGCAATCTTACTTAAATGTGTTCTACGTTTAACAAGTTTACCAAAGCCACGAGCGTTTACTAAAATAAAGAACGTGTAACGAAGAAATAGTGAGGGATCGGAATCACAAAACTGAAAGATACTAACTTTGAAAGTTCGGGTTGTCACATCATCCCCAACTTGAAAGAAATTTCGTCCCGAAATTTGACAAGTAAGAACTGAGGAGTGAAGTGAGGAAATTAGGATTATTGCGGATTTTGCTCGGGTGTCACAAAAACCCTAACCAAGAAACACTCTCCACATCCTAGCCCCCAAACCCTAACCTCCGTCTCCTTTCTTTTTGTTCAGAAGGGCGCAAAAAGAAAAAAAAACGATGAAGAAATTAAAAAACACTCAAACACTGATTTGAAGTTCAGAAGGGCGCAAAAAGACAAAACAACGAAGAAATTAAAAAAACATTCAAACACCGATTTGAAGAAACCATAACCAAATCGTAGGTTTTTCCTATTCTTTTATATATACACACACTTTTGATTTTCATTCTTAGGTATCCATACATGTATTTTCAAGTGTTTGCTTCTTGGAGTAGCCTCTGCTAGCCATGGTGGCTTAAGGTTCGTATTTATTTTTGATGAAGAATGTCGTTCAATTTGTTGTTTTTAAGGAATAATAGTTTGATTTTAAGAGGGTTCATTTTAAATTTAGCTTTTTAGTTGATACCTAAGAAGAAAATCGTTGAATTTTGGTTCATGGGTTATGTGATTTTGAGGCATACCCACTGTAATAACTAAAATTTCATTCTTGGTGTTTAAATACTCTACTTTGGCTTCACTAACCTCGCATTTCTAGATAACCAGTGAAATATTAGTATCCAGTGCAACATATAAGCCATGGAGTTTGTTGGTAGCTTTAATATATGCATACAACTAATTTGCAAAATATTTTATTTATCTTCGATGTGCATTTTATAGATGGTAGAAAGAATGAAATTATGCAATATGGTTGTTGAGGTTAGGGGTAAGAATGGCATTGTTCCCGCCGATGCTACTACCTATAAATACCTTGAGGTTAGTTTCGTAATTTTACGTCGGTGGATGAGGCTTTATTGCAAATTATGAAATAAGAAACTTTCATTTCAGCACAAAACTTCAATGTCATATTAACTGGTCTACAGTGATGCTCGAGCAGGGTAACTCAATCTTTAATCTTACAATTTTAAAAAAAGTATGAATGGTGTGTTAAAATTTAGCCAATATGACTCAAATTCACAAGTGTTTAAAAAGTGAATGAATGCCAGTAGTTGAATCTGAGTATTTAAAATTAAACTGGTCATTTTTTATATCCTAAATAGGTGGCTGTCTTTGACTTGATATGATTGTCTACAATCCAAGCTTCACTCAGCTTCGATCATTAGACAAGGCTGACTGCTTATACAGTTTCATGTCTCATTGATTTTGGTATGTTAGGGTTTGCGTTTCTTTGTTTGTTTATTCTTTGTAATTTTCTATTTTTATACATATATATAGTGGAGGAAACCATCCCGTTATGACTATTTCACTGATTGCTCTGGGAACTCGAAATGGCTCAATTGACGATATTGATGTATCTACAAATGTTGTAGCTGCAAGTTTTTATGTTCATGATGGTGTTGGAAGAGGGCTAAATAAGCTTAAAATGGAGGTTTATTATCTTGTTATTGTTCACGGCTATTTCTCTTAATTATAAAGATGATTAATTATGTTATATTAAATGATAACATCCCTGCTCGTATTCTGTAGTTTGATCATGAAGATTCGTTTTCAATTGCCTTGCTTGGTGTAGGCGGCGTTACAGCGCTTTGGTTAGCTGCAAACAAATTCGGATCCATTTGATGGTATACCTTTGGTGTGTTATTTTGTTTATGTACTACTAAACTAAAATATTAGATCTTAATATATCAAAACCTGTCTTATAAGTTGGCGTTTAAGGAAAATGGTTTAACCTGTCTTAATATATCATAACATTTTTCCAAAGTGATGGAAGTGGGTGGTCTTGGCTACACTATTTGGTTCACTGCACATGACTTGTTCCTAAGGTATGTAATCTAGACTGCTATTTGGCTGACTTGTTTGACTGACTTTCTATTTATTTGACTCACTTAATCTATTTCACTTTTAAGTAAAATTTTGGGAAGCACAAGGTGTTTATTCATGAGGTTATGGCCTCTTAAATCATGTTATTTTAAAAATGGATAAATTTGTTTATTTTTTTCTCTTCTGAGTAATCAGCTTAGATTATCAAGGGCATGTTGAAATTCCAAAAGTTTAAAAAAACAAAGGGTTTTAGTAAGAAATTTTTTTATCATGCTTGCTAATAACTTTTATTATCAAAATTACTAATGAATTACCATGTACTCTTTATTTATCCTTGCTTCTTTCATCAACTCCCACGATTGTTAGCTTGTGGTTAGCAATGGTGAAATATAGTAGTTGGTTTAAGGAAGCATCAATCACCCTAATTAGGCTTGTTTCTCCCAAGTCAAAGGCAACTTTGACCGTATCTATTTACAAAAAAAACATAAAATTATTTTCTTATTATTATCAAAAGATATAAAATTTCATTATATTTTTGTAGAAGTAAACCCACATCAACAATACATTATTTACAACCAACTTTCAATTAAAGAACAACAATTTTTTGGAAGTGATTTGGAATCCCTCAGGTTTAAGGCACCCAAACATCATAAGTTCATAACACTTCATGGGTACCGTGTAGAACAGGGACAAGACATGTTTGTGTATGATTATGTAAGAAATCTCTCTCTTGACCATGATTTGCATTCTGAAGTAAACATGCTTTTATCTTGGCGCATGCATCTCAAAATTTGTATTAGCCAATGATATAAAGTAATCATCTCATCTTTACTTGAATCATTAATTAATATGTGTTTCTCATTGGTGCTATTTTGAATATGATATCTTCAGCTCCTTGCATGCTATTTCGAATAACCAACTCATGATTTTTTTGTAGCTTTTTTAAACAAAAAACGGATAAACAAGTCTTTGCTGCGGGTCAGGTGTGTTAATGAATAAGGCCAGTTTGTGGTCATCAAATAACAAACATTATGCATACGGTTATTTTTATCATTATATTTTTTTTTTGCCACACAATTTTTATCACTAAAAGCTAAGAACAAGTTTGTGGTCATCAAATAACAAACTTTATCTGTTATGTTCTGCAGGCTATCTTCAATGATACAGAAGAATTTGTATTATACTTCGATTATTTGTGTCATATGGTACAGATCAATAAGATTTTGGAAGGAAACTCTTTAGTGTTAGAAAATTAGCATGCATTCTTGTGACAACTGCCACAAAACCGGTAATTTCCGTACTATTTATTTATTATTTATTATCTGCAATTATGTGCTTAAACGTCAAAATTGTGTGATTACTTGCCTTACATATGAATTCATGCATGTTTTATACTTCAAATATTGCATTGTGCATTACATTAAGTGTTGCGTCAGAAAGACTAGTAAACTCACCGGTAACACACGCTGTGTCAGTACTTCCCCAGGAAGCAGTGAGACAATAGATTTAGGACCTAGGAGTAGGTCCAACAACAGAAACACAATAAAACCGAAGTGTGGATACAAGGGTTAACGTATACACTTTCCAGAAACTAAAATACGCACTAAAAGACACCCGAAACTCATTTTAAATGCTGAATTCTGCAGAATTCAGCAGAAAAACAGCAAAAAAACAACATTTTAACACCAAAATATTATGCAGAATTGATGTTTTAGTGTCCAGAATAACTTACAACTTAGAAAGTGTCGGGAATTAAAACTGTCACAAAAGGTGCTTCATATCTAGTAAAACTGCGTAATTTAGCACTTTAACGAACCGTTAGCCTAACGAATAACCGGACACTATCCAAAACATCAAAATTAGACTAGAAGTATTGTTTTTATGATATTAAGCTAGTATTGGTGATAAAACACCTTAAAAATCATAAAAAAACCTAAACACACTTAAACATACTTAAACCTTCTAGTTTACATTATAAACCTCCAACTTCCAACATTTTAAAACTTACCCCCCCCCCCATCTTATCCTAACCGGCCCCATGTGGCCCCCACTCCCTTTTCATTAAAATATTAAGTATGATGTCTAGATATGGGACATGTAGTCCAAAGGGTCTTAAGATGCTGGAAGATGATTGTTATAAACCAAAGAACACTTCATTTAACATAACACTTCAAAAATTTCCATCATCTTCTCCTCCCTCCCCTCTCTTGCTCTCGGCTCACCCACACCACCCACACATCTTCATTTTCAAGCTTCAATCAAGCAATCCAAGGTGAATCTAAGGTGTATGGAGGCTATCTAAGGAAGCTACAAGTGCTAGAAGTTAAAGGACCTCTTTGTGGAGCTTTTAACCTCTCATATACTTCATTCTTCATCTTCATCCTTCTTATGCCACTTCCCTTGCCAATAGAGCTAGTGTTAAGCCTTCTAAACACTATTTTAGTTCATGTATATGTTATGAACAAGTCACACCATCTAAGAAACTAAACTTTAAAAGATGAAGAAGTAAAGATCTAACATAATCATGAGGAAAACAAGTGATTTTAGTGTTATTTGGTGTATGTGATGAAGTTGTTGTTATTGAATCTTGTGTGTATGTTTAGATCTATCATGTTAAGCTTGTTAGAAGATAGATCTAACAAGTTTAAGCATGGATCTTGAAAGATCCATGGTTAAACATGAAGATGAACTTGTGAAACCTTTATGTGAACTTGAAAGATGATTTTTGAAGCATGGTCTTGTGTTCTTGAAGTAACTAAGTGTATGTAAAACTAACTTTTGAAACTAAACTCCATGAAAATTTTGTTTATCATCAAGAAGCTTGTTTATGAGAGTTTCAAGTATGATAAGTAAGGATCTTGAAAGATCTATGATGAAACATGGTTTTAAACATAAAGATCTTTTTAATGAGCATAAGAATGATTTTTTAACATGATTTTCAAGACTTTGAAACCTTAAAACTCATGGATGGTTTGGTTAGTAAATTAAAGTTTCATAAAAAGTTTGTTTAAAATTTACAAGAACACTTGTTTTTGAAAAATCATTGTATGTAAAGTGTAGATCTAAAAGACTACACATTTTTAGCAAAAATCAAGTTCATCATAATGCTTTACATGAAGTAATTAGTGTATGTTACTTGTGAAAATTGTTGGAAATTGTTTTTGGTGATGGAAAGAAAATAAACACATGTTTTGAAAACATGGGAAACCCCCATTTTTAGGGGAAACTATGTCAAAATTTTTATAAAATTTTGACACTTAGAAAAATATAAGTTTTGGTGAAACTTATTCCCCAAAAATTCACCTAAAAATATTTATCAAGGTTTCCTAATTTTTGCATGAAATTTCAAGCTAAGAAGTAATGATTTCTTCAAGTGAAAATTTATAATTAAGTATGTATATTTTTAGGAAAAATATATATATTTAGTGATCACCAAATTTTGTGCTTAGTGTATATTATGTGTATTATATGTAGTAGTGTATTAGGAACTTGAAAAATACACTAAATACTCACAAGGAGTATAAATACCAAAATAGACATACAAATACATGAGGATACTTAAGTATACAAGTATACAAAATTCCTCACAAGAAGAGTATATGGAGAAATACAAGAAAATATATTTGTATAAATATATTCAATAATAAATTCTTGGACTTGGACAATTTAAGGACAATTATGGACTTAAATATATACTTTTGGATAAATATATATCTACTACCAAGTAGTAAAAATTATACAAAATCGGGTGAACAACAAAAATAAATATATATATATTCCTAAGCATGACAAAATATATATATTCCACACAAGTCTTAAAAATATATTATTTTTAAGAAATATAATTCCGGAAAGTAATAAAAATCAAAGTATTGATTTTTGACAAATAATGTAAAATACACAAGTACTTACATAAAAATACAAGTATACTTTCCTGAGTATACTTGCACAAAAATAGTATTGAGAATATTATTTAACAAAACATTTATATTCATTTTTTTTGGAAAATAATATAAGTAACATATATAAACAAGTTAAAAATAAAGTTTATTTTTAACACTTATTATTTTGGCAAAGACTGCATAAATCAATATATATTTTGGGAAGTGAAATATAAATAAACAATACAAATTCAAAGTGCAAAGACACGACGAACGGGCGAGACCCGACAAACAAGGGCACGACCCTCACAAGAGTTGAACATACAAAAGACAAATATATAAACTTAAGATGGTGACTTGTACTTGTGTGATACAAGTTTAGTGACTAACGTACATAGAACAATTATAGGTTGCTACGCCTACACAACAAAGCCGGTGAACGTTTACGACGCGAGTTACGCAAAACTGTGAGTTCATGTCCCCACTTTTAAACATTTTCTTGTTTTCTAAACTTGGGAAAAATACATGTATTATGGTATGTAGAAAAAAACTAAGGAATGCTACTATAGATCATGTCACGAATAGGGTGAGACTTAAGCACCATTAATCAACGTGATACTTAGACCGCGGAACAAAAGGTTAGATCTAATGGGTTTCAGGCAGACACACTCTTGGCCACATTTTTACCGAGAGTGCTTTTGTGTCTCTAGTCGTGAATCGACAAGTAAAATACCTATGGTTTGGAAGCTTCCTATGTCGTTACACATGTTAATGGCCTTACAAGCCGTTAGCGATCTCGATTTCCTTACATTTACATAATACTTTTTCAAGTACAATTACATACCATAATTCTTACAACGAATACTTAAATGTTTTACACAAAACTGCATGAATTCACACCAACTTATGTTGACGATTTTCCAAAACTTACATGTATTTCAGGCAACTAGATGGATGTATGCGCGGTTCCCTTGTTCAAGCTGTTTGTTTATGTTTCAAGTTGTTTTGAGTCGATGCTCCATGCCACCTTTGCAGGATTTGCTCGTTATCTGTGACAACCCGAGCTTTCAAGGTCTTTCCTCGACACGTTGCTTGTTTTCACAACTATGTTCTCATAATTCATTGCGTTGTAACGGGTGCACGTTTGCTATATTATTATTTTATTATTGTTTGGTCTTATGATTAATGAATTTGATTAAGGTATTGAAAACTCATTAACTGTTTGAGATTAGATAAACTTAACCCTTGCACTCTCACATTTGACGAAACACTAGATCCTTGTCACAAACCCTTACTCGACGAAACATTGTTTTTCATCATCATCCTTACTTGACGAAATATAGGACTTTCGTCATCACCCTTACATGACGAAACACTGGGTTTTTCGCCATCATCATCACGAAGAAAAATGGTCCTTCGTTGAGAACCTTATTCGCCGAGTGGGCCTGTGGCCCAGGTGAGGCCCAAGCACGAAACAGTTATATAAGTACCCTATACCTGCATAACTGTGCATAACGTGATAATTTACGAAACCCTAGATCTCTCCCTTGCACTCGACGGCAATCACCATCCCTCTCAAAGTTCTTGCTTGTCTCATCCCACATTCGGTTAGTTGTGATGCTGTTTGTATGCTTATCCGTTATCGTAAGTGATTTCATATGTTAATTGATTATATTGAGATTTATTGTATTGAATTGAAACAACAAGAAGTCAGTATGTGCATGATAAAACTCTTATAAGTCTGTCTATGTGAAGGATTAGACGTGTTTAGGGTTTTGTAGATCGAAGTTAATGTTATGGGGTAATAGTTCGAGTCATGAATGACTGTTTGTATGCTTATCCGTTATCGTAAGTGATTTCATATGTTAATTGATTATATTGAGATTTATTGTATTGAATTGAAACAACAACAAGTCAGTATGTGCATGATAAAACTCTTATAAGTCTGTCTATGTGAAGGATTAGACGTGTTTAGGGTTTTGTAGATCGAAGTTAATGTTGTGGGGTAATAGTTCGAGTCATGAACGACTGTTTGGATTGGGGGATGAACACGTAGAACAACTACCGTCAACTTAATGAATTATACCTAAAAAGGACAACTGTTGTTGTGATCTCATTGGAGAATCAAACTAGGAAACCTGGTTAACTGTTATGGCTGTGATGAAGGTCCCCTCCCCATGAAATACCCTGTCGACGAAACACATCAGTATTTTTGTCACACCCCAACCGATGGCGGAAACATCGGGATGAGACGAAGTGTGTATAGATTGCTAGAGACGTCATAACACTATGTGACAATATTTAATTTAATTCAAATTTCATTTCAAAACTAAATGTCATACAAAATTTAAAAGGAAATAACAACATTGTTTCAACAAGTAACATAACAACAAAAGATAGATAAATTTAGGTGTGTATCTAGCCACCCTAAACTTGTTTCATCAATCATCCATACTTCAATAATCAACCTGCAACATGTATTAAAATAGAGTTTCAATGCAAAAGCAAAGAGCGAGTATACAAGTTTGTTTACATAGCATAATAGAATAAAAACTCATATCCAACATGAACATAATAAAATAGTTTCAGCCATGCTAGTTTACGCAGTCCAAGTGATAGCCCAAGTTTCCAATGCGTTAAAGTACCTAACCCAAAGTTTCACGGGAGGTTAATATGTCTCCTCCTAACAATACCCCTCGACTACAAATGGGGGAGGTGCATTACCCCTATAGCGCTACTATTGTTAAGGCGGAACTACACACAGGGATTAAACGTTCACATAGCACAGAATAGTCTCAAGTATCACAAGTTTCATGTTTCATGTTTAAAATGATAGAGTATGTTTCAAATAAGTTTCAAGTGTCACGTGCGTTTAATATAGAATACATGTTGCACCCAAAGTGTTTAAAAGTAGAAATGGGTTCGAGTATACTCACATTGATTGCGTATAAAAATTCCTTGTGAATAAGCGCATGAGTAAAGATTGAGAAAATCCAAGTGAACGAACGAGAGAGGCTATCCTAGAGATTTGAAATGGCACATAACGAACTCGTTAAATTGAATTTCTAATACACAAGGTTTTTAAGTTGATTATTTAGATGTAATAAGTTTTCCCATTAATACATTTAATGTTATGAAAGGATTATAAAAATGTGTTAATTCATTATGTTTTAGACTAATGGTCTAAATTTTAAAGGAGAAAAAAAAGGAAAGAAAAAGAAATAAAGCCACTAATTATAAAATTATGGTTTTATAATAATAATAATAATATAGGAATATTACAAAGATAACCAAAATCTCAAACTTCATAGCAGCTCTAATAATGCGACATTACCAATTGTTTGCATGTATATTCTCAATTAAAGTTTAAACGAGTGGCATTTAAAACATACAAAATTCAGATGTTATAATGTATGTATGCATCCATAAACTGATATTGTCCAAAAGGATTAAAAATTCATAAATCAGTTTTTTTTTATATAAAACAAAGGAGGTCAGCGAACAACCCGGGGCCGGGTTCGAACCAGTGACCCCTTATGTAACCCCAACCATATTACCTCCTGATCTATACTACTAGATTTGTTAAAAAAAAAAAAATCGTAAGTTGTCGAAATCCGCCATGGCCGTATCACAGTAGCAAGTGTCAAATACACACATACTTAATTGCCAACATAATGTAACAACAGCAGCACAGCAACGTCCTCACCATCTCCATTCCACAAAAGAGAAAGTAGTTTATTCAAACATATATCAGTTGATCAAATTCACTAACATGAACTCAAATTTTAGCCTACTTATCTTTTGTTTTGAATTTTTATTTCATTTAAGTTCCCATTTACAGTTCACCTTCCTCTTTAAAAAAAAACACAACCAAACGTAATTGTTAGTTTATTTTTCTCCTTTTTTTTAAGTAACATGTGATCGACAGTGTCACAAAGAACCAAACTAATAATAGGGAATAGATTGAAACGAAGAGAGTGAAAGAATCGATACCGAAACAGTGGCGTCGATCCGTTGACCATGGTTGACCAGTTTTGACTGAACAATGAACCGGACATCGAATCTGAACCGAGGTTGCACCCGAGTCTGAGCTTCGAACCAAACCGACTGAACCGAAGCCGTCTGTAACTGACCTGGGCCCTGTACCTGAGTCGAACCAGACCCATTAACAACCCGGGACTGCACCCGCTGACCAGAACTGCACGCGGAACCAAACCTGCGATTGAACCTGACCTGAGCCCAACGAACCCAAGCCACACATCGACCCGAATCCAGTCGCCGTCGCCGGATGGCTTCTACCGATGCTTCGTCGCCGCCGCCGTCATGGTGTCGGCCTTCCTTCTCAGTTGTCTCCCCCTCTTCTTGTCTCTCTCTCTCCCTTCGCGTCTGTGTTCGCGCCGTCGTAAGCCATACGGCCTTCACGCTGCCACGGTGGGATGCTTGTCGGATCAACACAGCGGCCGAAGGGTTTCTGATGGCCGGTCGGTGTCTCTCCAGTCACCGTAGAAGGAAAAGAACAAAAGGGGGTGGGTGCGTCTTTGGTTCCGAGTTTGAGGGAGAGGGAACGAGATGTGGAGTGTTTAGGGGATTTGGGTTTTTTCTATGAAGTGCAGAGAAGATGCCATGGAGGGGGTGTCGGCTGAAAATGTTTAAAAGAATTAGGGTTGGGTTCCATATTATACTATTAAGTATATACACAATTAGTCCCTCAACTTAAGGAGTTAATTAAATGTCTAATTAACTTGGTTATCTATGTCATGATGTTTTTAAAAGGATCCAACTTTATAATTAACTAACTAGGTTAGTTTATATTACTAACGTTAAAATTTAACGAGGCAAACTAGATTATTATAAAACTTTTTAAATTGTAAAATCAATTAATTTAATTAATTAATTAATTAAACAATAATAAAAAAAATATTAACCATATTTATAACAAATAAAAAAAAATTAACGATAAAAGAATTTCGACGATGCAACGGATTACAATTTTGAAAGAGGCAAGTTTCTAAAAATAGATTTTAAGACTCGATTTCTAAATTAGGAAGGTTATGAAAACGCGGAGTATTACAATTTTGTCACACGGCATGTCGACAAAACACCCTAGTATTTCGTCACCCATCATGTCGACGAAACACCTTAGTGTTTCGTCGTTTGAAGTTTTGTCGCCCAGTGGATGGTTCACAACAGACTGTGGTTATCATGTGTAGGAAACTTGAATGATTATTATCTGCCTGTTAATGATGTTAATTATGATTGAGGAAACACGAAATTGCTTATGATGAATAGTTCACTTAACTGTTAAGTACTATTACAAAACATGCATGTGAATTGTGGATTTGTATGAGTTGGAATAGCTGTTATGTGTTATTCAATGATCGTTGCTTTGAATGCACACCACGATTATGATTTACACGAGAACAATGCGAATGTAAACCGATACGTGTACATGAATACCATAGGCTGTGACTGTTTAAGTGTGAACAAGTAACAAATCATACCGAGCAAACCAAGGTGAGTTCACTTCTTTCAAAACAAGCATGCGTCCGGTGGGGACAATCAAACTGACAAAACTTGTAAACAGATTTTCGTAAACCCATATCCTTGTAGGGGATATGAGGCGGTTTTCAAATACCCACATCCTTGTAGGGGATGTGAGGCGGATTTTACAGACGCATATCCTTGCAGGGGATATGCGACGCTTTTCAGTAAACGTTAATGTTGGATAATACACTCACTCTCTATCACTTAAGTCCCATCATACTACCGAGTTAGTTGCTTGTAGGGAAACGAGGTTATTAGTTGATAGCGCTATTAGGTTTGGCACCCTCACGACGTACCTGGATAGGACGGGCGTGAACTAATAACTTTAAATCATGACCAATGTTTGATAGAGCATTGGAGAAGGGAAAAAAGGGTCGTCTGCGGTATCGAGTTATTATCAACATAGCTTGACATAACATATCATAAGTCACTACTTGGTAATAAACGGTTAAAACAAACTGTGAATTCACCAGCGTGTCTGATACACTCTTTCTTCATGATTGAAGGTCCTTAGGTACACTATTATGGAACTTGCTGTCTGGGAAGCTGGAGTGGTCATGGGTCGTGGCATTTGGAACGCTTCTCAATGTTGCATTTTTGAACACTTTATTTAAACAAACTATTTTGCTTCCACTGAACATGTTGATTTTATTAAATGGTGTTTGAATTATACAATTAGAATTAATGAAAGGTTTTATTTTATCTTATATGTCTATGGTTCAATGTGATTAGTGGCTTGATCTTGGTACGTCACACTCCTCGCGGGGGTTTCCGCTTGTGGTATTTTTGGGGGTGTGACAGTTTCGTATCAGAGCCATTGGTTATAGTGAACTAGGTTTTAAAACGTTTTCATAAAACCAGACTATAACCAAACAGTATCGAATACGACCATTACACTCAGCTCCAGATTGCAAGGTTTGTCCTCTGTTTACTTTATGCATTACTTGTTTAGTAGTCACACACTCACGACTTTCATGAAACTACATACTAGATACCATGATGTGATTACCTGTGCTGCATGTTTTAGTGAAGTTCGATAGTGTGACACTACTCTTCGACTATTGTGATTCTTAATCCTGTAATCTCTTCCGTTTTGCTATTTGAATGGGGGAACCTTTTAGCGCGAGTTAAGAGGCACTGAGATAAGCATGCAAATTGCTTTATTATTATGGGTGCACACATAATAATAATGTGGGGTGCATGTGAGTCCCAATGAGGCTTAACAAGTATGAAAGGGGTTCCGCTCTGTTGTTTGATGTGAACTTTATAGTCTGTGGATGTCATCGTGAGGTTTGACTCCTACCTTATCTCGATTCTTAAACTTTTTCCCTCTTCTTATATAGAATCATGAGCGGACGAGGCCATGGATGTGGTCACATTGCGATGACTCAGGCCGAGTTGACAAATTTGATTAACACCCGTGTGGCTGAGGCTTTGGCAGCCTATCAAGCTAGTACGATATGTGCCAATTATTCTTTATTCTTGTGTCGCGGACACAACTCTTACCCGTATGCTGTATTTTCTTTCGTTCTTAGGTCAGCAAGCGAATCAGAATCAAAACAATCCGCCTGCTTGTACGTTCAAAACGTTCATGGATTGTAAGCCATAGACTTTCAGTGGAGCTGAAGGTCCCGTGGGATTGCTCCATTGGTTCGAGAAAGCCGAATCCGTTTTTGCTATGTGTAACTGTCCAGCTGGGGACAGGGTGAAGTTTGCTTCTGGCACCTTGGAGGATGGTGCTCTGACTTGGTGGAATGCTCAAGTGCAGATGTTGGGCGTCGAGATGGCAAAACGCGACCACTTGGGGTGATTTCAAAGAGCTGATTCGGGAAGAGTACTGCCCTCGGGATGAAATTCAAAAGTTGGAAAACGAGTACTACAACCTGAAGATGGAAGGATCTGAGATCGAGGCTTATACGAAACAGTCTCACGAGCTGGCAAACATGTGTCCTAATTTATCCCGACCACCACCTCGCAGGATCGAACTCTATATTAAGGGATTGGCACCACAAGTCAAAGGATTAGTCATTGCAGCAAATCTCAACGACCTACCCCGGATTATCAGACTGGCTCACAAGATCACTGATCAGGAGGTGGAGTGTGGCTCGCTGCCACCCCGTATTGCTGCTACTACTGCTATTACTGCTACTACTGCCACCCCCGCCACCGACAACAAGCGTAAGTGGAATGACTCAGATAAGGCAACAAAATCGAATAAATCACAAAAAAGGCCCGATAACAACAACAGCCGCAGGCTTTAGTCAATCGTCTTCAGTTAATCAGAATCAGAACCACAGCCAGACTTTCGGTTACGTAGGGAAACAACCGAAGTGCAATAAGTGTGGTTTCCATCACTATGGCCAGTGTAGTCGAGCATGTCAAAGGTGTGACATGGTGGGTCACATGGCGAAGGATTGTAGAGCTCCACATCCCAAGCAACAACAGCAACAACATCAGCAACAGCAACAGAGGCAGCAACCTCAGCAGAATCAGGGCAATAATAGGTGATGTTATCAGTGTGGCAGTGAAGGGCATTTCAAGAAGGATTGCCCACAGTTTAACCAGAATGCCAACAACAACAATGGGGGTAATCGCCAGAACAACAACACAGGAAACAACAACAATGGGAATAACGGAGGGAATGACGCTCATGGTAGGACGTTCATTATTGGGGCAGGCGATGCAAGGAACGATGGCAATGTCGTGACTGGTACGTTCTCTATCAATGGTATTTTAGCTACTGTATTATTCGATTCCAGTGCCGACTGGAGTTATGTGTCTTTGGGGTTCAGTCGTCAGTTAGGGTTAACTCCAACACCTCTAACAAGCACATAGTGGAATTAGCTGATAGCAAGTCCATTAAAGCCTCGCATGTACTTTTAGGGTGTAAACTCAACCTTATGGGTTAAGTGTTTGACATTGACCTTCTCCCTATCACTCTTGGTAGTTTTGATATAGTCATTGGTATGGACTGGTTGTCCAAACACAGAGCAGACATACTTTGCAAGGAGAAGATCGTGCGTGTACCTCTCCCTAGCGGGGAATCATTATCTATCCAGGGTCATCGAATCGGTGCAACCGTCAAGATCATCTCATCCATGAAAGCCCAAAAGTGTTTACGAAAGGACTACCCTACTATTTTAGCACTTGTTACCGATACTTTGTCTGAAGAAAAGAAAATAGAAGATCTACCTGTTGTTCGTGAATTTCCTGACGTTTTTCCCGAAGAACTTCCAGGTTTACCTCCACATCGTCAGGTGGAGTTCCACATTGATCTCACACCAGGAGCAGCTCCGATTGCTCGCGCACCATATCGTCTTGCACCTGGGGAGTTGCAAGAATTGTCGAATCAACTTCAAGAACTGTTGGATAGAGGCTTTATTCGACCTAGTTCTTCACCTTGGGGAGCCCCAGTTTTGTTTGTGAAGAAGAAAGATGGGTCCTTTCGCATGTGCATTGACTATCGAGAACTCAACAAGGTGACAATCAAGAATCGTTACCCTTTACCTCGCATTGACTACCTGTTCGACCAGTTGCAAGGGTCGAGCTTCTACTCAAAGATTGATCTAAGATCGGGCTATCACCAGATGAGAGTCCGAGAGGAGGATGTTCTAAAAACAACTTTTCGGATGCGGTATGGCCACTATGAGTTCCTCGTTATGCCACTCGGGTTAACTAACGCACCAGTGGTATTCATGGATCTCTTGAACCGCGTATGTAAACCATATCTCGACGATTTTGTCATCGTGTTTATCGACGACATTCTGATCTATTCTAAGAGCAAGGAGGACCACGAACAACATTTGCGTCTTATCTTGGAGCTTCTGAGGAAGGAGCAGCTTTACGCGAAGTTTTCTAAGTGTGACTTCTGGATTCGAGAAGTACACTTCCTTAGTCACATAGTCAACGAGTTAGGAATACATGTGGATCCCGCAAAAATCGACTCTATCAGGAATTGGGCAGCACCAAAGAATCCTTCGGAGGTGCGACAATTCCTTGGTGTCGCTGGTTACTATCGAAGATTCATCGAGGGTTTTTCAAAGATCGCTCAACCTCTCACTGCTCTGACACAGAAGGGTGTAGTTTATACCTCGGGGATGAAACAGGAAGACGCTTTTCAGCTTCTGAAGCAAAAACTCTGCAGTGCACCGATTTTGTCTCTACCTGAAGGTACCAAAGATTTTGTATTGTATTGTAACGCCTCTATTCAAGGTCTCGGCTGCATGTTGATGCAACGCGAGAAAGTTATAGCTTACGCTTCTCGACAGTTGAAGATCCATGAAAAGAATTACACGACTCACGACTTGGAGTTGGGGGCCGTGGTGTTTGCGCTCAAAATCTGGAGGCATTACTTGTATGGTACTAAATGCACTATTTATACCAACCATAAGAGCCTTCAGAATATCTTTGACCAGAAGGAATTGAATATGCGACAGCGTCGCTGGATAGAACTCTTAAACGACTACGATTGTGCCATCAAGTATCATCTGCTCAAACCGAAGGGTTGAAGGAGGGAAACATCGAAGCAGAATACTTAAGGGGCATGGAAAAACGGATTGTAGAGAGATCGGATGGTATTCTCTACTTCATGGAGCGTGTATGGATTCCTTTGTTTGGTAACCTTAGGGAGCTTGTGACGGACAAAGCGCAAAAGTCTCGGTACTCTGTTCATCCGGGTTCGGATAAAATGTATCAGGATCTCAAGGTTTTGTACTGGTGGCCGAAGATGAAGGCCCACATCGCGACTTATGTGAGTAAATGCTTAACTTGTTCAAGGGTCAAGGTAGAGTGTTAGAAACCCTCAGGCCTACTTCAGCAACCAGAGATACCCATGTGGAAATAGGAACAGATCGCCATGGATTTTGTCACCGGGCTACCTAGAACTCAAAGCGGAAATGATACCATCTGGGTGATCGTTGACCGTCTCACGAAATCTGCGCACTTCCTCGCAATCAAAGAAACTGACAAGTTCTTGCAGTTGGCTGGTATTTATCTAAAGGAAGTGGTTTCCAGGCATGGGGCGCCAACCTCCATTATCTCTGATCGTGACCCGCGTTTCATATCTGATTTGTGGCAAGCGATGCACAAATCATTTGGCTCACGTCTTAACATGAGTACTGCCTATCACCCTCAAACGGATGGACAGAGTGAGCGAACCATCCAAACATTAGAAGACATGCTGCGGGCATGTGTTATCGATTTTCTTAAAGGTTGGGAGAGACACTTAACCTTGGTGGAGTTTTCTTATAATAACAGTTACCATACCAGTATCCAGGCAGCTCCGTTAGAGGCTTTATACGGACGGAAATGTAGGTCTCCTCTCTGCTGGGCTGAAGTGGGTGACAGCCAAATCACAGGCCCGGAGCTTGTGCTCAAAACTTCTGAAAAGATTGTACAAATCAGAAACTGTATGGCGGCAGCGCGCGACCGTCAGAAAAGCTACGCTGACAAGCGTAGGAAACCTTTGGAGTTTGCTGTAGGCGATCGCGTTATGTTAAAGGTCTCACCCTGGAAGGGTGTGGTGCATTTTGGGAAACGCGGCAAGCTTAATCCGCGTTATGTCGGGCCATTCAAGATTCTGGAACGAATTGGCAAGGTGGCGTACAAGCTCAAGTTACCTGCTGAGTTGGGTAACGCCCATGATGTTTTCCATGTTTCACAATTGAAGAAGTGTTCGTCCGATGAAACACTTGTAGTACCATTTCAAGAGCTCAAAATTGACGACAAGTTGCAGTTTGTCGAAGAACCAATTGAAATTATGGACCGGGAAGTCAAGGTTCGTAAGCATAGCCAGATTCCAATTGTGAGAGTTCGTTGGAACTCAAGACGTGGACCGGAGTTCACGTGGAAATGCGAGGATCAGATGAAGCTCAAGTATCCTCATCTTTTCCCAACTGAACAACCTAAACCTGGGGCAACTAATGAATTTTGGGACGAAATTCCCTTTCAAGTTGGGGATGATGTGGTACCCAAGGAAAATCCACGGTCATCCTGATCCGACACCTCGCCGCATTTGGTTTACTTATCAAATTTCGGGACGAAATTTATTTCAAGTTGGGGATGATGTGACAACACGAGCTTTCAAGGTCTTTCCTCGACACGTTGCTTGTTTTCACAACTGTGTTCTCATAATTCGTTGCGTTGTAACGGGTGCACGTTTGCTATATGATTATTTTATTATTGTTTGCTCTTATAATTAATGAATTTGATTAAGGTATTGAAAACTCATTAACTGTTTGAGATTAGATAGACTTAAACCTTGCACTCTCACATTTGACGAAACACTGGATCCTCGTCACAAACCCTTACTCGACGAAACATTGTTTTTCTTCATCATCCTTACTTGACGAAATATAGGACTTTCGTCATCACCCTTACATGAGAAACACTGGGTTTTTCACCATCATCATCACGACGAAGAATGGTCCTTCGTCGAGAACCTTATTCGCCGAGTGGGCTTGTGGCCTAGGTGAGGCCCAAGCACGAAACAGTTATATAAGTACCCTATATCCGCATAAGTGTGCATAACGTGATAATTTACGAAACCATATATCTCTCCCTTGCATTGGACGGCAATCACCATCCCTCTCGAAGTTCTTGCTTGTCTAATCCCATATCCGGTTAGTTGTGATAACCTGACTCGATGTATTGTTATGCTGTTTGTATCCTTATCCGTTATCGTAATTGATTTCATATGTTAATTGATTATATTGAGATTGATTGTATTGAATTGAAACAACAACAAGTCAGTATGTGCATGATAAAACTCTAATAAATCTGTCTATGTGAAGGATTAGACGTGTTTAGGGTTTTGTAGATCGAAGTTAATGTCGTGGGGTACTAGTTCGAGTCATGAACGACTGTTAGGATTGGGGGATGAACACGTAGGATAACTACCGTCAACTTAATGAATTATACCTAAAAAGGACAACTGTTGTTGTGATCTCATTGGAGAATCAAACTAGGAAACCTGGTTAACTGTTATAGCAATGATGAAGGTCCCCTCCCCACGAAATACCCCATCGACGAAACACATAAGTATTTCGTCACCCATCATGTCGATGAAACACCTTAGTGTTTCGTCGTTTGAAGTTTTGTCGCCCAGTGGATGGTTCACAACAGACTGTGGTTATCATGTGTAGGAAACTTGACTGATTATTATCTACCTGTTAATGATGTTAATTATGACTGAGGAAACACGAAATTGCTTAGGATGAATAGTTCACTTAACTGTTAAGTACTATTACGAAACATGCATGTGAATTGTGGATTTGTATGAGTTGGAATAGCTGTTATGTGTTATTCAATGATCGTTGCTTTGAATGCACACCACGATTATGATTTACACGAGAACAATGCGAATGTAAACTGATATGTGTACATGAATACCATAGGCTGTGACTGTTTAAGTGTGAACACGTAACAAATCATACCGAGCAAACCAAGGTGAGTTCACTTCTTTCAAAACAAGCATGCGTCCGGTGGGGACAATCAAACTGACAAAACTTGTATACAGATTTTTGTAAACCCATATCCTTGTAGGGGATATGAGGCGGTTTTCAAATACCCACATCCTTGTAGGGGATGTGAGGCGGATTTCACAGACGCATATCCTTGCAGGGGATATGCAACGGTTTTCAGTAAACGTTAATGTTGGATAATACACTCACTCTCTATCACTTAAGTCCCATCATACTACCGGGTTAGTTGCTTGTAGGGCAACGGGGTTATTAGTTGATAACGCTATTAGGTTTGGCACCCTCACGACGTACCTGGATAGGACGGGCGTGAACTAATAACTTTAAATCATGACCAATGTTTAATAGAGCATTGGAGAAGGGCAAAAAGGGTCGTCTGCTGTATCGAGTTATTATCAAAATAGCATGACATAACATACTTGGTATTAAACGGTTAAAACAAACTGTGAACTCACCAGCGTGTCTGATACACTTTTTCTGCATGCTTGTAGGTCCTTAGGTACACTATTATGGAACTTACTGTCTGGGAAGCTGGAGTGGTCATGGGTCGTGGCATTTGGAACGCTTCTCAATGTTGCATTTTTGAACACTTTATTTAAACAAACTATTATGCTTCCGCTGAACATGTTGACTTTATTAAATGGTGTTTGAATTATACAATTACAATTAATGAAAGGTGTTATTTTATCTTATATGTCTATGGTTCAAGGTGATTAGTGGCTAGATCCTGGTACGTCACATGCCTCGCGGGGGTTTCCGCTTGTGTTATTTTTGGGGGTGTGACATTATCTCCCGCCCTCTGCGAAGATATAATGAAGCAAACCTTGATATTTGTCTTCGAAATGAAGTTGTAAGCTTTTCAAACAATTATCTTTCGTGGGATGTAAACCTTTAACTTAACTTTTATTTTGGAATGTTAAACTATGAATGGCATGTGGAGTTTATTTTAAGATCATATAGTATGTTTAGCATTCGTATGCAATGAGAACCTTTCAGGATCACACCTCATGCTTCCGCCTTAGAAAGGGGTGTGACAATTCTAATGTTAAATCTTGGCTTGTAACATCTTTATAACAAGAAATGGAGAGATCTCAATTGTTTTCATCCATTCGATTATGAGAATTTCACAATGCAACCTTTTTTGAAATGTCGTGAAGTTTTCAAGATCGCGACTTCAGCTTCCCAAGCTAAGTCAAATCAGGTAGATCTTAACGATATAGTATAATATGTCGATAAATCATTGTAAACAGAAGACTATGTAGTGGGTTTGGGTTCATGGGAAGTACCAAAATTTCCTATAAGTTCGTTTTGTACTAAATATTGTTAGAGATTCACCACCGGATAATTGATTCTGGCTCATAGAAAAAAAAAGAACATTAAAAGAACTAAAAAAGAATCTTAGATGTATAATATCAAGATTAAATTGTCAGCACAATCTCTTGTCTATCATCTGTTGAGTACCAGAAATGCTATTCTTAACAATACACATTTTAGATGTATAATATCAAGATTAAATTGTCAGCAGTTATCTTCAGAAATTTTGTTCAAGGTTTTGCCATCTGTCTATTATTTCAGACAGTGGTTTAGCATCCCAGATGATGAGTCCTTTTTACTACTAAACAACTCATTTTGCTTCTAATTACTTGAACTAGAACATGAGTGTCTCTGTAGTTCAGAATTAATTTGCAATCAATTTTTAATCTATTACTACCAAACTTGAGCTTAACATGACCTTGATATGTGTGTCATTTCCTTTTGACCAGTTTTAGGGATAGTAATTACCCACAAAAATAAGGTAATTACATCCAGACCAGAGTTGAGCTTTTACTATAAAAATGAGTAAAAGATCATAATATATTTTAAAAGATAAAATACATCTGGTTTTTATTTTAGAGGAAAACACCTTAACAAAAATCAAAGGAAGTTTTGAAAATAGTCAAAAGGATCCGACAATTTTCAGTAAATTCATGATCATACTATTCTCAAGTTGTTTTGACCATTGTTTGGATCATTTTCTTGTCAATTGATTGAAAGTTTCTTTTAAGCGTAATCACTGGAGATGCCATTGCTACCAGAACAATTTCTGCGTTGATGAATGCACACATTTGCATGATGATGACCACTGATGATCTAACTTTTAAACCTCAAAAGTGTTTTATGCTTATACTCTTTTCTTTTGATTTCAAAAGTTTTTGAGATAGCCACACTTTGAGATTTGTTCATTTGTTCATTTTTCTTTTTCCTTTTTACCCTTTTTATTCATATGTTCAGAAATACTCACTAGGAGATTATATTTTGAACATACTTTGTCCATAATCATTTTGAAGCAATGCTTTGAGAGATCTGAACATTTTTGACCATATTTTATTACAGATCTCACATCACTTATGATTAGGACTGTTTTGACACCTTATTTTCTCAATGTGTTTTAGACAAAGTCGATTTGGTCCTTTTGAAGGTACTCAACTTGCCTTTGAGCACATGAGAGATTTTGCCTAAAGTTCTATTTCCCCCAGCAGTATTCTAGTGTTTTGGATGAACACAAGTTTTGCTGAACTGAGGTACATACTTTAGTGTTTATTGAAAACATCACAAATATCGAAACAACAATTGAAATCAATTTTGAAAACATCGAACGATCCCATAATTTATCAGATATTTTACAGATCTGAAAACTATGAGTGACATATGCATGAAAACACTTGTTGTGTGAGATTTGTGTGTCATATGACATCTTGGTTGATTTAAAGAGTTTTTTGAATAACCATTTTGACCATGATTCACTCGTTACTCTGTTTTTCAACTGAATACAACCAATCCTTTAGTATCAATAACTTTTGAGCTGAACGGTTATGTCAAATTGATTGTTAGATCGAATTTGACTGTCCAGGCTCTGATTTCAATTGTTAGGATCTGGGGCTGTCATGATTGTGTTTGTTTGCATAAAACGATAAATCAGAACATATGAAATGATATAAGTGCAGCGGAAATGAGTAGCAAACTTTGTAAACACAATCAAAGGAAAGTATAGATTGATAAACAATTGCTTTTCATTGAGTCAAAAGATTTACATAAAAGCAAAAGATTACAATGCAAGCTTACAATCTAAACTCCCCCTCAGCCTGACACACCAGAGCTGGTTGCACAAGATGAAAGGATTGAATTGAGGAGAAGAACTCACTCAAAACGATCAAATATAACAGTACAGAATACTGTCATATTTATAGGCAAACCAAACTACTAATGAGCTTCAGCTGACGTCACCATGATAGTGACATCTAACGACCTAACAAACTATAAACACTGTTCTATACAAACTACTGACGTGTAACATCTGATAAGTAGTAAAATGCAAAGCTAAGGAAAACTACTGCTTCACGTTCCACTGTTGTAGCCTGAGCACAGATGTTGAATCTTCAGTGCATTCTTCAAAAGTGATCAGTCTTTGAGAGAGCAGTGCTTGAGTCATCAGCAGTACTTAGAAAACAGCAGTAGATAGAGCATCAGTGTTTGTCTTCAGCAGTCGTTGGATAATCATCAGAGTTTGGTTTATCAGTTGTTGTAGTTGAGCAGCACTTAAGATCCATCAGCTGTTAGATAACCACTGTCAAGGGGAGAGTTTAGAGTAAACTTCTGCTTATTGTGAATCCATTGTTGTGATCAGGTTTTGGCTTTACATTATCTGTTCCTCTGATAGGGTTCAATCCCAACAATCTCCCCCTGGAACAGATAATGCCAAAACTTGTCTTTGTTCAGGATCTTTATTCTTCATCAGACGTTCCTTTGCTTTTCTTTTAAATTCTTCTTCAAATTCTTTGGAACTTGTATCATCCTCATCCCTGCACAGTGAGAGCTCAAGGAGATCTTGTAGATCTTCAACACTTAGGCCCAGTGCTTGATTTCTTGATATATGTCTCACTTCTCCATTGGTTCTGATCAGAGTCAATACATGGGTCTTTTGATCAGAGAGCCACTTTAGTATTTTAAAACCAAATGGGTTTCTTGGGAGAGGTTTATTTACTGATGAACATGAAATGATTGGCCTGGAAAAGAAGTGCAGAGCAGTATCATGAGCTTCAGACACTCGTATGAATGCTTGTTCAATAATCTTATTGGCTGCAGCTATGTCTGCTTCAACTTCTTTGTCAATCAGCTCACTGTTTGTGACACCTGCTGATGACTTTTTGGCAAGGGCTTGTAGTTTTGCTAATCTTTCTTTATCTGAAGCTATTTTCTTCATAGCTTCTTCTATCTGTTCAGCTTCTTTGTTCTTTTCTACTCTAGCAGATAGCATTTCTTTCTTTTCTTTTCTCAATTTTGTGACAAAATCTTCTGCTGTGCTGATCTGTGTTTCAAAAATTTTGACTTGCTCCTGCAGCTTTTTGTAGTCAGACTTTTTGGGAGGGTTAGAGACTTTCAACCTCTGCTTCTCAAGCCTTTCATAAGCTTCTTCAATTTGCTTCTTTGACCATTTTGCTATGGCCTCCGAAGTATCCACCTTTCCATCCACCAACTCCTGCTTCTTTCTTTTATGCTCGGAAATAAGATCAGCTATGAATTTGTTGTATTTATTCCAATTTGGAGCTGTCTTTTTCTTCCGTGGATCAAGTTTAATCTTTTCAATTTTGTCAGCTTCAAGCTTCAATGCAATGATTGGCCAGTCTTTGAACTCTGTTTCTTCAGCAGAATAGAACTTTTCTTTCATTATGTATGCAAGATATTCCTTTCTTAATTCATTTCGTTGTTCTGCTTCAGGAAATAAACTTGACACCTCTTTGTTCAATTCACTTGCATATTCTGCTATTTGTTTGACCTTGTTGAGCAGGAATTCCCTTCTTTCCAGAATGGCTTCATCGCCTTGATCCTTGCATTCAACTTTGGCTCTTCTCCTTGCTTGTCTTGCTTTTGTTTCAAGATATTCATTCATGTTTTCTGGAATTATGAAACCTATGAGAGAAGGAAATTTCCTTTTTGTAAGATCATCTACGGTGTAGAACTGCTTCATCTCATTCTTCACAGCTTCTAATTCCAATGGATACTTAGCCGCAACAGGATCATATTTTTCATCACTAGCCTGTGCTGTTTCTCTTTTTCTTTTGAGAAGCTTTGTAGGTTGTGGTGTTGGAGTGATGAGATCAGTGGTGGATTTTTGACCAACAGTGGTTGAAACAACTGGTGTTTCATCCACTGTTGTCATTACAACTACTGATATGTCAGCAGATGTCTTCTTCTTTTGAGCAGGGGATGGTGGTGATGGTGGTGGTGAATCATCATCAGGAATGAAAACCCTTCTCCTTTTTAATGTAGGAGAGGCTGATGATGTTTTGGGTGGATCAGTGGTTTGAGATTTGATGGCAGTGGTTTGTGATTGTGATTGACTAACAGTTGTTGAAACAACTGGTGTTTCAATCACTGTTGTCATTACAGCAGATGTTGTAACATCTGCTGTCTTCTACTTTATGGCAGGAGGCAGTGGTGGTATGATTTTAGATGATGATGGTTTGGTGGTTATTGGTTTTGATGAAGGTTTTTGTGCTGTGGACACAGGTGGTGGTGGTGGAACAGTAGTTGTGGTGATTTGTGTTGAGGTGGTGTGTGTTGGAGGTGTGTGTGTTGATGAGATGGCAGCTGTTTGGCTACAGACAGTAGTTTTTGTAACTGCTGTTGTATCAGCTGTTTGAGTTGAAGTTTTTGAGGTTTTGGGTTTTTCTGGTTCAATGTACAACCCATCTTCTATACCTTTCTTTTTCAGCTTGGTTTTCTCCCCCTTTTTGGCATTATCTGCCAGGGGTGTATCCATGAAGAAAATGGTAGATGGACCTTTCTCACTTTGAGCATTCTGTTGTATGCTAGCCTTTATAGCCTTGATATCAGCTTGAGTGTCCTAGAACCTAGATTCCACCATGTTGGTCAGCATTTTTACTTGATTAGCATGCTTTTTAGCAGCCATTTGTTGTTGTTGTTCAAGCATGGGCTGGAAGATATTCCAAAGCTCATTTGCAGCAAATGCTTGTGGAGCAGGTGCTTGAGCAGGAGGAACAGTTGATTGGGCTTTTTGAGCTTCTAACAGCTGCTGCACCATATCTTTTATTTCTGCAACTGAAGATTCTAGATTTTCAACTCTGGCCGTCAATTCGTTGTATTTTGAATCATCACCTGAATTAACAGGATCATCTGAATCCCCAACAGCAGTGGTTGTATCAATGTATGACTTAGGAACTGTGGCCCAAAAGTCATCCATTGATGCCCCTTTTTCTTGGTACTGGGGACTTCTTTCTTCAGCACTCGATAATCCTTTGATGTTACCAGCAGTTAAAGATAACTCACTGGTGGTTACCGATGTTGCCATTGAAGAAATTGCCTTCAAGGGAGTCTTAGTAATGTAACAACTGTCCAACTGAAGATCTGTTGATCCATCAGTTGTAGTTGCTGCTCCACTTGAACTACCACCGAGAGTTACTTGTAACTCAGCTGTTGCTGGGTTAGCAGAGGTATGAGCATCAGACCCAGTCACTTGTGGAGGTATACTCTCAGTAATAGGTGATAGAGAGGAACTGGTTTGTGTATGTGCCATATCAACTGCATACAACAGGGGTATTATTGATTGTGGCAATATGATTGGTGAGGGTATGGGTGTTGAAAGAGACATGTCCTTGGGATCAGGACTGTGGAAGATGGATCCTAGTGGATACAGAGCTTCATAATTTGGTGTCCATGTGCTTACAACCTGATCCTTTTGTGAGGATGCAGGAGGAGTTTTAGGTTGGGGTTGAGATCTTTCTTCCAACTGCTGTGAGGAAGTAGCAGCAGTGGTTTCTTGTGACTTTTGTGTTGTCACTAGCATTGACTCTGGGATCTCATCTTCCAGAGTTGCCTTTGGTGTGGGTTTGGTGGGTTTTCTGGATGTTTTTCTTTTGGTCTTTTTGGTGGCAGGTGTTGGTTTCAAAGCAGTGGGCTCAGCAGTGGTTGCTTGAGGATCAGTAGCAGTTTCTAGAACCTGCTCTGCCTCCTTTGTTTTTAATTTTATTGGTGCCATCATTCTTGAAAATGTTTCAATTGTTAAACAATTTATTTTGAATGAGACACCTTGTTTGGGCAATTCTGCATCTTTCTCAACAAATTTTTGTTCAAAATAGTGACTTAGAAATCTTGGAAAGAGCAGAAATGCTTTATTATCAACGTTCTTTACCAAATCATCAAATATTTCCTGGGAGTAGTTATAGTTTTTATCGTTTAAAATTGCATACCCCAGGCATTGGATTTTTGTTGGTATCTCATTGAAAGACGTTGTTTTATTAGAAACACACATGAGCAGTGTGTGGAATAAAAATCTGGGTGCAGAAGGGAAGTAACCCTTTTGTAGGGTATCCCTATTTGGTTGTTCTGCATAGCCCCTGTTCATGAAATCCTTTACCAACTCGTCTTTTGTAAATGAGGTTTTTCCATTTAAGTCATCGAGTTTAAAGGTTTCAGAGATGGATTTTGGTGAGATTTTTACCTTCTTACCCTGTATCGAGGAGTTGATGGCGGCGATGATATCTCCTTGTTTTTCAAGGGTGGCATTTTTCCAGAACTCTCTCTGGGTATCAAGGTAAATAGGAGCGTCTGCTGTTATCAAAGTTTTATACTTTGATGCAGAAAGGATGTCAAGGATGGAGTCGAAAGTGTGGTTATCGGTAGGTTTTGTGAGAATACCTACATAGTTGTGTGGAGCTTTGTAACGAATCTCCGTGGTTACAGCAGCCATTTGAGTGGCCTCTGCTGTTGTGGAAGAAGATGATGGTTTTGATTTTGATTTTGCAGATGGCTTCGATTTCGGTTTCGTCATTATTATGAAGAAGATCGAAGAAGATTTTGGAGTTATGAGAGGGAAACTGTTTTGTGAAGAGAATGTTTGGAATTCAATTCGACAGTGTAATCCTCTGTTTGGATTTAATCAGGGTTTTATTTAGGGAAAAAGTGATTGCTGATGTGGCAGTGGTTATTTTGATCTGAAGGCTAAAAACTGACCACGTGTCAAACATCTGATGGAATGGAAAATGATGGAAGACGGTTGTTTTGACAACTACTGATGGATCAAGTATCAGTAGTTACAACGGTAATAAAATGAAACAGTGGATGTAACAGTGGATGAAACAAAGATTTTAAACATCAGTGTTTTGGAGAACAGAGGTTGACACTTTAGCAGTGGACAGACTTTAGAGAGCAGATGTTAAGGCACAACAGCATTTTAGATACAACAGTGGATATAAGAAATGAGAATCATTTTTAACAACTGTTTGTGCAGCAGTGTTTTGACTTTTGACAAATACTTTTAGCACCTGTTTGTTCAGATGTAGAAAATGATTTGTTCTTGTAAAAGCACAATCTCTTGTCTATCATCTGTTGAGTACCAGAAATGCTATTCTTAACAATACACATTTTAGATGTATAATATCAAGATTAAATTGTCAGCAGTTATCTTCAGAAATTTTGTTCAAGGTTTTGCCATCTGTCTATTATTTCAGACAGTGGTTTAGCATCCCAGATGATGAGTCCTTTTTACTACTAAACAACTCATTTTGCTTCTAATTACTTGAACTAGAACATGAGTGTCTCTGTAGTTCAGAATTAATTTGCAATCAATTTTTAATCTATTACTACCAAACTTGAGCTTAACATGACCTTGATATATGTGTCATTTCCTTTTGACCAGTTTTAGGGATAGTAATTACACACAAAAATAAGGTAATTACATCCAGACCAGAGTTGAGCTTTTACTATAAAAATGAGTAAAAGATCATAATATATTTTAAAATATAAAATACATCTGGTTTTTATTTTAGAGGAAAACACCTTAACAAAAATCAAAGGAAGTTTTGAAAATAGTCAAAAGGATCTGACAATTTTCAGTAAATTCATGATCATATTATTCTCAAGTTGTTTTGACCATTGTTTGGATCATTTTCTTGTCAATTGATTGAAAGTTTCTTTTAAGCATAATCACTGGAGATGCCATTGCTACCAGAACAATTTCTGCATTGATGAATGCACACAGTTGCATGATGATGACCACTGATGATCTAACTTTTAAACCTCAAAAGTGTTTTATGCTTATACTCTTTTCTTTTGATTTCAAAAGTTTTTGAGATAGCCACACTTTGAGATTTGTTCATTTTTCTTTTTCCTTTTTACCCTTTTTATTCATATGTTCAGAAGTACTCACTAGGAGATTATATTTTGAACATACTTTGTCCATAATCATTTTGAAGCAATGCTTTGAGAGATCTGAACATTTTTGACCATATTTTATTACAGATCTCACATCACTTATGATTAGGACTGTTTTGACACCTTATTTTCTCAATGTGTTTTAGACAAAGTCGATTTGGTCCTTTTGAAGGTACTCAACTTGCCTTTGAGCACATGAGATATTTTGCCTAAAGTTCTATTTCCCCCAGCAGTATTCTAGTGTTTTGGATGAACACAAGTCTTGCTGAACTGAGGTACATACTTTAGTGTTTATTGAAAACATCACAAATATCGAAACAACAATTGAAATCAATTTTGAAAACATCGAACGATCCTATAATTTATCAGATATTTTACAGATCTGAAAACTATGAGTGACATATGCATGAAAACACTTGTTGTGTGAGATTTGTGTGTCATATGACATCTTGGTTGATTTACAAAGTTTTTTGAATAACCATTTTGACCATGATTCACTCGTTACTCTGTTTTTTCAACTGAATACAACCAATCCTTTAGTATCAATAACTTTTGAGCTGAACGGTTATGTCAAATTGATTGTTAGATCGAATTTGACTGTCCAGGCTCTGATACCAATTGTTAGGATCTGGGGCTGTCATGATTGTGTTTGTTTGCATAAAACGATAAATCAGAACATATGAAATGATATAAGTGCAGTGGAAATGAGTAGCAAACTTTGTAAACACAATCAAAGGAAAGTATAGATTGATAAACAATTGCTTTTCATTGAGTCAAAAGATTTACATAAAAGCAAAAGATTACAATGCAAGCTTACAATCTAAACTCCCCCTCAGCCTGACACACCAGAGCTGGTTGCACAAGATGAAAGAATTGAATTGAGGAGAAGAACTTACTCAAAACGATCAAATATAACAATACAGAATACTGTCATATTTATAGGCAAACCAAACTACTGATGAGCTTCAGCTGACGTCACCATGATAGTGACATCTAACGACCTAACAAACTATAAACACGGTTCTATACAAACTACTGACATGTAACATCTGATAAGTAGTAAAATGCAAAGCTAAGGAAAACTACTGCTTCACGTTCCACTGTTGTAGCCTGAGCACAGATGTTGAATCTTCAGTGCATTCTTCAAATGTGATCTGTCTTTGAGAGAGCAGTGCTTGAGTCATCAGCAGTACTTAGAAAACAGCAGTAGATAGAGCATCAGTGTTTGTCTTCAGCAGTCGTTGGATAATCATCAGAGTTTGGTTTATCAGTTGTTGTAGTTGAGCAGCACTTAAGATCCATCAGCTGTTAGATAACCACTGTCAAGGGGAGAGTTTAGAGTAAACTTCTGCTTATTGTGAATCCATTGTTGTGATCAGGTTTTGGCTTTACATTTTCTGTTCCTCTGATAGGGTTTAATCCCAACATGGTCCCTAAGCCTTATCCCACATCTGAGTTCTCAAGCTTTTAACAATACTTCTTCCTTTAAAACATCAGAATAGGTGACATTGATGCGTGTGAAGTGTCGTATAATGTATATTTTAAGCCCCTTAACACTTTTTAGCCAAGTTTTAAATTTATAAAACACTAAACACACATATGGGTAAGTGCACCCATCGTGAGCGTAGTATAGTGTTGGTAAGATACCGAGGTCGTCCAAGGACACAAGAGCTTTTAATACCGGTTTATCCTCAACGTCTAATCAAATCAAAAGTTTATAAAAAGAATTTAAACTAGAAAAATAAAACTAACTAAAATGCTGAAAAATAAAATAAAATAAAAACAGATAGACAAGATGAATCACTTGGATCCGACTCGTGTTTAGTGTAACCTTAGATTATTTCCGCACTTTTGCACTTTTTAAGAGATTATCTTAGTCATTGTAGTAGGCCCCTCTTTTGAAGGTGACGTTACCCTCAACCCAGTAGTTTGAGTCAGCAAGGATACAATCCTAAAGGGTCGGATTATTGAAAGATAATTAATTAAGTTATTAATGCATAATGTGATAGGCCCCTCTTTTGAAGGTGACGTTACCCTCGGCTAAGTAGTCTGAGTCAGAAGGGATACAGTCCTAAGATTGATAGTAGCTTACATATGAGGGGATCAAAGAGTTTGGACCCCCGCCATCCAATACCAGTGGGTATTGAAGGAGGTCCTACTAAATTTGACCCAGGTCCTTGCAGGATCTATACACTGAACAAGGCAAGACTCTTACCAAACCGTTCCCTTAACACCCGACCAGGTAGCCAACATATCTCCATATAGATCGTGGAGATATGAATGGTGAAAATCCTTTATTTTATATAGACAGTAAAATAATGCCAAGACACCATGGACAAATGATAAGGAAGACTCACCGTCAACATACGAAACTAGTTATTAAAGTCATTAATACATAACCAAATAAAAAATGCGAAAAGATTAAAAATGAAAAGTATTACACTAGACACTTGTCTTCAACAAGTGATGTAAGAGACATAGGCAAACATGGCCTTTGATTGTTAAGAACTCTTACGATCAATCTTGGATCCCGAGACTACACTCTATGATGGATGATGGATGATGATGGTGGATGTGGGTTGTGATGGTGATGGTGGGTGGGTGAAGTGTGAGAGAGGTGGTTTGCCAAGGGATGGTTTGCAAATGAGCCAAGCACCCCTATTTATAGCCTGCACTGAAGCCCGGACACGGCCCCGTGTCCATTGGGCACGGCCTCGTGTCCACCCATCTTCTCTTTCTTCATTAATTGAAGTATGTCTGCATTAGTTGACCACGCCCTCGTGTCCACTGGGCACGACCCCGTGTGTACAAACGTATCTGTACTATCAAGATTTTCCCAGATTTTGCGAATCTTAGAGTTGACCACGGCCCCGTGTCCGCTGGGCACGCCCCCATGGTGGGTGATAGAAGCTTCTACAACTTTCTCTTTTCTGCAGACACTTGGGCACGCCTCCGTGCTCATTGAGCACGGGGCGTGTTCAGCCTCCTGTTCTCTTGTTTTTGCTTGGGAAGACCCACGTTTGTTCCTTTTCTTGTATTTATGTTAGATTTAGCTTCCTTTTTGCATCTTTTGTTCATTTGAGCTCATTTAATCCTAAAAATTCAAAAAGGAAGACAAAAACACACTTTTTCCAGCATTAGCACTAAAAAAGGGTTAGTTTTATGCCACAATTGATGTAAATTATATGTTGCATTTTGCACACATCACACACTTGAATCTTTGCTTGTCCTCAAGCAAAACTCTTTATAATGTGGCTTTTACACTCCCAAATGGAATGGGTAGAAGAGAAGGTTTTTGGGTTTGTCATAGAGTGTCGGGATTTCCAAGATTCTTTATTAAGTTTTATTTTTATTTATTGACAATCCTATTCGTCATGATTTATTTAAAACAATACATAAGATAAATTACTTATTAGGGCATAACATGCCTTTTTAAAATTCTATTTATATACAAGTTCACATACCTCACGGGGGATCACTCAACACTCAGCCGAAGATGTATTTTAGTGAAACACTCGAGAGCGGCATGGAACTTACTCCTACCATAAGCTTGCCAAGCAATCAATCCTCCTTCTTTTTAACTATATACCTTTGTAAATATCAAGAGGACTTTTGGGGGAAGGGTTAAGCTTGGGTTAAAGGTAGGTGGTTGGGTTAGTGGTTAGTAAAAAAAGGGCGAAAGGCGTAAAAAGCGTCGGTTTTCGAAAGACTTTTTATTTTGGTATCTTTTTATTTTGATTAAGAAATTCTTCAAACAAAGTTCTTTTTGATAAACTTCTTTGTTTATTTCTTTTTGGCTTCATCATCACAATTTTTTTTCTTTTTCTCTCTCTCTTTTTTTTCATAAGAAAAACCGAGCTTTGTTACTAAAATAAAGGGTTTAAAATGAAAAAGGGTTTTAGGTGGGTAAAAGGGTGTTTGATTTAGGTTAAGAAATAAAAAGGTTTAGGCTCAAAGGGGTTAACTAGGGGGATTTTTGGTAGGTGGTAAAAAAAAGAAAAATAATGGTGTTGAAATAAAAAGGGTTAGTCCTAATGCCTCCATCATTTACTTACTCGGGTTTAAGTTGGTAAGGATCGGGAATGTATCGTCGTGGCAAGTTCTAGAGTCGTAAGAACCAAGCGGTTATTCACACAAGAAACAAAAAATGAGCATTTAATTTAAAGATGTGTATTTGTATGCTCAATAAAGGCTCAAAACTCACTTTTTGTGGGAATGGGTTTTTATGTGATCAAGTATATATAATCAAATTTTAACTAGATTTGTCATGTCGTTTCATAATTTTCTTATGGTGGTTCTTTTTATCACAACGCTATCGGTTGTAAATTTGTAAAAATATAACCTTTTTAGAACTTGAAATTCCCAAATTAAACCTAGACAAGTAAAAAAAATTAAATTTTTTTTTTTTTTTAAAAATTGGGGTGATTAGCGGTTCCAATAGAGTTTTGTGTAAGGCTTGCAATTAAGACTTGCAAAATTTCAAGGTTTTAGCATCCCCCACACTTAAATTACACATTGTCCTCAATGTGTCCCAAAAATAAGTTTTTAGGTTGATTGAATGTGTAAAAAGGTGTGAAAAAGCAAAAATTTATGTTACTGGGCGTCTGGACACGGCCCCGTGGTGTCCGGGCATGGCACCGTGTTCAGATCGCCAGTAACAAAAACTTGTAAAAAGAAACAGAAGCCTGGACACGGGGGCGTGTTCAGCAAGCACGCCCCGTGTCCAGTTTACCTGAAATGGGCATTTTCTGCAGATGGTTGAGCACGGGTCGTGTTGGTTGAGCACGGCCCCGTGGTGAACTTGCTGTAATGAAGAAACATTTGTCGGGTGGCCCTGTTTTTGTGCATGGGGTGCTGGTTCAAGTTTCCCTTGGTATCCTTCACCATTCCGAGTGTGTTTTAACCATTACAACATCATCCAAACACCAATTTAACTAAAACCATCATTCATTCAAATAGAGAAAAATTACATAATATTCCTAATAAGTTAAAATTCTAGATAAATAGGTCAAAAGAAGCACAAGAAGTTTAAACCAAGAAGTTCTAGCCTAAAGTTTATTTTATTAGCAAAATTTCCGAAAAGATAATTCTCTCGGTTGGATGCGTCTCGAAAACTTCTTCCTCCGGATATGGGTCCCTGACACGTCGGCGAGCCATTCCTCTATCTTTCTTGGGAGAAGAAAGGCGGGCTCATTGGCATTGGTTTGAGGGGGTGCAACCTCCACCGGGACTTCTTGAAGATTTTCAAGAGGAGGCTCCGTTGGAATGTCATCCCATTCGGTAGGATTGTTGACTCCAAGTGCTAGGTTCCAATCCTCTTGAGGGAGGATTGGTTCCATGGGAGGTGTCACAAGAATGTTCAACCTCTGGTGCAAGAGGTTGATTTCTTGAAAACTGTTTTCCAACCCCACCGTAAGATAATTTATACGGTCTATCAGGACCTCCTCTACCGACGTCATTTCATCAAGAGCCTCACGTAATGCCATTACGTAGCGTACGAGAGTTGCTTCAATTGAAGACCTTCTTTCCCTTCGACTGTTTCTGGATGCGCAGAAGAGGTTCCACTGTTTTGGCTTGACATTCTACGAAAATAAACTGAAAAGAGTTCATTTTAATGAAACAGTAACCTCGGACACGGCCCCGTGCTCAACGAGCACGACCCCGTGTTCACCTTTCTGCAGATTTTTGGAATAAGAAATCTTGGAGCTTTAAATTATTTTTCCAACTTTTAAAGCATTTTTGAGAAGAAATAACTTAAAACAATGTTGCAAAACTTATTTTTAACAAGATTCCTTGAATAAAAACCTAATAAACTTCACAATAAAGCTTGGAATCATGGTGATCTCAAGCTCTAATGGAGGTGTTGAGGTAAAAATGAAGAAGAAGGTAATGGACAAGAGAGGAAAGGAAAAGATGGTTGTTGAGAACCTTCTTTTAGAAAATACCTAGGATGGTATGTGTGAAGATCCCACCAAATCTCTGTCCCTAGAATGGTCCAAATGTGCAGGATTCTTGGCTGCATTTATAGAAAACGACAGCATGCTGCACACGGCCCCGTGTCGGCTGGACACGGCCCCGTGTGCAGGCAGGATCCTGACACAATTTGTCCGTATTCTGACAAAAAGTCAGAAAGGAAACTTTTAGTGGGCACGGGGGCGTGTTTACCTGGACACGGCCCCGTGTCTAGAGGCTGTTTATGAAGTTTCGTCTATTTTTAAGGAACTTATCCGGATCGGGCGGTTCCTTACTGGATGGAACAACCCCAAAGTGCCTGAGATACCTTAATTGCTCAAGATTAAGACGAGAACGCAAGAGGTTGTCGGTGAGGGTGATTCCTATGCTAAATGTAGGTGGACAAGTACAACCCTTTCCCAGGCTCTCGTTAAAGAAGGTGTATGCCGAATCGCTCTGGTCTATGTATGCACCGAACGAAGTCGATGGGGAGTCCTTCATGGCACAATCGACACAGGGACGACTATCGCTCAAGTCTTCGCTTGAGTTAGAGGTAATATCGGGAACAACGAAGTTGTTTTTATTCGAATGCGATCCCAACAATTCTTCTTGGGTATCGTCTTGAGATGGAAAGTCCAACTCAAGTTCTTTTGACTAATTAAGAATTAGATCGTCTAGTTGAAATAATTCGTCAAGAAGCATTTCTCCTAGAAGGTCCGATTGAGAGCATTCGAGGGAGAGATAGGGATTATTTTTATTTTCGCCCCTCTTAAGGCTACAGGAAAATAATGGGTCTATATAATGGGGCTTATAATTTAGAAAATAACATTCTAAATCTTTATGGGGGCCACCACATATTTGACACCACGTACCAGAAGAGTGCCAAAAGTAAAAAATATCAGTATCACTCATGTTTGGGTCAGAAATTACCAACCATCAGGATCTAACAGTTCTGTTTTCAGTAACTAACTGAAACTTGGGCACGGGACGTGTTCAGCGGGCACGGCCCTTGCTGAGTTCTGCAGAAGCTGAAAATCTAAGAAAAATCCTAAAAAAATAGAAAAATAAGAAAAAATGATTAGGCTGTTGATTCCTAACTTTCTTAAAATCCTTGTGTCCCCGGCAACGGCGCCAAAAACTTGATGCGTGTGAAATGTCGTATAGTTTTTAATGTATATTTTAAGCCCTTTAACACTTTTTAGGCAAGTTTTAAATTTATAAAACACTATATTTACTAACACTAAACACACATATGGGCAAGTGCACCCATCGTGAGCGTAGTATAGTGTTGGTAAGATACCGAGGTCGTCCAAGGACACAAGAGCTTTTAAATCCTCAACGTCTAATCAAATCAAAAGTTTAGAAAAAGATTTTAAACTAGAAAAATAAAACTAACTAAAATGCTGAAAAATAAAATAAAATAAAAACAGATAGACAAGATGAATCACTTAGATCTGACTCGTGTTTAGTGTAACCTTTGATTATTTCCGCACTTTTGCACTATTAAGAGATTATCTTAGTTATTGTAGTAGCCCCTTCTTTTGAAGGTGACGTTACCCTCAACCCAGTAGTTTGAGTCAGCAAGGATACAATCCTAAAGGGTCGGATTATTGAAAGATAATTAATTAAGTTATTAATGCATAATGTGATAGGCTCCTCTTTTGAAGGTGACGTTACCCTCGGCTAAGTAGTCTGAGTCAGCAGGGATACAGTCCTAAGTAACCGGGTTAAAGTTTTAATAGTAGCTTACATATGAGGGGATCACGGAGTTTGGACCCCCGCCATCCAATACCAGTGGGTATTGAAGGAGGTCCTACTAAATTTGACCCAGGTCCTTGCAGGATCTATACACTGAACAAGGCAAGACTCTTACCAAACCGTTCCCTTAACCCCCGACCAGGTAGCGAACATATCTCCATATAGACTGTGGAGATATGAATGGTGAAAATTTTTTATTTTATATAGACAGTAAAATAATGCCAAGACACCACAGACAAACGATAAGGAAGACTCACCTTCAACATACGAAACTAATTATTAAAGTCATTAATACATAACCAAATAAAAAGTGCGAAAAGATTAAAAATAAAAAGTATTACACTAGACGTTTGTCTTCACCAAGTGATGTAAGAGACTTAGGCAAACATGGCCTTTGATTGTCAAGAACTCTTACGATCAATCTTGGATCCCAAGACTACTCACACACTCTATGATGGATGATGGATGATGGTGGTGGTGGTTGTGGGTTGTGATGGTGATGGTGGGTGGGTGAAGTGTGAGAGAGGTGGTTTGCTAAGGGATGGTTTGCAAATGAGCCAAGCACCCCTATTTATAGCCTGCACAGAGGCCCGGACACGGCCCCGTGTCCACCCATCTTCTCTTTTTTCATTAATTGCAGTTTGTCTACATTAGTTGATCACGCCCCCGTGTCCGCTGGGCACGACCCCGTGTGCAGAAGCGTATCTGTACTATCAAGATTTTCCCAGATTCTGCGAATCTTAGAGTTGACCACGACCCCGTGTCCGCTGGGCACGCCCCCGTGGTGGGTGATAGAAGCTTCTACAACTTTTTCTTTTCTGTAGACACTGGGGCATGCCCCCATGCTCATTGAGCACGGGGCGTGTTCAGCCTTCGGTTCTCTTGTTTTTGCTTGGGAAGATGCTGTCGGGGGGTCGGGCATGCCACGTTTGTTCCTTTTCTTGTATTTATGTTAGATTTAGCTGCCTTTTTGCTTCTTTTGTTCATTTGAGCTCATTTAATCCTGAAAATACAAAAGGAAGACAAAAACACACTTTTTCCAACATTAGTACTAAAAAATGGTTAGTTTTATGCCACATTTGATGTAATTTATATGTTGCATTTTGCACACATTAGACATATTGTTAAGACTTTAGTTATATGTCAAGTTGGTTATATGAGCGGGTAGTGTGGATACCTTAAGTTTGTGAGGCTTATCTTTGATGAGTCTTTAAAGGATTTGTCAAATTTTAGCAACAGTTTTGTTCCTTGTTCCATGTCACATCGTACGGGCACCTTACTAATTTTATTTAATCAATCAAGCATGCAAATTTATTGTATGGACTATGTGTTATGTGTAATGTTTGTATATTGAGATTGTTTGTGGTAGTCAAGTCAGTCAATCAGAGTTAAGCATAATTATTAACTCATTCAAGCCGATGGGCACAGCAATAAATCAATTGGTTAACCACCCACCTATGGCTATGGGTGATTAGAACATCATTTATTCAATCTAACTCTTCGGAGTTAGGAACACAAGCTGGTCATCAATGTTTGATTATGCATAGCTTAATCTGAGAGTGTTAAGGATATAAGCAAGCATTGGTTTATTTCAATTTTATTAGTTGTTTGAATTAAAAGTACTTGGTGAGTAAATATGGTTTTGAAATAATATAAGTGATTGTGAAAATAGTGATGTAATTCATGTGTGTTGTTGTAACATATGCATTGCGAGTTTTTCAAAAAAAAATGTATTTTTCACTTTCAACCCAAAAGTTTTTATCTTTTGCATTTTAACCCCTTTTATTTTTTTTAGTTTTAACGAAAGCTTTTCATCTTTTGCAATTTAACCTCAACACTTTTTTTTACTTTCAACTTTGGTCACCCCATGCTTTTCATTTTCGTAAGTTTTCCGTTTTCCGTTTCTTTCTAAATTTTGCGAGTCAACACGTCGCAACGTGCATATGGGGTTCAACGTCTTTTCGTTTTTTTTTTCCGTTTGACAAGCCAATCACAATACGTTTTTTTCTCTGTTTGACAAGTTCGTCACAACGCGCGGGTCCTAGATTGACTTAGTTATTCTTTTCTACTTTTTACGTTTATGTCTAATTTCTTCGCGTTAACACACTACAATAGGCACGTGTGGTTCAACGATTTTATGTCTGTTTTTCGTTCCGTGTAACTTTTTTACCTTTTTATTTATTTTATTTGTACGAGCTCTTCTGATGTTGGTGGCCGCTGGCAGTGGTGTAGCATCAGTGCTACTTAACACGATTTTACGCACATATTTAACATATTAAGTTTTTTACTGATAATTTGTATTGGTTTTACCGCTATACCTTTTTTACTTAAGAAAAACTATTTTCTTTACGTTCATATTTTTATGTACGTCTCGATATAAATTCGATTTGCTCTACGTTTCGACGTAAACTTTTTCTTGAAATGAGTCAGGTTAAATACCGGATAGTCCTTGTGGTTTGCTCCATTTTCACCTATGTCACACCCCCAAATTCCACCTGCGGATAACACCCGCTTCGAGGGCGTGACCGACCAGGATCCAGCCACCAATTATACTGAATAATTAAATTGATAACAAAAGTAATACTTACTAACCCTAAGATTAGCAAATATCAAGTTCAGAGTTTAAGGTTTCAAGTTCAAACAGTAATAAGTAGCGGAAGCATAAGTAAGGCAGTTTAAACAAAGTTCATAGTTCAAAATGAGGTAACACCCAACACAAGGGTGGACAGACACTACTCGTTCCCAAGCAGCAAGCTCCTTCGTCACTGGTTACCTGCAAAGCATGCAGTAAGGGGGTCAACAATAATGCCGAGTGAGTTCACTAGTTGTCCAGTTTTTGTTTACCAAAAACTTAAGTTGTTTAGATAAAGCATTTTTAATCACGTTGTGGGGAGCTACCCCATCTGTAAGCTCACTAAACTGTAGATACCGAAACTGTTGACGGAATATAAATTCGTGCCCCGAGCCAATGTCTATCGTCATTGACCATTTTGCAAGGTCTACTAGTTCACGCCGATCCCCCCGGTCACGGTGTGAGGTTGTCAAACCTAATAGCGCTATCAACTAATAACCCGTTCGCCCCCGGCGATTAATCGGTACTGTAAGCAGGGACTTAAAGTGATAGAGTTTCGTTTAGCATGGCTAGTTGTGATTTATAAATAGTATCCAAACGTATCTCCCCCGGAGATAGTGATTACCCATTCTGTTTTCCCCCGGAGTAATGGGTCGAAAGTATTTTCCCAAAGTTGGCAGTTTGTTCGTGTCCCTCTGCGGGACGCATGCTTTTTAGTGTGTGAACTCACCTTGGGTTGCTCGGCAGATTAGGTTACTTGGTCAAACACGCTGGTCACCACGTCCTAACATGGTTACCGTTATAGGTCAGGTTTGGCGTTCAAGCAATCACGAAAAATCTACACATAACTAACACGTTGCATGCATAAAAATATAGACAGTGGGTTATTGGGCCGCCCCTAGCATTTAAGCAGTCAAACAGTAACACGCAGATCAGTCAACAGGTAGCCCATAACAAGCATACTATGGCCCAATAACCTAAGTGGACAGCCCAGTCGCAACCAGATGGTCTCGAGTCGCAACCAGGAGGTCTCGGCTTGTCACGCTGTGGTTGCGAGTCGCAACCGTGTGATCTCGAGTCATCGCGCTGTGGTTGCGAGTCGCAACCGTCGTAGTCTCGAGTCGCAATCGTGTGGTTTCGAGTTGTCACGCTTTGGTTGCGAGTCGCAACCGTGTGGTCTCGAGTTATCATGCTGTGGTTGCGAGTCGGAATGCTGTCCCTTTCATGTACACGTGATGATGCAGATGCATCCGTCCAATTTGTACCATGTAATCAGGCCCAAATCAGGAAACAACCAATAAGGTTTCTACTAACACTTTGCCTAATCTGACTATTAGTAAAAATAGATCAAACTTTGCCACTTTTGAAGTCTTCAAACCACATTCAACAAGTTCATCACAAGTTCATAGTTTCTCTAGGGTTTTCATGTCAACATAATCATGCATTTTTGAACCAAAACTTACATATTTTAACAAGATCATGATGTAAGAACAAGAAACATACATTTTGTGACATTAAACATAACTCGGTTGGCCCTAATCATTCATAAGCCACTATTCTTTTAGCCATTTAAACATGGTATCAAGCTTTCATATGTAGAGGTTTACACATATAGTCAAACTTCACAATCTTCCTAAAAATCATGCATAATATTTCTAGCCAAGCACTATCTAGTTCATACGACACACATAAACCCTATGCACATAATAATCACTAACCGGTTGTGAAGAAGGAGAAGCCGAAAACAAAGAGAAAGGAACCGAGAAGATGGAGTGTCCGAGTGATGATCTTAACCGAGTTTCTTGTCCGAGATTCTTGTGTGATCCGAGCTTGGTCCGAAAGTTGGAAAAGGTTGGGATGTTGTTTGGGGTTTTCTAGTTGAGAGAAAATAGGAGTGTGTGTTTGTGTGTTTGTGTAAAAGTGAAGGTAAGTGGGGAAGGTTAGGATTTATACTAGAGATCTCGAGTTGGGCTTGGGGGTTTCGGCCCAACCGGTTTCGGCTCAAGAGGCCCACTCGAGACCGAGTGGCCCACTCGCAACCGAGTGGTTGCGAGTCATGGTCTCGGGTCGTGGTCTCGGCTCTCATATATATATATATCTATATACATACAACACATAAAATGCAAAAAGGATCACGTTTTCATTTAATATCATATATATACGCAAAAATTACAAGGTGTTCGTTCGGAAAAACCTAGAGTGTCACATTATCCCCAAGTTTTAAGAACTTTCGTCCCGAAAGTTAAGGCAGCCACTGCCAAGCTAGCGTGTTTCAACGGGGTGTCACATCATCCCCCCCGTTAGTTCGGAATTTCGTCCCGAAATTCAGTTGTAGCTTCAGCGCTGGGGGTTTCGTTCGGGAACAACTGGGGATACTTGGACTTCATCTGGTCTTCCCGCTCCCAGGTAAACTCTGGGCCACGCCGTGAGTTCCAACGAACTCGCACGAGAGGTATCTGGCTACGTTTGAGGGTTTTGATCTCTCGATCCGTGATCTCAATCGGTTCCTCAGTAAAGTGTAGCTGTTCATCAATAGTGAGTTCCTTGAAAGGAATTATGAGTGTTTCATCTGACAGACACTTCTTCAGATTAGACACGTGGAAGACATTGTGTACTGCACTCAGCTCTGCAGGCAGGTTCAATCTATAAGCAACCTTACCGATTTTCTCGGTAATTTCGAATGGTCCAACATATCGTGGATTCAGCTTGCCTCGTTTACCGAAACGGACCACCCCCTTCCAGGGTGAGACTTTAAGTAGAACCCGGTCCCCGACCTGGAATTCTAGCGGTTTCCTACGCTTGTCAGCGTAGCTTTTCTGACGGTCACGAGCTGCCGCCATGCGTTGCCTGATCTGGGAAATCTTTTCCGTTGTATCTACCACCAGTTCTGGGCCTGTGAGTTGACTATCACCGACTTCCGCCCAGCAAAGAGGTGATCGGCATTTACGACCGTACAATGCCTCAAAAGGTGCCGCCTGAATGCTAGTGTGGTAGCTGTTATTGTAGGAGAATTCCACCAGCGGTAGGTGCTTCTCCCAGTTCTTGCCAAAATCGATCACACATGCTCTAAGCATGTCTTCCAGGGTTTGGATGGTGCGTTCAGACTGCCCATCCGTTTGTGGGTGATAAGCGGTGCTCATGTCCAAACGTGAGCCAAATGATTTGTGCATAGCTTGCCACAACTCGGAAGTAAAACGAGCGTCTCGGTCGGAAATAATAGAAGTTGGCACCCCGTGCCTCGAAACTACTTCCTTTAAATAGATTTCTGCCAAGGTAGAAAACTTGTCTGTTTCCCTAATGGCCAGAAAGTGTGTAGACTTAGTCAATCGATCTACTATCACCCAAATAGTATCATTCCCGCGTTGAGATCTAGGTAGCCCCGTAACAAAATCCATGGAAATTTGCTCCCATTTCCACTTCGGGATTTCCGGTTGCTGGAGTAGGCCTGCTGGTTTCTGATACTCAGTCTTGACTCTTGCGCAGGTCAAACATTTGCTAACGTATGCTGCTATGTGGGCTTTCATGCCAGGCCACCAGTAAGTGGTCCTTAAGTCGTGATACATCTTATCCGAACCAGGATGTACTGAAAAACGGGACTTTATGGGCTTCGTCCATCACCAGTTCTCGTAGATCTCCGTAAAGTGGGACCCAAATGCGCCCTGCCACATAGTAGGCGCCGTCTTCTTTTTGTTCTAGTCGCTGTCTCGATCCTTGCAGGGACTCAGCCCTGACGTTTTCCGGTTTCAGAGCTTCAATCTGAGCATTTCGAATCTGGGTAGGAAGATTAGACTGGATGGTAAGTTGCAATGCTCGCACGCGCTTTGGTATAGTGTCTTTTCGGCTGAGGGCGTCTGCCACGACATTGACCTTGCCCGGATGGTACTTGATGGCGCATTCATAATCATTCAAAAGTTCGACCCATCGACGTTGTCGCATGTTTAATTCCTTTTGCTTGAAGATATGTTCGAGACTCCTGTGATCGGTGTAAATGGTGCACTTGGTACCGTACAGGTAATGTCTCCATATCTTAAGCGCAAAGATCACTGCTCCTAGTTCCAAGTCGTGCGTAGTGTAGTTCCTTTCGTGCGTCTTAAGTTGTCGAGAGGCGTAAGCAATAACTTTGTCGCGTTGCATTAACACACAACCGAGCCCATGGATGGATGCATCGCAGTAAACTACAAAGTCGTCTGTTCCTTCAGGTAACGAGAGAATAGGGGCGCTACAGAGGTTATCCTTTAGTGTCTGAAATGCGGTTTCCTGAGCTTCACCCCACTTATAAACCATACCCTTCTGAGTAAGAGCCGTGAGAGGCTGAGCGATCTTTGAGAATCCCATGATAAATCTTCGATAGTATCCTGCTAGTCCCAAGAATTGGCGGACTTCAGTCGGAGTCTTAGGGGTAGGCCAATTCTTTATAGAGTCGATCTTTGCAGGGTCAGCGTGAATTCCATCTCTGTTAACCACGTGCCCAAGGAAATGGACTTCTCGAAGCCAGAAGTCGCATTTCGAGAACTTGGCATACAGTTGCTCATTGCGAAGGAGTTCGAGGATAAGGCGTAGGTGCTGTTCATGCTCTTCCTGACTTTTCGAGTAGATCAGGATGTCGTCTATAAACACGATCACAAACTTGTCGAGGTAAGGTTTGCACACTATGTTCATGAGATCCATGAATACCGCGGGCGCGTTGGTCATTCCAAAGGGCATAACGAGGAATTCATAATGACCGTAACGAGTTCTGAATGCCGTTTTGGAGATGTCTTCATTACGGACCCTTAGCTGATGGTAGCCTGATCGCAGGTCGATCTTAGAGTAGTAGCTCGATCCTTGCAACTGATCAATAGGTCGTCGATTCGTGGGAGAGGGTAACGATTCTTGATGGTAACCTTGTTCAGCTCACGATAGTCAATGCACATTCGGAACGTGCCATCTTTCTTCTTAACAAAGAGTACCGGTGCTCCCCAGGGTGATGAACTAGGGCGGATAAACCCTTTATCCAATAGTTCCTGTAGTTGAGTAGAGAGTTCCTTCAATTCTGCGGGGGCTAGTCGGTAAGGCGCACGAGCTATAGGCGCTGCTCCGGGAGCTAGCTCGATTTGGAATTCGACCTGACGGTGGGGAGGGAGTCCAGGTAATTCCTCAGGAAATACCTCGGGGTAGTCACGCACTACCGGAAAATCTTCAATCCTCTTTTCCTTTTCCTGCGTGTCGGTGACAAGTGCTAAGATGGCGGTGTGCCCTTTTCGTAAACACTTCTGGGCCTGCAAGAAAGAGATAACGCCGGAGATTTCTCCGCCTTTGCCACCTTGTACAATGAGGGGTTTGCCAGAACGACGGGGAACACGAACTGCTTTCTCTTGACAGAGGATCTCAGCGCGATGCTTGGATAACCAATCCATACCAATAACGACGTCGAAGCTTCCAAGAGTAACAGGGAAAAGATCGATACTAAATGTCTGACCAGACAGCTCCAGTTTGCAGCCTTTGATAACATGTGAGGCCTCGATGCTTCTACCATTAGCTAACTCGACGATATGAGGAGAACTTAGTAACGAAAGCGGACGCTTAAGCTTCTTACTAATACGTAGGGACACATAACTAGCATCGGCTCCAGAATCAAATAATACAGAAACATAACGATCATCGAGTAGGAACTTACCCGCCACGACATTGGGGTCATTCCTTGCTTCTCCAGCTCCAATCACAAAAGCCCTTCCTCTAGCACCATTCCCAGCATTGTTGTTCTGGTCGTTGTTTCCAGCTCCCTGATTGTTGTTGCGGTTCTGGTTCAGTTCAGGGCAATTCTTCTTAAAGTGCCCCTCAGCTCCACACTGGAAACAACCCTTGGCATTCCCGTGATGTTGTTGCTGCTGGTTCTGCCCCACGGGACGTGGACTCCTACAGTCCTTGGCCTCATGCCCCATTTTGTTACATCGCTGACACTGACCTTTCCCACACGGCCCGCTGTGATGTCGATTGCACTTGTTGCACTTGGGGTGGTTACCGCGATAGCCACCCTGTTGTTGAGTGCCCTTGTTGCTTTCAGTTTTCCTTTGCTGTGCTGGGGCCTGAGTGGGGTTAGCATCCTTGCTTTGATTTCCTTCCCACTTACGCTTGTTGTCACTAGAAGTTCCGACAGTAGCACTGATCCTTTTGGGCAACCTGCCCTCTTCTACGGCCTGATCAGTGAGTTTGTGAGCAAGTCGAACAATTGGCTGAATGGTAGTGTGGTTGGCTGAAGTTACATGGCTTCGAATTTCTAGAGCCAAACCCTTGATGTACAGTTCGATTCTTCGATACATAGGTCGAGACATGTTTGGGCAAAGAGCAGCATAGTCATTGGACAGTTTGGTGTAGGTTTCAATCTCTGACCCAACCATCTTAAGCGCATAGTACTCGTTCTCAAGTTTGTGGATGTCATCCCGGTGACAGTACTCCTCCTTAATCATGTCCTTGAAATCCTCCCATGCCGTAGCATTAGCAGTTTCCAATCCAAACATCTGAATTTGCGCCTTCCACCAAGAAAGCGCGTTTCCTTCAAGCGTAGCGGTAGCAAATTTCACCCAATTCGCAGGGGGACACTCACAGACAGCAAAGACAGCTTCAACTTTCTCAATCCAATGCAGAAGACCTATGGCACCCTCAGTGCCGTTGAAAGGGAGAGGCTTGCAATCCATGAAAGTTTTGAAAGTACACACGGGTGGTTGCGCAGGTGCATGCTGACCTATGGGGTGAGCTGCGAAAGCTGCAGCCACCGTGTTGAGCATGTTAGTGAATTGAGCCTGAGTCATGTTGATGTTTCCTCTTCCGCGTCCACTCATTGTCTTCATAACCAGAAAACACAGTATGAGTGTGATGTTGTAGCGAGAATGAGACAGAAGAGAGAGGTGTATCTATCTAATTTAGGCACACTAGTACGTATAGCAAAACATGAAACATAAGGTAAGCAAGCAAGTAAACACTGGTCCGAGCTATGAGGTCAATGTGTTGAGCCTTGCACTTGGAGTGTAGTGTCGTCGCGAGTCACGGGTTATAGTCTGGTTTTTCTCAAAAAGATTTTTCCCTTTTTAAAACCAAGTTCACTATAACCAATGGCTCTGATACCAATCTGTCACACCCCCAAATTCCACCTGCGGATAACACCCGCTTCGAGGGCGTGACCGACCAGGATCCAGCCACCAATTATACTGAATAATTAAATTGATAACAAAAGTAATACTTACTAACCCTAAGATTAGCAAATATCAAGTTCAGAGTTTAAGGTTTCAAGTTCAAACAGTAATAAGTAGCGGAAGCATAAGTAAGGCAGTTTAAACAAAGTTCATAGTTCAAAATGAGGTAACACCCAACACAAGGGTGGACAGACACTACTCGTTCCCAAGCAGCAAGCTCCTTCGTCACTGGTTACCTGCAAAGCATGCAGTAAGGGGGTCAACAATAATGCCGAGTGAGTTCACTAGTTGTCCAGTTTTTGTTTACCAAAAACTTAAGTTGTTTAGATAAAGCATTTTTAATCACGTTGTGGGGAGCTACCCCATCTGTAAGCTCACTAAACTGTAGATACCGAAACTGTTGACGGAATATAAATTCGTGCCCCGAGCCAATGTCTATCGTCATTGACCATTTTGCAAGGTCTACTAGTTCACGCCCGATCCCCCCGGTCACGGTGTGAGGTTGTCAAACCTAATAGCGCTATCAACTAATAACCCGTTCGCCCCCGGCGATTAATCGGTACTGTAAGCAGGGACTTAAAGTGATAGAGTTTCGTTTAGCATGGCTAGTTGTGATTTATAAATAGTATCCAAACGTATCTCCCCCGGAGATAGTGATTACCCATTCTGTTTTCCCCCGGAGTAATGGGTCGAAAGTATTTTCCCAAAGTTGGCAGTTTGTTCGTGTCCCTCCGCGGGACGCATGCTTTTTAGTGTGTGAACTCACCTTGGGTTGCTCGGCAGATTAGGTTACTTGGTCAAACACGCTGGTCACCACGTCCTAACATGGTTACCGTTATAGGTCAGGTTTGGCGTTCAAGCAATCACGAAAAATCTACACATAACTAACACGTTGCATGCATAAAAATATAGACAGTGGGTTATTGGGCCGGCCCTAGCATTTAAGCAGTCAAACAGTAACACGCAGATCAGTCAACAGGTAGCCCATAACAAGCATACTATGGCCCAATAACCTAAGTGGACAGCCCAGTCGCAACCAGATGGTCTCGAGTCGCAACCAGGAGGTCTCGGCTTGTCACGCTGTGGTTGCGAGTCGCAACCGTGTGATCTCGAGTCATCGCGCTGTGGTTGCGAGTCGCAACCGTCGTAGTCTCGAGTCACAATCGTGTGGTTTCGAGTTGTCACGCTTTGGTTGCGAGTCGCAACCGTGTGGTCTCGAGTTATCATGCTGTGGTTGCGAGTCGGAATGCTGTCCCTTTCATGTACACGTGATGATGCAGATGCATCAGTCCAATTTGTACCATGTAATCAGGCCCAAATCAGGAAACAACCAATAAGGTTTCTACTAACACTTTGCCTAATCTGACTATTAGTAAAAATAGATCAAACTTAGCCACTTTTGAAGTCTTCAAGCCACATTCAACAAGTTCATCACAAGTTCATAGTTTCTCTAGGGTTTTCATGTCAACATAATCATGCATTTTTGAACCAAAACTTACATATTTTAACAAGATCATGATGTAAGAACAAGAAACATACATTTTGTGACATTAAACATAACTCGGTTGGCCCTAATCATTCATAAGCCACTATTCTTTTAGCCATTTAAACATGGTATCAAGCTTTCATATGTAGAGGTTTACACATATAGTCAAACTTCACAATCTTCCTAAAAATCATGCATAATATTTCTAGCCAAGCACTATCTAGTTCATACGACACACATAAACCCTATGCACATAATAATCACTAACCGGTTGTGAAGAAGGAGAAGCCGAAAACAAAGAGAAAGGAACCGAGAAGATGGAGTGTCCGAGTGATGATCTTAATCGAGTTTCTTGTCCGAGATTCTTGTGTGATCCGAGCTTGGTCCGAAAGTTGGAAAAGGTTGGGATGTTGTTTGGGGTTTTCTAGTTGAGAGAAAATAGGAGTGTGTGTTTGTGTGTTTGTGTAAAAGTGAAGGTAAGTGGGGAAGGTTAGGATTTATACTAGAGATCTCGAGTTGGGCTTGGGGGTTTCGGCCCAACCGGTTTCGGCTCAAGAGGCCCACTCGAGACCGAGTGGCCCACTCGCAACCGAGTGGTTGCGAGTCATGGTCTCGGGTCGTGGTCTCGGCTCTCATATATATATATATATATATATATATATATATATACACATACAACACATAAAATGCAAAAAGGATCACGTTTTCATTTAATATCATATATATACGCAAAAATTACAAGGTGTTCGTTCGGAAAAACCTAGAGTGTCACAACCTATAGTCCCTACACTTCTAAAATTACAGCTATAGTCCAAACTTTTGCACATTCGTTCTCGGAAAGTACCTAGCGTGGATGAGGATTAGTTTTTGATGTTAAGTGGGTGAGAAATGACTACAATACCCTTGTTATAATCATTATTCATATTAATATCCTCCAACCACTCCTTTTAGGTCCTAGTACCACCCTTGTATTACTGGTACTATTTGTTTTAGATCTTTGGCTCTGGTTACGCTATGTTTTTTTGTATCTAATTACCAAATTCTAACTAAAAACAATTATTATTATATATATGAACAGCAAGTCTCCACGAACAGTAACTAGATATAAATATTATAATATAATAGAATTTTATTATTATACTTAATTATTGTTATAGGTCAACCTATTTTATCTCTTAGTGTATGTGATACACACATTTAACATGTTTAGAAGTGTGATTATAGATCATTCAATGATATCTTGATGAGAATTCAAAGTGTTTAAGGTGATTCATGTTATTGAAGAACAAGATCATCAACATGAGTAAAAGTGATAAATGTCATTCAAGAACATCATCTTTTGTGTTTTTATCCTATACGAGGTTTATTATTTATATATTTAATGATATAACATCACGAACTTCATGAATTAAAAGAGCATAATAGAAAAGAACATGAATGTAAAAACATAAATTATAATCTAAATTACAAAATTAAGATAAAAATTACAAGAATTAGAACAAAAATTGAAAAACATAATTAAAAGAGAGAAAAAGGAGATCTTACTTAGAACTTCTAAAGAGCTAATATAGCTTTCTTGATTTTTGTTGTAAGGAACTTCAAAAGAGCTAAAATAGGATTCTTGATTTTTGTTGTGAAAAATAATGTGGGTGGACAGCTCCATTTATAGCTTAGGAATCGGGATTTAAATACAATAGAGATAAATATCGAAAATAATAATAAAAATATTTTATAAATAAATCTCTATGATAATCTTGTGATTTCAAAAACTTCTTGCCGTAATCCTTTAATACTTAATAATAACATAGTAATATTAATAGTTTAAATATATATAAATATGTTGACGATATATAAAAGAGGAAGCCATAATTGAGGTATCATAATCCGTAAGTTATGATTCACTTTTTGTAACTATAATTTATTATCATTATTATTCTTTTAAATGCTATATGAATATTAAATATGTACTCCATGTATATATTGTATACATCTGGTACAAAGTTTTCTTCAAGAGCCGGATATCATTTAGCTATTTTTTATTAAATATAATATTGTATAGATATAGGATAAAGATCAAGAAAAAAAACCCCTTAAGTTGTGAGAACTTAGAGAACTCCAACTTCTCAAGCTAGTTTTGTTTCTATTTTTTTGTACGCACATAGATTAAAATGCTACAAAAATAAGTATAAAAAAATTCGAAGCGGCATTTTCAGCCTTTTTACGCTGCTGTAAAAAGTTGCTAACATCCACATGAATCAGTATTTTACATCAATTGTAATGTTTTTTTATGGGTGGTGTAAAAAAAAAATATTTTTTTTTTTGGAAAAGTTGAATATTTTAGGATTTATTTGTGAAAAAAAATGCTTTAAAAACCATTTTGTAAGATCATGTTCTCTAAATTCTCACAACTTGTAGAAGTTCTCGTTTAACCATACCCTTTTGATCTATATTAAATACTAAAACACTGAATCAACTATTTAATTAATTTGTTAGGTTTAAATACTTTTGGGTTTAAATTGACAAAACCCAAAAACTATGGATTTAATTTAATTAATTAACTAACTAATTAATTAATTAATTAAATTTTCAGATGGTCTAGGGCATCTCGAATCACGATTCTAAGATTTAAAATGTTATACTTACGAGTATTATATGATCAACGTTGCATGGGAATAACTCCATATTGTAAAATAAAAACGCATGCACATATCGTAAAATTAAAAAAAAAGAAAAACTCGTATTAATCAATTAAATTGCATACAAAAATGATCATTAATTTAATACCCGAAATTCACAAACGTTACACCAATATTTCCCTGGTCTTTAAATAAACGATAAATCCTAACCCGAAAATATTTTTGAGAAATACAATCACCAATTTTTCTTAAACACCCATCCCCTTATTACAAATATTCACTACAAAAAAGCCATTTAGTGACATACAAAAAGTGTCATAAAAAACAAAAAAATGCCATTAAAGATCCTTGTAGGAATGGACGGTACACAAAAAAAGTGACGCTAGAAGCGCTGACGCTAAAGCCTTTTAGCGGCACTTTTTGGATCTACCGCACAAAGTTTTTGGGCTTCTAGTGGCACTTAAATTTTTACCACAAAATTAAAAAAAAAAAGACTTTTGTGGCACAATTTTTGTTCCTTTAAAAAGTAATCATAGTCACATATTTTAGTGGCACTTTTTTGCCACCATATAAAAACCTTTTACGGCGCAAATATTGTGTTGGTAAAAACTGTCTCGAGTTAAATATATGTACTATATTTCGTGGCATATAATTTTGCAATAAAAATTACATTATTTACAATATAAAATATAAAATAAAAGATAAAATTGTAAATGTAGAAGTCATAATATCATAACTTCAACAATAAGTTCGACCCAAAACATATTTCAAATGTTATGAAATGATCATGAACAATTAACATATTCCAAATTCTAAATATTTAAACAAGGAGTCTAAACGTTTTTTTTGGGTGAAAATTCCAGTATCATAAAACTTAGTTCCAAAGCTTCTCATGATATCTACCCTGCGATCATCAAACATATAAACAAGTATTAGTATTGATTCAAAAAATTCTAAAAGTTCTTTAAATTCATTGTTCTTGATTTAAAAGAAAAACATGTTTAAAAAATGGTCTAAACACCTAACAATTAGATAAAAAAAATAAACATATAATATACAACCATTTATATTTGACTCGAATACCAAACAGTTAGACAAAAAAACAACGTATTACCTTAATTGTAATGTCAACAAAACTTCAAGATCAATTGTCCAAACGACTTTCTTGCCCTGTAAATGGAAAGTTTTGGCTAATCAATTTCATACCAAGATTACAACAACATAATCATATCCATTTTATATTACGAAATAGTTAAAAAATGTAACTAGTTAAAAGTGATTACCATTATTATATTGACTTCTTGAAGATGATATTTCGTTAACCGGTAAAGAATTGTTATGTACCAAAGAACCAATACCGGGGGCCTAAAACATATAAACCAAACAAATGCTAGTACACAAATGCTAGTACATAAATCTTTTGGCGCTCTCGCCCCTGAGACGGTGCGGTTCCTCAAGCGGGTTCAGCAAGTGGTAAGCAGTAACACCGCGCATGTTAAGGGGCAGAATTTTGTGTTTAACAAGGTAGGGTTTGCTATTCAGAAGGGGGGAGCGGCGCAACTTGTTGCTTGTCTACCTGTAATTAGTCTGTAATTGTCTCTGTTTTTATAATATTAATGAATAAAATATGTAATTGTAAAAGAACAAATAATGGTCATGTATGTAATTACCTGCATGTTTATATTGCTAAGAACCGAAGACAAATTTGCATTGGGGATATGTTCTTGGAAGATGATAGCATAGCATTGACAACACTCTTTAGCTGCTCATTAGTTTGGATAACACTTTTTAGCTGATCATTATATGTCGAAGAAGCAACATTGTTTTTTGCGGCTGGCATCTTTCCAACTAATCGAATGTATCCTCTTTCCTCCAGGCCTTTAACTTTTGAGTAGTCATCGTTTTTAAAATCATCTGGATCTCCAAGTGTGATTGTAGAGTCGTTTGTAATTTTTTTAATGAAGCCTAATTAAACACATAACAAAATAGATAATCACAAGAAAATTAAACACACCCATGATATTTAAGAAATTAAAATACATTACCACAACTTGAGTAGCGTTATCATCAACAATGCTTCCATCTTTACGAGTGCGAGTTTTTATTTACATTTCTCCTCGTGTTGGATATATACCATTATTCTTCATCGCCTATAGTTTATGTTTGATGGTTAGTAAGGGAAATAAAAACCAAAATGTTAAAAAATTAATAAATGTAAAAAAAAAGCTAGAATAATACCATTTCATGAGAAAGTCTAGCAAAAGATTTTGTCCCACTAACATGAGGCTCCTTCATCTTTGAGCGGCTCAATCTTTTAACACCGCATGTACTCGAAATGATAAAGTTATACATGATAAGACTTCTTTAATCTAATTCCATAATTATATATATTTCATAAGAAATCAACATTACATCATTGTTACATGATATTCTGGAGTGAACCAACGAGTAACAAGTTCTTTAAATGGAGTTGGATTCACTCGGTCGTCATTTTTAACTTGTTGTGCCACAATTTCAGTAACAGTAAGGCTTGGATCATATGCTCATGCCTTTAACGAACCTTTCCACTCTCTCCATTTTCTTCCGATGCTATGAAAGATCCAGTTTTTAATCTCGTTTGTTTCATTTGGATGAATAACAAATTTAGACTACAAGCAAAAAATATATATAAATTAGAATATACCTCTTAGCTTAACTACTTATACATTTTGAAACTTGATAAAGACATATACCTTAACGAGTGAATACATGCCCTCTTTTTTGTATTGGAACCTTCCTCTAGTCAGAATATTCTATGGATACATGATCAGCCATCCTCGTGAGCGTCCCAAGGAATTGAGCAAGTTCATTAGCTTCGGTCCCAACCGGCTTTCCAAACTCGTTTAATGCGACTACTATTCTTTTTGTACTATCCATCTTCCAAATTTCAGCTTTTTGTTGTATAGCCTCTAACCCTTTTAGGAGCACCAAACAAGTTCGAAAAAAAAAACAAAAAACGGTCTATTAACAGTTTACAAATTTTAATACAATTTGAACATGTATGCTATTTTTTTGTGTCTAAAACATCATTACAAATTGTGTACAGTTTTTACCTTGTATTTCACTAGCTTGATGACCTTGAGTTTCAAAAACTTGGTGGTCTTCAACATGGTCGCCGTCAACACGCTCAATTGAGATGGTAGAAGTGATATGTAGCCTCTTACGCCTACCTATACTATTACCTTTTATATTAGAACTTGTTTCCTTTTGTTTTTCAGGGCCTTGTAATTGTTCATGAATATTGTCTTATCGTTAGAATAGTCGCGATCTGCCATTTGTAACTCATGTTGATCAACATCATTTATTTATGTATCCGATTCTTAAAGAATAATAGAGTAAATTAATATAAAAGATAATATTAATTAAAATAACTTTATAAACAACAAAATGATACCTTGAAACATCTCATCATCCTCATCAATAAGAACCAACTTTTTCTTTGCTCCTACTTTATTACCTTTGATTATTTCACTCATGGTAACTGTTGGTTTTGTTGCATTTCAAGTGGCATTAGAAGTTGATGGAAGCTTTTGAGAGACATTTGGAGCACCGACTCGACGTAGCTTCATTATATTAGAAACTCTATTCGAAGATATTGGTGGAATATACTGTGGACTGCTTTGCTATAACGAATTTATTTTCATTAGAAAACATGTGTATATAAAATAAAATAAATAAAGGTTTGATAACATTGTATAACAAAAATAAAACATGATGATAATACATAACCATTCAAATATCCGCTTCAATAAGAGCGGTAGTTGTCCCTTCTTTTTTTCAGGGATAGTTGCTTCTCCTTCAAGATGTGTCTCTTCACTACTACTGATCCTTGCTCTAGTAGACCAGGTTTATCCAGTATCTGCACAATTTCAATATTTTAACGGTTAGATACAACAGTTCATGATTAGTTCGTCGATTCTAATATAAATCATGTTTGCCAAAAAAATATGCAGCAAGTTAATGACCCAACCAAAAAAAAAAATGCAGGTGTAATGACCCAGCTAAAAAACGCTGGGTTGAGGGTAAGTCGCTAAACATATTTTGTTGAGGTAAGTTCTGAACATATCACAAACACACCCAAAAAGTCGAAACTTGAAAAAGTACCTGGAAACACAAAAAAACTATGTGAAAATATCAAAAAAAACAAAGTGAAAATCAGCTTCCTATAAGAACGATGCTGGTGGCGTCTTCTTCTGCTCGTCTAGGGTATGGCGTTGGCTCCTTTGGTGTCGTGTGGGCTTCAGTGATTCGGGTGCCTAAAAATACCCGATTGCACGATGCACGTAGCAGCGTCTTCTGCTGCACGACGCACACAGCAGTGTCTTCGGCTACACGACACGCGCAGCAGCAGTGACATGATGCACGCATCAGCGGCTTCGGCTGCACGACGCACGCAGCAGTGGCTTCGGCTGCATGATGCTTGACTAACCCACCTAACCCGACCCATTTTCCAGGCCTTAATTTATTTTTTTATCTTACCCGCTTGACCCATTAAAAATAAAAAACATGTTCAAACAAGGCTACCAAGAGAGTGTATAGCAAGAACAAAGATTTAATGAATCTTTCTCAATGAAATGGCAAAAAGATCACTTAAATGAAGAGCTAACGACCACTCCATTTTAGCCCACGATATCTTTTCCTCCAAACAAAATGAAAATAAACAATAATGATGAACTTGCACTATTCAACATCATGGAAACCTATAATACAATATACTTTGATCTACCTGGAAGAGTAACTCATACTTTGAGTTGAACAAAAAGACACTAAATGCTCTATGTAACTTATTTTCCTTTTCAGTCTTCTCCATTAAGTAATCTGCATGTTATAGAAAATTGTTATAATAGTCATAATAGTTAAAAACAAACAATGATGGTAGTTAATCATCTGGAACACCAGGTGTGCTTGTGGAGACATAGATAAAAGAAAATATTTGACTCGTTTACTCATCTAACCAAATTCCAATAACAAAATGTAGTATAACTAATTTACTGTAGAGACACAGATTAAAAAAAAAAACATGACCCATTTATTCATAAATATGATAGAAGGGTGAATAACCGTGTTTAAACATGTGTAAATATAAGGTTTTAAGTGTTTATTATCATAAAACATGGTTACTTTAAGTGTGTTTCTATTTATAGGTACCCAGAGCTTAACGGATGGATTTTGAAGCTAAACGGGAGGTTTTCAGGAAGATTTATGAAGGTTAGAAGCTTACACACAAGTTGGGAGTTGAAAAATGCGAAAAATGGTAAGAAACCAGTACTTGGCACAAGAAAAAACCAGTTTGGCGCAACCTGGTGTCGGTTTTGACGCAATACAGATGCTAGTAAATCAGGGGCGCAACCTTGTGCCAGGGGGGCGCAACCTTGCGCTGACATCAGATAATCAAGCGAAAATTCAGGATTTCACTTTATTTTAAGATATCTTCAACCCCAAACGAGATGGTCATTAACCCTAGCCGTTTTCCACTTCCCAAGGACGAATTTTGGAGTTCCGAACCTCAATTTTCATCATTCTTTCATGCAATCAAACATCCCAGACAACCAAGAAGATCAAATCATGATGATGAGGGGCTAGATTCTTTTGTGACCACCTCCGGGTAGATGGTTCATGTATGTGAAACTCAAACCTTGTTTATTTAGTTTTTTTTGGATTGTTTTTCATAACTTGAAGAATAGTTGTGGTTTAGTTTTGTTTGAAAGAATTGTGAGTGTTGTAATTATTCATCTTTTACCATTCGCATTCGGTTTTCTTGCATCGTGAGTAGTTTGGTTATTGGGTGGGTTCTTGGCCCTTATGATTTGGTAATTAAATTGCATAAGTTATTATTTAAAACTTGTCTTTGATTATCAATCAAACTAAACCGTTGAAAGGACCTTTTGGTATCTATCTAATTAAACAGGTTTGGGTGAATCATTGAACTGGAAATCCGGAGGGGTTTGCTTTTCTTTAAAATTGATAACTTTCTTAATTATACTCGATCAAAAATCTCAAAGCACAATCAAAGCAATAGTTTTTCTTCGTCTTAGTTAATCTAGGTTTCTACAATCAACACTAACCACATATTCCCTGTGGAGACGACCCTACTTACCCTTACTAGTAAAGGTACTTAGGACCAAATTTTAAACTTGTTTTTGACAACCTTTCGACATCGATCAAAATGGTGCCGTTGCCGGGGAATCGCTGCGCTTGGTGTTAGTTAGTTGTTTTTCTTAAAATATAAAAAAAAACCCCTAAAAATTAGAAAAAAAACAAAAATCCAAAAATATTTCCTTTTGTTTGTCGTTTAGTTGTTTTGTTCCGTATTACGCTTGGTTTCTTGTTTGTCTGTGTGTAGGTGATTCTCGTGTTGCATGCATAGCAGGTTTTCAAAGAAATCATCACCACTCTTATTTGATCTAGAAATTGAGAAGACTACTCGATAGAATCTCGTTCTTCTCCGTTCAGTAGTGAAAACTAAAGCTTAGTCATCAACAGTTGCTCAAGATCTTGAATAAGCAGCTCACGAGATGGCTGATCAAGAGCCACAAAACCAAGCATAAAACGAACCAATTCCACCCATTCTAGATCCACCAATTCCTCAAAACCAGCCAAATAAGCAAAATCAAAATCAAGCACCACCACAACTATTTTCACAATTCAACCCAGGCCAACAAAACCAACCTGGAAATCTTAATCTCTGACTTGGGGAAATTATTCGCCTTAATCAACCACAGCATCAACACGGGTATGATGAAGGTTCCCGTCACAGAGAAGGTAGTCTTCATACTTGGGAATCTGGTTGGGAGGAGGATGATTATCAAAACCAGTATGACGGAAGGTACGTGGATTACAGATACAATGAAGGGTATAATGTTAATCAAGGCTATCCGGTACAACAACAGGTCAATCAAAGAAATCACATTCCGCAATCGATTCCACAAAATCAAGTCCATAATGGAGTCCCGCGGTTTAATGCGGGAAATCAAAGAGCTAATAATCGGTTTAGGGGCGAGCAGATACAGTTTATGGATGCTGTCCCACAAGTCGTTCAATGGGAACAATTCAAGGTGTTGAAGGTCATTGTCGACCCGTTGTAGTACCCAACTCATCAGCTATAGTTACACTTGAGGGGAACAATAATCGGCCATCTGAGGTGAGGCCTCAATACTTAGGCCATTTGCCGGAATTCTATGGAAAAAGAACCGAAGAACCATACTTGCATATTGCAAGTTTTGATTCAATTTTCCAGACTATTGGAGGGTCAGGGTTTACAAAGGATGAGGTGAAGCTAATGTTGTTTCAATTTACCCTGAAAGATAAGGCAAGACAGTGGTTTGCAACATTACCTCTGGGTAGTATCTACACTTGGGAAAAGATGCAACATGTGTTTTTGGAGGAGTATTACACGATGAACAGAACCAGTGAAGCTCGGGAGGCAATTAGAGCTTTCCAACAACATTCAGGGGAGAGATTTCATGAAGCTTTCACATGGTTTAAGGAATTGCTAAGAAAATGTCCACATCATGGCATTCAGACATAGGAATTAATTAAGGCGTTTTATGATGGGCTACTTCCTAATGATGTAAGAGGTCTTATCGCCATCAGCAATGGTACATTTCTCACAAACACCGAAGCTGGAGATTGGGCATACTTAGAGAGACGAAGTGCCACTTCTAAGATACAGGCACAATCAAGCAGGAAGGCAAGATCGAGTTCAGTGAAATCAGTCGATTATGACGCTGAGGAATGGATCGAGAAGCTGAGGCACCAAAATTTACTTCTCAAACGTCAGGTAGCTCAAATGAATCTTGGAAAGGGGGTGAAGCTAAAACCGCTGCTACGTTTGAAGTGTGTACTGAGTGTGGAGAGTTAGGGCATCAAGTTGGAGAATGTGCTGTACTGGGTGGTCAGACTGACGAAGTGAATCAAATATACGGTGAACGAAAGCAATACGATATGAAATCGAATACATATCATCCAGGTTTGCGAAACCACCCCAATTTTAGTTATGGTAATTCTGCTAATCAGTTGAACCCCAATTTTCAAGTACCTGACCAAGGAGGTCAACGGTATCAGAATCGGCAAGGAAATTATTCGCAAGGAGGTTACCAGAATCGGGGCCAATACAATCAAGGGCCTCAAGCTAACAACCAACAACAAAATCAAGGCAATTATCAAGGGAGTTGGAGGAATCAAGGTAACCAGCAAGGTAATTCTTCAGGTGGTGGAGGCGACTCGAGTGATTCGAAACCGGATGCAATTATTTCGTTCATGAAAGATATTCAGAAGGATAATGAGGTCAGAGACAAGACAACTACAGCAATGCAGAAGTTGTTGGGGCAATTAGCAGAGGATATAGCCAGTTGAGAAGAGACCTAGGAAAACTGCCTAGTACCACCACGGTCAACCCGCAACATAAAAGCAGTAGTTCAGCTACCAAGAATGCATGTGTAAACCAGGTAAGTGTTCTTCGTTCTGGTAATGTGTATGATAGTAAGGTTGGTACTCCACCACAATTTGTTGAGGGTGTGGTGGAGGATCGGGATGAAAATGAGGACAATGAGCTTGAGCCTGAACCTGTATGCCCTAAGAAGTCTAAAAAATAACTTTTCAAGAATCTAACAATAGGGTAATAGAGAATGACTTGTCCAAACCAAAGGAAAAGGGTGTGGAGGGTAATACCATCCCGTTTCCTAAGGCATTGGAAAATCCTGAAACAAAAAACCGGCAAAACAGGAAAAAGGGGCCCACAACAGGAAGAAGTTTGGGAAATTTTTAGACAAGTAAAAATCAATATCCCCTTATTAGAAGCCATTAAACAAGTTCCGGCTTATGCTAAATACCTGAAGGATCTCTGCACCCAAAAACGACACAACAAATTTCCAAAGAAAATTGATTTAACAGAAAATGTTAGTGCCGTTTTGTCGGGTACCCTACCTCCAAAACTCCGAGATCCTGGTGCTCCTTTGATTCCCATTTAAGTGGGTAAATTTAAGATGAGTCAAGAATTACTGGATTTGGGAGCAAGTGTTAGTATCTTACCGGGTAGTTTATACGACCAATATGATTTCGGACCATTACAACAAGCCGACACCACCGTGGTGTTGGCTGATTTGACCTTAAAACTACCTCGGGGGATTGTGTATGACGTCATTATCAAGGTTGAAGATTTTTACTATCCAGTTGATTTCTTGGTTTTAGACTATGTGTCAATTGACAAAACTAAACAACCTAATGTCATACTTGGTAGACCATTTTTAGCAACTGCAAATGCTTTAATAGACCGTAGAAACGAGACAGTTGATATGACGTTCGGTAATAGGAAGGTGCGTTTAAATGTCTTTTCCAATACATCTCATTCTCTGGTCAATGATGAATGCTTTTTGGTGGACATTATTGACGGGGGCCAACCTCGTGTTAATGAGGAAAGCACCACAGAGACGTGTGATATTTGTGGCATGGTTGATTTTGAGATGCATGAAGAGTTGGAAAAGCGGGAAAACGAGTTGGAGGTAATGGCTATAAAGGAAGGAAAACCCACTTGGACCCACCAAGTAGAAAGTTTACTCGAACATATTGACACTCACCTTAAGTCATCATTGGAATCAGCTCCTCAATTGGAACTGAAGGAGTCGCCGAAGCATTTGAAGTATGCATTTGTGGGAGACAATGACACCCTTCTGGTAATCATTGCGTCTAATTTGACGGAAGCTCAAGAAAAGGCGTTGATGGAAGTTCTCATGGAACATAGGGCGTCTGTTGGATGGACAATCACAAATTTGAAGGGAATTAGCCCATCCATTGTGATGCACAAGATCATCACCGAAAAAGGAGCCAAGCCAGCTAGGGATGCTCAAAGAAGATTGAACCCGAACATGCGGAAGTAGTGAAGAATGAACTTCTGAAGTGGCTTGATGCAGGAATCGTTTACCCCATCTCTGACAGCACTTGGGTAAGCCCGACTCAGACGGTACCAAAAAAGGCAGGAATTCAGATTATCAAATGTGAATCAGGTGAAGATATTGCCACTCGACCGGTAACTGGGTGGCATATTTGCATAGATTATGTGACAACCCTCACCAAACCAGGTATCCGTACAAATTAATTAATATTTAATTAGTGCTTAATTAATGTGCTTAATTACAATTACGAATAAACTGCTTTCTGTTTTCTGATACATACATGTTCATGCATCATACTTTATTAGTGTCACTTCATTTGTTACACACAAGTTCATGAGTTTGTGATTTAGGCTTGTTTTGTCAAGTTTGATGCTTAAATGTTGTTGATTGATGATTGTTAAATTGTTTGATTGAATTTTTGAAAAGAAAATGATACGCTTGTAAGCATGGACACCTCTAGTTACAGAGGAAACTCTGGCGAAATTTTTCTAGAAATATAACACTTATAAATATTTTTGTAACAAATGATCATAAATGTGTTTTTGACTTGGTTTTCAAAAATAAACTTCTCCATGATTTTTATTTCAAAAATTACCAAGTGTCAGAGGTGGATTTTCATAAATAAAACTTATTAAATATATATTTAGAATATATACTTTATAGTAAAACGCTTGTGTGATTATGTGATTATTATGTGAACTAGATATATATTATTTTTAGGGTAAAGATAATATAACTTGAAATGTTATGAAATAACGACTTCCAAAATAATATCAACGCTCTCACAAAAATAAATATGTAAGTTATATACGTATCGTAATAAAACGCGAACTTTAAAAATGTAACTTATGTATTTTTTTGGAAAAATTCTCTTATTAGAATATTTCTTGTGAAATATTAATTTGGAAAACTTATGGAATAAAATATAATATTTTTGGGAAAAAATATATATATTTTGGAAATTAAAACATTTTAGACAAAGTAATTAAAATATATTTTCAAGTGAGACTTAAAAATATATTTTCAGAATTATAAAAACACACATGTATTAATACCCCCATCCTTGGGAAGGAATATATTATAAAATAATTAAGAAGTGTAAATACGAAATAGTTGTCTAACTATTTCCCAAAAACGTTAAACCTTAAGCCAAGGCACGACCGTCCGTCTAATAGAAGTTAGTACGTGTAGGTCGTCACGCAGCAGGTTATTTTGGGACGGACTATTTCGAGACGCACTTCTGTGAGTTCATGTCCCCCTTTCCTCTTAACTGTTTTCAGTTTTTATACTTCGGGGGTGGAATACATGTTACAGTAATTACGGATACTTTTATACATGGTATGGTTAGCTTAAGGAGGGTTACTACTTAGATCATGTGAGTGGGTAGGCTGGAACTAGAGGCCATTAATCCTCATAGTAGGACCGAGGGTCATTAGCGGTAGATCTATCTGGGTGTAGCGAGCCCAACTCTAGGCCCACTGTACGGACCTTGGGGTGACTTTGAGCCCGACGCAAAAATCTGCTAGGTTTGAGTCTTCCTACAGCACTTCACACATATCATTGGCTTTGCAACCCAATGGTGATCTCTTTTTCCTTATTTGCTATATACCAGGGATTTTCATACATACAAACATATATCAAAGGTTTACTCATACTCACTTTTACATGAACTCGCTCAACTTTTTGTTGATTTTTCAAATTACATGTATTTCAGGGAATTAGGGATCTGGCAAGGTATGCTATGTCATCAAGCTGCGTAGGAGAAGTGATGTCATCCAAGTTTAGGGATTGTGACTTTTGCCTGGACGAGTCACAAGTCTTAAACTATGTTTATTTCATGTTTTATGGTTGTGTCGTATGAACAATGTTTTTATTATGTTGTGTTGTATTTCTGTTGCATGTGTCAACTTTTAAAACAATGTTGTCGTATTTTATTTTTAAAACTTGAATCAATGGATGATCATCATGGTTTTACTTTCATATAGCTTTGTTGTGATTAAGCTATGGTATTAAGAAGTCACACCAAATAAACCCACGCTTCCGCAAAGCCAGGGTGTGACAGCTTGGTATTAGAGCTTTGATCATAGCGAACTAGGATTCCTTCTCGAGTCTAGACTATGATCACTAGGTCTCTCACGAAAACATTTTTACATTGCATACACTACGTCCAGATCCAGGATACAAAACATTTTTACAAACAAAAAGTATGAGCACATTTTTCAAAATTTATGATTCAGTCACCTCGACTGGCGGAGTTCAGTCTTATAGACTGAGGGAGTTCAACCCTAAAGGCTGGGAGGTTCAGTCATGTAGACTGAGGGATCCAATCTCAAAGATTGGGGAGGTTTTGGTCTTAGAGGCCAGGGAGTTAGTCTGAGAGACTAGGAGGTTCAGTCTGAGAGGCTGGGAGGGTAGTCTAGTGAGACTAGGAAGAAATACTTGCTTGTTTATTGGTAACTAACATGTTTATTTGACTACATGATTGATTATTTGTGCATATGTGTGTTTGTGTTACAGACATCATGCCTTCTTCATCAGATACTGGAGTTTCAGACACATCAGATCCCATGGCGATAGTATCAGATGACATAGTTTCGTCAGAGCGAGAGGTCTACACTTCCGATACCACCAGCACCGATGAGGACGATATCCAGCCTTTTGCGCTGCCAAACGTCGTAGTCGAGCCTGCTGATGGCCATCCTGCTGGGGATTTACCACTCGCGGTGATCCCTGCTCCTGTACCCCTTGCTGCTTATCCTGTTGTTGATATGCCCCTCGATGTCGTTTCCGACGACGACGTCGATCTGTTTGAGGAGGACCCACCTGAGGCTGACTATGAGGGTGAGGCCCCCATTGCTGCTGATGCCATCCTACCTATTGCTGATGCTCCTGCAGAGGAGGCTCCTGTTGCTTCACATGTCCCTGACTCATTTGAGTCTGTGGCGTCCGCATCTTTGCACACTCAGGGAGTGCAGCACCACTCTTACAACGCCGACCCTGACATGGCGTCATCAGCTACACCTGCTCCCGCACACAGCTTCGAGTTTGATCACGATGTTGATGATGATCTGGATCCTGTTTTTCCCCCTGGTTTTGATCCTGACCAGGATATCGAGTTCATTCACTTAGATCAGCCCCTGGAGGATCCTGTAGCCCCTATCGATCCTTTGTTTGATGATCCAGCTGATTTTGATATGGAGTTTGTTGATCCAGAGCCTGTTGTGGCCCCAGAGCCTCTAGTTGCTCCTTACCCTGCATTAGAGCATGACCCTGTTCATGACGATGCACCTGCTGTTGCCCCTTTTGTTGATGATATACCTGTTGACAACCATCCTGTTGTTGCTCCACCGTTGGTGGATGATCATGTTGCTGACATTCCTGCTGATGCTCCACTTTTGATAGAGGATCCTGTTGTTGCACCACTTCCTGATCCTGTGCCGGTGATGTTCGACCGCGCACCTTTGGCGACCCATATAGATCCACGTTACGCTGACACCCGTAACGGGTGGATAGATGATGACGACGATTACCCACCATTCGTGTTACCAGTTACACCTCCTTCAGCACCCGTTTCAGCACCCATTGATGTTCCGTTGTTTCCCCAGCACATCACGGATGCACACCGCACTGATCTTCCTGTTACATTTCTTCAGGACATCCCTCCACCACGTCCTGAGGAGGGTTCATCTCGACAGCCGTTTGGTCATACACCTTTCGTGTCAGGAGGAGGCCAGTTCGTACCCCAGATTTCTCATCCTACTCTTGTTCCCACTGTTGTACCACCCACTGCACCATTCTTCAATCCATCTAGCGAGCCATTCCTATAGACTACGCCCCCTATCATGCTACTGTCCGACCCGTATCACCCATACCATGTTGGGTACTCCACGGAGGACATCCTTACATCTTTGATGATGCGCCAGGAGGCATTGACGCATCGTGTACAGGAGCTGGAGAGAGCTCAGTGACCACCGTGCCATTGTCAGACCCCACCTGCAGCATCACACCCTCCGTGTCCACTTTCACCCGACTCAGATGTTCGCTTCATGACTCCCGAGCAGCAGATAGCATATTCGTTGCGCGTCAATCGTGCTTTAGAGCAGGACTGGTTGCATATGCGTTGCTTATTCTTCTCTCGTTTTCCCCCTCCTCCTCCGCCATCAGCATAGGCCTTTTGATTCGACGCAGGTAGACTTTTGGTGAGACGACCGCGATTGTGCAGACTATACAGCTTTCTGGAGACCGCATTTTGATGATTATGACTTTTGATGTTTTCTATTTTGGTTGTTGTTGTCACTGATTAGATAGTTTGGACTAGGGCGATGTGGCCCTTAGTCATTGATGATGTACGATACAGTTATGAACTTGTAAACATTACATTGTGGTCTTGATTTATGATAGCGCAATCGCAGTATTCTCATTATACGTGATATTGGATTGATTGTTTATATTATATAACATGTGATGTTATGTGCTTGATTTATTTGAAACATGATATGTTATGTGTTTGATAAATGGTATACGTATGATTGATTTACCTATTTTGGCCTGACCAACGTGAAACATCTTTTAGAAGATGCCACCGAGACGTGATCCACGCATGCCTACCGACGAGGCAGAACTCCAAGGAATCATTGCTGCCGCCATAGCGCAGTATGCAGCCTCACAAGGAGGAACCAGCGGGAGCAATTCGAACAACAATGGCAATAACAATCCACCCCATGGTAATGTTAAGTCGTTTGAGACATACTACGATATATTTGGATATTTATAGCACGTCCGCTAATACTATTTGTATATTCTAACGTATGTGCAGGGTGCACTTACAAGCAATTTCTCGATTGCAAGCCCATGAACTTCGACGACACCGGAGGTGCTGTTGCGTTTGTAAGATGGGCTGAGAAGACTGAGTCTGTTCTTAGAATGAGCCCCGAGCAACAAGTGACCTACATCTCAGGGCTATTTCTGGACGGAGCCCTATCCTGGTGGAACTTGCAAGTGCAAACTCTTGGTGAAGCTGCTGCTTATGTGATGTCATGGAATGAGCTGAAGGAGCTCATGCGAAGGAAGTACTGCTCACGTGCTGAGATTCAGAAGCTAGAAACTGAATTCTGGCACCTAAAAATGGAAGGCCCCAAGATTGCGGAGTATGTTCAGAGATTCCACAATTTGTCCCACGTAGTGCCATACATGGTTACACCGGAGTTCAAACGCATCGAGCGCTTTATCTGGGGATTGGCACCTCAGATCATGAGTATGGTTACTACTTCCAAGCCTGCGACAATCACAAAAGCCATCGATCTTAGTGTGGCGCTTACTGAGGAGGCCATTCGCTTGAACAAGTTTTCGAATGTTGAGCAGAAGAAGAAGGAGACTCATGTAGAGTCGTCTGGTGAGAATAAAAGGAAATTCTCGAACTTCAAGCAGGGTACAAGCAATGTTAGCAAGAAAGGAGAATCAAGCACACCGGTCCAAGCTGCAACCGGTGTTGAGCAGAAAGGAAAGGGTTATATGGGCACACTGCCCAAGTGTAACACATGCCAGCGCCATCATTCTGGCCGGTGTGGACCAAAAACATGTGAAGCTTGTGGGAAAGTTGGCCACTTGAAGAATACTTGCTGGGTTAGTGCTGGCCGGGGTGGCCAAGGAGGTTTTGGTAATAGGAACAACAACCGTGGTGGTAATGGAAACCGTCCGCAAGGGAATAATGGCGGAAATGGAAACCGTGGGAACGTTGCGAACCAAGCTGGGAATGGAAATCGCAACCAAAACAACACTCAAGCTGGGAAGGGAAATGGCCAAGGTCCAGGATGCTTTAATTGTGGAGAAATTGGGCACTTCAATAGGGAATGCCCAAAATTGAACCAAGCACGGGGAAGAGTCTTTAACATCGGAGCGAGGGAAGCGCGCCAGGATCCCAACGTTGTCACTGGTACGTTCCCTATAAATCAACGCTTTGCATTTGTTCTGTTTGATACTGGTGCCGACTGTAGTTTCGTATCGTGAGAATTTAAGAGTATGCTTGGGTTAGCTGCTAGTAGATTAGATATTCCGTACTCAATTGAACTGGCTAATGGAAAGCTAGTTGAAGCAAATGAAGTTGTCAGAGGTTGTGTAATCGAGCTGGGAGAGCGCGAGTTCACTTTGGATCTACTACCGGTCAAGTTGGGAAGCTTCGATGTGGTAGTAGAGATGGATTGGTTGTCAAGCAACAAGGCTGAGATTGTTTGTCACGAAAAGATCATACGCGTCCCAACAAAAGATGGGGAGACGATTGTGGTTCATGGGGAGAAGCATGATACGCCTTTGAGAATCATCAGCTGTCTGAAAGCTCGAAAGTGTTTACAGAAGGGATGTGTTGCCTTCTTGGCACACATCGTGGATAAAGAGGCTGCCGAGCCGAAGATCGAAGACATCCCTGTCGTGAAGGAATATCCTGAGGTCTTCCTAGAGGAGTTGCCAGGATTGCCACCCCAAAGGCAAGTGGAGTTCCATATTGACTTAGTTCCAGGCGCCGCGCCTGTGGCTAAGTGATGTGTGTAAAATGCAACATATAAATTACATCAAATGGGGCATAAAACTAACCCTTTTTAAGTACTAATGTTGGAAAAAGAGTGTTTTTGTCTTCCTTTTGTATTTTCAGGATTAAATGAGCTCAAATTAACAAAAGAAGCAAAAAGACAGCTAAATTTAACATAAATACAAGAAAAGGAACATAAGTGGATTGCCCGACCCCTCGACAGCATTCTCCCAAGCAAAACAGAGAAGGCAGAAGACTGAACACGCCCCGTGCTCAGCGAGCACGGGGCCGTGCCCAAGAAGCAGCAGATAAGACAAACCTTTAGAAGCTTCTATTGCCCACCACGGGGCCGTGCCCAGTGAACACGGGGGCATGGCGAAAGTAGTGCAGGCGCATTAATTGTAATTGCAAATTACAATTAATGAAGAGAGAGATTGTCAGACAGGAACGGGGCCGTGCCCAGGCTTCTGTTCAGCCTATAAATAGGAGTGCTTTGCTTCATTGCAACTCATCCCTTGGCACACCACCTCTCTCACACTTCATCCACCACCCACCACCATCACAACACCATCATCCATTGTCCATCATAGAGTGTGTGAGTCGTCTCGGGATCCAAGATTGATCGTAAGAGTTCTTGACAATCAAGGCCATGTTTGCCTAAGTCTCTTACATCACTTGGTGAAGACAAGTGTTTAGTATAATACTTTTTATTTTTAATCTTTTGCACTTTTTGTTTGGTTTTGTATTAATGACTTTAATAACTAGTTACTTATGTTGAAGGTGACTTTTCCTTATCGTTTGTCCGTGGTGTCTTGGCATTATTTTACTGTCTATATAAAATAAAAGATTTTCAACATTCATATCTCCACGGTCTATATGGAGGTATGTTGGCTACCTGGTCGGGGGTTAAGGGAACGGTTTGGTAAGGGTCTTGCCCTTGTTCAGCGTTTAGAGGTCCTGCAAGGGACCTGGGTCAAATTTAGTAGGATCTCCTAAAATACCCAAAGGTATTGGATGGCGGGGATCCAAACTCTTTGACCCCTTCATAAGTTAACTACTATTAATACTATAACCCAGCTATTTAGGACTATATCCCTGCTGACTCAGACTACTTAGTCGAGGGTAACGTCACCTCCAAAAGAGGGGCCTACCATAATTTGCATTAATAACTTAATTCATTATCTTTCAATAATCCGACCCTTTAGGATTATATCCTTGCTGACTCAAACTACTGGGTTGAGGGTAGCGTCGCCTTCAAAAGAGGGGCCTACTACAATAACTAAGATAATCTCTTAAACAAGTGCAAAAGTGCGAAAATAATCAAAGGTTATAGCAATACACGAGTCGGATCCAAGTGATTCATCTTGTCTATCTGTTTTTATTTTTATTTTATTTTTTAGCATTTAGTTAGTTTTATTTTCTTAGTTTAAAAATCTTTTTTCTAACATTTTGATTTGATTAGACATTAAGGATAAACCGGTACTAAAAGCTCTTGTGTCCTTGGACGACCTCGGTATCTTACCAACACTATACTACGTCCACGATGGGTGCACTTGCCCGTATGTGTGTTTAGTGTTAGTAAATATCGTGTTTTATAAATTTAAAACTTGGCTAAAAGTGTAAAAAAGGCTTAAAATATACATCTAAAATATAACACACTTCACGCACACCAAGTTTTTGGCGTCGTTGCCGGGGACACAAGGATTTTAAGAAAGTTAGGAATCAACGGCCTAATCATATTTTTATTTTTCTTTTTAATTTTTTAGGATTCTCTTAGTTTTTCAGCTTCTGCAGAGCTCAGCACGGGCCGTGCCTGCTGAACACGCCCCCATGCCCAATCATTGGAACTAGCAATCTTGTTTTAAGTCAGACAGTAAGCTGAGCACGGGGCCGTGCTCACTCAACACGCCCCCGTGCCCAAGATTCACTTATTGAAAACAGAACCGTTAGATCCCGGTGGTTGGTAATTTCTGACACAAACATGAGTGATGGTAATTCTTTTTACTTTCGGCACTCTTATGGTACGTGGTGTCAATTATGTGGAGACGAACATAAAGAATTAGAATGTTACTTTCTAAATTATAAGCCCCACTACATAGACCCACTGACTCCCTATAACCTTAAGAGGGGCGAAAGTAAAAATAATCACTATCTCTCCCTCGAATGCGCCCAACCAGATATTCTAGGAGAAATGCTCCTTGACGAGTTATTTCAACTAGAAAATCTAATTTTAAATTGGTTAAAAGAGCTTAGGAAGGATTTCCTTAATCCACCCCAAGACGATGACCATGAAGAAATGTTGGGATCGCTTTCCAACAACTTCGTTGCTCCTAAAAATACCTTCATACCTAACAAAGACTTGGACGATAGTCGTCCCTGTGCCGATTGTGTCGTGAAGGACTCTCCATCGACTTCGTTCGGTGCATACATAGACCTGAGCGATTCGGCATATACCTTCTTTAACGAGAGCCCGGGAAAGGGTTGGACTTGTCCACCTAGAATAAAAATAGGAATTACCCTCACCGACAACCTCTTGCGTTCTCGCCTTAGTCTAGGACAATTAAGGTATCTTAGGCACTTTGGGGTTGTTCCAACTAGTAAGGAACCACCCGATATCAATAAATTCCTTAGAATTAAGGAAACTCCATAAGACAGCTTCCAGACACGGGGCCGTGTCCAGGTCAACACGCCCCTGTGCTCACCTAAAAGATTCTCTGCTGATTTTGTCAGAATACGGACAAAATGTATCAGGATTTCATCTGCACACGGGGCCGTGTCCAACCAACACGGGGCTGTGTCCAGTACGCTGTCGTTTTCTTTAAATGCAGCCTGATTCCTGCTCATTTTTTAACCACTTCAAAAGACAGAGATTCCTGGGATCTTCACTTATACCATCCTAGGTAAGTTCTAAAAGAAGGTTCCCAAGAACCATCTGGTCCCTTCCACTTTTATTCATTACCTCTTCTTTCAATTTTTCAAACATTTCCTCCATGAAAGCTTGGAAACTCCATGATTCCAACCTTTAATGAGAAGTTTGTAAGATTATTGGCTAAGGAATCTTGTTTAAAGTTAGTTGTATAACTCTGTTTTAAATTATCTGTGCTTAAAACCCAGCCGAAAACCATGAAAGTAATTTACAACTCCAAGACTCCTTAGCCTAAAATCCTGCAGACAAGTGGACAAGGGGCTGTGCTCAGCAAGCACGGGGCCGTGTCCGAGGTTCTGTTTCGTACAAATTCAGCTTTCTTCGGTTTATTTCTCAGAAATGGCAAGCAGAACAAGCAGAACATCTTCAAGAAATAACCGACAAGGGAGGAGATCATCAACGGCAGAAGACTATCTTGTAAACTATGTTTACGCCCTAAGAGAGGCTATTGATGAAATGACGGGGGTGGAAGAAGCATTGGTCGACCGTGTCCAGACTTCTGTTTCTTTTCTTTAATTATCGTTACTGGCACCTGAACACGGGGCCGTGCCCGGTCACCACGGGGCCGTGTCCAGACTACCAGTAACATAAATTTTTGCTTTTAACACCATGTTACACATTCAATCAACCTAAAAATTTATTTTTGGGACACATTTATTTTTGGGACACATTGAGGACAATGTGTAATTTAAGTGGGGGGGGGGATGCTAAAACCTTGAATTTTGCAAGTCCTAATAACAAGCCTTACACAAAACTCTATTGGAACCGCTAATCACCCCAATTTTTTTCAAATATTTTCATTTTTTTACTTGTCTAAAGTTTAAGTTGGGAATTCTAAGACTAACAAGGTTATATTTTTACAAATTTACAACTGATAGCGTCGTGATAAAAAGAACCAACATAAGAAAATTATGAAACGGCATGACAAGCTTAGTTAAAATTCGATTATATATACTTGATCACATAAAAACCCATTCCCACAAAAGTGAGTTTTGAGCCTTTATTGAGCTTACAAATATACATCTTTACGCTAAATGCTCATTTTTCGTTTCTTGTGTGAATAGCCGCTTGGTTCTTACGACTCTAGAACTTGCCACGACAATTCATTCCCGGTCCTTACCAACTTAAACCCAAGTAAGTAAATGATGGAGGCATTAGGACTAACCCTTTTTCCTTCAAAACCATTATTTTTATTTTTTTTTTACCTACCCAAAAAAATCCCCCTAGTTAACCCCTTTGAGCCTAAACCTTTTCATTTCTTAACCCAAAACTCTTTTTACCCACCAAAAACCCTTTTTATTTTTACCTTTTATTTTAGTAACAAGCTCGGTTTTCGGGTGACTTAAAAAAATAAAAATAAATAAATAAATAAATTTTACAATGAAGTTAGAAATAAACAAACAAAGCTCTTAAAACAAAAGCTTGTTTGAAGAAATACTTCATTAAGAATAAAAAGTCACTAAAACAAAATGTTTTACGAAAACCGACGCTTTTTACGCTTTTCGCCCTTTTCTACTAACCACTAACCCAACTACCCACCTTTAGCCCAAGCCTTTACCCAAAAAAGTCCTCTTGATATTTACAAAGGTAAAAAGTTAAAAAAGGAGGAGGATTGATTGCTTAGCAAGCCTATGGTAGGAATAAGTTTCATGCCGCTCTCGAGTGATTCACTGAAAAAAGACAGCTTCGGCCGAGTGTGAGTGATTTCTCCCGTGAGGTATGTGAACTTGTATATAAATGGAATTTTAAAAAGGCGTATTATGCCCAAATAAGTAATTTCTCTTATAAAACGTTCTAAATAAATCATAACGAATAGGATTGTAAATAAATAAAAATAAAACCCAATAAAGATCTTGGATTTCCGACACTCTATGACAAGCCAAAACCTTCTCTTCTACCCGTTCCATTTGGGAGTGTAAGCCACGTATTAAAGAGTTTTGCTTGAGGACAAGCAAAAATTCAAGTGTGGGGATATATGATGTGTGTAAAATGCAACATATAAATTACATCAAATGAGGCATAAAACTAACCCTTTTTAAGTACTAATGTTGGAAAAAGAGTGTTTTTGTCTTCCTTTTGTATTTTCAGGATTAAATGAGCTAAAATTAACAAAAGAAGCAAAAAGACAGCTAAATCTAACATAAATACAAGAAAAGGAACATAAGTGGATTGCCCGACCCCTCGACAGCATCCTCCCAAGCAAAACAGAGAAGGCAGAAGACTGAACACGCCCCGTGCTCAGCGAGCACGGGGCCGTGCCCAAGAAGCAGCAGATAAGACAAACCTTTAGAAGCTTCTATTGCCCACCACGGGGCCGTGCCCAGTGAACACGGGGGCGTGGCGAAAGTACCGCAGGCGCATTAATTGTAATTGCGAATTACAATTAATGAAGAGAGAGATTGTCAGACAGGCACGGGGCCGTGCCCAGCGGACACGGGGTCGTGCCTAGGCTTCTGTTCAGCCTATAAATAGGAGTGCTTGGCTTCATTGCAACCCATCCCTTGGCACACCACCTCTCTCACACTTCATCCACCACCCATCACCATCACAACACCATCATCCACCACCATCATCCATTGTCCATCATAGAGTGTGTGAGTCGTCTCGGGATCCAAGATTGATCGTAAGAGTTCTTGACAATCAAGGCCATGTTTGCCTAAGTCTCTTACATCACTTGGTGAAGACAAGTGTTTAGTATAATACTTTTTATTTTTAATCTTTTGCACTTTTTATTTAGTTTTGTATTAATGACTTTAATAACTAGTTGCTTATGTTGAAGGTGACTTTTCCTTATCGTTTGTCCGTGGTGTCTTGGCATTATTTTACTGTCTATATAAAATAAAAGATTTTCACCATTCATATCTCCACGGTCTATATGGATGTATGTTGGTTACCTGGTCGGGGGTTAAGGGAACGGTTTAGTAAGGGTCTTGCCCTTGTTCAGCGTTTAGAGGTCCTGCAAGGGACCTGGGTCAAATTTAGTAGGATCTCCTTCAATACCCAAAGGTATTGGATGGCGGGGATCCAAACTCTTTGACCCCCTCATAAGTTAACTACTATTAATACTATAACCCGGCTATTTAGGACTGTATCCCTGCTGACTCAGACTACTTAGTCGAGGGTAACGTCACCTCCAAAAGAGGGGCCTACCATAATTTGCATTAATAACTTAATTCATTATCTTTCAATAATCCGACCCTTTAGGATTGTATCCTTGCTGACTCAAACTACTGGGTTGAGGGTAACGTCGCCTTCAAAAGAGGGGTCTACTACAATAACTAAGATAATCTCTTAAACAAGTGCAAAAGTGCGAAAATAATCAAAGGTTATACTAATACACGAGTCGGATCTAAGTGATTCATCTTGTCTATCTGTTTTTATTTTTATTTTATTTTTCAGCATTTAGTTAGTTTTATTTTCTTAGTTTAAAAATCCTTTTTCTAACATTTTGATTTGATTAGACGTTGAGGATAAACCGGTACTAAAAGATCTTGTGTCCTTGGACGACCTCGGTATCTTACCAACACTATACTACGTCCACGATGGGTGCACTTGCCCATATGTGTGTTTAGTGTTAGTAAATATCGTGTTTTATAAATTTAAAACTTGGCTAAAAGTGTAAAAAGGGCTTAAAATATACATCTAAAATGTAACACACTTCACGCACATCACTAAAGCACCTTATTGACTTGCACCTTCAGAGATGCAGGAGTTGTCAACACAACTCCAGGAGCTATTAGACAAAGGATTCATCAGACCAAGCTTCTCACCTTGGGGAGCTCCGGTTCTGTTTGTTAAAAAGAAGGATGGTAGTTTCCGTATGTGCATAGACTACCGCGAGCTTAATAAGTTGACGATCAAGAATAGGTATCCTCTGCCAAGGATTAATGACTTATTCGACCAGCTGCAAGGTTCAAGCTACTACTCGAAGATCGATTTGCGATCAGGTTATCATCAGCTGAGAATACAAGAGGAAAGTATTCCCAAAACCGCTTTTAGGACCCGATATGGACATTACGAGTTCTTGGTTATGCCGTTTGGGTTGACAAACGTGCCAGCCGTTTTTATGGATTTGATGAACAGAGTTTGTAAGCCATATCTCGACAAGTTCGTGATTGTGTTCATCGATGATATTTTGATCTATTCGAAGACGAAGGATGAGCATGAACAGCATTTGAGAGCTATCTTGGAGTTACTTAAGAAGGAGAAATTATATGCTAAATTCGCGAAGTGCGAGTTTTGGTTACGCGAAGTCCAATTTCTTGGACATGTGGTTAATGGAGATGGAATCCATGAGGATCCCACAAAGATCTAAGCAATCAAGAATTGGGAGACCCCAAGGACGCCAACCGAGATTCGTCAATTCTTAGGTTTGGCTGGGTACTATCGAAGATTTATTGAGGATTTTTCAAAGATCGCTCAACCATTGACCTTCCTCACGCAGAAGGATAAGAAGTTTGATTGGGGAATAAATTAGGAAGAAGCATTCCAGTTATTGAAAGACAAGCTTTGCAATGCGCCGATCTTATCGCTACCAGAGGGAATTGACGATTTCATGGTATATTGTGACGCCTCACGTCAAGGTTTGGGTTGTGTGTTGATGCAACGACAGAAAGTTATAGCTTACGCGTCGCGCCAATTGAAAGTTCATGAGAAGAATTACACCACGCATGACTTGGAGCTAGGCGCAGTGGTATTCGCGTTGAAGATTTGGAGACATTATTTATATGGTACAAAGTGTACAATCTTCACGGATCATAAGAGCCTGCAACACATATTCGATCAGAAGGAGCTGAACATGAGACAAAGACGCTGGGTCGAATTATTGAACGATTACGACTGCGAGATCAAGTATCACCCAGGGAAGGCGAATGTGGTCGCCGATGCCCTAAGTCGAAAAGAAAGGATCAAGCCCATAAGGGTTAGGGCTTTAGAGATGATTATCCAGACAGATCTTTCCCTGCACATTCGTGCCGCGCAGAAAGAAGCTCTTAAAGAAAGGAACATTGAAGAGGAATATCTCCGTGGAATAGAGAAGCAGTTAATACCAAACGAGGAAGGAACGATATGTTTCATGAAAAGAATTTGGGCTCCTCTGTATGGTGGTTTGAGAAAGGTTATTTTTGATGATGCTCACAAGTCACGGTACTCTATCCATCCAGGAGCGGATAAGATGTACCAAGATCTTAAGGATTATTATTGGTGGCCTAGGATGAAAGGCGATGTAGCAGTTTATGTTAGCAAGTGTTTGACATGCACCAAGGTGAAAGCCGAATACCAGAAGCCTTCAGGTCTTCTGCAGCAACCTGAGATTCCCAAGTGGAAATGGGAACAGATTTCAATAGATTTCATAACAAAGTTTCCAAGAACGCCAAAAGGTCATGATACTATTTGGGTAATAGTAGACCGGTTAACGAAATCTGCGCACTTCTTACCCATCAGAGAGAAAGACAATACGAGCAAGTTGGCTGAGATATACATGAGAGAGATCGTTGCACGCCATGGAGTGCCTCTCTCGATCATCTCTGATAGAGACGGAAGGTTTGTGTCAAGGATTTGGCAGTCCTTCCAAGAAGCATTCGGATCTCAGTTAAACCTGAGTACAGCATTTCACCCACAAACCGATGGACAGAGCGAACGGACGATTCAGACATTAGAAGATATGTTGCGAGCTTGCGTTATGGATTTAGGTGGAAGTTGGCATATTCACCTACCATTGGTCAAATTTTCATACAATAACAGTTATCACGCAAGTATTCAAGCCGCACCGTTCGAAGCTCTTTATGGACGCAAATATCGATCACCGCTTTGTTGGTCTGATGCAGGTGATAGACAGTTAGTGGGTCAAGAAGTGGTCCAGGAAACCACAGATAAGATTGCACAAATCCGAGAACGCATCAAGGCGGCTCGCGATCTCAAAAGTGTTATGCGGATAGAAGAAGGAAACCTCTAGAGTTTGAGGTAGGAGACATGGTATTGTTAAAAGTATCACCCTGGAAGGGTGTGGCACGCTTCGGAAAGCGTGGGAAGTTGAATCCGCGATACATTGGTCCATTCAAGATTCTAGAGAGGATCGGTTTAGTAGCATACAAGTTGGACTTACCTGCCGAACTGAATGGTGTTCACGATACATTCCATGTATCGAACTTGAAGAAGAGTCCAACGCAAGAAACTGTTGTCATTCCCGCAGACGAGATTTATATTGACGACATGCTCCATTTTGTCGAAGAACCAGTTAAGGTTACAGATTGGAAGATAAACAAAACCCGCAGGAGCAGTGTTAAACTCGTCAAAGTTCGTTGGAATGCAAGACATGGTCCAGAATACACCTGGGAACGTGAGGATCGTATGAAAGAGAAATACCCCCATTTATTTCCTAAGACCCCTGCAACCAGAAGCAGAACTTAAAAATTTCAGGACGAAATTTTCTTAACGGGGGGGAATGTGACAACCCTCACCAAACCAGGTATCCGTACAAATTAATTAATATTTAATTAGTGCTTAATTACTGTGCTTAATTACAATTACGAATAAACTGCTTTCTGTTTTCTGATACATACATGTTCATGCATCATACTTTATTACTGTCACTTCATTTGTTACACACAAAACAATAGTGACGAACTTGATGCACAAAAGCACAGTTAGCACAGTGAGCAGATAACCCAGTAAACATGCTGACATTGCCAGCACTAGACAGACATTGTCTCTGAGGCCAGTATGAGCTGGGAATAGATTACTACATTATTAAGGAGTGTAGGGAGGTGAGGATTATAAAACTGCGTCACTAGGTGATAGTTATAGTGACCGGAAGTGCCTAAAACATACTTTAATTACAAAATTCTGCACTTTATACAAAAATTCAGCATTTAACATAACTAGTAGAATGCAAAAACTTGGTAAAATAATTCTAGACACTTTCCAAAGTGTTGGTAATTTATTGTGTCACTAAAAACACTATAAAAGATGCTTTAAAGCTTCACTTAGCACTTTAACGGATCAATATCCAACCGAATAACCGGACTTTACCCGGAACATAAAAATATTGCCAAAGACATAGTTTACACTTTTCTGAGCTAGTTAGGGTCCCCGAACACCCAAACACCCTTTATATTAATAAACACACAAGTATCCTAACTAAACCCTTTTGATTTCAACTAGTTAGTAACCATGTCATTACACCACCCAACCCTTACCCCCCCCCCCTTCATGCGACGGTCACCCTAAGGGGTGACCCACACCCATTTTTCTTGATTATTATATTGTTAATGTTGGGAATCTAGATTACATATTGCATATTGGATAACACATGAACTTGGTTTATAAATATGATCAAAGGTTAACACTTCTCTTTCATAAACTATCAACAACCAACTCAAAACTCTCTCCCTCCTACACCATTCGGCCGCCACCCTACCACCATCAACCACCCACTTCCAAGTCTTGTTCAACCATTTCTTACATACCGAAAGGTGCGAGGAGCTTCACAAACAAGCTCGGTGATCTCGAAATTGCAAGAACCTCTCTAGATTTCTTTTATCCACCACATTTATACCTTGTTTCTTCCCTAGCCTTGAGCTAGTAGTAAGTGTCTCTAATCATCATTTTGATCTTGTTTATGGTGGTTAATAGGTGATTTAAAGGTTAAAAGTCAAGAACACTCAAGAACATAACATAAAGTCTTGAACATAAGTGATTAATGGTGGATAAAGAAAAGATATGTGTGTAAATCATGAAAATCTTGTTTAGTTGTGATTATTTGATGTTGTTTGTTAGTAAAAGTGGGATGGATCATTATCTAGACCTACTAGATCATGTTCAAGAACATGAACTAGTAGTATGTTACTGTTAAAGTTATGAAAGATGATGAAACCTTCCATCCATGAAACATGAACTTGAGTAAATATAATTTTTCCTGTAAAATAAGGTTCTAAACTAGTAGATCTAAAGATCTACAAGTGGTTTTTCGGAAGAACCAAGTGAAAGATGCAAGTCTTGTTAAAACCCGGGTATTTTATAAACAAGAAGCATATATAGTAACTAAACAAGTGTGTAAACACTTGTGTAACAATGAAATTTCGTAAAGAAATATTTTTGTAAACCTTGACTAGAAGTTGTTAAACTTCAAATTCTTTAAAAATGAAGTTTACAAGAAACTAAACATGTTTTTAAAGATAACAAAACCTACTAAATACGCTAGTAATTTACTACATATTTTTACAAAACTTTCAAGTTCATGAGTTTGTGATTTAGGTTTGTTTTGTCAAGTTTGATGCTTAAATGTTTTTCATTGATGATTGTTAAATTGTTTGATTGAATTTTTGAAAAGAAAATGATACGCTTGTAAGCGTGGACACCTCCAGTTACAGAGGAAACTCTAGCGAAATTTTTCTAGAAATATAACACTTAGAAATATTTTTGTAACAAATGATCATAAATGTGTTTTTGACTTGGTTTTCAAAAATAAACTTCGCCATGATTTTTATTTAAAAATTACCAAGTGTCGGAGGTGGATTTTCGTAAATAAAACTTGTTAAATATATATTTAAAATATATACTTTATAGTAAAACGCTTGTGTGATTATATGATTATTATGTGAACTAGATATATATTATTTTTAGGGTCAAAAAAATATAACTTGAAATGTCATGAAATAACGACTTCCAAAATAATATCAACGCTCTCACAAAAAATAAATATATAAGTTATATAAGTATCGTAATAAAACGCGAACTTTAAAAATGTAACTTATGTATTTTTTTGGAAAAATACTCTTATTAGAATATTTCTTGTGAAATATTATTTTGGAAAACTTATGGAATAAAATATAATATTTTTGGGAAATATATATATATATATATATTTTGGAAATTAAAACATTTTAGACAAAGTAATTAAAATATATTTTCAAGTGAGAATTAAAAATATATTTTCGGAATTATAAAAACACACATGTATTAATACCCCCATCCTTGGGAAGGAATATACTATAAAATAATTAAGAAGTGTAAATACGAAATAGTTGTCTAACTATTTCCCAAAAAACGTTAAACCTTAAGCCAAGGCACAGCCGTCCGTCTAATAGAAGTTAGTACGTGTAGGTCGTCACGCAGCAGGTTATTTTGGGACGGACTATTTCGAGACCCACTTCTGTGAGTTCATGTCCCCCCTTTCTCTTAACTGTTTTCAGTTTTTATACTTCGGGGGTGGAATACATGTTACAGTAATTATGGATACTTTTATACATGGTATAGTTAGCTTAAGGAGGGTTACTACTTAGATCATGTGAGTGGGTAGGCTGGAACTAGAGGCCATTAATCCTCATAGTAGGACCGAGGGTCATTAGCGGTAGACCTATCTGGGTGTAGCGAGCCCAACTCCAGGCCCACTGTACGGACCTTGGGGTGACTTTGAGCCCGACGCAAAAATCTGCTAGGTTTGAGTCTTCCTACAACACTTCACACATATCATTGGCTTTGCAACCCAATGGTTATCTCTTTTTCTTATTTGCTACATACCAGGGATTTTCATACATAGAAACATATATCAAAGGTTTACTTATACTCACTTTTACATGAACTCGCTCAACTTTTTGTTGATTTTTCAAATTACATGTATTTCAGGGAATTAGGGATCTGGCAAGGTATGCTATGTCATCAAGCTGCGTAGGAGAAGTGATGTCATCCAAGTTTAGGGATTGTGACTTTTGCCTGGACGAGTTACAAGTCTTAAACTGTGTTTATTTCATGTTTTTTTGTTGTGTCGTATGAACAATGTTTTTATTATGTTGTGTTGTAATTCCGTTGCATGTGTCAACTTTTAAAACAATGTTGTCGTATTTTATTTTTAAAACTTGAATCAATGGATGATCATCATGGTTTTACTTTCATATAGCTTTGTTGTGATTAAGATATGGTATTAAGAAGTCACATCAAATAAACCCATGCTTCCGCAAAGCCAGGGTGTGACAGATTATAGGAAGTTGAATGCTGCAACTTCCAAAGATCACTTGCCATTGCCTTTTGTTAATCAGATTGTAGACAAAATCGCAGGTTAGAAGTTTTATTGTTTTCTAGACGGATATTCAGGTTACAATCAAATAGCTATACATCCAGATGATCAATAAAAGACTACTTTTACATGTCCATATGGCACTTTCGCATTTAGGCGAATGCCATTTGGATTATGTAATGCCCTGGCAACCTTCCAAAGGTACATGATGAGTATCTTCTCAGATATAGTGGGGGATTCTTTGGAGACTTTTATGGATGATTTTTCCATATTGGGTACATCATTTGAGTCATGTTTAGATCAATCGAAACGAATTTGGTACTAAGTTGGGAGAAGAGCCATTTTATGGTTCAAGAAGGAATTGTGTTAGGACACGTGATTTCAAGTAAGGGGATTGGGGTAGATCATGCTAAAATTAAAGTAGTTTCATCTTTACCTCCACCTACTAATGTTAAATGAGTTCGTTCCTTTCTAGGACACGCCGAGTTTTATAGACAGTTCATTAAAGAATTTTCAGTTATCACCAATCCGCTATGTAACCTTCTTTTAAAAGATGTTCCATTTGTTTTTGATGAAAAATGTTTAAAAGCGTTTAATACTTTAAAACAAAAATTGATTGAAGCCCCAATTTTACAATCATCGGACTGGTCTCTCCCATTTGAAATCATGTGTGATGCGAATGATTATGCGGTTGGGGCGGTTTTGGGATAACGGGTTGACAAGAAACCCGTAGCTATTTATTATGCAAGCAAGACTCTTTTAGATGCAAAGTTAAATTACACCACTACTGAGAAGGAGTTGCTTGCGGTTGTTTATGCGTTTGATAAGTTTAGATCCTATCTTTGGGGTAGCAATGTTATTATTTATTCTGATCATAGTGTTGTCGGTATCTCATGGAAAAGAAGGATGCTAAAGCAAGGTTGATTAGATGGATTTTATTATTGCAGGAGTTTGACCTTGAAATTCGTGATAAGAAGGGAAGCGAGAATGTGGTAGGGGACCACTTATCTTGAGTGATTCATGAAATTGATGAACCAGATGCCAGCTTTAAAGAAACGTTTCCAGATGAGCATTTATTAGCTATTTCAACTAAACCTTGGTTTGTTAACTTTGCAAATTATGCAGCTACAGGTAATGTTCCAGAAAATTGGACACAGAAGAAAAAACAACGATTTTTGGCAAAAGCTAAGCATTACATTTCGGAAGAGCCAGATCTTTTCAAAGTTGGAGCAGAGCAGATTATCCAAATATGCATCCCAGATGAAGAAATCCCTTGTGTTTTGGAGATGTTACATGCCTCTGTGTGTGGTGGCCATTTTAGTGGTCAGAAGACGGGTTATAAAGTTTTATCATGTGGACTTTATCGGCCCACCATATTTAAAGATGCTTTTGAATTTGCTAAAAATTGTGTAAAATGCCAAAGGATAGGTAGTATTTCGAAATGGAATGAGATGCCCATGCAGCCGATTTTAGTAGTTGACATCTTTGGTGTATGGGGAATTGACTTCATGGGGCCATTCCCGAATTCGTTTGGCAATTTATACATCTTGGTGGCGGTAGATTATGTGTCTAAATGGATCGAAGCAATCGCCACCAAGACAAATGACCATAAGGTTGTTTGCAAGTTTGTCCAAAGCAACATATTTTCACGATATGGAATCCCTCGTGTGATCATAAGTGATGGGGGTCTCAAAAACTTTTCTTTTGGAAAACTTCTTAAACAATATGGCGTAGATATAACCAACAAACAAGTGGGCAAGTTGAGGTATCTAATAGGCAAATAAAAGAAATTTTACAGAAAACCGTATCACCCAACCGTAAGGATTGGTCCACTAAATTGGATGACGCCTTGTGGTTATATCGTACGGCTTATAAAACGTCTATTGGTACCACACAAGTGGACAAGTTGAGGTATCTAAGGTTGGTCTATGGAAAGGGACGTCATTTACCTGCTGAACTTACTCATCGGGCTTTATGGGCTATTAAACAAGTTAACATGAATTATGAAAATGCAGGTAAAACGAGAAAATTGGTGTTAGGGGAATTAGAAGAGTTAAGGGATGAAGCATACGAATGCGCGTCGGCTTATAAGGACAAGACGAAAAAGGTGCACGATGCTAAGTTGCGGTTGTAGAAGTTTGAGGTGGGTCAGAAAGTGTGGTTGTTTAATTCTAGATTGAAGTTGTTTCCTGGGAAACTGAAAAGCAAATGGATGGGCCCGTATCTCATTACACGGGTTGGTAATTATGGACATTGGGATTGAAGACTTTGATGACCACCTTAGGCAAGTTGTGAATGGACATCGGTTAAAACCGTATATGGAAGCTAATGACATTAATGGACCAGGGAAACAATTGGATAGCTTTGTATTAAGCACTCTGGTCCACGATGAGGAATAACCATGTTCAGGTATGAAGTCTGGCTGAAGACTCATAAACTTAGCACTCTCGGGAGGCAACCTGAGGATGTAGAGTATTGTATTTTGTTTTGTTTTGTTTGTTTTGCGTGTGTGTTCTTACAGGTTATAAAGTATTAATCTCCACAGATGTAGTTACCGAAGTGTGGGGATATTCGGTGAAATCCCAGGTATCTTTTAGGTGCGATTGAGGACAATGCACGGGTAAGTGTGGGTATAAATGGTTAAAAATATAAGCGAGTAAGAAACACTCAAGCACGCACGTTTGTTTTAATATAGTTTTCTATTATTACATAAAAGTAAAATATATATATATATATACACACACAAAAGAAATAAAAAAAAACATTGAAAATGTCAGGAAAAACAACGCGAGCTTGCGAGGTGTTGTAGCGTTGGCTGCGTTTGAAAAAAAATATCACCAGCTCTGACTGGCGCCATGAAGCCGCCACCTTATGCTGGCCCACAAACTCTGTTGTATTGCGCTGAAAAATAACGTAAGACTACGTTGATTTGTTCACATTCCTTAGGCTGGAGGGTGTGGGGGCGCCACCCTCACCACGTCACACTCTATAGCGCCCCCGGCGCTATACACCCACACCCATCATTTTAAGAAGGGGCGCCATTGATGGGGCTCCATCATGGTAACGAGCTCAAAGGGCTTTATCAGGTGGGGCCCATGTAAATTCACCCAATGAAATCTTTTTATTTTTTTTTATGTTGAGTAAACTGCAATTTTACCCCTTGGGGTTTAGGCCAATTGGCACTCTGACGCCCCCCCCCCCACGAAATAATTTCAATTTACCCCCCCCCCAACGTTGATGTTATGTCGCAATTTTACCCCCCGTCGTCAATTTTGCTTAACAGTCAACATAACAAGGTGAGGGTCAAAGGGTAAAAAGGTAATTTTGCCAAACCATTGTGAAGCTTCTTCAATACAAGACCCTATAAGTAACATATGCAAGCACATTTACCTCCCCCCCCCCACCTTCCCACCGATGACACCACCTTCTCCGGTGACACCACCTTCTCCGGCGACACCACCTCCTCTGGCGACACCACCTTCAGACCTTCAGCGACAACGTCGATTCTTTCTTGGTTGATCCGCTACGTTATCCGCCACACGGCAGGTACAATCGCCCAATGTTAGTTAATGAGGGGTGGATTTGTGTAACTGTTAGTTATTATCAAGTTATAAAGAGGGTTAGGGTCAGATTTGTGTATGATTGAGTCTCATGTTAAGAAAGGTATTAGCAATTTGTTTGATTGAATCTGATTTCCATGTTAATTTTGTGATGTTTGGTATTTTTTTTACAGTTGACCTGACGATAAGCCTATCAAGCTCATCAGTGGTGGTCCACCTGGTGGTCTCCATGTTTGGTAGGCCTGTATTTTGTAATGTGTATTTTGTAGGTTAACTTAACTTTGAAGTAGCATAACATTTGCAGCAGCTTAGCAAGTTAGACAATTTGTATTTTGTATGTTGATGTTTTGATGTTTAATCCATCATTTTCTACATGTTTGATGTTTTGATGTTTAATCCCAGAAGTTTGATGTTTTGATGTTTTGATGTTTAATCATTTTCTGCATGTTTGATGTTTTGACTAAGTTTGCAGCATGTCATTTACACTGGAACTACGATTTGTAGCATGTTTGATGTTTTGATGTTTAATCCCAGAAGTAGCGTTGTCCATTGGTTGTTGGATGTGCAGTTAGGATTAGGTTTGGATGTGCAGTTATGTTTTCCATAGGTCGTTAAATCTGTTGCAATTAGGATTAGGATTACAGTTATGTGCAGTCCTAACTGCAGTTCTAGGTTATTGAATCTGTTGCAATTAGGATTAGGATTACAGTTGGTGTTATGTTTGCCATAGGTCGTCGACCATGTTAGATTACACTGCAGTTAGGATCAAAATGTGCAGCAGGTTAGATGATTTTGACCATTTATGTGCAGCAGGTTAGATGTCCATTTGATGACAGTTACATGTCCATTTGATGATGACAGATTACCTACACAGATGTTACATGATCATACAGGTTAGATGTCCATTTGATGACAGTTAGATGACCATTTATGTGCAGCAGATTTAGATGTCCATTTGCAGATTCAGTTATGTGCATTTGCAGATTTAGATGATGCAGATTTAGATGATGACCATTTATGTGCAGCAAGTTTTATGACAGCAGCTTTGGTTTGTTTATGTGCATTTGCATTTGGTTAACTTCAAACCTATTTTAATGGTTAACTTCAAACCTATTTCAACGGTTAACTTCAAACCTGTTTCAATGGTTAACTTCAAACCTGTTCAACTACACATGTTTTGTATTCAAACCTGTTCTGGTGAATTTCCATTAAGTTTGTATCCATTAGTTTGTTTATCAGCAGATTTCTTGTGAATTTTGACTTTGGGTGGTCAAACTTTTTTGGTGGGAAGGGTTTTGGAAGTTGCAGGGGGTAATATTGTTTCTTAACACAAAGTATAGGGGGTAATAACAAAGGGCAATTTAGTAACTTACTAGTGGGGGGTAATTATGCGACATAACAGGAACGTTGGGGGGTAATAGTAAAGGGTAAGATAGTCATTTCATATTAAAGTTAACAGATCTGTTAACAAAATTGACGTCGGGGGGTAAAATTGTGACATAACATCAACGTTGGAGGGGGGGGGGGAATTGCAATTATTTCGTTAGGGAGGGTCAGAGTGACAATTAGCCTAAACCCCAGGGGGTAAAATTGCAGTTTACTCTTTAATTTTTATTAATAGGGGGCTCCATCCACACCATGCAAGTTAAAGAGGGGTGTGATAAAGCCCCAAGGGTGACATGGTGCTGGCGTGGAGCTGAGGTGGATTGATAAAGCCCCTTGGGGGCTCCAACCACACCCTATAGCCTTAGAGCTCCACGTGACTTGGCCCCACTCAATTAAACCTAAACAGTCACCCTTGATTAAACCCCACCTAATTCTTTACCCATTCAACCATTAAACCCAGCTCCACATTAAATCAAACCCACCCACGTGACCCATGAACAAAACCACTAACCACCTGACACCCTTTGAAATTCGACCAGACCCGCACTCGATATCCATATCTGATCCAGATTTTAAGCCCCAACTTCATTCTAAATTCTAAAATTAAAACATTCACAGCGTGATTTACCTCTCATCCATTCTCACCTTCACAGCGTGATTTAACTCACTCAATTCTTAACGACATTAAGCGGTTCTTGGGTCCAAATTATGTGTTTTTTCGAGACGAACAAAACTAACCTAATAGAATTTCGAAATTCCTCACTTGTTTTGAGATTTTTGGACATTTTTGGTCCGAAATTTGGGGGGGGGGTTGGTGGGTTTTTGCAAGCTTTCATCCTTGGTGTTTAGTTCATGTTTAATCATCATTCAAGGTATGTTTCACCCGTTTTTGCTAGATTATTACAGATTATGTTGATTATCCATGTGATTTTGAACTTTATTGTTTGAATGTGGGTGGATTTTTTATGTATTATGAGTTAATTGGCATTGATTTAGGATAACTTACTTGTTGGGTGTTGAATAGTGTATACCTTGGTGAAAGTGTGGTTGTTAGAAAATCACCATTAGAATGCTTAGAATGAAAGTTTCTCATAAATTGTAATTAAATGGTAAGATGATAAAGGTTTATGTGATTGGTGTTTTCTTGAAAGTTTAAACTATTTTATAAAACCTTGATTCATAATGGTGATTTGGGGAAAGGATTGTTGTTGGAAACAAGTGTGGGGATGGCACACATGTGTGAATTAGATAGTAAAAAGTGTTGGGATTATGTTGAATTCAGCTTTTTTTATGATGTTGCTGAAAGGTAGAGAGATGGAAACGCCTTAAAATAGTTTGAAAGTTATATTGTCTTGGTTAAGTGGAATTGGTATCTTGTTAAGATTTAAATTCCTTTTCAAACAATTAAGAAATATATAATTAATCAAGTGGCCGAATTTTGCATAATGTTATTTGTTGATTATGGGAAGTTGATAGTTGGAAGTTTGTGTGTATTGTAGGAATGGCACGTGTTCAAGAGAGTAAGAAAGGGAAGGCCCAAGAGGAACCTTCTAAAAGGGCTTCAAAGAAGGCAAAGAAACAACTTCTTGTTGTAGAGGAGTCGGATGACTCGGATCCGGAATATGAAGCTTCGGATGAGGAAGAAGAAATAGAAGAAGTAGAAGAGGTAGACGAGAGGATGAGGAGATGCCAGTTCAGGCTGATATGAGAGTTCAGGAGGGTGTTCCTTTGAAGATTGAGTTGGAACCAAGGAGAGTTGTGAATGCAGGTGAAGGTGCCTCGCAGACAGTAGTGTTAGAGCTGTATTTGACCAGGTTCACCCCGGAAATGTTAGGGACACCTTGGTATGTTCATATGTATGATACGGTGATATGAGCCAGCCCCCAGTTTTTAGGACATGGGATGAATATAATAGAATTCAGTTTGATAGGTAGTCTCAGGCGATAGAGGAGACTAGGATGTTTCAAAAAAGCTGATGATCTTGCAGAATCAGCAGCGGATGGGTGAAGGATTGAGTTCGCAGGAACCGCATGGCATGGATGCAGTGATGAGAGGTTATTATGAGATGGTTTGTATGGGATATGATACACTTCTAGGAGTTTGATGGGTAGTGTGTGTTTTTTGTTAAACACTCACTGATCAGGGTTGCATCCATGATCAGGTCCACGTGTTTTTCTCTTTCTTCTATTTGGCGTGTTATGATTGTTATTTTAAAACTGTTGGGACGGTTGGGAGGTGGATTGGGATGTTCTATGGGATGTTTGAACATTATGGTAACATTAGTTGGAATAGAGGGTTAAATGTTTTGAGATCTTAAGTTCGCAAATGGTACCCCATCCCGTTATTGGTAAAATAGTTTTCTGAAAAGCATACATTGGGGACAATGCATCCCAAGTGTGGGGATGGGGGAACCCGAGGAAATGTTTGAAAGTTCACACACATATTGAGTGAATTTGAAAAAAATGAAAATTTTGAAAAAAAAAATTGTTTCTAAGTGGGCTTAATTGCGCTTGAAAGCTGCATTTTCAGTGTAAATCATCAACTTTTCAAACGCTAACTTATTGGTCTAGGTCCTTAGTCATGGTCTAATTCTATAGAGAAGTAATATGAACCGTTTTCAACAGGTGTTTTATAGAAAATGTTTAGAATTGCCTAACTAGGGGTGAAAAGCTCTTGGTAATAAATGCATGCACACATCGGCAACCCTATTCCCTACTTTAGTGAGATTTTGAGCCTACTAGAATGGTTAGATGATTTGATATATATTCATTTGTTGAGAGTAGGCTGTATGTTGCTCTGTTTTAGAACTTGTCCGATTTGATACATGCTGAGACTGTGAACTTGATTTATGCACATAGATGATAAAGGCAAATTAGGAATTCCTTCTCCTCTACACTTTTGTTTAACAATTACCCATAGTAGCCAAATTTGAGCCTGATACCTATTCGTTTGTTAAACCCAAATCATTACCTAAACCGAACCATTTTATTATCAACTGTTAATGACAATCTATGTGTTTAGCTATGTATATAGTTGTTGCATCAGAAAAAAAAAATCAGCCAAGTAAATGGGTCAAATGATCAAAATAGGCGGCTGAGAAAAAATATATGTTAGTGGTGTTTAATTATGGGTCGAAAATAACCCAAAGTTGTTCGTTAGTAGGATTAGTATGAATAAAGATTGTTACGGTTTGGTATTCCTCTGTTCTTATTAGCTACTTACAAAATTAAGAAAAATTACATGTCTCTAGCATAAGCCCAAAACCCGTAAGTCCTTTAGATATGTGCATTGTCCATGTGGTACAGTGGAGGTGTTATTGGCAAACAAGCTTATGAGTACATAGTTTCATATTCAGTTGATGAGTGATTAATACTAGTGCATTACATACTAGTTCAGATATTAAACCGAGGGGAGTGACAATTTGTGAGGGTTGTGTTGCATGAGAATAAAAACCGGGAGCATGTTATGGTTAGTTGGGTAAATTTGGTTTTAAAAATAGTATCATGTTTTCCTGTTGAATTAACACATCTAATGCTGATCTGTGAATGGGGTATGACTTTAGACCGAACCGAGAATTGGTAATGATTAGTGAAGTGTAATTGCTAAACTTGGTGGGATAGTTGTGAGAAAGCTTTGCTTGGGGGCAAGCAAAGGTGAAGTGTGGGGATGTGATAGAAGGGTGAATAACCGTGTTTTAACATGTGTAAATATAAGGTTTTAAGTGTTTATTATCATAAAACATGGTTACTTTGAGTGTGTTTCTATTTGTAGGTACCCAGAGTTTAACGGATGGATTTTGAAGCTAAACGGGAGGTTTTCGGGAAGATTTATGAAGGTTAGAAGCTTACACACAAGTTGGGAGTTGAAAAATGCGAAAAATGGTAAGAAACCAGTACTTGGCGTAAGAAGAAACCAGTTTGGCGCAATCTGGTGTCAGTTTTGACGCAATACAGATGCTAAGTCAGGGGCGCAACCTTGCACTGACATCAGATAATCACGCGAAAATTCAGGATTTCACTTTATTTTAAGATATCATCAACCCTAAACGAGATGGTCATTAACCCTAGCCGTTTGCCACTTCCCAAGGACGAATTTTGGAGTTCCCAACCTCAATTTTCATCAATCTTTCATGCAATCAAACATCCAAGACAACCAAGAAGATCAAATCATGATGATGAGGGGCTAGATTCTTTTGGGACCACCTCCGGGTGGATGGTTCATGTATGTGAAACTCAAACCTTATTTATTTAGTTTTTTTTTTATTGTTTTTCATAACTTGAAGAATACTTGTTGTTTAGTTTTGTTTAAAAGAATTGTGAGTGTTGTAATTATTCATCTTTTACCATTTGCATTCGGTTTTCTTGCATCGAGAGTAGTTTGGTTATTGGGTGGGTTCTTGGCATTAATGATTTGGTAATTAAATTGCATAAGTTATTATTAAAAACTTGTCTTTGATTATCAATCAAACTAAACCGTTAACAAGACCTTTTGGTATCTATCTAATTAAACAGGTTTGGGTGAATCATTGAACCGGAAATCCGGAGGGGGTTGCTTTTTTTTTTTAAATTGATAACTTTCTTAATTATACTCGATCAAAAATCTCAAAGCACAATCAAAGCAATAGTTTTTCTTAGTTTTAGTTAATCTAGGTTTCTACAATCAACACTAACCACATATTCCCTGTAGAGACGACCCTACTTACCCTTGCTAGTAAAGGTACTTAGGACCAAATTTTAAACTTGTTTTTGACCAACCTTTCGACATCGATCAAAATACACATTAAAATCATCAAATCAAAGATGGACAATATCTTATTCTTGCTAACAAAAATGATAAAAAAAAATCAGCCATGTTGGTTTCATTTGTCAACCAGATCAACAAACTTTATGGGTTTGGAGGCGGTAATGTTTAAACGGCCAGTTCTAAATTGTAATTCATGTAACTGGCAAACGGGTCGGGTTAGGTCGAGTCGGGTCAGGTCATGGGTCAAAACGGATTCGGGTCAAAATGGGTTCGGGTCAAAAAAGGTCAATTAGAAAAAGGGTTGTTTTGGTTCGGGTCAAAACGGGTTCGGGTCGGAACGGGTTTCGAGTCAGAACGGGTTTCGGGTTGGGTCGGGTCGGTCAGGTTAGTTAAGAAAATGATTGGCTAGCGAACGAATTGTAGAAGAACGATGTAGAAGACGATTTTGGCTAGTGAAAATGAATTCATAATATAAAAAACATCCATTCTTATTTCCACTAGATCCAAATTAACAAACAAAAACCTATCAACAAATTATATTAATATAAAAAACAAACGCTTACAGTGATAGGAGAACCAGTATTGGAAATGACCAACGCGTTCAGTCCTAATTTTTTTCTTCTACCCATTTTCACCCGTTTCTTTTTTACCTTGACCTGTATTAACCCGTTCCATCTTTTCCCTCTTTTTTTATTTTGGCCCAGTTTGACCCTTCAAAGATAATATTAAACCCAAAAAGATCCGGGAGGTTATTATTATGACCCAAAATAAGCTATATGGGTTACTTTTGCCAGCCCTACATGTATATAACTACTTAAAGTACTTTCAGGTTTATAAGCATATAAGCAAGCTTAGTGGTGGTACATATACGGGTCGAAAGAATCTCAAGCTGTCTATTTCTTTTTAGCTAATTACTCTAACTTGACCCATTCAAGGAAAACATTACATGAATCGACCAGTTCATAAAGTAAACAGGTAGAAAACACACCTAAGAGACCACGAGTAAATACGTCTTGCCAATGATGCCAATAGTCATCCACTTGAGAAATAGCTATAAGAGATGCCATTAAAAGCTAAACAATGCATAGTTTTGCCACATTCTCATGGCGGTCAAATGCTTTGATTTTTCCAGTTAAGTACAATGCCAAAAACCCTAGGCCTGCAAATGACCCTACAAAATATTCCTAAACTTTCAATATGATTAACTAATTTAACCAATAACAACATATGTATTTCTTTTACAATGACTGTAGAAAACAATATCGTTAAGGAAAATATAGAAAAAGGTAAAATCTTACATGAAAATTGGCCTCTTGGGAAGCTTTTATGATATTATGTTATTTCATTTTCTTTACCATGACAAACAACATTTCCCCATCTTTCATAGTTCTACAACATCATAATAAGATGGAAAATCATTTGAAACTCTAGTTTATGTCTTGCAAACTTGAACCTTGCTTGATCCTAACCCACGACCCGATAACACATTGACCCATGTGACCCATAAACAAACTGAATAACCGAACCTGATATAATCTTATGAGAATCCCTTGACCCTCGTGATTGATCAAGTTTCAACCTACTTTTTGAGTTTTGTAAAAGAGATTCAACCTGTTCATCTTAGATATAGAGATTGTTTATATTCCCATTAAATAACAGTAAGTACCTCAGCTTGTGCAAGATCTTCACTATCTGGCACATGTAAAGCAATGTAGCATAGCAGCACTAAGCAAGGTTTGAACCCTTTGTTCACCAAAGTAAACCAACTGAACCAAATGTTTTGCATCACCAGCATTGATAACAACTTGGTCAGTGCTATGGTGGCTGCTCTGGTGATCTCATCCTCGTGTTCATCAAGAAGTTGAACCAACAGTTGGATCATTCAGTCTCAGGGGCCCGAAACGTTCCAGCCAGGTTCCCAATCGCTTTAACACATGGGAGCAAAAGTTTTGAGTCTCCTTTTTCTATAACTTTAAGCAACTGTTCAATCACAACTTTGCACGCAGGCGAGTTTGGTTTAAACGCCTATCTCCTAAGTTCAGAATCTTGCTCGGCTCCACTTGTGATCTCCATAAGCGCCATAACCGAATTAAACTGGACCTCTTCAGGACCTTTTTCTAACAAAACCGCAAAACAAAGCAAAGCTCTTGACTCAGTAATGCTTCGATAAATGGCTGAATTCCCTATCGCCAAATGTTGGAAATTTTAGTGAAAATGAGTTTTCACTAAATATTTTGGACATCAATAATTATATTTATATATGTGTGGTATAAATAATAATTAGTGGGTTTGTGTTCTATGTTGTGAGAGCATCATAATAATGAATCAAACTATGTCCAAAATGGAGCAAAGATGAATAGAATATCGATGCTCGAAGTTGAGTGATTGAAGTGAATATTTCTAAACATTGGTGACTCTAGTATAAAATCATCCTTGTCATAAATTGGTGGTTTTATGACTTTTAATCTCTATTCAAGAGTCATGATGTAAGTTTTATTATGTCTTATTATTTTATGTAATATGACGTTAAAATGAAATTAATCCTTTTTGTTATAAATATCTTTAAACAATATAAATTAAATATGGAGTTTTAGTTTTGAGTATAAAAGAAACCTTATGACTCTTTGTTGGATGCAATAAAGAAAATAGAGAAAAATGAGATGAAAGAGATATCCTAGAGAAAAGCTTTATAGAATTTAGAGAGGAGTACTCTCTAATTCTTCCACTATCACCAACTTATATTTATTTATTCTCCCACATAAATTAGAACACCATGATACTTGATGCTATCTCGGGCGCGAGTGCTATCTCCGGCAGTACACATACTGTTCCGGTTATTGTACCCTGGGAGACAGAACCGTCTGAGAGAAGGCGCGGAATCTGTTTTAAGGGAAGCGTGTTGAACACGTGCCTCAACCAAAACCGTCAACAATTTTGCTTGTCTTACAATGGCATTTTGATCTCGTAGGTGCGGTTGAAGTTTTCAAAGACATTGGCCTTGAATCAAGATTGGTACAATTTAGTTGTATTTTTATATTCGTTTATTTAGTTTTTGTAACCGGTATTGTACTAGTCGAATTTCCCACAAATAACTAGAGTCTCGTTATTATTTATTATTAATTTTGTAATATATTTTAATAAAAAGTGAACCTAGTTCCTACAATCTTAAAACAGACTTTCGTGAAGATTGTTGCTATAATCTTAAATCCCTTCTCTACGAGGATTTAGGTTCTTGAAAGTTAAAATTTTAATTGAGATTTTGCTAAAATCTTATAAAATTTTTGGGAAATATTTATTTAGTACAATGAGTCGGATTAATTTTGATCATTGGAGTACAATCTTTATTCTGAATAACGTGTTATAAAACCGCACTATTTGATTCAAGTTTTACAATGGGTTTTGTTCGTGTTTAGATAACACGAATTTTATACAAAAAAATTAATACGTATTTCAAATGGTTGGAATACTAAATTTTCTAATGAGCGAATTAGAAATTTGGTAATTTTTGTAAACCTTTATAATGTGTATCAATGATGGAAAAACTCTAAGGAGAATGCTGGATGTAATTTGGTAAAATAATATTGGTTTCAAATGTCTCGAAACATATATATTTTCTAATGAGTGTATTAGAAAGTAATTATTTTATAAAATTACAAGTTTTAAACATTTATGTATACTAACGAGCGTGTTAGAAACCAATGTTTTAAAGACGGTTGGATGTTCTAACAAGCGTGTTAGAAACAATAGTTTAAATACGTTTAGATTTTCTAACGAGCGTGTTAGAAAAGATTATTTTTTCAAATAATTACCAACGAGCGTGTTGGAAACAATTATTTTGGATAATAATTAACATTGTAACGGTTCCGTCTAAACCATTAAATTTCTAATAAACAAGTTAGAAACGGTTTTTTACATAAATGTTAAAACAGTTTCGTATTTGTTTATCTAATGAGTGTATTATAAATATTTATAAACTTTAAAAAAAAATTGTAATAAGTTATTTCTAACGAGCGTGTTAGAAACGATTTAACGACTTTGTCAATTATTTATTTCTAACAAGCGGGTTAGAAAACATTTATTTTATATAGGCCAAAAAACGGCTTACGATAATAAATAATCATTTAATTTTCTAATGGGCGTATTAGAATTAGTTTATTTTATAACCAACTATTTTAACGATTTGCAATCGTTAAGTTCTAACAAACGGGTTAGAACCGGGTTAACTATGATAAACTATTTAAAATGATTTGTAATCGTTTTATATATTTTCTAACGAGCATGTTAGAAAAGATTTGTGTTCATTTCTAACGAGCGTGTTAGAAAACGTTCATTTAAAAAAAACAAAAGTGAATAAATATATTCATTTTATTTCTAACGAGCACGGAAGAAACGGTTTACATTATAAAAACCGAATATTTTGAATGTTGGTTAAACATTCAAATTCTAATTAGCGTATTAGAAATGGTTATCATACAAATCACTCATTTTAACGATTGGTAATCGTTATTATCTAACAGCGGTTAGAAACGGTTTGAATATGATAAACCAAATATTAAAACGATGTGTACTCGTTTTATTTTCAAACAAGCGAGTTTGAAACTGTTTTATTAAATAAACTATTATAAGGTTTATGGTATTGATTTGTAATCAAAACATAAAAATATATAGTTTAATTTTAAAACACTTGCAAAAACGAGAAATGTTTTGAATGAATAAAACATATCTTTGCGAATTATAAGTGATTCGATACTTCCACGAGAAGTATAACGTCTTGAACCATATGATAGTCTTGGAAAGACTATTTTGTGAAAAACAACTCGGTGTTGTTATAGATATAATAAGTTGCTCAACTACTTGCGAGTAGTTAATTGTAAACAACTTTATATTTTGCACAACTTGTGATTATTCAAGTTTAGAGTTTCACTATGAGGGAGTACCTCAAAACATGACACCGAACGATATAATTACGTTTATTTCGGTCAAAAGTGTGAAGATAATAACACTTTCGCATTTGATGTGTATCCATTTTATATTTGTCCACTTTTATTTTATTATAAATGGTAGACTATCGTTTGGGTTTACTTTATATAAACAAATGGTTTAAATATAATAAAAGATATGCAAGACTTATATTTTTTTCTTTGGACTACTATTTTTTTGTCAAAATAAGAAAGAATACATATGTTTAAAGCAAAGTGCAAGAAGTAATTTACACAAACACAACGAGCAGGTTGTGATCATGACTTATGTAATAAGTCACAAATCAAACATCAAATGCATAATGGTGTCGTAAGAAACGTGGTGAATAATTTGAGATGAAATGCACGAAAACGAGATATATCATCTAATGTTGAGAGCATCAACATGGAAATGCATATGTAAGTTTTCAAAGAATATAACATATGAAAGAAATATATGTTACTATTTGTAAATGATTTTAATAAATTTCAAAAATTTATTAATGGAAATTACTATAGTGATGGACATGTAGATGCTTCTACCACCATCAATGTTGTTTAAACTATATGGAGGCTTGGTCCTCATTTTGGGAGAGTATCCCAATACATGGTATTAACGAAACAACAATGTAAATGTATATATCACTATAGGCATACGTGAATGCCTTGTTGTTGAGAGTCAATCTAATTGACTATATCTCAAGACTTTAGTGATTTTATACAAAGATCTTTCATCAAAGTGACTTGGATTAAGAGTTATGTTTAAGTCTTTAGGAAGTCAATGGTGAAGCCTTGGAGATAAAAAGGCAAATGAGTTATGATCCTAATGGATGAAGTTAATTATGGTTTTGAGGCCTTCCTAAAACCGATGGTTTTGGAATGGTGAAATAAAATTTCATTATTGTGTCTAAACTATGAAACGAATGTTCTGAGAGATAGTGCGTTATCTCTTAAAGCTGGGAAGAATCGGAATGATGCATCTTCTGTTCACATGCTACAGTATTGTGGTCTAAAGCATGTTAGACTAGTACTTGTTAATTTATATGCTCGGCGGAGATTAAATTAACTATAAACATTCATAATATGTGATGACATAAGAACAAATTTTGTGCTAAAACAAAACCATAAATATAACTTAATTTTAGTCCAAAGGGATAACTTGGGAGGACCGAATAAATAGATCATTGATAATGATTCTATCCGGCTTCATATGTTAAGAACTATAATAGCTCAGAAGCCCTTATGAGCAATATTAATCTGAGTAGAGTAATATAATTAGACGACTGCAATGACAAAAAGATATGGATATTTTTATCCTATCACGTGGGTCTTAAAAGTCATCAAGAGTAATATTACTCAAAATTAATTAAAATGCAAGCAATTTGGGGAGAGACGCCATTTAAGAAACAAACCCTTTAGGGTATGTAGAAATGGTAGTTGAGAAGTTTTCTCAAACCTAAAATGAAAGGGAGAACCTTTCATCACCCCATTTGGATGCTATGCAATTACACTTAAATGTGGGGGTGACATGCATTTGAATGTGGAAGGTTTGGCAATAAGGATTCTAGAAATCCTAATATATATTGCAAACGCATGACCAAGTGGAGTACACAATGGTTATATGGAGTCAATCAAGTAGATTGGACTCGAATGCCAATTGGTTAGATTCATAATCTAGTAAGATGTCAGTTATGACATACCAAAGGCATGATGAAAACGTGTCTAGCCATGAATTGAGTTTCATGTCATTCTAAAGACAAGGTACATAACTAGATCCAAGTTGACATCACGAGTTATAAGTCTTACGAATCGACTAAAAGGCAAAAGTGACTAGCGAGTCAAGAACACGTTAGAACAACTGATCGTAATCTTAAATTATCATTGACTTACCGAAGTCAACAAATAATTTTGGATCTAACAAACCAGTGGGTTGATAGGAGATCAAGTTGTGGAATGAGACTAAAGCCCATGGAAAAGGGACATGAGGGAAACCTAAAACTATAAAAGGGTGTTTAAATACGTCCTAGTCCATTCCTATAATATTCAGTGACAATGTTGTGAGCCTAAGCATAATATATGGCTAATTGATTTGTGGAAATCATAGTAAGCAATAATGCTTTTAATGATTCAAAGGAATCACCTATGTGAGAGAGAAGTAGGGTCGCTTAGAATGGTATTATGGGGTACGCAATCCTAGAGCTCTCGCAAAACTAGGCTACTGTTCCAGGCCCATAATAGGACAGATCATGAGGGGATGGCCCAGCTAGGAAAAGTATTGTGTGAATGTATATTGTCGTTTAGACAAATGGGGGGTTGTTCAAGGACATCATGTCTACAAAACCCGAGTAGACTAAGTGTGCTTCACAAAGGAAGGTTCAAAGGCAAAACCTACCTATCCTGCAATACTCGACTGTCGAGGTTTCATCGGGGAATTTTGTGTCTTTTAATCGATCTCCATTCATGTGGGGGATTGTTGGAAATTTTAGTGAAAATGAGTTTTCACTAAATATTTTGGACATCAATAACTTTAAGCAATTGTTCAATCACAACTTTGCACGCAGACGAGTTTGGTTTAAGCGCCTATCTCCTAAGTTCAGAATCTTGCTCGGCTCCACTTGTGATCTCCATAAGCGCCATAACCAAATTAAACTGGACCTCTTCAGGACCTTTTTCAAACAAAACCGCAAAACAAAGCAAAGCTCTTAATTTAGTAATGCTTCGATAAATGGCTGAATTCCCTATCGCCAAATGTTGGAAATTTTAGTGAAAATGAGTTTTCACTAAATATTTTGGACATCAATAATTATATTTATATATGTGTAGTATAAATAATAATTAGTGGGTTTGTGTTCTATGTTGTGAGAGCATCATAATAATGAATCAAACTATGTCCAAAATGGAGCTAAGATGAATAGAATATCGATGCTCGAAGTTGAGTGATTGAAGTGAATATTTCTAAACTTTGGTGACTCTAGTATAAATTCATCCTTGTCATAAGTTGGTGGTTTTATGACTTTTAATCTCTATTCGTCATGATGTAAGTTTTATTATGTCTTATTATTTTATTTAATATGACATTAACATGAAATTCCTTTTTGTTATAAATATCTTTAAACAATATAAATTAAATATGGAATTTTAGTTTTGAGTATAAAAGGAACCTTATGACTCTTTGTTGGATGCAATAAAGAAAATAGAGAAAAATGAGATGAAAGAGATATACTAGAGAAACGTTTTATAGAATTTAGAGAGGAGTACTCTCTAATTCTTCCACTATCACCAACTTATATTTATTTATTCTCCCACATAAATTAGAACACCATGATACCCGATGCTATCTCGGGCGCGAGTGCCATCTCCGGCAGTACACATACTGTTCCGGTTGTTGTACCTTGGGAGACAGAACCGTTTGAGAGGAGGCGCGGAATCTGTTTTAAGGGAAGCGTGTCGAACACGTGCCTCAACCAAATCCGTCAACAATTTTGCTTGTCTTACAGCGGCGTTTTGATCTCGTGGGTGCGGTTGAAGTTTTCAAAGACATTGGCCTTGAATCAAGATTGGTACAATTTAGTTGTATTTTTGTATTCGTTTATTTAGTTTTTGTAACCGGTATTGTACTAGTCGAATTTCCCACAAATAACGAGAGTCTCGTTATTATTTATTATTTATTTTGTAATATATTTTAATAATAAGTTAACCTAGTTCCTACACCAAATGCCACAGAGCGCGTGCGGCATTGGCTTTTATGTAAGCTTTCGACACACGCTCTTCCAACTCTTTCCCTTTATGTAAACTGTTTGCAGGCAATGAAACACATGATGTTTTTTCTTCTTGATATAAATGTTTTCAAGTTACTGGAAGGAGGTCTGGTTTGGTCTTTCATAGCCATTGTACTAGCTACAACACAATTCATCCTAAATCAAGTTACCAAACAACAACAAGTCCATTTCAGTGAAGAAATCTGCTACAAATCGAGATGCAATTAAGTAACTATCAATAAAATCAATAGTATAAATTCTCAACATATTACATATGAACAGTTTTCGGATTAACAACAGTCTCAACAAAATCAATAGTCAACAAACCCTAACTATTTGATAGAATCGAGGATCATCACATTGGAGAAATATGAATTTAATCAAATTAATCATCGAATTAACAAGAACTGAGGTCGAGAATTATACCTTGCTAAACCCTACTATGTGGAAACAATCTGCTATAGACGGTTCTCGATACTTTGACGGAAATCAATGTTCAACATCTAATCTTGATTTTGATAAACAATACAAACACGAATAAGAACAAATATCACCAATTCAACAACTAGCAAATTGATAAATTGTCACACCCCTAATTTCCAAGTGTCACCGGTGGGCCCGGTGGGGAGTATCGTGACGTAATTAATATCATCCTAGTCAAACAACACAATATATAAATGCACAGCGGAAGCAAAAAGATAGATTTATTCCAACCAAGTAAAATTGTAATATTAATTATCACAAAGTGGCTGAAACAGATCCACAGGCGGATCAAAGAAAAAGGAAAACTGTTCAACAGACTTTGACATCTAAAGCTTGCGAGACTTGAGTAATGATGCCTGGAGTAGCCAGCGTATTTCGTCTAGTACCTGCACTTAGCCTTTTTGGAAAATACGTCAGTTTACACTGGTAAATACAACTTAACTGACTCATTTTGAAAAGAGTTTAAAAATTTATTTGAATGCACTTCGGCAAAAATATTTTTATAACTTGGGACAATTATTCAAAATAATCTTGTATACAGTTCTACTCATTTGTCGTCCATTAGGGCCGGTTGCAAGGCCGGACTTAAGTTAACTGACACGCCACAGGTATATTGCCCAGAAGGTCGATTCCTTTAAGTGGGATACCAGTTTTTACATAATGCATCTGTCAGGTGTACGCCTACACCCCGTGCTTAGGTCGTGGCCATTTCTTTGAAGGATGCCAAGGATATACGGGACATGGTCATTTAACCCCCAAAGGCCATACACCAAATAATACATATTAAACAGGTTATGTAAATACATCAATCACAATAAATGACTACATACACCCGACCAAGCGGTACTTTTATAGTACCGTATCCCAAGCCCGTATAGGGAAAATAAGTTAAGGGTATTTACCTGAGCAAAGTATAAATCAAATACAGCAAGTGCACGTAGCTTTTACTGGGCTCCTAATCTGGTACGAAGGTTTTTAATAACCTATTAGAATCCTAACGGGCCTTTAATTAAGCTTAGACTTAGACCGGTTAGTTTTCAAAAGGAAGACACGGTTCAAACGCATGATAAAGCGAAGACCGGTTTAGAATGCGGTTTTGACCCGACAAGATTGCATGCTTGTTTAATATGGGTAACTTAAACACATTCTGGATTTTGAGACAAAAAGGATATCGTTTGACCCGTTTCGGCTAATATATGCAAACTAGTTACACAAACCGATCCGAACGCGAAAAGTGCGTAACGAGTAACCATAAGAGTCATATACAAGTTTCCTAAGTTAATATGCCTTAAATATGTTGTGATATCAGAAAGATATCTTCTATTATGCCCCATGTGAATTTAAACTCAAATTATGCCCCGTAAGGGCATTTTGGTCATTTAAAAGATTATAAAAGAGTTTAAGTATAATTCTGAGTTTCAGGTCTGATGCAATCAGTAAAAATACTTAATTTACTAAGTTATATCAGTAGGGTATAACCTACATGTGAAAATTATCATTTCTAACCATACTATGCACCGAAGGGGCATTTTGGTAATTTCACTTAAGGTTTAAAGGTCAAATCCGGAAATCTAAGTTTAAAACTTTTGCTTACTGCTAAAGTATAAAATTTTACTTAAAACATCAGTAGGTATTAAGTCTTATATATCTAATATGGTTTTAATACATACTATGCGTTTAAAACGCTTTAAAACGCTTAAAATGGCGATTCTGAGCTATTTCCGGGTTCTTAATGGAAAGCTGATATTTTTACTATTCCAGAAGGCTTAAAATATTCTATTTATCATATTAGATCAGTATAAAAAGGTTTGGTGTCAAAAGGTTTGGTAAAACTCATTTTATAGCTTAAAAGGGTAAAACCGACAACTACCGAAATAAGCTTAGAACTCTAGGTTATGATCAGCCTAAAAATAAATAAAAATCTCCAAAAATCCCAAAATATTATTTTATATCAGTGGGTAAAAAGTTTGGTATCAAAAATTCGGTTCAGATAGGCTATATGCTAATTACGCCTATTTAATTACTAAAAAGTTTTCTAATTACGCTATTGAGCGTAATTCTTAATCTAGATCTCAAAATGTTGTCAAATTCTAGGTACAAGTTTATAAATCAGTACTTAAGGTTTCTACTCTTTTACATTTTCAAAATTCACGTTTTAAGGTCATAAGGGCATAATAGTTAACATTTAGGCATTTAACGGAAATATGCATATGAATCGGATAACTAATGAACCAAGTCGTATAATCACAGAGGGTTATACTTATATGAAACCTGGTCCTAAATAAACTCTAAGGCATTTCTAAACTATGCTCTAATTGGTCAGAACTGAAAGACAAAGCATAAGTCAAACTATGCGACTTTCGGTCCCGAACCGAGCCTAAACTGAAAATTGTCGAGTTGAACATGTTTAGACATGTTCTTACATTAATTACCAAGTTATATTAATGAAAAAACAAGTTGCATAGCCTTTACATTGCTAATTATGCATTTATTTGAAATTTAGGTTTCTGTTGACTTTTTATAATCAAGTTTGACTCGACAATTGACCTAATTAGAGTGGGAATCAGAGGGTGACCTTTTAAGGGTTTAATGCCCACATAATTACCAACTCATAGGTACTTTCAAAATGAAATTTGACTGGAGCAATTAAGATTAATGACGAAGTCAAACCTTAATTTCGACGGTTTGACTAAATGCTAATAATCTAAGCAAAATTGAGTTAAAGGAGGTTAAGCATACTTACAATAGTCCTAAGCACGACTAATGATCACTAGGAAAGATGCTTGAGCTTCAGAAACCTCCAAGAAGTGAGTTGTGGAGTTAACAAGTGAATGAGCAAAGAAGACCCAAGATCATGGCCTTTATATAGGTTTCTAAGATCAATTTGATCATGCCAACAAGGTCTACAAGTGATATGGGATCATTCCAAGTGTCCCTAGACTCTTTAAAACCATTAAACAAGCCCCTAGAATCAAGAAATGGCGAATTGAGGTGGTGTAACCGGCTGAAACAGCCAGCTGTGATGTTTTTCTGATGCTGGCAGTCCCAGGCGGCCCGTGTAAGGTCACCATAGACCCTTACGCGGCCGGTATGAGGGTCGGGTCAGGTCACATAACTTTCATTTATTACATTTTGGCCCCTGGTCCTTTACAAATGTGGTTTTGAGCTTGTTTCTTGCACTTTTGGCCCTCCAACTTGATTTTTAAGGACCTCAAGGCTTAACCAAACATTGTTAAGTCCTAGATTAACTTTGTGATTGCCTGCAAAGCCTTTAATTTCAACGTTGACGCTTTTAACCCCTCGTATACGAATATTATCATAACTTTCTCAGACTTTATCGAAACCTTGTGAAATTTTTATCACACATTCTTGTGAGTATAATTAACCAATACAAAGCTTCGGTTTCGCTAAAAGGTCACTCAGAGGTATACTTTACACATGTTGACACATTTAGCCCCTGTAGTTTGTAATTCCTCACTTCCTTTCACAATTAGCTTCGTATGATCCATGATTTATTCGTTTAAGGGTATAAACATCATGTAGGGTTATTGAAAGACATATTTATTCATTGTTGACATTTTGAATCCTTTTACACACATAGATTCCCTGTTTGTCAACTTTAGTCCCTCTAATTCAATCCTTTACACGTTTTAAGTCCATGACACGTGTCGATATAATATTGGACATGAATTTTCGAGGTGTTACATAAATAAACAACAAAAGATTCAAGACCAGGTGCATATTGGACAAAATCAGGTTGAACAAATATCATCAATGCATCGACATGATTTGAACGAATATAAATAAAAAACAGGTGTAGATTGAACCAGATCTTTGAGATTCGATTGAAATTACCTTGTTGAAGAACGGTTTAGATCGTGTTCGAAATCGATCGAAATTACTTGTCACGACCTAATCGAAATTCATCCATCTAATCAATGACCTAATCGTGTTCGAAGTCGATTGAAGAATAAAGGAGATGAGGCAGAGGAGATATGGAGGAGATGAGGCAGATCAATTTATGCGTGTGATATAGGGTAAATGAGTACGTTGCCAACACTAATAAGGTTTTCGTGTACTACGGTTTTTTTCTGTAGCAAATTTAGGTGGCAGTTGCCCTTTTTGGTAGTAGTGTGGGTGACTACTCTGGTATTGTTAAAAAATTCTGGTGGAGCAATATGATGAAGAAGACAACAAACAGAGAAAAAGATGGGAGGAGGGAATTAATTGATTTTGGAGGAGGATTTTTAATAAGAATTTTGGTAAAACGTGATTGAAAAATTAATGTTGGAGGGAGATGTAAAGAGAGAAAATTAATATTAGGAGGGAAAACATTTCAAGAGACATTTTATTAAAGTGTTTCAAGGATGGATATAGAAGATTTTAGAATTTAGAAGCACTCAGAAAATAGTGGCACACGTAAAGTACCATTAAAAGTTATCAAATATTTTAGCGGCATATGGAAAGTATCACTAAAAATCTAAATTAGTGGCATAAGGACTAAATGCCACTAAAAACGTGTGCTAAGCAAATGTGGCACACATAAACTGCCACTAAAACCTAAATAAGTGGCACAAAAGCTAATTGCCACTAGAAGTGTGTGCCACTAAATGGACTTTTTTTTGTAGTGATTCTCTAAAATTTTCAATCAAGAATCTTTTTAAAGATATTCTTTTTTTAGATAAATGTACTAGTTTAACTGTGCATGAGGGGTTAAGCATAGTTAACTACGTTAACAGACTTACGTACGCCGTATCATAACTATGCTAACACTTAGTTGACCACGCAATCCAACAAGTTTGCTAACCTCTACAACTTCGCTAAGCTTGTAAGTGAGTTATCCTCTTAACTTCCACAAAACAGCAGATACTAACACTTAAGGTCGCCATTTATTATCTTCACCAGTCTATATATCTTTGCCAATACTTTCTTCGACACAGAATTGCATAGCTACAGTCATAAGCCTCGGTACTACACCAACAGACTCCCCCTTAACTATTGCTATCAATTGTATACACTTAATAGCGTGGAGCAGGCCTCATATACCACACTTAATCTGTAGGCCTAAAAAGTGCTTGAGTTGGTCCAAATCTTTAGTATTGAAGCGGGTACTCAAGATGGCTCATAGTAGGTTGGTTTCATTCTTCTAATTCTTGGAAATAACTAATTCATCTACATAAACTAAGATGATTGTAATGTTCATTTTGAATATCTTAACAAACAAGCTTGCATCAGTTAGTGTGCTAGTGTACCCACTAAGCTCAAGGAAGTCGCTGATTTTACCATATCACGCTCATGATAATTTATTAAGCCCGTGCAATGCTTTCTTAAGCTAGCACATGTAGCGAAGTCAACTATTAACTTTGAAACTGGTCGGTTGATCGATTTAAATTGTGTGATTAATTAAAATCACCATACAAGAAAGTGTTATTTACATCATTTGTTCAAGGATCCATCCCAAACATTTTGCTAATGCTAACAAACTCGTATGGTATTCAGCTTCGCAAATAGGTTGAATGCCTCTTTATATTCAATATGTCGTAACCCCCGTCCCCTAATCACCCGGGAACGGGCGGCCGCGAGATCAGATTCAGTGGTATCGGTGTTTATCATTATTTGGCAGCGGAAATTATATCAGGACTGTAGTTAGGAAATATTTTATCAGAGTAAAACACCACATTTTATATTAATAAATACATTTGGACCCAAGTTTTCATTACAAACTGATTTATTGGGAAAAACCCTATTTTATTGAAATAAAACAACTTCTTTATTTAGGTAACTTTTATAGCCACTTTTCCAAGCCTTCAGTGCTGTCCAGCTGGCTTCTATTTGGCTTTCACATTTTGTTACCTGAAACGCGTTTAAAAACATTTTGTCAGTGGGAAATACGAAATACTGGTGAGTGAATCCCAGTTTAATCAAGGCAGGTTTTAACAGTATTGAGGGCGATCTCGCAATTACATTTGTTTGTTTTTCTACTTTAATTACCACCCACGGTACTATCAACCCGACTTGTGGTCATGTTACTACTCACAATGTAGTAACAAATTTTGTATACAAAACCCCAACATACCGACGATAATTGTAGAATACAAATACTCAATCACTATTTAATATAATGTAAAACATTTGAGGTTTTGTAAAAACAGTTTGCAAAAAGGTTTACAAAAAGGAGATTACTCACATTGCAACTTTAGGGTTTTCCTTTGTGATTTCTTGGTGATTATCTATTAATTACACAATGCACACGCATTAGTATAATAACCTAAATTTTACATTAGTTATACCCTCCCCAAGACAGAACTCCAATGACTACGTCGGGCAGAGCCTCGACAGCCATTACGGAGTGCTAGATCAATCGGGCAGCGTATCTAATATGTAACTGGGGGTTATGATACTTACAACAAGGCAGAACTTCGCTATTTTAGGGGGGTATTAAGCCCGGGTATTATAGTTTCTATGTAGAAATTGAGAGAGAAAGTCGAGTGTTGAACGAATTCAAAATGAACGTCGAAATCCAATTTATAGGGCTGATCAGCAGGGTCGTCGCGCCCAGCGGCGCCCTAGGCTAAGGCCATCGCGGGCCTCCAGGGACTACATGTCCCGTTATAGGGTTGCTGAGTCAACCACTAGCCCCCACACGCGTCGGACACGTGGCATACTCCGGTGCGGCCTGGTGTCCTGGCTGTCGCGCCCCGCGACACCCTGTGGTGTGTCCGTCGCGGGCCACCACAGGCAATAAAATTTTGTTTTTAATTAATTTTTGTAAAAATAAAGGTATCTAGGGTATGTTTTCGTATATGGGGTGTATTTTAGGGCGTATAGGGACACTCTAAATAAATTAGGGGTGTCGGAAATATTTTAGGAGGGTTGTTATACAATACCATATCCTCTACCTCTTGTGAGGCTAGTATGTGTACGAATTCAGTCAACGTTGGTTGGTTAGTCAACGTTGGTTGCTTAGCCAACCTTGAATGATAGTGACAGTGTTTTTGTGTTCTGACTTCAAACTGCGGTTAATAATTTGTTTTATTCGTGGTTCTCCTATTCTTAACCATGGATCCAATTCCCTCATATCTTGATATAAATTCGTCACTTTCCTGAAGTATCAAGGGATATAACTGTAACATTTGGCCCCTCGCACCACCAATATTGTATGTTTTTCCCATGATGGATTGCCCGTCTAGGAACTCACAAATTTGTTTTTGGTTGCTCCGATGGAGACCTCCCAGGAGGTGACCCATCCTGGTATGACTCCCACCTGAGCATGCTTAACTATGAAGTTTTCATGTGCTCCACAACCAACTAAGCCCAAAACGCGTTGGTGATTTAAGAGGCGGGGCATTTCGTATGAGCCAAGGATCTCTCATGTCCATGGTCAATGTGGTATGTTCCTAAGGTGTTAAAGTGGTCCATGTTAATCTTCTGGGTATTGTTACAATAACTCTCCCTTAAACAATGACACGAGCTCTCTTCTAGCAACTAAAGTCTTGTGATTTTACTTTGAAAATTGTTTTTCCATGGTATCTAATCAACATTTTGAAAGTCAGTCTCTTGAAAAAAGTCTAGCATCTCTTATTCCACGGTCATGTCAGAATAAAACAGCGCTTGACCTGCTTTCACATTCCACTTGTGCACAACTTCGTTTGTATCCGCCATGGGCGCTTGTGTTTCAAATCCGTTAGTGATGTCTAAATGATCTTCGCCCTAAAGATAGCCCTACTACAAGTTAACTAGGTTGTGTATTTTGTTTGGTTTAATTTTTTATACCGACAAAACCTTGAAATTGTGCCATGGAAGAACTCCTGAACTCCTTGTCTTTGGTTTCATCTGTTTATGCAATCACAACCCTGATCGGTTTAGCCTTCAGCCTACAATCGAGCTTATTCCTCCGGCCCCAATTCTCATTCAATGTTATCATGCAAGTTATTTAACTATGAGATCAAGAACATCACAAAAACATAAGGTTTGATCACAATGATTGAACTTTTTTTCTTATTTATGTGGAACCGCAATTACAATACAGAAAAAATTAACTAACCCAGGTACCCAACTTTTACAACCATAATAACATGGATAACAAGATAGATAACCTAAAACCTATTCAAATTATAAATCCACTAAAATAATAAAACTATTATTTTCAACCTATAAATTAGCAACATTTTGTTACTTTATGTTGTTATAACATATGCATTGGGAGTTTTTCAAAAAAAATTACATTTTTCATTTTCAACCCAAAAGTTTTTATCTTTTACATTTTACCCCTTTGACTTTTTACTTTTAACGAAAGCTTTTCATCTTTTGCAATTTAACCCCAACACTTTTTTTTACTTTCAACTTTGGTCACCCCATACTTTTCATTTTCGTAAGTTTTTAGTTTTACGTTTCTTTTAAATTTTGCAAGTCAACACGCCGCAACGTGCGTGTGGGGTTCAACGTCTTTTCGTTTGCTTTTTCCCGTTTCACAGGCCAATCACAACACATCTATTTATCTCCATTTGACAAGTTCGTTGCAGCGCACAGGTCCTAAATTGACTTAATTATTCTTTTCTACCTTTTATGTATATGTCTAATTTCTTTGCGTTAACACGCCGCAATGGGCATGTGTGATTCAACGATTTTATGTATGTTTTTCATTATGTGCTATTTTTTTCCTTTTAATTTATTTTATTTGTACGAGCTCTTTTGATGTTGCTGGCCGCTGGCAGTGGTGTAGCCTTAGTGATACTTGACACGATTTTACGAACATATTTAACCTATTAAGTTTTTTACTGAGTTTACCGCTATACCTTCTTTACTTAAGAAAAACTATTTTTACATGCATATTTTTATGTATGTTCCGGTATAAATTCGATTTGCTCTACGTTTTGACATAAACATTACTTGAAACAAGTCAGGTTAAATACCAGATAGATAGTCCATGTGGTTTGTTCCATTTTCACCTATAGTCCCTACACTTCTAAAATTATAGGTATAGTCCCCAACTTTTGCACATTCGTTCCCGGATAGTCCCTAGCGTGGATGAGGGTTAGTTTTTAATGTTAAGTGGGTGTGAAATGACTACAATACCCTTGTTATTATTATTATTCATATTGATATCCTCCAACCACTCCTTTTAGATCCTAGTACCACCCTTGTATTTTCTGGTACTATTTGTTTTGGACCTTTGGCTCTGGTTATGCTATGTTTTTTTGGTATCTAATTACCAAATTCTATCTAAAAACAATTATTATTATATACATGAATAGCAATTCTCCACGAGCACTAACTAGATATAAATGTTATAATATAATAGAATTTTATTATTATACTTAGTTATTGTTATATGTCAATTTATTTTATCTCTCATTCTGTGATACACACATTTAACATGCTTAGAAGTGTGATTATAGATCATTCAATGATATCTTGATGAGGATTCAAAGTGTTTAAGGTGATTCATGTTATTGAAGAACAAGATCATCAACATGAGTAAAAGTGATAAATGAACGTCATCTTCTTTTGTGTTTTTATCCTATGCAAGGTTCAATATTTATATAATTAATGATATAACATCACGAACTTCGTGAATTGAAAGAGCATAATAATAGAAAAGAACATGAATTTAAAAACATAAATTATAAACTAAAATACAAAATTAAGATAAAAATTACAAGAATTAGAACGAAAATTGAAAAAACATAATTAAAAGCGAGAAAAAAGAGATTTTACTTAGAACTTCGAAAGAGCTAATATAGGATTCTTACAATAGAGATAGAGATAAATCTCGAAAATAATAATAAAAATGTTATAAATAAATTTGTATGATAATCTTGTGATTTCAAAAACTTGTTGCCTTATTCCTTTAATACTTAATAATAACATAAGAATATTCATAGTTTAAATATATATAAATATGTTAACGGCATATAAAAAAAGGAAACCATAATTGAAGTATCATAATCCGTAAGTTATGATTCACTTTTTGTACCTATAATTTATTATCATTATTATTCTTTTAAATGCTATATGAATATTAAATATGTACTCCATGTATATATTGTATATATCTGGTACAAAGTTTTCTTCGGAGAGCCCGATATCATTTCACTATTTTTTTATTAAATATAATATTGTGTAGATATAGGATAACGATCAAGAAAAAATACCCTTTAAGTTGTGAGAACTTAGAGAATTCCAACTTCTCGTGCGAGTTTTGTCTCTATTTTTTTGCAAGCACGTAGATTAAAATGTTAAAAAAATAAGTATAAAAAATTCGAAGCGCATTTTCAGCCTTTTTACGCTGCTGTAAAAAGTTGCTGACATCAGCATTTTATATCAATTGTAAGATTTTTTACGGGTGGTGTAAATAAAAAAAAACTATTTTCTTGGGAAAAGTTGATTATTTTAGGGTGTTTGTAAAAAAAAAGTGTTTTAAAAACCCTTTTGTAAGACCGAGTTCTCTAAAATCTCACAATTCGTAGGAGTTTACATTTTACCATACCCTACTCATATATATTAAATGCTAAAACATTGAATCAACTATTTAAATAATTTATTAGGTTTTATATGCTTTTGGGTTTAAATTGACAAAATCAAAAAACTATGGATTTAATTTAATTAATTAATTAAATTAAATTTTCAGATGGGCTAGGGCATCCCGATTCACGATCGTGAGATTTAAAATGTTATACATACGAGTATCATATCATCAACTTTTCATGGGAACTAGGTTTAAAGAAGTTCGCTGCGGCGAATTTCTTTTGTTATTTAGTCAGTGTTTACATGTATTTTGAAATCACTACGAGCGTGTTGCGAACGAAACTGCTGACAAGAATAAAAAGAAAATGTAGAAAAAAACACTAAAAGGTAACCGAAAGAAAATCAACCAAAAAAGTTGTATGGTAACGATGTTGTTCGTATGAAACCCGTGGTCAGAGATGAGCAAATTGTTCTGGGTACCGGTACCAAATTTGCCGAACCGAAAGATCTTAAGTACCAATTCGGTACCGACTTTTGGCGTTCCTGGTACCGGTTCACTACCGTTTTTTACCTTCATATACTGGTACCGTAACCGGTATTTTCGGTATCAGTACCAGTACCGATTCTGTATCGGTTGGCACCGAGCTCATCCCTATCACCGAAACTAAAAAAAGAAAAAAGTAAAAGTTGAAGAAAATCAACAAAAAAAAAAGTTGTACGATACCGTTGTTCGTACGGTAACGGTGATCAGGGATGAGCAAATGGTACCGGGTAGGAGCACTAAATTTCCCGAACCAAAAGATTTCCAATATAAATTCGGCACCAACTTTTGGCGTTTTCTGTATTAGTGTCGGTTTTTACCTTCATGTACTGATACCGAAATGACCGTACTGGTATTTTCGATAACAGTACTGGTTCAATACCTGTTGACACCTAGCTTATCCCAACCCCTGATATTAAAAAAAATAATTAAAACCTTATAAAGAAGCAACTTATATGTGCATATATATCTTGTAACTTTAGCTTTGGGAGGCTTTCAAAAAAAAAATGGAAATTTTCCTTTCTAACCCTAAACTTTCAATTTTTTGACAATTTAAGTTTAAAGTTTTAATTTTTGTTTCCTTTTAAACCCTAAGGTTTTAATCTTTGACAATTTACCCTAAAGTTTTAATATTTGGCAATTTAAGTTTAAAATTTTAATCTTTGTTTCCTTTTTAACCCTAAAGTTTTAATCTTTGACAATTAAGTTTAAAGTTTTAATCTTTGGTAATTTAACCCCTTTGATTAATTTGATTTTTTCACTTCTAATTCAAAAGTTTCCATCTTTTGCGATTTAACCACTTTGATTTTTTTTACTTATGTGTTGTAATATTGGCTTTGCGGGTTTTTCAAAGAAAAAATGGTTATGCATATGGTTGTTGTAACCTTGGCTTTGAGGGTTTTTCAAAAAAAAGTTGATTTTTTTACTTTTCACCCAAAAGTATTTTATAAATTACTTTTAACACAAAACTATTTGTTTTTTTTTTTTTACTTTTAACACAAAACTTTTAATCTGTTGCAATTTATCCTCACAACTTTTTTTACTTTCAACTTTGGTCCTTTATATTTTTCATTTTCCGCAAATTTTTAGCTTTATCATTCGTTCTAAATTTTGTGATTTAACACACTACAACGTGCGTCTTTAGTTTAACGTTTTTACGTTTCGTTCTAAATTTTGCGGGTGAACGTTTTTACATCGTCTATTTTTTCCTGTTTGATAGGTTCAACATAACGTGCGCGCACTAAATCGACTTAGTTATCACTAAAGAATCCCCGCCGCATTGCGGCGGGTCTTAATTCTAGTTAAAGTTAAAAAGTAAAGAAAAGAACTATTATTATAATATTAAAATAATAAAAGTATTAAAAAAGTTATATATTATTATAATATTAAAATCACTATTTATTTCAATTCCTTTATTAATATATAGTAGTAATAGTAATAGTAATAATAACTACATATCGTAAAATAAAATCATATGGACATATCGTAAAATAAAAACATATGTATTAATAAATTGAATTGCATGCAAAAATGCATTGATTTAATACCGAAATTCACGAATGTTACACCAATATTTCCGTGGTCTTTAATTAAACGATAAATTCTAACCCGAAAATATGTTTGAGAAATACTAACACCAATTTTTTCCTAAACACCCATCCCTTTATTACAAATATTCTCCAAAAATTTAAATCAAAATCTTTTTTTTTTCAAAAATATTCTTTTTTTTTTTGGAATAACTGCACTAGTTTAATTATGCATGAGGGGTTAAGCCTAGTTAACTACGTTAACAGATTTACGTACGCCGTATCATAACTACAATAACACTTAGTTGACCACGCAATCCAACAAGTTTGCTAACCTCTACAACTTCCCTAAGCTTGTAAGTGAGTTATCCTCCTAACTTCCATAAAACAGCAGATACTAACACTAAGTGCACTAAACTAAACTGGTGGTTACTGGAAATTAATTGCGAAAACGTGACTATTTACAGATTTGAACATGAATCTGATGTTTAAAATTCAAACAAACACTTCTAATATTCTTTTTTATTAGAAAACATACTATAACCCTCACTTGATATAAAAAACACACCTAATTTGACATCTCTAAGGTGTTTAGAAGAAATAAACACCCAATTAAGAGCAATGGTGATTTAGATGGTGGTTAGTCCATTCAAAATCAAGCACCATACTATGATACCACCTATAAGTCCCCGGGACCCCTCTAGGATCGATAACACACATCAACCGCATCACTCTTGAATGAGACGTAAGCATATACAAAGAGATAAAAGAAGTAGAGAACACTTTCATTGTAATCAACACAGGTTACATACATACCGAAAGAGTGCACATTCTACTTCTCTCTCTAGACAATCGGGACACTAAGTCTTAAAGAAACAGTTTCCTACATACACAGTTTCTGAGCTCTCAAATGCATAAAATGAAAACAACACACAACACATCTATTTATTGACAATACCACTAAGTGCGCTAAGCAAACTTTGCTAGGCACTTAAGCACTTAAGTGTGCTAGACATTAACTATGCAAATCATTTAACTGCACTAAACACTTAAGGACACCATTTATTATCTTCACCAATATCTGTATCTTCGCCAATACTTGTCTTCGACACAGAATAGCATAGCTACAATCATAAGCTTCAGTACTACACCAACAGACTCCCTCTTAACTTTTGCTATCAATTCTAACCAGCACTAATAATTATTAGTCATAAGTACTATGTCAACAACTACACCAGGACACTATAGTGTCGTCAATAATGAATGCATAACCAGTTGAAGATCTTTTACCGTCTAGGTCACCAGCATAATCTGCATCACAAAACTCTATTAACTCGACTTTAGCCCCTATTAAACTCAACCCCAAGTCCGATCGAACTCGTAATGTATCTTAGGACCCGACACGCTACGCACAAATGAGTACGTCGAGGATTCTTCACAAACCGACTTAATACTTCAATATAGAACGCAATGTCGGGTCTTGTCAATGTTTAGTATAAGAGACTACCAACAATTTGTCGATACTAGGTTGGGTTTTTGAGCTCATTATCTTTATCCAAATATCCATTGGCGTCGTCGTTATCTTTTAGTACAACGAATGGAATCTCTAAAACAAATTAATTGTATACTCTTAATGGTGTGGAGCCAGACTTAATCTGTAGGCCTAAAAAGTGCTTGAGTTGGTCTAAATATTTAGTATTGAAGCGGATACTCAAGTTGGCTCATAGTTGGTTCGTTTCCTTCTTCTAATTCTCGGAAATAATTAATTCATCTACATAAACTTCGTTTGTATCTGCCATGGGCGCTTGTGTTTTAAATCCGTTGGTGATGTCTAAATGATCTTCGGCCTAAAGATAGCACTTCTATAAGTTAACTAGGTTGTGTATATTGTTTGGTTTAATTTTTTATACCGACAAAGCCTTGAAATCATGCCATGGAAGAACTCGTGAACTCCTTTTCTTTGGTTTCGTCTATGTTTATGCAATCACAGCCCTGATCGGTTTAGCCTTCAGCCTACAATCGAGCTTATTCCTCTGGCCCCAATTCTCGTTCGATGTTATCATGCAAGTTATTTAACTAAGAGATCAAGAACATCATAAAAACATGAGGTTTGATCACAATGATTGACCTGTTTTCCTTATTTATGTGGAACTGCAAATTACAATAAAGAAAAAATTAACTAACCCAATTACCCAACTCTTAACCCTAATAACATGAATAACAAGGTAGGTAACCTAAAACCTATTCAATTATAAATCCACTAAAATAATAAAACTATTATTTTCAACCTATAAATTAGCAACATTTTGTTGCTTTATGTTATTTAACATATGCATTTAGGAGTTTTTCAAAAAAAATTGCATTTTTCACTTTCAACCCAAAAGTTTTTATCTTTTGCATTTTAACCCCTTTGACTTTTTAACTTTTAACAAAAGCTTTTCATCTTTTGAAATTTAACCCAACACTTTTTTTTTTTTTACTTTCAACTTTGGTCACCCCATACTTTTCATTTCCGTGAGTTTTTCGTTTTACGTTTCTTTCTAAATTTTTCGAGTCAACAAGCCGCAACGTGCATGTTGGGTTCAACATCTTTTCATTTGTTTTTTCCCGTTTGAGAGGCCAATCACAACACGTCTATTTTTCTCCGTTTGACAAGTTCGTCGCAACGTACGGGTTCTAGATTGACTTAGATATTCTTTTCTACGTTTTACGTTTATGTCTTATTTCTCCGCGTTAACACGCAGCAATGGACATGTGTGGTTCAGCGATTTTATGTCTGTTTTTCGTTCTGTGTAATTTTTTACCTTTTTATTTATTTTATTTGTACGAGCTCTTCTGATGTAGGTGGCTGCTAGATATAAATATTATAATATAATAGAATTTTATTATTATACTTAGTTATTGTTATAGGTCAATTTATTTTATCTCACAGTATATGTGTACACACATTTAACATGTTTAATTGTTTTATTAATCTGGTTTTTCTTCGATTACGAGCATTCGTTCATAAAAAAAATTGCAAAATACGAAGTTGTGTTTGATTGTTTTTCTTGATATTCTTGTATAAGTTTCACTAAAAACGGGGTTATGTTAGAAATAGAGTCTTTATATTGTATCATAAGCTAAATCAAGTGTCGGCGTTATAGCGGTACTGTGGCGAGTGAAACCCATAACGATCGGACAACAACCATCCCAGTATCTAGTATCTGTATTATTGGATATACTATGAAGTATATACGCTTTGAAACCATTTAGTTTATTTAATTTGATTTTTGTTCAATAACTCGCGTTCATTATTATTATTATTATTATTATTATTATTATTATTATTATTATTATTTGTAAAATTGAATACCGAATGTGTTCAATAATTTTTTTCTCGCTGCTTTTGTAAAAACTTTGTTGAAAACAGAGTTTATTTTTTAAAATAGTACCATGACGAATCAAGCTCATACCAGTATAGTTATCGGAACTGACTGATATTCATTTTCATTGTTTTCAATGTAAAACACAATTTTTTAGACATGTCATAACTTTAAATAGAATATTGGTACCACAATACGTAACGAACCCAAGCGGTACCGACCGAATTCTCCTCCATGCGTAATGAACCGAACAGATACTGACCAAATTTCCACCGCATCACGCGGAGAAATTCAACTAGTTATTATTATTACTAACTATAATGCGAACTTTGTGAACATTGATTGCTGTCAAATGTTCTTTATTTTTTATTTTTCATTTACACCCCCTTAGACTTTATATAATATACACTTATAACCTTTTTTGTTTTTTACTACCAACTAGAGAACTCCGGTAGTCCTACTAGTTAACTACAAAAAACAACTCTGAGTGAATTACACGAATCCACCCCATGGTTTGGTCCAAATTACGAACTTCATAAATTTCTTAACTGATTCAATCTTACACATACTTTAAAACCAAATACATATAACACAATTCTAGTGATCCTTCTTGAAAATCTCTTTACAGAGAAGTGACCGGAAATGCTGAAAATCTTGATCTTAATTATATTTATGCCCTAATAAGTGTCAAGCCAATAGCTGTAACTATAATAGTAGAAGGAACACCAAACTTAAGATGAGCCCAAAACGTAAGATTGTAGCCACAGTGTTGAGCCCTGCGAGCTTGTTCACACACGATCAGGTTAGCGGCTGACCCGAGTAGTGACAGATTCCCGGCTACAGTGCTCACCCAGGCCAATATCAGCCATGCTTTTCTCTCTTTTTCTGGTGATATAGTAGCAGCCGCTGCTGCCACCCTTGATCCAAGCAACAATACTGAAAATAAAATAAAATATCTGAATAAACCTCTTTTGTTAAAATAACTTACTATTATAACAAAATAAAAATATACTTTAATGAAATGATTAATTGTATATATAAAACTTGAATGATTTACTATAACAAACTGGATTTTATCTGGAACAATCTTCTTATGAGTTTAATCACCATCTAAACATTTGCCATTTGTGAAACATTATGCTCTAGAAAATAATGTAATATATTTATTTATTTATTACTATTACTTTTATACTTTTATTATCATATATTATAAATATGTAATTTGATGAACATGCTACAGGATTTCATCAATTGTCATTTTGTGAAGCATACATATTTTTTAGAGATAGATGCTACGTGCCCCACCACATGCATAATTCTGAGAGTATAGACCCAAAGTTTTGATTTAGTGAATGAGTGTCAAAATTGGGATATTCGAGATTGCTTATTTATTTGTTTTAGACGGAATAAACACTGTTTGTAGATAAACATTTTCAAATAAACAATCCCAAACACCCTATAATGTTAGTATAGGATCAGGATAGAAAGAGTACCTGTTGGCACATTCGAAGCCAGATTTGATAGAACAACTATCACAATTGCAAGAACCGCCACACCACTAACTTTATCAATTTCGGCATAAGGTTCCATAAAGTCCCATATTGCACTCGGGATTCCTGTTCTATTGAAGCCTTCAACGGTGACAAACATCCCGCAAAAGAATACCAATAGTGAATAAGAAACCTGGGTGATAAAATGAATACAAGTCTTAGTTTTTGCTACAAAATAAATACGTAGAGAAAAACAACTGAGTTTTGTTACATAATGCATTTATTATCTTGAAAAAGCTTTCTATTTATATCTTATTGAATGTTATATATATAATTTTTTTAAAACAAGAAATATAGAGACCAAGTATAAAATAAATCTAACTTATTTCAGAAAATTTTATTAAATTCTATGTCAATTTATGTACATGATGCATTAAATTTTGATACCTACCAATGCCATAACCTCCTCAAAAGATAAAGACTAATACTTATGAAACGTCTTCTTTCATCAATATAAATAAAAGTGTGAATGAAGACTTAACAAATATAGTATATGAAAAAATACTAGTTTGGTTATGATAAAACTTATGTCATAATAAACGTAAGATAAAATAAGCATGTTCAAACGTATATTTAAATTTACATGTAACGAATATATATTAATAGCACTTCAAATAAAAGTTAAGGAAAAATAATAAACGAAAGTATCACATCATTGTGTAGGTGGTTAATTAATATTATTTAATATAGTAGGTGGAAATGGAATAAGCAAAAAGAATGGTTTAATTAGAAAAAGAAGCTAGCAAAATGGCATAAAGTAGTTTTTAGTGTTGCATAAAATCTATTAGAATATTTTATTGTTATTACTAAACAATAATACATTTGTTTATCATAGTTAAGACAGTTTATTTATAGAAAAAACTATTCAACAAAAACTGTTTGTGACCGACTCTGATATGCCACTTTTAGAATCCAAATGTTTGAATAGAGGTATACCTTTTCTAAGCATGGTCTAGCATCCTTGAAATCAAGAACCACAAGAGCCATTGCAGCTGTAATGGCAGTCCATGACATGTTTAGTTCTGCCAGAAAAGAAACCAACATTCCTACTGTAATAACATAAACTCCTATCTTCCATAATATCAACTTCCATTTAGCAGACTTCTCATCAATATCCTCCAAACCCAAATCAGAACTCTCTTTCGCGAACCCGTTCATGGATGGAGTCTTTGAACCAACTTTTTCATCATTCTTCTGCAATGATCCGTTTTCCAAAACATCTTTCGTGCCATTTACATCTTTTAAAATTTCATTGTCACCGGAACCAAGTACGCGGTTCCTAAGAGTATTAGCATCTATGTGTCCACTAACACTTGGAAGGCTGTGACTATTCATGGCTTCATGATAAGCATTAAGATCATGAGAATTTTCTGAAGTAAGATGTGACATTGTAGCCGGCGAAAACCTATGCGAATTAACATCTTCTTCGGGGGTTACCTCCATTGGAGGTTCTTCTTCATCCTTCTGAACAGATAACACCTTCCAAAACATGCATAAAAGAATCAAAGCATTTACACAAATGCCCACCAGCATTGCTGCCACAATCCCAAACAAGAATTTCCCAAATGGTATCTTGCTTTGAACTGCTATAACCAAATTTTGAGGGTTACCAATCGGTGTAGCAGCCGATCCAATATTTGCACTTGAAGCAAGTGCTAATAGGAAAGGATGGGGTGGGAGGTTTTGTTGTCTAGCAATTTTGAGTACAAACTCAGTTAACACAACACATGACGTGTCGTTGGTGAAAAAAGCACTCGAAATTGCGGAAATTAAGCAGATTCGACAAAGCAAATCTTTAGGTCCTTTGCTTTTCCATGATAGCAACTTACCTAAGTATTTGAACATATCAGCTCTTTCAAGATAAACACTTACAACCATTGTCCCAAACAGAAGACCAAGAATTGGAAGATCGATAGATTCATACGCTTGATCAGGTGTTAAGACTTGAAAAAGAACCATGAGCATGGCACCAAGTAGTGACCCTGCTGTTCTTCCAATGGGCATGAAAGGGACAGCAGGAAAAACAGCCAAAACCCAAAATACACCAAACGCAATCGAGCCTAGAACCACTTTGATAGTAGGAGCCATAGCCATGGTTAGAATCCCACAATTATTCAACACCCAATTCTCTTGTCAAACGTTAATAATCCTCCTTAAACAATAGTCCTCTTCACATGAGAAAAGAATCACCTAACATCATACAAATGAACCATTAGGAACTAATTATTGGTAAATCATGTATTACAACCAATCAAGTTAAGAAACTAAGTGGCAACTTTTGAACATATTAACAAAATTATAAGCATCATCACATGATCCAAATTGTATCTTATAGAAGATTTCTATCAAACAATGGAGTCAGTGGCGAAGCTTGACACTGAAGACGGGGGGTCGAAAACGTATACCCAAAAACTTCTATACGAAAACTACATATATAACACTACTAAGCGAAAAGTTGGGGGTCGGGCGCCCCCGGCCCCTCTTAAGCTACGCCCCTGAATGGAGTGAAATCCATACATGAGAGAAGAATCACCCTAACATCATGCAAATGAACACTTACCAATTTATGAGTAAATCATGCATCACAACCAATCAAATTCAGCAACTAATTACCAACTTTTCAACATATTCACAAAACACTATAAAATATTAAGATCAATGCACTTAGAACATCTCCGGAACACAAAAACAACCTCGATCAACGTAATCTACGAACAAAAAAACATTCAGAATAGCATGATACTAAACCGAATATTTTTAATTCGATCGATTATGATCCAAAGAACGTAAAACTATTACAGACCTTGAAGAAGCTTGGTTGATGGAGCAGAAAGGTGTGAATCTAATCAGTCAAAGAAGAAGACTAATAAAGAAGAATTTGTGTGTAGAGACAAATTATGGTTCGAAGTTCTTGAGATTTGAAAGGTGGACCTCAGAAGATTAGTCACCATGTGTTTTGTAGGTAAAAGAGAGAGACACATGGACAGATGGTGAAGCAAACAGATTGACAGCTTTTCATGACTACGTCAATAACAAACAAAATAACGAACGAGGCATGCTTTCATTTATTGAACAAACATGTGTAACGAAATTTTCACTAACCAGGTTATGAACAATTCACTGGTTTGTACGAGAATAACGGCCATTTTTAGCAAAACTCATGAAGCCAATATAAGAAAGCAGAAGTTGGTTAACTTACACAAAATAATCTAATATATAGTTTTAGAGTTTCGTACCTCTTAATTTTTGAAAGGGAATTTGTTAGAGAAAGAAAAAGAAAAGGCAATACACACTTGCTTGCATAAATGCGGTCACATTCTTAGGTTTTAAAGAAAAAAGAAACCCTTATACATTCGTATTAATACGGTTAGGTACCCATACTATGTGGTCACATTCTTAGGTTTTAAAAGCATTCAGATTATATACATTATTTTCATCTCTATAATTACAATAAAAATCACTATATTTCTCTCGTATTTTTAATTAAATAATATTTTTTATACCTTTATCATTATCTTTTCTCTTTCATCTACTCATAACCATTTTCTAAAAATTTTAAAAAAATTATAGAGATGAACGATGTTTTTTCATATTCACTCATAATCTCTCATAACCACTATTTATAATATGAAAGACTCTATGGCACAGAATTTGGTGGACAGGATGTGAATGCTTTCAAGAAAAAGAAACCCTTATACTTTCGTATTAATACGTTTAGGTCCCTATAGTTTTCTTTGTTGATATGCTCACATAGATCCCTCCTAAATGTTTTGTTTTCACATCGTTGTTATGCTTGTAAACAAATGGAACGGATACAAATGAGGTGTGTTCGTGTTCGTTTGTTTAACTATAACCAAATAAAAAATTAACGTTTAAATAACTAGGTTTTTTGTTCGTGTTTGTTCATTATAAATGAACGTGTGCATGCAGCATGTTGGTTTTCAGTTGTATTGGAAGAATGGACAATATTGGAAGGAAAATAAGTAGAAGTTGCTTAACTTAACTTTAACAAAAACTTCTAATATATAATATTAAAGTTTCTTACCTAATAGTTTTTGAAAGGGAATTTGTAATAATAATAAAAAGAAAGAAAAGAAAAAGCACTCATACACACTCTCACATAAATGCGGTCACATTCTTATAGATATATTTTTCTATATAGCCCTTATACTTTCGTATCAATAAGGTTAAGTCCCTATACTCTATCTATATGTTAATTATTTTAATGTTCCAAAGCTATGCTTTTCTTTAGCAATATATGAGCGACTAAATTTAACACACAGTTTTTACGAATAAAATGGTAACTACTGATTTAAACATCCAAAATAAAACAAAGTGTTGTCATATATAGATTTATATTAAGAGAGTATTAGTGTTGTGGATTAATTAAATTTATTGTTAGACCGCTCGTAATGGGGCGTGTTTTATAAAAAATTTTCGAAGAAAACATCCAATAACGCCCGTTCGCCACCGGCGTTTTTGGGCGTTATTTTGGAGAAATTTGTATTTCGCGTTTTTTAAATAACGTTTCGATGGGGGTTGACTGGCCAATCACAAACTAGCAACGGCTAGTAACGGCTACTTTAAATTTTTTATTATTTTTTTAACCTTTTACCTATATATATATATAAACTCCTTCAAATTTAAACATCAAAATTCTCTCAAAAACTCTCTCAAAAACACTACCATTTTATAAAAATTGATGGATTCCCTAGTTCTTCATCCACGGTAAATTTTTACTACAAAGAGTTTTTTGCGGATGACGATGATTCCACCAATGAGGAGGTCGAGCAAGAGGAGGTTACGAGTGCTTGTCAACTAGCGGTGAGATATGTGAAGCACTGTCGCCGCCCCGAACCAGAAATTAAAAAAAGAGGTTATATTGAATGAGACCGACGCGCGACACACGATCGTTTGATGAAAGATTATTTTGATGAGGCGCCGACATTTTCGAACCCAGAAATTTTTAGGCGTCGTTTCCGAATGAGTAAGCGGTTGTTTCTACGCATAGTCGACGACTTGGAAGCCAACTACGATTAATTTAAACAAAAAGCGGATGCGAGAGGGGCACTTGGATTTACCAGTATCCAAAAGTGTACGTCGACGCTACGAGTCCTTGCTTATGGAAACACAACCGACATCAACGACGAGTATTTAAAAATGGCCGAGAAAACAACGCGAGACACCTTGGAGCATTTTTGTCTTGGTAAAATTCCTATACTTTACTATAATGTTTACTATTTTTTTTGAAGCTTATGTTTGTGTATGTTTTTTTTATAAAGATATTATTGATTTGTATGGTGCGCGTTATCTTAGAACGCCCACATGGGATGACATTCAAAAGATCTACGAGGTACATTCGACGGAGCATGGTTTGCCTGGTATGATCGGGAGCTTGGATTGCATGCATTGGTGTTGGGATAACTGCCCGACCGCATGGCGAGGCCAACACACACGGGGTGACCAAAAATGACCCACTGTTATTTTTCAGGCGGTTGCCTCACAGGACCTTTGGGTTTGGTCGGCTTACTTTGGCGTGGTCGGGTCATGCAATGATATAAATGTGTTTGAACAATCTCCGTTGTTAGAGGACTGGATTTCTGGCAGAGCTCCAAAAGCGTCGTTTTACGCAAATGGAAACTACTACCCTCATGGATATTATTTGTGCGACGGAATTTATCCTAGGTATTCAATTGTCGTGAAAACGTTTAGTGATCCTATTGATGAAAAAAGAGCATACTTTAAAAAGGTTCAAGAGTCTTCACGAAAAGACATTGAGAGATGCTTTGGGGTTCTAAAACAACGATTGCAATATTTGATAAATCCTTGTCGTGCATGGACCAAGCAAAAAATGAGAGATGCTATGTACGCTTGTATAATCATGCACAACATGATTTTGGAAGACAAAGGAAAGACGATATGCCAGAATTATGTGACAGAAGCCGTTCAAGAGGAGCATCCACAGGCGTCAATGGAAGAAAGAGTGAATAATGCGCGAGAGTTGCGTTACGAACCGTACCATTCCGCGTTAACGGTTGATTTGGTACAACGCGCATGGTCGGTTCGGTATGTACCACCTGGGGGTGAAGAAGAAACGGAGGACGAGGAAGATGAAGTTGGCGAGGGTGAAGAAAGTGAAGACGAAAACTAATGTATTTTTTTTAATTTAGTCGGATTTTTTTTTATTTCTAGTATTGTATTTTTTTGAATTTAATGAAGTATTTTAAGTTTTTAATTAAAAAAAATAATTGTTTGATGATTGGAAGGGGCGTTATTGGCCATTATTCCTACTACGCCACTTTTGCAATAACGCTCAATAATGCCCCTATGCTGACTGGACTGCCGCGTGTCGTAAAACGCCCAAGGGTAGAGGCATTATTCACTAAACCACTACACATGATCTTACATTACAATCACGTCACTGTCATATATAAACTTTACCGTTAACTAAATACTCATTAACAATGTGTTGTAAATTCACTAAATCAAAAAAAAAAAACAAAATAAAAAAATGTGTTTGATTTGGATTAGGGTGGACCCATCATCATCCCCACCTTCTTCTCATTCACAGCGCCAACCCATTTACTAAAGCTCCATTAACTAGAGTCATTAACGGAGTGGGTGGTGTTGAGCCCATTAATAGGTGTTATGACACTCCTCTATTAATCTACAACGTATAGTCTGCAATTGAATTACCTCGCATTCCCGCCTATCTCTTTTATTGCAATTATATGTTTCTCTTAGTTTTTATAAAATATAGTGGGTAAATTTAAAATACTAATTAAAATATCAGATCTATAGCTTTAACATAATATGAGACTGAAATGATTTTAGTGTTGTCATGTGCCTTGATTTGTATATTTTTTAAATGAGTTTATTTTTATGTGGCTTGATTTGTATATTTTTTAAATGAATGTATATTTTTATACAGCTAAGTATAAAAAAGCTAGTCTATCAAAACGTGTGTGAACCCCACCAAAATCATCCGTACGTTTTTATTATAAACCTTTATCCTAAAAATAAAAATAAAAATTCAAACCACAACTTACAAATCAGTATCAATAAATATGATTTTCATGAGTACTAAATTTGATTCATACCGGTTTTCATTGTATGAAAGATAATGCTTCACCCGATTGTGGTTTCTTAAATCATATTAAATATTATTTATTTTAAAATTATTATTATTGCTTAATGTATCATATCTTTTTTAAACAAGTATTGTCTCAAATGATAGCGTTACACGAATATTTGTTAGATTGTGTTAGCTTTATAAAATTGTTTTTGTTTTCTAGAATGAACTAAAGAAGAACATCAACTTTAAACACATATTGGCATTATTAATCATTCAAGAATACTTACAAATTTACAAATCACGAATTTTCAGGAATACTTACAAATTTACAAATCACAAATTATTAACAACCGAATAAGATTACAAAATTAAGTTCAAAGTCGTAGGGCATTTAATTCTAATGAAGATTTCTACTTGATTAATTTTAGTTTGATTTCAACGGTAATTTTTTACAACTGTGAAAACTTGTTAACGCAAAATTTATAAGACCTCATCATTGATATCTTAAGCAAGAAAATCATGCAACTTGCGTTGGACACATGACTTTCAAGAGGCTAAAGGCGATAAATAATTAAATATTTGGTCTTATACTCTTTTTACGTTAATAATGCTCCTAATATATGGTTTTATTAGTAAACTATGAATGAGTTAATGACATTATATGGGAAAATATGTAGGTCTTTTACACCGACTAAAATGTACAGAGCTAACTGTATTTTGAACAAGAGTTAGTTTACATGTAAGAAAGAAAAAAAAAAATAAGATTACCAAATTAAATATTTCAAATTTGTTACATTTTGATATATCGAATTCATTTTATAGTATTAAAACATATTCATGTAATAATATATGAGTTTAAATCTTTCAGTGGTGCAATAATTAGTTTCTCCCATGTTAATTATATTTTCTAAAGTATATGAGTTTAAAACTTTCTTTGGTGCAATAATTAATTTTTCCCATGTTATATTTTCTAAAGTATAATATTTAATTTAACTCAAACTTTTAAGTTTTAATGAAGAAGATGGTAATTCAAAGTCTGTTCAAAATGTCTCTAATAAATGATTTATGATAAGCAAAAGTTGTATTCACGGAGAAATAAGCAAATTAGGGTGAAGAGAGTGGTTACCTATTTAGAATTGGTAAACTATCCATTCATTCAATCAGACACTGTCATGTTAATTTATCTAAATTGTTTATCTAGTGCTTAAAAACGTTGGCGGTGGTTTACCTAATAGGGTTTAGGTAAACTATTTAAAAAAATGAGTGATTGGTTGAGAAAAAATGGACCCCACAACACACCCTCTCTCTCCCCCTTTCCCTCCCTCTCACCGAGTCAGTAAAGGTTCACCGATCATCCATATTCACCGAGCCGTAAACACAGACGGCGGCGGTGTTACCGCTTCATAAACCGCCTTACCGTTGTGTTTACCGCACCACTCCGTTCACCCTTAGAGTTATATAGACAATTGAATATTATTTCCAATCATGTGGGGTTAGCCTACTTATTAGAGTTAATTGCCTCTTGAATGAGAGATGTTCAAATCTAATATTTACCATTAAAAAATATATTAATGTATATTTTTATACATCAACTATCCATGGACATTTGCCATAAACCCTCATCTTAAGCCCACAACCATACAAAAATACTTTTGCACATAAGTCAATAGTATAATTAAATATGCTTTTCAAGATTTATTATTAAACTTGATTCATGCCGGTCCTCACATCTACGCATTACATGGAACATAACGTTCACGCAACTCAGTCTCAGGGTGGTTTACTAATCATCATCATAACTTTATATTCTTGTTATTGCTATGGTTATTATTATTGTCCCGGGTTGAATAATTAGAGTTGTTTATCGAATAATTTTTTTACAAGCTTAAAATATCTTGTTCATAGTAATTAATAATCAATCCGTTTATAAATTGTTTAACATTTGAATTATTTTCGAAGTATGAGACATTTTTTTGTAACATAATTCCGAAATATTATTATCATTATAAATATAAATCTAATATACAAAATTTTATAAAAAAATGTTTTTGATTTAACTCAAAAATATCATTATCGTTAAAGATTTTAAATTAAAGATAAATTTAAAGTAATGGTGAATTTTGTAGGAATGTTTAAAAGATCTAATCTAACCTTAATTATTGGTCAACTTAAAAATACATTTGGTAAGGCACATATTAAGATAAAAATTTTAAAATAAACAATGTTATTATTCTATTATTTTAACCTGATTTAAACAATAATAAGTTTCCTATACCAATAAAAATCTGATAGACAATTTTTTATTACAATTTCATAAATATCACAACAAATCTTATTTTGATTTGTCAGACTCCACAAACATGATAAAAGTTATGTTAAAGAATAATATCAATTATTTAAATATGATACAAAGTACAAACATATTTTTTAGGAATTATATGATGTTGATACGTAACATTTTTTGGAATCCCTTATCAAAAGTAAAATAATACTGTTATTATTATTATTATTATTATTATTATTATTATTATTATTATTGTTATTATTATTGTTATTATTCAAATTATTATTTTTCTTATTATTATTATTATTATTATTATTATTATTATTATTATTATTATTATTATTATTATTATTATTATTATTATTATTATTATTATGATGATGATGATGATGATGATGATGATGATGATGATGATGATGATGATGATGATGATGATGATGATGATGATGATGATGATGATGATGATGATGATGATGATGATATCATCAAATGATAGTAATACACGGGATATTTGTTAAGAACGTGATCGTTATGAAATTGTTTATGTTTTCTAGAATGAACTGATGAATGACATTATATTGGCTTTATTAATCATTCAATAAAACTTACAAAATCACGAATTATTAAAAACAAAGCAAGATTACAAAATTATATTCAAAGTTGTAGAGCTCTGAATTCAGTAAAGATTTTTCTGAATAATGTTAGTTTGATTTCAGAGATAGTTTGCTTTAATCATGAGAATTCGTTATCGTAGAAGTCATCAGACTTCATCATTACTTTGCTAACCAATAGGATAAGATAAAATGCAATATATGTTGGACATGAGACTTTCAAATTTCAAGAGAGTTAAGAGTCAGAAAACCAACGAAAACTAGATTCGATTCGAATATAATACATAAAACTTAAACGATACCACATACACCGCCTCCTAGAACTTTAGAAATAGTTATGATTTTAAATTAAGCGTTTATGACATACGTAAGTTTATGTTCTTGAGCAATATGAATTTAGATTTAAAAGACAAAAAAGTCTATAAAAATTATATCATGTTTGTAGCTAAAACCTAAAAACCCTATCTATCTTTTAGTTTTAATAAAGTAAACAGGTAAAAATGTTTAACTAAACAAAATATATCTTATAATCATAAATATTACACAAAAATCATTCAGATTTATGAGCAAACTTTTCAGGCTACTGTTAATTGGAAATACACACAACAAAGTTTATGTGGACCCCAGTGTGTCCATGTCAGCATTTTTTTCATCACTAGGGGAATATTATAAAAGTTTAGAAAGAATACACGTACCAAAAGATCGATAGAGAGACTACTGCATGCTGGTAAATAGATCCGAGTTATATATTGAGATATTATTTGAAGTGAATAAATAGAACTCGAGTGTTCAGTTTAAAGTAAGATGCATGGAAAAGGTGGTTGATAGCAAACTTATATAGGCATAAGTTTCAGAAAGTGAAGCGAAGTGTGTGTCTAAAATAAAGAACCATTGGTGGTTTCTTCATCATCTTTACACTATATCAAATAAAAATGTGATTAATAATCAAGTAGCTAGCTATAGGATCTCTCTATCTACTTTTTATCTGACTGCTAGCTACCTCTTATTGGCCATACTTTTAATGGAATTCGTTAGAATGTGAGATGTACGGACGAAAATTAGGTCACATCTAAGACCACTCGTAGTGGAAAGGTCAAGTGTACTGTTGTACAAAAAGCTCGCAGCTTAGAGCTCGCTCGGATTTAGTTTGGAAAAAGCTTGCTCGATATGGTTTGGTTTGAAACGTAGCCGAGCCGGCTCGGCTCGGTAAGAAAACGAGCCTAGCTCGGCTCGGCTCGGCTCGTAACGAGCCAAATCGGCTCGGTTTGGCTCGCTTTTTAGCTCGGCTCGGCTTATCTTGGATTATTTTACTTTTAATGTATTTTATTTTTATATACATTATAATATATTACAAAAAACTTTATTATTTACATGTAAATATGATTGTAATTGTATATCTATGACATATTTGAAGGTGGATGACCATGCTAATAAACTTATATTGTATCTCGTTGAAATTTGAAACTTATTTTGTGTTGTTGAACTTGATTTTCGCTTGTAATGTATTAGGATGTACTCATTTTGGATATGCTCTTCCAAACTATCGAATAATATTTTAGATTATTGAACTTTGAGAGCTATGTATTAATTTTTCTTTTTTAACTTCGAGCCAAGTCGAGCCGAGCCAGCTCGGTTTAAAACCAAGCCGAGCCCAGCTTAGATTTGCAGCTCGGTTTTAAATGCGAGCCGAGCCGAGCCGGCTCGGTTTATAATCGAGCCGAGCTTGCCCTAGCTCGGCTCGGCTCGGCTCATGAACAGCCCTAGTCAAGTGGCATGGTCTTGCCACTTCACGCCCAATCACCCGTATTGGAGTAACGGTGAAAATGCCGAAGTTTGATGGAGTTTTTAAAATTTGACCGTTGATCCACTAATAGAAAAAAAGAAATTTATGTTTCCGTTTATTATTTACCTTTTTCACCTATTTAAACCCCACTCAACCCATTTTTTATACTATCTTTTTCACCTATTTTAACCCCACTCAACTCATTTTTTATACACAATTTTATAACCTCCCACTCTTACTTTTTATAAAAACATACTATGTATCAATTATGTCCCCCTTTTGGTGTTCCGTCCCGGCCAACCAACCCATATTCGTATCGTCCGAACACCACCTAACCACTACCAACCTATAGTTACCAAGATTGCAATCCGAATACGATAGGGGGGGGTACACGCAACTATTAAACATGCCGGAGACACAAGCCGAGCGCGATCCCGAGGCCTCTCAATGTGGAAGACGCTCGCATAAAAAAAGAGGCTACTGCTTCTCATGCGAAAAAAGACCTACCAACCTTGGACAGAAGACGAGGAGTACAAGCTCGCACGGGCTTAGCCTGACATCTCAGAGGATCAATATAAATGATAAATGTCATAGGTTTCAAGAGTTTTTCCAATATATGAAGGACAATTGGGGTAGCGGTCAAAGCGATGCAAATATATTAACAAAAGCGTTGGGGAGCTTCTGCGTGGAAGTCCTAAGTTTCAAGTGGTTTCACATACTTGAAGTGTTGGGAGCTTCTACATGGAAGTCCAAAGTGGAGAGAGTCATGGAGTATTTGGAGAGAAACATCGAGTATTTGTCTAAACCGATAGAGCACCTCCAAGGAGACGCCTTGCTCCTAGCTCAAATGCATAGGCAACAAATCTGTGATAAATACAAACTTTAGAGCTTTACTTTTTTAAGCATTCGCATGTTTTTTTAGTACTTTTGCATGTTTTGTCTTAATTTTTTAGTATTTTAATTAATGTTAATGTAATTTTTCTACTTAATGAAATATTATTTATTTTAATTTCAAAATAACAATGGAATTAAAATAAATAATTGGGTGTAATGATTGAACGGGGGGTTATGGGGCATTATACAACTATACTACCTTCTAACTTCAAGCCCGAAAACGCCTCTTGCTATCTGGGATGCCACCTGTCGCATAACGCCCAAGGGAGGGGCTTGATCTTTAAGCCCCACTACACATGATCTAACTAAGTAAATCTATTCCGGTTTTGGCTAAGTGGTAAAAGGCATATAAATAAATGAACCGAACATTTATAAATTGTGTGTGAACTATAAAATGAGAAATTCATTATGTTCGTTTATTTAATAAATTAACGAACATAAACAAAAATTTTGTTCGTTTATTAAACAAACTAAAATGAACCCACGTTTTGTTCGTTCATATATGTTCATGAATATCCATTTATGTTCGTTCATTCATGTTTTTTTTATTTACGTTCGTTATGTTCATTTAAATTATAATAAACACATAAGTAGTTATATTTGTGTAAATATAAACCAAAAAAGCTTTCTAACTACTTATATAAATATAATTATTTAGTAATTTGACTTTCTAATAAGGAGAATTGGTTTTTTAAATGGAACTTGTGGTAAATGATCACTAAATAAATAAAACTAATTACTTATTTAGATGTGTTTTGGAATGAATTGTGATGTATAAGTCTTTTGTTTGCCTTTATTAATACATGTTTGTTTGTATTTGTTCAATCATGTTCATTATTCATTTAGAGTAAAGTACAGTTTCAGTCCCTGGGGTTTACACCCAATCACATTTTCAACCCTCATTTGAAAAAATTCAACACTCCGGTCTCTGTGGTTGTCAATTATTCGCAATCAAGTCCCTCCCACTAACGACCATTAGTTGAACATTGGGATTTAGGTGAAAAGACCTTAATGCTCTTTAGAGACCGAAAATGCAAATCGAAACATCTAGTATGACCGGGACCCCAAATATCTTTAAGCTGAAAAGATGCCCAAGCTTTCCTATCAATTCTCCGATTTGGAAACTCCGGAGTCACCCCAGATATTCCGGTGATGTCCAAGAATAAACCAAATCCACTCACCTTGTTTCCAAATATTCACGAATCAGTCTTGTACAATACTGGAAATAAAACGTGTTTTTGGCAACCTATATTTCGCTAATAGTAATAAAAAACTCAATCGGATCTTTTTCTTCTTTGCACAAATCTTGGCGATTCATTCCAGTTTTGTGTGTGTCGGTGCGAATCTGTACTTATAGTGAACCCCCAGTCGACATCCAAAACCCTAATCAGCCTTAATTCACTTTCAATTGATTGTTACCGAAATTTTGCGTCGAATCAGAGACTCACCGGAATCATTCACCACTGGCTATCTTCTAAACTCCTTTGTTTCTTTACAACCGGTAAGATTTCGTGATGCTTTTTACTCATTTCTCCATCTTAGATTTGATGATATGAAGATGGAGATGAACATGATACGGAGATGAAGATGATATGATGTAGAGGTGGTCCAGTGATAATGATGTTGGTGGTTGAAGGTTGTTGTGGTGGAGGTGTTGGTGGTTGAAGGTGGCTATGGTGGGGGTCTTGGTGGAAGATGGAAGGATTGAAAGGTGCAAATTGAGGCTTTCAAGGGGATGGTATTTGTTATAAGGGTTTACAAGATACAAAATTATCGTATTGCCCTTCATTTTCAAAGTAAAAGGACATAAATGCCCAAGTTAACTAACATTTAACTAACAAAAGTTTGGCACAGGGACTTGATTGCAAGCAATTGACAACCACAGGGACTAGAGTGTTGAATTTTTTTTTTTCAAATGAGGTCTGAAAGTGTGATTGGGTGTAAACCCCAGGGAATGAAATTGTACTTTACTCTTTCATTTATGTTTATTTGTGTTCGTTTATGTATGTTCAATTATTTTTATTCAGTTATGTTCGTTCAAGTCTGTTTGTTTACATTCGCGAACTATTCATTTAGGTTTTGAACGAACGAACATGAAAATGCTCATTTTCTTAATGAACGAAACGAACAAAAACAATTTATTCTATTGTATTTTATTATTCGTGTTCGGTTAGAGCTAAATGAACGAGTACGAATTGAACATGGTCACATTCGTATTTGTTAGGTTCCTTTACAAGGCAAGGTAATGGCTCTTCCCTCTTAGGAGTAGATCAAGTTTCAATTTCTGGCATTGGATAGAATAACATTAATTTGGTCAAATTTAAGAGTATGATTAGAGTAACATTCAGTCTTAAAACTAATAAGTGAATCTATTTAAATTACAATTGCATTAATCATATAAACATTATTAAGGTGTTGTTGGTTTTTAAGAGGCAAAATGTCTACAGTCTGCGGACCACATCTGCAGACATCTGTAAAAGAAGAGGCGAATCAAACCTCTGTATTCTGCAAGAAGAAGGCTGTTTGTTTATTAACGTATGTAGACTTCTAAAATAAACTGGCGGTGTACTACAGACAGTGGTGATTGGTGGTTGTGGACGGTGGTGCTGGACGGTGGTGGTGGGTAGTAGACGTGGACGAGGACGGTGGGTAGTGGTGGTGGACAGTGGTGGTGGGTGGTGGACGTGGACGGTGGGTGGTGGTGGACCGTGGTGGTGTTTAACCCTATGCAGACCTTAGAATATTTTAGAAGTGGTTGAGCCAAGTCTGTACCAAGAAAAGCTCACAGAAACGTTTTTTAATGAAACGTCTTCCGAAAAAAACAAACAGTCTTTAGATGACAATGTCTCTGCGTGGTCTGTGTGGCGCAAACAGAAGAGGTTATGCAGATCTTTTTTAGAAAAACAAACACCACCTAACTTTCATTAAGAAATGCTAAAGTAGGGATGAAAAAACTAGAGCCTAATAAGAATACCTGAAACATCTGGGTCGGGTACTGAGACAGGTATTCAGTATGAAACCCGGTATGGGATTGAAAAATGTCCTAATCTATTTATTTTTTTATTGTATAGGTAAACTTATATATATAGATTGTAATATAAGTTAATGTGGCCTAGTGATCTAATGGTATGGTATTTTTTTCTACAAAAATGGTGTGGGTTCAAATCTATAAAACTGCAAAGTTAGATGGAAGTTAGGTGTACAAAAATGTTGTTTAATATAAAAATTGTAGTATAAGAGATTTTAAGGTGTATAAAGAAATCCATTTACAAGTGTAACACCTCGCAAAATCATGTCCCATAGAATAAAGACACGTGTCATGAACTTTAAACGTGTAATGAATTGATTTCGAGGGACTAAAGTTGACAAACGAATAAAGTATGTGTGTAGAAGGATCCAAAGTATCAACATTTGAAAATTTTGCCTTTCAACGAACCTACATGATGCTTATACTCTTAAACGAATAAATTGTGAAACGTATGAAGCCGTTTACGAAAGAAAATAAAAGTTTACAAGATGCGAGGGTTAAATGTGTCAACATATTAAATTACTACCTCTGAGTGACATTTTAATGAACCCAGGGCTTTGTAACGATTAATTATACTCTCAAGAATAAGTGACAAAAATTTCATGAGGTTTCGATATCGTTTGAGATAAATACGTTAACTTTCATAAATAAAGGGTTAAAAGCGTCAACGAGGCAAAACTTGTGTTTTCGGTTACCCTAGGGGTGGCGCTGCGCCACACCAAAAGCCCTCTGCCGTTGCGCAATGCGACAGCCTAAAACGGATAGAAATCCTGCACAGGTGCAGGTTCAGCAGTGTTTCTTCTCCAATCGAGCTTTAACTTGAAAACTAGGGTTGTTTGATGGTTTTAAAAACCACTTAGACACTTGTGAACATCAGAATTCACCTGGGGACACTTGTAATGATCTAAAGAAGGCTCCATGCACTATATAAAGGCCCTTGATGCAGCCACAATCTTTGCTCATTCAAGTTTTTCACTCATTCTCAATTGCTCAAGCTTTGGAGCATTCTCTAGAGCATCCTGATCATTAAGGAAGCTCTTTAAGTTCAAATTTTCGTGCTAAGGACTCTTGTAAGTGTTCTTGGCTCCTATACTTTAGTTCTTATTAGTCTAAGGACCGAAAGTCAAAGATAGCGTAATTCTGCTTTGACTAATAGTATAATCACTAACGGTCCAGCCATTATTCGAATTGAAAGTGGCTATGTGTTGGTAATTATGTTGGTGTTAAACCCTTAAAAGGGCACCTTCTAATTATCACGTTATCTCAGTCAATTGTCGGGTCAAACTACTTAACAAAAAAGTCAAACGAGTCAGTTTTTGCAAAATAAATCATAACTGATAATGTAAAAGCTATAAAATGCATTTTATCGCTCAAATAACTTGGTAAATAATATAAGAACATTTTTAGGCTTGTTCAACCCGACAATTCTGAGTTTAGGCTCGGTTCACAACCGAAAGTCGCAAAAGTAAACTTTTTCTTTGACTTTCAGTTCTGACCCGATTTAGCTTAGTTTAGTCATGCCTTAGGATTCGTTTGTGACCATGTTATATGTTAGTATAATTCTCTGAAGTTATACTACATGGTCCCTTTGAAATCAGAGATTTCCTGCATGTTCCGTTATTTGCTTAAAATTGACCATTATGCCCTTTTGTTATTAAAAAAAGATTTTTGAAAATGTGAGAGGACAAAAAGTTTTATTACTGACATATAAGTATGTCACAAAAATTTGACACCAGTTTATGGTCTAAAATTAAAGTTATGCAAGATATCGTAAAACAAGACTTTTTGTTAATTAAATTGCATTTTTGGCATAAATCATATTTAAACACAATTCTTGGCACCAAACTTGCTACCCACTGTTATGATTTAATATTTAGGGCTTTTTGGAAATTTTTGTCAAATTTTATACTTATCATAACATAGAGTTCTAGCATGGACTCGGTAACTGACGATAATGCCCTTTTCGCTAATAAAATGAGCTTTACACATCATTTACATGTCAGACCTTTTTCTACTGATTTTATATATTAAATAAAATATTTAAGCAGTTAAGACTTATCAAAATCTCAAATTTCCTTAAACATCCCAAGTATCGTCAATTGCCGACTTTTATGCGAATTAGGCGCATAGTATGGTTTAAAACCATATTTAGCACCTAAGACTTGTTACCTACTGATTTTAAAAATAAATTTTTATACTTTAACAGTAAGTATAAATCTTGAACTCGGATTTTCAATTTAACCTTAAAAGCATATGTGAAATGACCAAAATGCCCTACGGTGCATAGTTTGGCCGTAAATGATTAAACACACATATGTATGATATCTTGCTGATATAACAACATAAATAAATATTTTTACAGAATGTTTTAGACCAAAACCTCAGTTTATGTTTAAACCTCTCTTATAAGCTTTAAAATGACCAAAATACCATTTCGGGACTTAAATTGGTCTTAAATTCATTTGGAGCATAATTGTTGATATCCTATTGATATCACAACATATTTTAAGCATAATAACTATTGGAACTTGTATATGACTCATCCATTTACCCGTTATGCATATAAGCGTTCGGTACGGTTTATGCAACTAGTTTGCATGAATTAGCCGAATCGGGTAAAACTTTATCGTTTTTACTTCAAAATCCAGAATATCTTTAGTTTACCCATTATATACAAGTCGTCATACTTTTCGGGTCTAAATTACATTCCAATCCGGTCACCGCTTAATCTAGCGTTTCGTGCCGTAAACTTTTCTTTAAACTAACCGGTCTAAGTTTATAACCTAAATAAGACTCGTTAGGAATCTAATCGTGACAACCGGTAATTAACGGCTCCTAATTACGCGATTAACAAACATTAGGATGATAATAAGTAGTGTTTAAGATGCAAATTAACTTAATTAGGCCTTTGGAGTGCCTAGAAACAGCTAACCGGCTTTAGAGGGCGTGAACGGTGGTTTACGGAAAAATCTGCTAAATATTAAGCAACAACGAACTGATGCCGTACAAAATAATGACAACGCCGACAAGTATGAATGTTACACGAATATTTTCTGTTTATGAAATTAATTTTGTGAATTTATTGGGCTTCCGTGCGACACAAATGCAAACGTGAACTAAAAACGCGATGGTAGGAAACGCATCGGCAACGAAACGGAAGCGACGGAGACGCCTGTCACCTTCAGAATTTATATTTTACGCTATATGTAGCTCTGTAATGAAATTTTAGTAACTACAGTCGAAACCGGATCAGAAAACGAATAAAAACGGCAACAACACGGTTTTACGCGATTTTTACCGTGATTGACGTACGTACACGACAACCGGCTACCGGCGTACATTTTACGGGATTTCGGCTATAAAATTATACGTCATTATATTTTATAGAGCATGGGTGTGTTAAACGTGGGGACTGGAGTTGTGGGCCTTGGGCCCAAGCCCAAAACCCACCACACTAACCTGCTTATAAATAGGAGCTTAGCCCCCTTTTAATTCTCATTCCCTCATAACAAAATACAGACTTTAAGTCTGTCTCTCCCCTCTCTCGAGCTATACATATACAAACCAGAAAATACACACACAAACTCACCTCACTTTCCTCTCTCTCTTCCGTTTTTTGTCCGGCGACTGGAGATCGGAGCTCCGGCGCCCCGTTCTTCTCCGACGAGACATCTCTGACGTCACACACACCATCCTTATACCCCCTCCAGGTGATGTTCTGATGGCGGAGAACCATCGCCGTACGGCGGTGGCACGGCAGTGAAATAAGAAGAGACAGAGAGACAGGAGAGAGAGAAAGGCGATGAGAGAGAGATAGAGGAGAGAGAGAACCCGACGGTGGTGGTGAGCGACGTCGGTGGCAGAGGCGGTCGGTGTCTCGGACCGGTGGTTTGTGTCTCGATCCGGCCGTAGGTGTCTCAGACCGGTGGTTCGTGTCTCGGTCCGGCGGTAGGTGTCTCGATCCGATGGTTCGTGTCTTTATCCGACGAGTTCGTGGTAAGGCCGTTCTTTTTTTTCGTCTCCTATCTATTTTGAGGTTAAAGGATGATGTTGTTGCTGATTTGTTGAAGATGATGATGTGCTTAATCGGCTGATGGTTTTGTTCGGGTCAGTTCACGGCCTGTTTCGGTTCGGGTCCTGCGGCACAGTTCGGCTCGGGTAACTGCTTGGAGTCTCGGGTCAGATATAGACCTCGGTCAAAACCGAGTCAACTCGGGTCAACAAATACAACTCAGTCAACCACACAGCAGACTCGGTTCAAGGTTCAAGTTTCGTGGTTTGGTTCGGCTAACTCGCTCAACCCAGCCGGTCAACTCAGTTGACTCGGTCAACTTAGTCAACGCCTCGATGCGAAGAATGGTAACGGTTTAACGATCGAGATTAATTATGTTGTTTTTCTAGTTTCAATCTTACGTAAAAATGAGCTCGAACCTATGACAACCCTCACTAAACCAGGTATCCGTACGATTTAATTAATTATTAATTGCTGCTTAATTACTGTGCTTAACTGAAATTGCTGATGAACTGCTACTTGATTTCTAGTACTTGTATATTCCTGCATCATACTTTACATACTGTCACTACATTATTTACATGTTGTACTCTAGTGACAAACATGATGCACAAAAGCACAGTAGCATTAGAACGGATAACCTATTGAACATGCTGACGAAGCCAGCATCAGGCAGACACTGCCTCTAAGGCCTGTATGAGCCAGAAATATTTTACTGCACCCATAGTGAGTGTAGGGATACAAGGGTCGTAGAACTGCGTCTCTAGGAATAAGATATAATGACTGGATGTGCCTAAAACATACTCTAAGCACAAGCCACAGCACTTTTATTAACATACTAGCTTCTGGCTAACTAATAAAGTGCCAAAACATGAGGAAAATATTCCTAACACTTTGAGAAATAAGTTGTGTCACTAAAAATATTATTAACGACACTTTAAAGCTTATTTAAGCACTTTAACGGATTTCTATCCAACCGAACAACCGGACTATACCCGGAGCATAAAAATATTGACATTAACAATATTGGTCTTTTTCTGAGCCAGTTAGGGTCCCTGAATACCCTAACACCCGCATTAGAACGCATCACACCACTAACCGAGTTAACCCCTAAATCTAACCTACTTAACTAAACTTTAATCCAACTAAACTTGTTGGAATCGAACTAGACCCCCCCCTCATGTAACCGGCCCCAACTAGGGGGAAACACCATGGTACACATCTTGATTATTTAATTGTTTGTTGCCTAATATCTTGAAGACATAGTAACCAAAGGATTAAGGGACTTGCTTTTGTCTATAAATACCTTGTAATTGCATGAGAGTTCATTCACAAAATTCATCACAACCAAAACTCTCTCTCTCTTGCCTCCATAGCTACGGCCGAACACCCCCCTTGGTACCCACCCATTTTCGGCTCTTGATCCATTCATTCCAACATCATACAAGTGTTCAAGGTCACGCATAAGGAGTCTTGGAGCTAACAGAAGGCGAAGGACCTCGTTATCTTGCTTTTATCCACCACTTCTTCGCATAGATTCTTCCCTAGCCCCGAGCTAGAGGTATAACACTTAAAACTCATACTTGAACTAATCTAAGGTGGTTAATAAGATTTGTAACGGTTAAAAGTCGGAAACTTGCATTTTGAATCTTTAAAGTCTACTAAATACATGAATCTTGTTGGTTAAAAGCTTAATAATTGTGTAAAAGTTGTAGTATTTGTAAGTTGTGATTATTTAGGCCCGATCTACGTTATGGTAGCTCGGATCACCATTTAACCCGGTTTGGTTAAGATTATGAATCTTGACATAAGCTTGTCTTGAACGGTACAAGGGTTAAAAGGTGAAACTCTACCACACGAGAAACATGAACTTGTGTAAAAGTATTTTTACTTGTAAAATAGTGTTTAAAACTAGCAGATCTACGTATCTGCAAGTGGTATTTTCAAAGGACCAAGTGTCGAGAAAATCATGTTTTCTAAAAGTCGGATAACACACTAACAAGCATGATTTTTACAAACCACAAGTGTATAAACACTTGTGAAATGAAAAGTTTCGACAAAATAACGATCTTTGTAAAAGATGACGGGAAGTTGTAAAGATGGATTTATTCTAAAAACGAGGTTTTTACGAGATTAAACTGTTTTATACAAAGATCCACAAAATATAACGGGATCTACACTATAGTTTCCGGAAAAACTACAAGTTCATGTGATCATGCGATTTACATACTTGTCGACTAGTTTGATGTGTCAGAAATTGTTTGATTGAATCAAGAAGTTGTTGAAATTATTTTGTAAAAGAAAATGATACGCTTGAAAGCGTGGCCACCTCCAGTTACAGGGGAAACTCTGGCGAAATTTTTTTCTAAGAACCTAACACTTAGAATTATTTACAAGTGTTAGAATTATTTTTGATATGTTTTCCAAATATATTTCGCCACGACTTTATTTACAAATATTCGGAGGTGGGATTTTCACAAAACTAAACGTTATAAATATTTATTCGGTAAATATATTTTCACAACATTGTTTATGATTATTTTGTGAAAATACGTAAATATTATTTTTAGAGTAAAAATAATATTTCGAACGATAACAGATCCGAAATAATACAAACGCTTTCACGATAAACATATAAGTTACAACGGTAATTATTATTACCACACGATTACTAAAAGGTAGCTTACTCATTATACGGAAATGATTATGAACGTATATTTTATCAACGTATTATTTTTGGGAAAATTATGTGAAATGGAAATATAATATTTTTGAGAAAAATATTTATATTTGGAATTAGAAATAAAAATATATTAAGTGAGACTTAATATTATAATTTGAACGCACATGTATTAAATCCCCCATCCTTGGGAAGGAGATTAATTACCAAGTACATGCAAAATATAAACACGGAATAGTTGTCTAACTATTTCCCAAAAACCTAAACTATAAAGCTAAGGCACGGCCATCCGTCTAATAGAATTAGTACATGTAGGTCGTCGCACAGCTGACATTCAGAGTACTTGGTAGAGACGCACTGACTGTGAGTTCATGTCCCCCTTTACTCTTAACTGTTTTCAGTTTTCTAAATTGCGGGGGTGAAATACATGTTACTATGATTACGAGTACTTTTACACATGGTATGGTTAGCGTAAGGAGGGTTACTACTTAAATCATGTGAGTGGGTAGGCGCAACTTGAGGCCATTAATCCTCATTGTAGGACCGAGGGACAGTAGCGGTAGATCTATCTGGGTGTAGCGAGCCCAGCCCCAGGCCCTGCATAACGGACCTCGGGGTGACTTTGTGCCCAACGCATAAATCTGCTAGGTTTGAATCTTCCTACTTGCACTTCACACACATCAATGGCCTTGCAAACCATTGGTGATCTCTTTTTCCTTATTTGCTACATACCAGGATTTTTGATAAATACAAAAGTTTATTTACTCACTTACACATGAACTCGCTCAACATTATTGTTGATTTTTCAACTTACATGTATTTCAGGGAATTAAAGATCTGGCACGGTATGGCACGTTTTCCCGCTGCACTAGTTTCCAAGGTCATCCGGGGTTTAGGGAATGTGACTCTTTCCTGGACAAGTCACAGTCCTTAAACTGTGTTTATGTTATGTTTAAGTTGTACTGATTGTTGAACAATGTTATGGTTATTAGGGTGTTTTCCCGTCAAGACAAGGGTATTGTATTTGGGTTTTTAAAACTTAATGGATGATCTTGCATGTTTTTAATTCATATAGCTTTGTTATGATTAAGCTATGGTATTAAGAAGTCACACCAAATTAACCACGCTTCCGCAAAGCCAGGGTGTGACAGCTTGGTATCAGAGCTTTGATCATAGCGAACTAGGATTCTTTCTCGAGTCTAGACTATGATCACTAGGGCTCTCACGAAAACATTTTTACTGCATACCACTTAAGTCCAGATCCAAAACGTTTTTACAAACAAATGTTGAGCACATTTTATTTATTATTTTTAGGCTCAGTCTGGGAGGGTGAGGCTCGGTCTGGGAGGCCGAGGCTCGATCTAATAGATCGAGCTAGTTGTCTAGTGGGACTAGGGAGTCAGTCTGGGAGGCTGGGAGAATTGGCTAGTGGGACTAGGGAGTCAGTCTGGGAGGCTGGGAGAATTGGCTAGTGGGACTAGGGAGTCAGTCTGGGAGGCTGGGAGAATTGGCTAGTGGGACTAGGAAGAGCAGTCTGGGAGGCTGGGAGGCTAGTGGGACTAGGAGAATTATGTGATATCTTACTTGGTAACTTATGTGATTATTTGATTGTATGACTGATTATTTGTGCATACTTGTGTCTATGTTACAGACTCATGGACTCAGCCGGTACTGGTGACTCGGACACCACCGGACCCAGACCTATCGTATCTGATGACCTCCCATCTTCGGAGCATGAGGTGTATACATCTGATTTTACCAGCACGGACGATGACGATTTCCAGCCCTTCGCACTACCCGAGGGTACTGATGAGCCTGCAGATGGCCCTCCTGCTGAGTACCTACCACTAGTAGTGATTCCGGCTCCTATACCTTTAGCCGTTTATCCAGCATATGACTTACTTCTTGACGCCGAGGCTGACGGCGATATCGATCTGTTTGAGGATGAGCCTATCGAGGATGAGATCCCGGACGCAGCCCTACTTCCTGCTGGCGATCTTCTAATGATCGCTGATGCCCCTGCTGAGGACTCACCCGCACATTCACCGGTCCCAGACTCCTTTGAGTCTGTGGCATCCGCACCTTCTCACGAGGTGAGCGCACAACACTTTGCACACGATTCGGATCCTGACCAGGCATCCTCTGCTGCACCTATTCCTAGCTTCGCATTTGACCATGATGACATAGAGGATTCTGATCCCATTTTTCCTCCGGGATTCGACCCGGATCATGATATTGAGTTTATCCCGATGGACCAGCCCATGGAGGATCCCGCTGATCCAGTCGATCCTATTGATCCCGAGTTTGATTTCGAGATGGCTTTTGATGACCATGAGCCTGCCTTGGCTCCTGAGCAGGCAGCTGCTCTAGACCCTATGCCCGAGCATGACCCCGTACATGCTGGCATCCCAGTTGAGCCTGTTCTAGCTGACCCGCCTGTCGATGATCATCTGGAGGGTGATCATGTTGTTGCTGTCGATCCTGTTATTCCTCCACCTTTTGTTGCTGATATACTAGTTGACCATCCTGTTGATCACATTGCACCGGTTCACCCTGTTGTTGCTCCCCCATTTGATCCCATTCCACTTGAGCCTGAGCACGCACTGTTTGCAGACCACATGGATCCACCGGATGAGCATGCACAGCACAGTTGGATACCTGCTGATGAGGATGTTCCGCCTTTGCCCCCTCAGATCCCTATTACACGACATATTGATTTTTCTTTTCAGGTTCCTCAGTTTGTACCTCCAGCGAGGCCTGGAGAGGGTTCTTCAGCCCATCCTTTTGGGCACGTATCGATGTCTAGCCCCTTCATGCCCCAGATGTCATCTGTTCCACCCTCTACTTCACCGTTTCATGTGGCACCGTTTGACCCAACCAGTGAGCTTTTGCTTTGGTCGACACCACCAGTCATGCCACCTACTGATCCTTACCATCCATTTCATGTGGGACACACTATGGAGGACGTTTTGATGTCCTTCGTTTATCAGCACGAGTCACATAAACAGCGTCTCCAGGAGCTTGAGAGAGCTCAGCTGCCACCATGTTCATGCCATGGTCAGATACACTCTCCTCTTCAGCCATGTCGATCATTACCCCCAGATTATGCTGCTCGCCTCTTTACACTAGAGCAGCAGGTTGCTTCTGTCATCCGTACTCAGCGAGCTATGGAGGAGGACTGGCTCCAGTTACATCGCTTGCTTTACACTTACTTTCCCCCTCCTCCACCGCCATCTGTATAGAGCTCATCAGTACTGCTTGTGTAGACGTTGGTGAGAGGACCGCGATTGCTTTTGGTTGCATAGCATTTTGGAGACTACATGATGATACTGACTTTTGACAAATACTTGATGTATTTGACACTGATTTGATATAGCTTTTGGACAGGGGTGATGTAGCCCCTAGTTGATTGATGATTGTATGACACAGTGATGTACTAATACACTTACGTTGTGGTCTCGATATATATGGAAATCGCAGTATTCTCATCATATTTGATTCGCTTGATTGCTTATTTACATTATTATGACATGGGATGTTGTGTGTATATTATTATGACATGGGATGTTGTGTGTATAATATTTGTGACATGGGATGTTGTGTGATTAGTATTTGTGAAATATTGATAACATGAGATGTTATGTGCTATTACTATTACTATATACGTACGCTTTACTATGGCCTGACCGACGTAAACACATCTTTAGAAGATGCCGCCAAGACGTCAACAACAACAAATGCCTACAACCCAGGCCGAACTACAGCAAGTCATTGCTGCTGCTATTGCTCAATATGCTGCCTCTCAAGGAGGAATGAGTGGAAGCAACTCTGGCAACACTGGCAACAACAACAATCCACCTCATGGGTGCACCTACAAACAGTTCTTGGACTGCAAGCCCGTAAACTTTGATGGCACAGGAGGTGCTGTCGCTTTTGTCCGCTGGGCTGAGAAAACAGAATCCGTTCTTCGCATGAGCAAATGCGCATTGGATCAGCAAGTCACTTATATCTCTGGGCTATTTTTGGATGGAGCCCTATCCTGGTGGAACTTGCAAGTACAGACACTTGGCGAAGCTGCTGCCTACGCGCTGACCTGGACCGAACTGAAGGAACTCATGCGCAAAAAGTACTGTTCCCGCGCTGAAATCCAGAGATTGGAGACCGAGTTCTGGCATTTGAAGATGGAAGGCCCAAAGATAGCGGAATATGTTCAGAGATTCCACGACTTGTCGCATGTGGTACCTTACATGGTCACTCCTGAGTTCAAGAGAATTGAACGCTTTATTTGGGGATTAGCTCCTCAAATCGCATGGTGACCTCCTCCAAACCTGCGACTATCACTGAAGCCATCGATTTGAGCGTGGCTCTTACAGAGGAGGCAATTCGTTTGAACAAGTTTGATGAAGTTGAGCCTAAGAAGAAAGAGACTCATGTGGAGTCATCTGGAGGAAACAAGCGGAAGTTTTCAAACTTCAAGCAGGGCACCGGGGTGGTGGTTAAGAAAGGGGAATCGAGTATGCCAGCACAGGATACAGCTAGTGGAAGAAGGAAAGGCAAGGGATATATGGGTACACATCCCAAGTGCAACTCATGCCAACGACATCACTCTGGTCGTTGCGGGGTAAAAGTATGTGAAGCTTGTGGAAAGACAGGCCATTCAAAGGATTCCTGTTGGGCTAGTGCTGGCCGGGGAGGCCAAGGAGGATTTGGGAATAGAAATAACCGTGGTGGTACTGGGAACCGCCCACAAGGAAACAATGGAGGTGATGGGAATCGGATCAATAATGCGAACCAAGCGGGCGCCATGAATCGTAATCAGAGAAACAACCAAGCTGGAAACGATGGTGGAAACGGGCAGAGGCCCGGATGTTTCAATTGTGGTGATCTTGGGCATTACAAAAGGAATTGCCCGGAGTTGAACGAAGCCCGCGGAAGGGTTTTCAACATAGAAGCAAGGGAAGCGCGCCAGGATCCCAATGTTGTCACTAGTACGTTCCCTGTAAACCAACGCTATGCATCCGTTTTATTTGATACTGGTGTCGACTATAGCTTCGTGTCGTTAGAATTTAAGAACATGCTTGGTTTAGCCGCTAGTAAGTTAGATATTCCGTACTCAATTGAATTGGCGAATGGGAAGTTAGTAGAAGCTAATGAGGTGATTCGAGGTTGCGTAATCGAATTGGGAGAGCGTGAGTTCGCTCTAGATCTACTACCAGTCCAGTTGGGAAGCTTCGACGTGGTAGTAGGGATGGATTGGTTATCGAGTAACAAGGCCGAGATAGTTTGTCATGAGAAGGTCGTTCGTATCCCGACCGATGATGGTGAGACCATTGTTGTTCACGGAGAGAAGCGTGAGACGCCGTTGAGGATTATTAGCTGCCTGAAGGCAAGAAAGTGTTTGCAGAAGGGATGTGTTGCCTTTCTGGCACACATTGTAGATAAGAAGGCTGCTGAGCCAAAGATCGAAGACATCCTAGTCGTGAGGGAATACCCAGAAGTCTTCCCAGAAGATTTGCCTGGCTTGCCGCCTCACAGGCAAGTGGAGTTTCGCATTGACTTAGTTCCAGGCGCCGCGCCTGTGGCTAAGGCACCCTACAGACTTGCTCCGTCTGAGATGCAAGAACTGTCGACGCAACTTCAGGAGTTGTTAGACAAGGGATTTATCCGACCGAGCTTCTCGCCTTGGGGAGCTCCAGTTTTGTTTGTCAAGAAGAAGGATGGTAGTTTTCGTATGTGTATTGACTATAGAGAGTTGAACAAGCTGACGATCAAGAATAGGTATCCCCTGCCAAGAATCGATGATCTGTTTGACCAACTACAAGGTTCAAGCTTTTATTCAAAGATCGATCTTTGATCTGGATACCATCAGTTACGGATACAGGAGGAGAGTATCCCGAAGACAGCCTTCAGAACTCGATATGGACACTACGAGTTTCTCGTTATGCCGTTTGGGTTGACAAACGCACCTGCAGTGTTCATGGATTTGATGAATCGAGTTTGTAAGCCGTACTTGGATAAGTTCGTGATTGTGTTCATCGATGATATTTTGATTTATTCAAAGACTAAGGCTGAGCACGAGCAGCATTTAAGAGCCATTCTGGAGCTGCTAAAGAAGGAACAGCTATACGCCAAATTCTCTAAGTGCGAGTTTTGGCTAAGAGAAGTGCAATTCCTTGGACACGTGGTAAACGGTGATGGAATCCACGTGGATCCAACCAAGATCGAGGCGATCAAAGATTGGGAAACGCCAAAGACGCCAACCGAGATTCGGCAATTCTTGGGTTTGGCTGGCTATTACCGCAGATTCATTGAGGATTTTTCAAAGATCGCTCAACCATTGACGCTCCTCACGCAGAAGGATAAGAAGTTTGATTGGGGAATCAAACAGGAAGATGCGTTCCAGATATTGAAAGATAAGCTTTGCAACGCGCCAATCTTAGCCCTACCGGAAGGTACGGATGATTTTGTGGTATACTGCGATGCATCGCGTCAAGGATTGGGTTGTGTGTTGATGCAACGCCAAAAGGTTATTGCCTACGCGTCACGCCAACTGAAGGTACATGAGAAGAACTATACCACACATGATTTGGAACTAGGCGCAGTAATTTTTGCATTAAAGATCTGGAGGCACTACCTTTATGGTACGAAGTGCACAATCTTCACAGATCACAAGAGCCTCCAGCACATATTCAACCAGAAGGAGTTGAATATGAGGCAAAGACGATGGGTAGAACTGTTGAACGATTACGACTGCGAGATTAAATATCATCCAGGGAAGGCGAATGTGGTCGCCGATGCCCTAAGTCGAAAGGAGAGAATCAAGCCCATAAGGGTTAGGGCTTTGGAGATGGTTATTCGAACCGACTTTCCTCTGTGCATACGTGCCGCGTAGAAGGAAGCTCTCAAAGAAAGAAACCTTGAAGAAGAGTATCTCCGTGGGATGGAGAAGTTATTGGTACCAAACAGGGAAGGAATGTTGTGTTTTGAGAAAAGGATTTGGGTTCCTCTGTTTGGTGGTTTAAGGAAGGTTATTCTCGATGAAGCTCACAAGTCGCGGTACTCTATCCATCCTGGAGCGGATAAGATGTACCAGGATCTTAAAGATTATTATTGGTGGCCTAAGATGAAAGGCGATGTGGCTATTTATGTGAGCCAATGTTTAACATGCGCCAAGGTTAAGGCGGAATACCAGAAGCCTTCGGGACTTCTGCAGCAACCAGAGATTCCCAAGTGGAAATGGGAACAAGTCTCTATGGATTTTATTACGAAGTTGCCAAGAACGCCAAGAGGCCATGACACTATTTGGGTAATAGTGGACCGCTTAACGAAGTCAGCACACTTCCTACCTATCCGAGAGAAGGATAATACGAGCAAACTGGCCGAAATTTACATGAGAGAGATTGTTACACGCCATGGAGTACCTCTCTCAATCATCTCCGATAGAGACGGAAGGTTCGTGTCGAGGATATGGCAATCCTTCCAGGAAGCTTTTGGCTCAAAGTTGAATCTGAGCACTGCTTTTCACCCGCAGACCGACGGCCAAAGTGAGCGGACGATACAGACGCTAGAAGACATGCTGAGAGCATGTGTGATGGATTTGGGAGGTAGCTGGGATAAACATTTGCCTCTGGTTGAGTTTTCATACAACAACAGCTACCACACCAGTATTGGTGCCGCGCCATTCGAAGCTTTATATGGGCGCAAATGCAGATCACCGCTCTGTTGGTCTGACGCAGGTGATAGACAGTTGGTTGGTCCTGACGTGGTTCAGGAAACCACAGATAAGATCGCACAGACACGAGATCGCATCAGTGCGGCTCGTGACCGGCAGAAAGCCTACGCGGATCGAAGCAGGAAACCTCTAGAGTTTGAGGTTGGTGATATGGTTTTGTTGAAGGTATCACCCTGGAAGGGTGTGGCACGCTTTGGGAAGCGTGGGAAGTTGAATCCAAGGTATATTGGACCGTTCAGGATCTTGGAAAGAATCGGGTTAGTAGCATACAAGTTGGATTTACCTGCTGAACTAAATGGTGTTCACGATACATTCCATGTATCCAATCTGAAGAAGAGTCCAACACAAGTTACCGTTGCCATTCCCACCGACGAAATTCATGTTGACGACACGCTCCACTTCGTTGAAGAACCTGTTGAGGTCACGGATTGGAAAGTAAACAAGACCCGCCGGAGCAGTGTCAAGCTCGTCAAAGTTCGTTGGAATGCTAGACATGGTCCTAAATTCACCTAGGAGCGTGAGGACCGAATGAAAGAGAAATACCCCCACCTATTTCCTGAGAACCCTGCTTCTACAAGCAGAACTTAAAATTTCGGGACGAAATTTCTTTAACGAGGGGAGAATGTGACAACCCTCACTAAACCAGGTATCCGTACGATTTAATTAATTATTAATTGCTGCTTAATTACTGTGCTTAACTGAAATTGCTGATGAACTGCTACTTGATTTCTAGTACTTGTATATTCCTGCATCATACTTTACATACTGTCACTACATTATTTACATGCTGTACTCTAGTGACAAACATGATGCACAAAAGCACAGTAGCATTAGAACGGATAACCTATTGAACATGCTGACGAAGCCAGCATCAGGCAGACACTGCCTCTAAGGCCTGTATGAGCCAGAAATATTTTACTGCACCCATAGTGAGTGTAGGGATACAAGGGTCGTAGAACTGCGTCTCTAGGAATAAGATATAATGACTGGATGTGCCTAAAACGTACTCTAAGCACAAGCCACAACACTTTTATTAACATACTAGCTTCTGGCTAACTAATAAAGTGCCAAAACATGAGGAAAATATTCCTGACACTTTGAGAAATAAGTTGTGTCACTAAAAATATTAACGACACTTTAAAGCTTATTTAAGCACTTTAACGGATTTCTATCCAACCGAACAACCGGACTATACCCGGAGCATAAAAATATTGACATTAACAATATTGGTCTTTTTCTGAGCCAGTTAGGGTCCCTGAATACCCTAACACCCGCATTAGAACGCATCACACCACTAACCGAGTTAACCCCTAAATCTAACCTACTTAACTAAACTTTAATCCAACTAAACTTGTTGGAATCGAACTAGACCCCCCCCCCCCCCCTCATGTAACCGGCCCCAACTAGGGGGAAACACCATGGTACACATCTTGATTATTTAATTGTTTGTTGCCTAATATCTTGAAGACATAGTAACCAAAGGATTAAGGGACTTGCTTTTGTCTATAAATACCTTGTAATTGCATGAGAGTTCATTCACACAATTTATCACAACCAAAACTCTCTCTCTCTTGCCTCCATAGCTACGGCCGAACACCCCCCTTGGCACCCACCTATTTTCGGCTCTTGATCCATTCATTCCAACATCATACAAGTGTTCAAGGTCACACATAAGGAGTCTTGGAGCTAACGGAAGGCGAAGGACCTCGTTATCTTGCTTTTATCCACCACTTCTTCGCATAGATTCTTCCCTAGCCCCGAGCTAGAGGTATAAAACTTAAAACTCATACTTGAACTAATCTAAGGTGGTTAATAAGATTTGTAACGGTTAAAAGTCGGAAACTTGCATTTTGAATCTTTAAAGTCTACTAAATACATGAATCTTGTTGGTTAAAAGCTTAATAATTGTGTAAAAGTTGTAGTATTTGTAAGTTGAGATTATTTAGGCCCGATCTACGTTATGGTAGCTCGGATCACCATTTAACCCAGTTTGGTTAAGATCATGAATCTTGACAAAAGCTTGTCTTGAACGGTACAAGGGTTAAAAGGTGAAACTCTACCACACGAGAAACATGAACTTGTGTAAAAGTATTTTTACTTGTAAAATAGTGTTTAAAACTAGCAGATCTACGTATCTGCAAGTGGTATTTTCAAAGGACCAAGTGTCGAGAAAATCATGTTTTCTAAAAGTCGAATAACACACTAACAAGCATGATTTTTACAAACCACAAGTGTATAAACACTTGTGAAATGAAAAGTTTCGACAAAATAACGATCTTTGTAAAAGATGACGGGAAGTTGTAAAGATGGATTTATTCTAAAAACGAGGTTTTTACGAGATTAAACTGTTTTATACAAAGATCCACAAAATATAACGGGATCTACACTATAGTTTTCAGAAAAACTACAAGTTCATGTGATCATGCGATTTACATACTTGTCGACTAGTTTGATGTGTCAGAAATTGTTTGATTGAATCAAGAAGTTGTTGAAATGATTTTGTAAAAGAAAATGATACGCTTGAAAGCGTGGCCACCTCCAGTTACAGGGGAAACTCTGGCGAAATTTTTTTCTAAGAACCTAACACTTAGAATTATTTACAAGTGTTAGAATTATTTTTGATATGTTTTCCAAATATATTTCGCCACGACTTTATTTACAAATATTCGGAGGTGGGATTTTCACAAAACTAAACGTGATAAATATTTATTCTCACAACATTGTTTATGATTATTTTGTGAAAATACGTAAATATTATTTTTAGAGTAAAAATAATATTTCGAACGATAACAGATCCGAAATAATACAAACGCTTTCACGATAAACATATAAGTTACAACGGTAATTATTATTACCACACGATTACTAAAACGTAGCTTACTCATTATACGGAAATGATTATGAACGTATATTTTATCAACGTATTATTTTTTAGTAAAATTATGTGAAATGGAAATATAATATTTTTGAGAAAAATATTTATATTTGGAATTAGAAATAAAAATATATTAAGTGAGACTTAATATTATAATTTGAACGCACATGTATTAAATCCCCCATCCTTGGGAAGGAGATTAACTACCAAGTACATGCAAAATATAAACACGGAATAGTTGTCTAACTATTTCCCAAAAACCTAAACTATAAAGCTAAGGCACGGCCATCAGTCTAATAGAATTAGTACATGTAGGTCGTCGCACAGCTGACATTCGGAGTACTTGGTAGAGACGCACTGACTGTGAGTTCATGTCCCCCTTTTCTCTTAACTATTTTCAGTTTTCTAAACTGTGGGGGTGAAATACATGTTACTATGATTACGAGTACTTTTACACATGGTATGGTTAGCGTAAGGAGGGTTACTACTTAGATCATGTGAGTGGGTAGGCGCAACTTGAGGCCATTAATCCTCATTGTAGGACCGAGGGACAGTAGCGGTAGATCTATCTGGGTGTAGCGAGCCCAGCCCCAGGCCCAGAATAACGGACCTCGGGGTGACTTTGTGCCCAACGCATAAATCTGCTAGGTTTGAGTCTTCCTACTTGCACTTCACACATATCAATGGCCTTGCAAACCATTGGTGATCTCTTTTTCCTTATTTGCTACATACCAGGATTTTTAATAAATACAAAGGTTTATTTACTCACTTACACATGGACTCGCTCAACATTATTGTTGATTTTTCAACTTACATGTATTTCAAGGAATTAAAGATCTGGCACGGTATGGCACGTTTTCCCGCTGCACTAGTTTCCAAGGTCATCCGGGGTTTAGGGAATGTGACTCTTTCCTGGACAAGTCACAGTCCTTAAACTGTGTTTATGTTATGTTTAAGTTGTACTGATTGTTGAACAATGTTATGGTTATTAGGGTGTTTTCCCGTCAAGACAAGGGTATTGTATTTGGGTTTTTAAAACTTAATGGATGATCTTGCATGTTTTTAATTCATATAGCTTTGTTATGATTACGCTATGGTATTAAGAAGTCACACCAAATTAACCACGCTTCCGCAAAGCCAGGGTGTGACAGAACCGAACAAAACGATGAGTTATTAGTTAATATTAACTTGGTTTTATTTATTACTTCGTTTATATAAATTGGCTATGCATAAAAATTATTGAATTGATGATTGAATTTTGAAGATGTAATGACACTTTAGTTGTCGGGGCCGTCCAAAAACAGAGGAAACTCTGCCCGTTTTTCGAGAAAATCCGTAAAGTAACGCGTTTTTATTATGAAACAAAACGTCGGATTCAAATAATCTTTTAGTAAAACAAATACAAATATTGACAACACTTCGCAACATCACGAAAACGATAATTTGGATATTATTTTCGACAATGCTTTTATAAAATAAAATGTGATATAATATTTTCAATTCTTTTATTATTTTCGACAATCCTTTCAAGTATCAAACAATACGAAATCTTTTCGTAAAGATAAATATAGTTTATATTTATTTCAAACATCGAACAATACGAAACCGTTTCATAAAAATAAATATAGTTTATATTTATTTCAAATACCAAACGACATGACTTTGTTTTATAAAATAAATATAGTCTTTATATTTATTCCAAAGATCAAATAACATGAATTCATTTTTACAAAAATAAATATGGTTTATATATTTATTTCTAGTATCGAACAATAACGAATTCAATAAATATTGCTTCATATTTGTTTCAAACATCAAGCGACTCGTATTCGCTTATAAAGACAAATATAGTTATATATTTATTTCCAACCACAATAACTCGACGAGTCTTTTATTAAATAAATATAAATTTTTATATTTATTTCAAACGCCTAAACGACACACTATAAATCATATATATCGCGTACGAGTTTGTTACATGATATTTTCATACAAATATTTGTTACCTACACTACAACTTCTCGGGACGACAAGCGATTTTAACAATATATTTATATATTTTGATATAAATATTTATTTATTTTTAAATATCTCGAGAATCAAGTCTTTTCAAGACTTATTAGTTATTATCGACGATAAACGATACTTATCAAATATGACCTAATCGTTTCCTTTAACTTAACAACTTACCGTTGAATCGTTCGATTAGCGATTCGGTAGAGCTCGGTGACACGTAGTTTAGCTACTGCGTTTATTTAGAAACTTATAAGATATTCCGTGTTAGGATTATTGTAGAATGCACGCTAGCGAGTCTCGTCTTTGAAACGACATCACGAAGTCGTAATTAGCTAGCTTTGCACAAGGCAATTCAGGTGAGTTCATTACCCCACCTTTTTATGGTTTTACATCTTTATAAATGTTTTCGGGGTGGAAAGACATGCACGTTTTGTAGAAACATACAAAGTTTTCGATGAACAAAGATTGCATATTTTAGACAAAGCACGTTTGCAAGAACATACGAGGTTTTTGAATGAACGAAAACTCATATTTCCAAATCATGTTACGAATGGATTTCAAGGAACTCAAATGGTTTACGAATGATTCATACTAAAGATACCGGTTTTATAAAACAAATGCGTATTTTCGTAATGTGAATGATTTTCATGGGTAAGGACGGGATCGTCCTAGTTTTAATACAGGGCTGGGTTGGTCTGCGTACGTAAAACGAGACAACCACCAGTGAGTTCATGACTTCGGGGGTGAAGTACATGTTACAACTGTTTACAAACACTATTAATTGGTATGGTTAGCTAAGGAAGGGTACACCTAGATCATATGAGTGGTGGCTATAACACTTAAGGCCATCAATCCTCGTTGTAGGACCGAGGGACATGAGTGATAGATCTATTTGGGTGTAGCGAGCCCCACCCATGAGTCCGTCGAGTGGACCATGTGGTGACTATGTCTTACAGCTGGAAGCCCGGTGTAAAGTCTGCTAGGTTTGATTCTTCCTGCACCATGTCACGTATATTAATGTATTAGCTGTACATTAATTGATATGTTTCCTTGTTGCTTTCATACCGGGGTTTTACAAATTACATACCATGTTTTATACAAATTCAAAGCATAGGACTATGCGGGCATGAAGTCAAAGTCAGGGTGGGCATTGACGGTTATACAAACTTTACAAATACAAGAGTTTACAAATACACGGTTCTATGAACATAATGCGTTACAAATACAAAGTTTCCATATAACTTGAGAAGAAAATGATTTTTAAATTCGTTTTCTCAATAATATTTCACAAACCGATTATTCAAGAAGATTTATTTCAAATCTTTTCCAAAGCAAACTATGAACTCGCTCAACTTTATGTTGATTTTTCTCATGTTTCTTTCTCAGGTTGCATTTCAAAGTTAAGGCACGGTTGGAATAGGAGAACCAAGTGGAGTCGAGTACTTAGTGGGCGTTCATTTTCTAGAAGTCTTAGCTTAATTGCTTCCGCTGTGCAATGAAGATACCAGTCCAGTCACGCCAGCTCTGATATTTTCGGGGTGTGACAGATTGGTATCAGAGCTATAGGTTACAGCGAATTAGGTTTCTGTAGAGATACCTAGGCTCTAACCTCACTTTCCTTTGGGGACTTAGATCATTAAGACTTTGAGTACATACAGAACGCTTAAGACTCGAATATGGTCTCCAACCGTTGCCGAAAACAAAAAGGAGAGAATTTTGTTTTAAACATACGCGAATATTGTGTTTTATGCACGATACACAAAACAATTACACAGAGAACACTAAACTTTGAGAGTTTAGGAAACATGCATTTAGGACCTTCAGAAAACTTATGTTGAAATTCATTCAAGGTCATCACGTAGGAACCGCGATTATTAACTCAGGCACACACTATTATCCATATTGTCTATGATATTTTAACTTCCCGAGCAGGCAGCCTACGCCTAACGAAACGGTAGTGCACGAGAATACATGGAACTTAAATTTTACGTCAACGGATGTCGGAGTACATCACCTTCTATGCGGAACGAAACGCTAGTGCACAGGTATACGTGAAACTTAAATTATACATCAACGGAGGTTGAAGTACGACACTTACGACTTACGGGGCACAGTCTTTGAAAAGACAAGATGGAGCATTTCAGCGACGATACTAATCCTGTTATCGCAAAAACTATCTATCGGGAAGCGGCGGTTTGGCACGCGGTCCTGCAATGACACGAGTCATGCTAAGGAAAAGACGCATGTCTTGGTATTCCCCCTTTCTCATTAATGACGAGTACGATATGTTCAACATTCCATGGTAATGTCACCTAACAACCGGTCATCACATGCAACCCCAGGTAAAGTCCTTAATTTCTTTTATTGAAATTTCGACTTTTGCATCTAGCGAGTATATTTTCACATCTCTACTCCTCTTAATGGTCATTGTATCACGATCATTTCTTTCATTATAGTGAATACTCATTTGCTTCATTTCTCGAAAATTCATATGTTACGCATGCATCGTTTGTTACGCATGTAGTTTCGTTTCGAATAAGCGTTTCATCAATGTTCAAATATTATTTCGCTAAATCTAGTTATTGATTTGTGATTCGAATGACCTGCAATATTGTAATTGTTGGCTCCTTTGTTATCAAGTCAACACATTTTCTTGAAAATTATTTTCTTTTCAAGTTACATACATGGTTTTTCGTTGTGACCATGCCGAAAGTTTTCTTGTCGATACATGTATTTACTGTTGGCTTGCGCCTAAATCAAGTTCAATTATTTAAACTTGTTCATTACACATATTCAATTCAAAGCATCATATGATGTATTGGGAGCATCATATTCAAAATTCATTTTAACAAGTGTTTCATTCGTTCCGAGTCAAAGTAAACTTGTTTGGCATTCAACTCCAATAAATTGTTTGTTGATTTCGACACCTTGTGGTGGTGCTTACACTTATTTGAAGCTTGCGCTAATCTTGTTTACACCTCTCATGCGCGGATTTATTTATTTAATTATCTATTTATTTGTTTTAAATCCGCTTTGATTTATCATAATTAAAGCCATCTTAACACAATCGTGTGATAAGACAATGGTGTCACACCCTGGCTTTTGCGGAAGCGTGGGTTTATTTGGTGTGACTTCTTAATACCATAGCATAATCACAACAATGCTATATGAAAATAATACCATGATGTTCATCCATTCATTCAAGTTTAAAAAGTAAAACACAACAACATTGTTTTAAAAAGTCGACACGTCAAACCGAATACAACCATGACATAAAGGAAACATGTTCAATGACATAACTAAAGACATGAAATAAAAACACAGTTTAAGACTTGTGACCCGTCCAGGCAAAGGTCACACTTCCTAAACTCGGATGACATCATTATTGATGTGCGTGAAGTGTATTATATTTTTAGGTATATATTTTATGCCCTTTTTACACTTTTTAGCCAAGTTTTAAATTTATAAAACACGATATTTACTAACACTAAACACACATATGGGCAAGTGCACCCATCGTGGACGTAGTATAGTGTTGGTAAGATACCGAGGTCGTCCAAGGACACAAGAGCTTTTAGTACCGGTTTATCCTCAACGTCTAACCAAATCAAAATGTTAGAAAAAGGTTTTAAACTAAGAAAATAAAACTAACTAAAATGCTGAAAAATAAAATAAAAATAAAAACAGATAGACAAGATGAATCACTTGGATCCGACTCGTATGTAGTGTAACCTTTGATTATTTTCGCACTTTTACACTTGTTTAAGAGATTATCTTAGTTATTGTAGTAGGCCCCTCTTTTGAAGGCGACGTTACCCTCAACCCAGTAGTTTGAGTCAGCAAGGATACAATCCTAAAGGGTCAGATTATTGAAAGATAATTAATTAAGTTATTAATGCATAATGTGGTAGGCCCTTCTTTTGAAGGCGACATTACCCTCAGCTAAGTAGTCTGAGTCAGCAGGGATACAGTCCTAAGTAGCTGGGTTAAAGTTTTAATAGTAGTTTAACTTATGAGGGGATCAAAGAGTTTGGACCCCCGCCATCCAATACCTTTGGGTATTGAAGGAGGTCCTACTAAATTTGACCTAAGTCCTTTGTAGGATCTATACACTGAACAATGGCAAGACTCTTACCAAACCGTTCCCTTAACCCCCGACCAGGTAGCCAACATACCTCCATATAGATCGTGGAGATATGAATGGTGAAAATATTTTATTTTATATAGACAGTAAAATAATGCCAAGACATCACGGACAAACAATAAGGAAGAATCACCTTCAACATAAGAAACTAGTAATTAAAGTCATTAATACAAAACCAATTAAAAAGTGCAAAAGATTAAAAATAAAAAGTATTACACTAAACACTTGTCTTCACCAAGTGATGTAAGAGACTTAGGCAAACATGGCCTTTGATTGTCAAGAACTCTTACGATCAATCTTGGATCCCGAGACGACTCACACACTCTGTGATGGACAATGGATGATGGTGGTGGATGATGGATGATGGTGTTGTGATGGTGGTGGGTGGTGAATGAAGTGTGAGAGAGGTGGTGTGCCAAGGGATGAGTTGCAAGAGCTTCAAACACTCCTATTTATAGGCTGAACAGAAGCTCGGGCACGGCCCCGTGTCCACTGGGCACGGCCCCGTGTCCGCTGGGTACGGCCCCGTGTCCATCTGACTGTCTCTCTTCATTAATTGTAATTCGCAATTACAATAAATGTGCCTGCAAGAAGTTGACCACGCCCCCGTGTTCGCTGGGCACGACCCCGTGGTGGGCAACAGAAGCTTCTATGAGTTTGTCTTTTCTGCTGGCACTTGGGCACGGCCCCGTGCTCACTGGGCACGGGGCGTGTTCAGTCTTCTGTCTTCTTTGTTTTGCTTAGGAAGATGCTGTCGGGGGGTTGGGCATGTCACTTTTGTTCCTTTTCTTGTATTTATGTCAGATTTAGCTGTCTTTTTGCTTCTTTTGTTATTTTGAGCTCATTTAATCCTGAAAATACAAAAGGAAGACAAAGGCACACTTTTTCCAACATTAGTACTAAAAAAGGGGTTAGTTTTAAGCCACAACTGATGTAATTTATATGTTGCATTTTGTGCATATCAAATACCCCCACACTTGAATCTTTGCTTGTCCTCAAGCAAAACTCTTTATAATGTGGCTTTATTGACTCCCAAATGGAATGGGTAGAAGAGAAGGTTTTTGGGCTTGTCAGAGAGTGTCGGGATTTCCAAGACTATTTAGGTTTTATTTTTATTTATTTACAATCCTATTCGTCATGATTTATTAAAAACGTTTCTTAAGATAAATTGCTTATTAGGGCATAACATACTTCTTTAAAATTCCATTTATATACAAGTTCATATACCTCACGGGGGAATCACTCAACACTCGGCCGAAGGTGTATTTTTAGTGAATCACTCGAGAGCGGCATGGAACTTACTCCTACCATAAGCTTGCCAAGCAATCAATCCTCCTCCTTTTTAACTATATACCTTTGTAAATATCAAGAGGACTTTTTGGGTGAAGGGTTAGGCTTGGGCTAAAGGTGGGTGGTTGGGTTAGTGGTTAGTAAAAGGGCGAAAAGTAGCAAACGTCGGTTTTTGAAAGACTTTTTATTTTTCACATTTTTATTTTATTTTGATGAACCAATTGTTTCAAACAAAGTTATTTTTGATGAACTTGTTTGTTTGTTTGGTTTCATCAAAATATATATATCTATTATTATTATTTTATTTTTTTTGGAAGAGTCGTTAGAAAACCGAACGTTGTTACTAAAAGAAAGGGTTTAAAAATAAAGAGGTTTAGGTGGGTAAAAAGGGTGATTGTTTTGGGTTAAGAAATGAAAAGGTTTAGGCTCAAAGGGGTTAACTAGGGGGATTTTGGGTAGGTGGTAAAAAAATGAAAAATAATGGTGCAGAAAGAAAAGGGTTAGTCCTAATGCCTCCATCATTTACTTACTCGGCTTTAAGTTGGTAAGGACCGGGAATGTATTGTTGTGGCAAGTTCTAGAGTCGTACGAACCAAGCGGCTATTCACACAAGAAACGAAAAATGAGCATTTAGTGTAAAGATATGTACTTTGTATGCTCGATAAAGGCTCAAAACTCACTTTTGTGGGAAAGGGTTTTTTATGTGATCAAGTATATATAATCAAATTTTAACTAAGTTTGTCATGCCTTTTCATAATTTTCTTATGTTGGTTCTTTTTATCACGACGCTATCGGTTGTAAACTTGTAAAAATATAACCTTGTTAGAACTTGAATTTCCAACTTAAACTTAGATAAGTGAAAAAAAAAATGAAAATTTTTGAAAAAAATTTGGGGTGATTAGCGGTTCCAATAGAGTTTTGTGTAAGGCTTGTTATTAGGACTTGCAAGATTCAAGGTTTTAGCATCCCCCCCCCCCCACACTTAAATTACACATTGTCCTCAATGTGTCCCAAAAATAAGTTTTTGGGTTGATTGAATGTGTAAAATGGTGTTAAAAGCAAAATTTTTGGTTACTTGCATTCTGGACACGGTCCCGTGTCGGTTGGACACGACCCCGTGTTCAATTGCCAGTAACGAAAACTTACAGAAGATGGACACGGGGGCGTGTTGGCTGGGCACGACCCCGTGTCTGGCAAAAATCTACAGAAATTAAACAAACAGTAGATCTGGGAGGTGGGCACGGGGGCGTGTCAGCTGGACACGACCCTGTGTGGACAGTCTGCAAGGCTGAAAAACTTTAGTAGTACTAATGTTTAGCACTCTAAGCCTTGTTTGTACCTGTTTTATCAGTAAATACCACACCAAACAATACCAAACGTCCTAAATTACCAAGTTAAACATCCAAACCATCAAGTTAAAAACAAAAGCAGTAAATAAAAATAAGTTAGGGAAAGTAAATTGTTCAACACTTCGGCACACAGGCCGGAAACTATTCGATAGAAACGGATTTAACCTGTGGGATCACCAACCAGCCGCTCCTACTCCTGCTCCACCCGCCTAGTCCATGTCTTCATCACAGTCATCACCTCTTTCCCCATGCCCCGCCATATACTCCCGGATGCTTCCGATGTCATCTTGGATATCGGTGATGTTCCTTTCAGTGGCTCCGACCCGGTGGTATGTGTTGTTGGCGTGGTTGTAGGTGTTCCTGGTGCACATAAGGTTTTCCTGCAAAAGATCATGTAAACTCTGAAAGTTAGGAAAACCACCTCCTTGTGAGGAGGACTGGCCTGGTTCACTGTGGGGTTGGTACTGGTATTGGGGAGGTGGAGCGTGAAGGACTAGTGCCTCTTGCGGGTTCCATGCATGACCTTGCATCCTCTGAAAGCTTACCGACCCGTCTTCCGCCTCATAGATTAGGTTCATGGAGTGACAAATGTGTATATCAACCGTCCTGACCATGGGCTCCTTTCAAAAGACCTAGGTATGCGCGTGAAGTGCTTGAAGAGGCGGTACACCCATCCCCCGTAGAAAATAGGGGTTGGTGCATGAGCAAGCCGGTTCAGATGCATGTTCCGGAGTAGGAGGAATGGAACATCAAGGGGTCTTCGGGTGTGAATGCAGTGGAGGACTACCAAATCTCTCAACCCAACAATGCCGCTGCTGTCATGTCTCTGACTAAGAGAGTAAGCAAGGAGCCTATGAATGTAGCGATAGAGCAGATCCCTTAGCTTAGTGCTCTTAGTACTGCTCGGATTGTAGAATCCTTCCCCAATCTGAGCCCATGCGGCTTGGCGTGCGTTTTCATCCAACTCTCGCATTCCCCCGGTGTTTTTTCACTTCCCGAATCCTCTTCAGTATACATCCCCACTATTGCCCCGAATTGCGCCTTAGAGATCGAGTACCTAGTTCCACCACACCGAAATGCAACCCCCTCATTGTCGAAAGGGTCGCACCTTGAGTTAAAAGTGAAGGTGTTGTAGAACTCCATGGTGCACTCGTGTACCGATCGAAGTCGAGTGGTTAGGGCAACCCTTAGTGGGCCGGTAACGAGGTTGTTGAACTGGTCAAGTTGGTTCACCATGGCTAAGAGGTCCGTGCAAGCTTGTCTTGGGTATTCTTCGGGTCTTGTTTGAAGTATGTTATATCTGGCCCTAGCATCGAACTCATTTGCGTTGAATCTTGTGAACTTCTTCGACATCTGAAAGAATACACCAAAAGTTAGCACGAAACAGTGAGATTTTCGGAAGAAACTGCAAACAGTGAGCTGGACACGGCCCCGTGCTCAGTGGGCACGACCCCGTGTCCAGGCGTCTGTTACTCAAAAATTGCATTTTTCAACCCGGTCCCGAAAATCTGAAAATTTTTGGCCAAGGAGGTGCGGTATCCCCCGAAAATGAAACCCCAAGTGCCGTTTTTTCCAAAACAAACCGTTTACCCTTTCAATTTCATCTTTTTCGGTTCAAAAACAAGGGTTTGGGGTTTTCATGAGAAATCGGCCAAATCTATCAACAATACAAGTGTATTTACTTCCCATTACACTAATCTAAACTAATGCTAACAGATTATTGCAAAAATTTGAGGTTTGATCCGGATGAACTTTAAGAACCCTAGATTTTTCCCCAAATTTTGATGTTTTAACTACATGCAAGTAACTAATCTAACTACTAATGATGATAGAATCATACCTTGATGTTGTTAGAATGAGAGGAGCCGTCGAAAATCTGCGGAAAATCGCCTGAACCAGAGCGTTTTTCGGGGAAACGGGGCGTGTGGAATGGTGTAACTGATATGAAAAGAGGGTTTTATCCTGATAGTTGTGCGGACACGGCCCCGTGCCGAGCAAAGTTTTTGGAATTTTTTTAAGTGCTCGTGTGAGTGCCCTGTTTTCCCAAAAACTTGGTTAAAAGACTTACCGAATTCGATGTTTACCCACTTGTTCGTAACATACCAGGTATGATGTGGATGCCTTTATTTGTCGACCGTTTGAAGCGAGATCTCTTCCTCTTCATCCTAAATGGATCCTTGATAGAGTTTCAGCCGTTGGCCATTGACTTTGAATGGTATTCCATTCCGAGATTTAATTTCTACTGCACCGTGAGGAAAAATATGGGTGATGGAAAAAGGTCCTGACCACCTAGATTTTAGTTTGCCCGGAAATACTCGAAGTCGTGAATTAAACAATAGAACCTGATCTCCCACTCGAAATTCATTAGGTTTAATGTATCTGTCGTGTAAATTTTTCATTCTTTCCTTATAAATTTCCGAGTTAGAGTATGCATAATTCCTTAATTCTTCTAATTCATTTATTTGACAAAATCAATTTTTACCTGCAATTTCTAAATCCAAGTTTACATTTTTTATTGCCCAGTAGGCTTTGTGGGCTATTTCTACTGGCAAATGACAACTTTTTCCATAGACGAGCTTATATGGGGTTGTGCCTATAGTGGTTTTATAAGCAGTTCGTAAAGCCCATAAAGCATCATCTAATTTATCGGCCCATTCCTTTTTATTTAAACCTACGGTTTTTTCAAGTATTTGTTTTAAACCTCTATTAGTCACTTCGGCTTGTCCGTTTGTATGAGGGTGATATGCTGTTGAGACCCGGTGATAGACCCCATATCTTGTTAAGATTTTTTCGAGTTGATGGTTACAAAAATGGGTACCTCTATCACTTATTAATGCTTTAGGTGTTCCAAAATGAGAGAATAATTTTTTCAGAAATCTTACCACTACTCTTCCATCATTTGTTGGAAGTGCCTCGGCCTCGGCCCATTTAGACAAGTAATCGACTGCCACAAGTATATATTTGTTTCATTTTGACGGTGGGAAAGGTCCCATGAAATCGAGTCCCCACACATCAAAAAATTCACAAACGAGAATGCCATTTTGTGGCATTTCGTTTTTGGAAGAAATATTACCTGATCTTTGGCAAGCATCACATGTCTTGACAAGACTTTGCGCATCTTTATAAATGGTTGGCCAATAAAATCTTGAATCAAATACCTTTCGTGCGGTACTAGCAGCACCATGATGTCCTCCATATGGACCTTCATGACAATGGCGGAGAATTCTCGTGCTTCGTTGCCATGTACGCACCTTCGGATGAGTTGGTCGGCACATATTTTGAAAAGATAAGGGTCTTCCCAAAAGTAATGCTTTACATCAGCAAAAAATTTCTTTCTTTGGTGATGTGGCCATCCTTTGGTGACTATACCGCTAGCTAAGTAGTTAGCGTAGTCGGCATACCATGGTTCTTGTCTACATTCCGCCATTTCCAGGGACTCTGTTGGAAATTTTTCGTTGATTTGCTCGTCCCTGGTTGCCTCTAAAGCTGGGTCTTCTAGGCGCGAAAGATAATCTGCGGCTGTGTTTTCTGCCCCTCTTTTGTCTTTAATTTCAATATCAAATTCTTGGAGGAGTAGAATCCACCTGATCAAACGGGGTTTTGCATCTTGTTTCTTGAAGAGGAATTGGATGGCTGCGTGATCTGTATAGACTACAGTTTTAGAAAGAACAAGGTAAGAACGAAATTTATCAAAAGCAAATACCACAGCTAGTAATTCTTTTTTAGTGGTTGTGTAATTCTCTTGTGCATCATTAAGTGTTTTACTAGCATAATAAATCGGGTGGAAATGCTTTTCTTTTCTTTGTCCCAAGACTGCTCCAACGGCAAAGTCACTTGCATCACACATGATTTCGAAAGGTAATTTCCAATCCGGCGCTATCATGATAGGTGCATTGACTAGCATTTCCTTGAGGGTTAGAAATGCTTGATTGCAATCCTTGTCAAAGATGAAAGGCGCATCTTTTTCAAGTAATTTTGTTAGAGGTCTTGAAATTTTCGAAAAGTCTTTGATAAACCGTCTATAAAATCCAGTATGTCCTAAGAAACTTCTGATTGCTCTGACGGAGGAGGGTGGAGGTAATCGAGAAATTGTGTCCATTTTTGCTCGATCAACTTCCATTCCTTCGCTCGAGATCTTGTGACCGAGTACTATTCCCTCTGTTACCATGAAATGGCATTTTTCCCAGTTAAGGGCGAGGTTAGTTTTCTCACATCGGGATAGCATTCGTTCGAGGTTATCGAGGCATTGGTCGTATAAATCTCTAAAGATAGAAAAGTCGTCCATGAAGACTTCCATTGTCTTTTCTATCATATCATGGAAAATGGCCACCATGCAATGTTGGAATGTTGCAGGGGCATTACACAGACCGAATGGCATGCGTCGATAAGCAAAAGTTCCGTAGGGGCATGTGAAAGTTGTCTTTTCTTGGTCTTCAGGAGCTATTAGAATTTGAAAGTAACCTAAAAAACCATTCAAGAAACAGTAAAATTTATGATTGGATAATCGTTCTAACATTTGATCAATGAAGGGCAAAGGAAAGTGGTCTTTCCTTGTTGCTTCATTTAATCGTCTATAGTCTATGCATACTCTCCATCCTGTGACGGTTCTTATTGGTATTAATTCATTCTTTTCATTAGTTATTACCGTCATACCTCCTTTCTTTGGGACTACTTGGACGGGACTCACCCATGGACTATCGGAGATAGGATAAATAAGTCCGGCGTCAGGTAGTTTGATGACCTCATTTTTAACCACTTCTTGGACATTTGGATTTACTCTCCTTTGTGGTTGTATTACCGGTTTGTAGTCATCGTTCATCAGAATTTTGTGCGTGCACATGGAAGGGCTTATTCCTTTTATACCTACAAGCTTCCAAGCGATCGCATTTTTATGTTTTTTCAAAACCTTTTGGAAGTTCTTTGAGCTCAAGGGGCGGGTCTTTAGGCGACTCCTTATTTTGGGGCTCATCTAGATCAAGAACTTTAAAGGTTTGTTCTATGGCGACCTCTTCTTCAACAAAGTGGTCAATCTTTTCACTTATATCGGGTGGCTCATCTTCATCTTCAATTAGGGGGTCATTGTTGCCAAAAGGATATTTCATTGAACGCTCAAGATCTATGCTCCTTTTGAATGCCCCTAATTGAAGAGGTAGATTATTAAATTTCCGGTTTTTTCAAAGCTTCGTGAGTTTTTACAAAAGGTCTTCCCAACAGTAGAGGAGCGTCATCGAGGATGACAAAGTCGGTTGGAATAACCATTTGATTTGTTTGAACCAAGACGTCCTCAACTACACCGATTGATTTTATTACTCTCCGGTTAGATAGAAAAATGGGTATTTGAAGTGGAGCAAAATCACTAATACTTAATTTTTCGAAAATGTATTTAGGCATTATGTTAACACAAAGATCCCTATCAATGGTGACGTTACTAATAAATGACTTTTGAAAAAAAAACATGGAACCGGTGTGATGTTAATTTCAAAAGGGTCTTCTTTTATTAGCGAAGTTTGATCATTAGTTAACTTAACACTTACCATTTCTTCAATTTTAGTGTTTGTGTTTAACTCTTTTAAAAACTTAGCATGAGTTGGTACTAAACAATGATTTTCGAAAGAAGGTGACAAGAGATTAAATTCTTCAAAATTAGGCTCTTCTTGAATTTTAACGTTATCGGCCTCACCTTTTTCATTGTTTAGCTCATGTGTCGGTTTTTCACTTATTTGTTCTTCCATTTTTAACTCTTCAACTATCGTTTCTTTATTTAATTCTTCTCTTGCGCGGGACTCCTCTTCCCTTGCGCGAGATTCTTTTATGCACCGTTCGAGAGTTTTAATGTGTTCTAATATCCTATCGGTCACTTTGGTGGTAGAGAAAGGATCGGGATCCTCAAAGCTTGAATCCGGTTGTTCGATCCTTGGTTCCTCATAGTACTCATATGAAGTAGATGGTTCATACCATTGTTCTTCATTATAAGTATATGATGGATAAGGGTCGTAATTTTGTTCTTCATAGTACTCATATGAGGTGGCTTGTTCACGCCATGGTTCCTCATAATAAGTGTATGAAGGTGGTGGTTCATATCTTGACTCCTCAAAGTATGAGTATGAAGGCTCATACCTTGGTTCATCAAAATATGAGTATGAGGAAGAAGGTTCATACCTTTGGTCTTCATAGGATGTGTATGAAGTCGATGGCTCGTACCTGGGCTCCTCATAATAGTTGTATGAATTGGATGGTTGAAATAAGTTACAATATTGTACCGAGTGCGGGTTTCCACAATTAGTGCAATAGTCTCTCATGTAATAATCCTCCTCATAGGTGTAGTTGTAGCCTCCTGAGTATTAATCCATAGGGATCACTCAACAGACCACAACTGAGTCTCAGGACCAGAAAACAAGAATAAAGACGGAAACAGAGGCTGGACACGGCCCCGTGTTCAGTGGACACGACCTCGTGTTCAGGGTCTATATCTGGGCGTTTTAATAAAAGTTACTGGTCTCGTTGAGCACAGGGGCGTGTTCAGTGGACAAGACCCCATGTTCAGACTCTGTATCTGGGTGTTTAATGAAAAATATGCAGCACGACCCCGTGTTCAGGCTACTGTAAATGCAAACTAAACTAAAATGCAGAAAAATGTGCGCGCGTTTTGAAAAAGTTTTGAAAAACAGATTAGGCCGTCAATTTTAAGCTTTCTTAAAATCCTTGTGTCCTCGGCAACGGCGCCAAAAACTTGATGTGCCTGAAGTGTATTATATTTTTAGGTATATATTTTAATCCCTTTTTACACTTTTTAGCCAAGTTTTAAATTTATAAAACACGATATTTACTAACACTAAACACACATATGGGCAAGTGCACCCATCGTGGACGTAGTATAGTGTTGGTAAGATACCGAGGTCGTCCAAGGACACAAGAGCTTTTAGTACCGGTTTATCCTCAACGTCTAACCAAATCAAAATGTTAGAAAAAGGTTTTAAACTAAGAAAATAAAACTAACTAAAATGCTGAAAAATAAAATAAAAATAAAAACAGATAGACAAGATGAATCACTTGGATCCGACTCGTGTGTAGTGTAACCTTTGATTATTTTCGCACTTTTACACTTGTTTAAGAGATTATCTTAGTTATTGTAGTAGGCCCCTCTTTTGAAGGCGACGTTACCCTCAACCCAGTAGTTTGAGTCAGCAAGGATACAATCCTAAAGGGTCGGATTATTGAAAGATAATTAATTAAGTTAAATGCATAATGTGGTAGGCCCCTCTTTTGAAGGCGACGTTACCCTCAGCTAAGTAGTCTGAGTCAGCAGGGATACAGTCCTAAGTAGCTGGGTTAAAGTTTTAATAGTAGTTTAACTTATGAGGGGATCAAAGAGTTTGGACCCCCGCCATCCAATACCTTTGGGTATTGAAGGAGGTCCTACTAAATTTGACCCAGGTCCTTTGCAGGATCTATACACTGAACGATGGTAAGACTCTTACCAAACCGTTCGCTTAACCCCCGACCAGCTAGCCAACATACCTCCATACAGACCGTGGAGATATGAATGATGAAAATCTTTTATTTTATATAGACAGTAAAATAATGCAAAGACACCACAGACAAACGATAAGGAAGAATCACCTTCAACATAAGAAACTAGTAATTAAAGTCATTATTACAAAACCAATTAAAAAGTGCAAAAGATTAAAAATAAAAAGTATTACACTAAACACTTGTCTTCACCAAGTGATGTAAGAGACTTAGGCATACATGGCCTTTGATTGTCAAGAACTCTTACGATCAATCTTGGATCCCGAGACGACTCACACACTCTATGATGGACAATGGATGATGGTGGTGGATGATGGTGTTGTGATGGTGGTGGGTGGTGAATGAAGTGTGAGAGAGGTGGTGTGCCAAGGGATGAGTTGCAAGAGCTCCAAACACTCCTATTTATAGGCTGAACAGAAGCTCGGGTACGGCCCTATGTCCGCTGGGCACGACCCCGTGCCCATCTGACTCTCTCTCTTCATTAATTGTAATTCGTGTCACACCCCCAAAATCCACCTGCGGAGCATCACCGCTTGGGAGCGTGACTGACCAGGATCAAGCCACCAATCATATTGAACCATGTATAAAGTAAAAGTAATTGTATTAAACCAAACCCATCCATATGAAAGGTGTTCCAAAACATAGGTATCATATCAAAGTTTAGCGGAAGCAAATGCATAACAGCCCAATCATAAATAAAGTGTGTATTTTGTCAAAATGTTCAAATCAAAGTAAACACGATCCTTGTCCACAACGACCGTGCCTCCCTGTGCAAGCTCCAAGTACCTAACGTCCTGCAAGGCATGTAACAGAGGATCAACAACTAGTTGAGCGAGTTCACAGAAAGTAAATGCGTAATAGTAAGTTCATGAGCATCAGGTGGCTCTACTAGGCCGATATTGGCCCATATTATTTATCCACTAGACTATGCGTAACCATAAGTGTTCTTCACAACCGAGAACAGTAGCGCGTATGGGGTTTACGTAGGTTTTACGTAAGTATCCTTCACAACCGAGGATAGGAGTACGCGGGGGTTTACGTAGGTTTTACGTAAGTGCCTGACACAACCGATGCAGTAGTGAGTATAATAAGTTCACGTAGGTTTTACGTGAGTATCCTTCACAACCGAGGATAGCGAGTGGCATAAGTATACGTAGGTTTTACGTATGTGTCCTGCACAACCGAGGATGGTCTAGTAACAGTGTATCTAGTCAATCTCATTCCTTTAATCCCATTCCCAAGCCCTTGGGAATCCCATGCCTTAGTAAGGGTGTGAACTCACCTCGGTTTGCTCGGTATGATATGTTACGCACTCACAAGTAATCAGTCAAATCCTATTGTGTGCACATATAATAAATCAGTTCATGTTCGTATTAATACGCAGGTAATTTATATCATAAGGCGTTTGGCAGTTAACATCATGTACCACATACGATTGAGTTCTTGGTTGATACGAACAAGGTTATTCAGTAACACAATTTGCGGAATCGTCGTGTTTAAAAGGATCAACATGTTTAACATAATAACATATTTTCACAGAACTACTACACTTATCATAGTTTACATGCATAACTACGTTACATACTTATCAGGATTTCATGCATAAGATAATTGAGTTAACCATTTGTAGAACTGCTATTTAATGTGTTTGCTGATGAACATAGTTAAGTTAAACATGTATACATTAACATCGGACTATAAGCCTTTATCCAAGAGCTCTTGTAGTTGCTTTGACAGTTCTTCCAGTTCGGTTGGAGCTAAACGATACGGTGCGCGAGCTATAGATGCTGCTCCTGGAGCTAGCTCGACTTGAAATTCGACCTGACGATGAGGCGGTAGACCTGGTAAATCTTCAGGAAACACCTGAGGAAATTCGCGTACAACTGGAATATCCTCTATTCTTTTCTCTTTCGAAGCTGCATCAGTAACCAGTGCCAAGATAGCAGTATGACCCTTTCGTAAACATTTCTGAGCCTTCAGGAAAGAGATGATGCCAACCACAGCACCACTCTTGTCGCCTTGAACTTCGAGAGGTTCCTTTCCCGAACGAGGAATACGAATGATTTTCTCCTTACATAGAATCTCTGCCTGCTGCTTAGATAACCAATCCATGCCGATGACAATGTCGAAACTACCCAGAACTATAGGAATAAGATCGATGGAGAAAGTCTGACCAGCTAAGACAATGATACAACCCTTAATTATCTGTGTGGCCTCTACATTTTTACCGTTTGCTAACTCTACAACATGCTTGGTGTTTAGGGGTGTGGGTGCACGTTTTAACAATTTACTCATTTTCAAAGACATATAGCTCGTATCCGCACCCGAATCAAATAAAACAGTAACATAAATATCGTCGAGAAGAAACTTACCCATAACGACGTTGGGATCATTTCTGGCATCACCCTGCCCCAACACAAACGCACGACCCCTTGCCTCATTGCCGTTGTTGTTCCCACCATTGTTGTTGTTGTTACCATTACCCTGATTGTTGTTATGGTTGTTGTTATTCTGGTTCCTGTTCAGCTGAGGGCAGTGCCTTTTGAAGTGACCCTCTGCGCCACAATGAAAACACCCTTTGTTGCCCTGCTGTTGATTCTGCTGTGCTGGTGGCTGCTGCTGATTCTGATTCGCAGGTCGAGGGCTTCTACAATCTTTAGCCTCATGACCCATCTTGAGGCATCTTTGGCAGCGACCCTTGTTACACTGGCCACTGTGGTGTCTGTTGCAGGTGTTGCACTTTGGTAAGTTCCCTCGATACCCGCCCTGCCTGTGGCTGCCTGAGGAGTGCTGACTGGGACTCTAGTAACTGTCTGTCTTTCGTTGCTGAACCTGTGACTGCACTGAAGCTGATCCCTTGCTAGAATCCCCATCCCATTTTCTCTTGTTTTCACTGGGAGTAGCAAGTGTAGTAGAAGCAGTAGCGGTAGCAGTAGCGCTGATACGTTTAGGCAGTCTGTTCTGATCCACTGCCTGGTCTGTGATGCGATGAGCGAGGCGCTGAATAGCCTGAATGTTGTCAAGATTAGCCGATGTCACATGGCTCTGAATTTCTGGCGCCAAACCCTTGAGATACAACTCAATACGCTTGTATGGAGGGTCCACCATGGTTGGACACAGCACAGCCAACTCGTTCGACCTCTTGGTATAAGCCTCGATTTCTGACCCAGTCATTTTCAAATGATACAGCTCGTCTTCCAACTTATGAATATCTTCCCGAGTGCAGTATTCGTGTTTAATCAGTTCCTTGAAGTCATTCCAAGGGGTGGCGTTAGCAGCTGCCAACCCTAGGATCTGCACTTGTGCGTTCCACCAAGTTAACGCGATCCCTTCCAAAGTACCAGTGGCATACTTAACTCTGCGAGCCTCAGGGCATTCACACATCTCGAACACAGACTCAAGCTTTTCAAACCAGTGGAGGAGTCCAACCGCTCCTTCAGTGCCACTGAACGTGCTAGGGCGACAATCCATGAAATTCTTGAAAGTGCAGACAGGCTGCTGCGCGTGTTGACCTATTGTGTACGAATAGGACAAAGTTAAATACGAGAGTTAATGTAGGATCTAAAGATCCTAGCGTGAGTCTAAACTGCAGGGTATACTACCTGCTTGAGCAGCTGCAAGTGCCACAGCAACTTGTTCATTAACGAAAGCCGTCAACTGGGCTTGGGTCATGTTGATTCGTCCGGCCATTGATCTTCACATCAAAGGCAACATAAGTGAGAAAGGTTCGCGAATAGTGCGATGACAGAAGAGTGTAAGCACGTAAGTGTTCTCAAGCAATAACAAGTAGTGAGCAAAGTAATGTAAGCATACTACGAGCAAAGTTCTATGCAATTCTAGCATGTAGGCAATAAACATAAACCTTATTACCTAGGATGTTGAGTCTTGCACGTGGAGCGAAGCGTCGTTGTGGATCGTTGAGAGCACTGTTCTGGTTATAGTCTGGTTTTAATAAAAACGTTTTCCCATATTAAAACCAAGTTCTCTATAACCAATGGCTCTGATACCAATCTGTCACACCCCCAAAATCCACCTGCGGAGCATCACCGCTTGGGAGCGTGACTGACCAGGATCAAGCCACCAATCATATAGAACCATGTATAAAGTAAAAGTAATTGTATTAAACCAAACCCATCCATATGAAAGGTGTTCCAAAACATAGGTATCATATCAAAGTTTAGCGGAAGCAAATGCATAACAGCCCAATCATAAATAAAGTGTGTATTTTGTCAAAATGTTTAAATCAAAGTAAACACGATCCTTGTCCACAACGACCGCGCCTCCCTGTGCAAGCTCCAAGTACCTAACGTCCTGCAAGGCATGTAACAGAGGATCAACAACTAGTTGAGCGAGTTCACAGAAAGTAAATGCGTAATAGTAAGTTCATGAGCATCAGGTGGCTCTACAGGGCCGATATTGGTTTCTATTGGTGGGGGCTTCCCATATTATTTATCCACTAGACTATGCGTAACCATAAGTGTTCTTCACAACCGAGAACAGTAGCGCGTATGGGGTTTACGTAGGTTTTACGTAAGTATCCTTCACAACCGAGGATAGGAGTATGCGGGGGTTTACGTAGGTTTTACGTAAGTGCCTGACACAACCGAGGCAGTAGTGAGTATAATAAGTTCACGTAGGTTTTACGTGAGTATCCTTCACAACCGAGGATAGCGAGTGGCATAAGTATACGTAGGTTTTACGTATGTGTCCTGCACAACCAAGGACGATGGTATGGTAGTCTAGTAACAGTGTATCTAGTCAATCTCATTCCTTTAATCCCATTCCCAAGCCCTTGGGAATCCCATGCCTTAGTAAGGGTGTGAACTCACCTCGGTTTGCTCGGTATGATATGTTACGCACTCACAAGTAATCAGTCAAATCCTATTGTGTGCACGTATAATAAATCAGTTCATGTTCGTATTAATACGCAGGTAATTTATATCATAAGGCGTTTGGCAGTTAACATCATGTACCACATACGATTAAGTTCTTGGTTGATGCGAACAAGGTTATTCAGTAACACAATTTGCGGAATCGTCGTGTTTAAAAGGATCAACATGTTTAACATAATAACATATTTTCACAGAACTACTACACTTATCATAGTTTACATGCATAACTACGTTACATACTTATCAGGATTTCATGCATAAGATAATAGAGTTAACCATTTGTAGAACTGCTATTTAATGTGTTTGCTGATGAACATAGTTAAGTTAAACATGTATACATTAACATCGGACTATAAGGTTCCCCTATAAAATTCGGACATTAAAGAGGGGGTTAAAAGTCGGACCTCAATAGCACAGAAGTCGGACAAAGCCTTTAAGCTATGAAACTCGGACAACAGTGGTGGGGGGGGGGGCTTAAAGTTCGGACAGTGGTTTTGGGGGGCCAAAAACTCGGACAAGCAGCAACAATTACTAAAACTCGGAACCCTCTACTGATTACTAAAGGTCGGACAAGGAAAACCAACAAAACTCGGACCATGTAAGGGTCTTAAAAGTCGGACCCTTTTGATATTTTCATATGAAACTCGGACCATATCACATATCCAAAACTCGGACATCACAATGTGTTTAAGGTCGGACAGGATATACTATCTAAAAGCTCGGACATGATAACATAGTAATAAACCTCGGACATGATAACATAGTAATAAACCTCGGACATGATAACATAGTAATAAACCTCGGACATGATAACATATTAATAATCCTCGGACATGATAACATAGTAATAAACCTCGGACATGATAACATATTAATAATCCTCGGACATGTTTACATATATAAAGGTCGGACCTTTAAATCCTAAAACTCAGACAAACATAGTTCATGAATTTTCAGTTTCATATTAACAATCGTAGCAGTTACGTTCTCTACAATACCATCAGTTACGTTCAGCGATCCAAACCCTAGTTTCATACATTCTAACAGGTCTCTACAGTACAATCATCCATTATCAATCGATCATTTTAACAGGTCGTGTATTTTTAATCACCAAGCAATACTTACTCCATATTCAACATTATTTCACCATTATTAGAATGAATCACAGTTACAGAACTAGCATGTGAAAACTAGGGTTTACAAGAATCACAAGAATCAAGCATTGTTAACAATCCAACAATCAATAAACAATGATTACACAATTACCTTGAATGGTTCTAGAGAAAGAGAGGAATCGAAAGTGATGAATGCCTTGTGCCAATGATGGTGGTGATGATGATTGCTAGGGGATTAGAGAATTGCAAGTACGTGTTTTGGTTTTGAGAGAATGATTAGTGAAAGAGGGATTAGGGTTAAGTATCTCTAGAATTTCACTAATTACCCTCTACCTCCCTAAGTATCATATTTTACACATGTACACCATCTCATAACCATTTCATAGTTTCGCCACCAAGTTTACATATTTGACAAGTTTATCACAATTAACACATAACCATGCACAATCACACAATACGATTCATTTCATCAAAACGTACATAATTCCATAGCAATTAATTGTGCAAATAATCAACTAGACAATACAAGAACGTGCAATAAATGAGAAATGGAAATCTTGGAAATTCAAGTTGTCACAATTCGCAATTACAATAAATGCGCCTGCAGGAAGTTGACCACGCCCTCGTGTGCGCTAGGCACGGCCCCGTGGTGGGCAACAGAAGCTTCTATGAGTTTGTCTTTTCTGCTGGCACTTGGGCACGGCCCCGTGCTCACTGGGCATGGGGCGTGTTCAGTCTTCTGTCTTCTTTGTTTTGCTTGGGAAGATGTTGTCGGGGGGTTGGTGTAAGTCCCGTATTACCGGATCTTTCAATGATATCAAACCTAATCTGGTGAGAGTGCGGAATCCAATCATAAGATGATTCAAGATAAACTGAAAACGATAAATAACAAGAACACCAAAATCACTTTTAACTCACACACGTTTCGATTACTTGAACAAGCAAAAATGTCTGGTATGAGTACACCACTACAAATCGCCTCCCCTTCTCTAATTCTCTAGAATTGTGTAACTGAGGCTCCAAGAAGTTCACCCCTAAAACAAGTTAAAAACTTGTTTATATACATAGACAAGCCCACTTCCCACATGGGCTTCCCTTGGGCCTGCTTGGCCCACATGGCCTAAAGCTTGGCCCAAGTGACCTATAAAGGTCCAAAACCTAATATAAACTAACCCGGTAAGGCCCAGTTCGTAACCATAGCCCGATGTATTAATTTGATGCGCCAGTCTCACACTTTAGGGCCTAACAATCTCCCCCTAGACTGATGCCATCAAATTGTCTTCATAACATGAATTCAACAACGTCTTCAACGAAGTCTATGGTCGTCACTATGCTGCAGATGTTGTGGAAGTGCTTGACTTCTGAACTCACAGCACTGGGTCTCTTTCTTCAGCTCTTGTGGTTAGCTTCATACTAGGATCATGATCAGCATTTGCATGAAAATCTTATCAAAAAGAATGTGAGGGGAGGATTCTCAGCAGCTGTTTTCTTCTTCAATCTTTGTCTTTCAAGCAGGTTCACGGTACTTCTTCAAATGCACTTTCATTGTCAGACGGCGTTTCGTATCCGGTTCTTCTGACTCAGGTACATCTTGTTGTTTTGATACTTTAGGCTTCTTCAGCAACTAACAGCATCTCAGTCTTCATCAACCCCTATTCTTGATTGAAATCAAGTTCTGCACATGCTCACAAACTCATAAGCAAACATTTCTTATGCAACAGGGAGAGTACCATATGAACAATAGGTACATCCAAGTACTTGTACTTGGATTTCACAGTTTAAATTCTTTCAACATTTGATGATCAGTCAAATCTTCAAGAACGGTTATATTTTTTATTTTTAAGAAAACAAATAAACACTCTATTTTTGGATTTTTGGTTTTATAGAAAAGCAAGACACTATTTTTGTATTTTTGTATTTTTAAATTTTTTTATTTTTAATTTTTAAGAACTAAAAACAAATGAAAATCAAAATATAAACAACTACCATAATATACAATTACAATTGCAATGGGATCAAAATTCGTTCTCAGACAGACTAAGGAACACTTTTCAGTATGAGCCTAATCAAACTGGTCTATGCGATTGCCAATATGTTTGTCCACTTAAACTTTAACGCTCAACTTTCAATTTTCAACTTCGTGATATGCTTAAGGTAATATTATACTATTATACCCGTATGTCCCATTCCAAGGCATATCCCCACGATCAAGGTAAGCACAACGATTCATCTTAGCAGGTAAGTATACTGATGTCATCCTTTTTTATTTACAACGTTAGACCATTGGTGACAGGTCAGTACTTTCGTACAGCAGAGCGACCAATGATTGTGTCCAACGAGGGAGAGGCAAATACCATTTTGGTACGAATTTGGCTCTTTGAGCATTTGGAATTTTCTCATTTTGAGATTTGATTCCTTAGTGTTTTTGTCCTCTTTGGGATATTTTAAGATATCCTGACTGTGTCTAGGTCTGCATATAATCTGATTTATCATGTTTTGATTTCTTAACAATGAACACCCAAATAAATACTAATCAAATCCCATAAATATAAACATCACACTCTATCATGCAAGTATCTTCCCTACCACATATTTCACAAGTCCAATCCAGATTTCTGAAATCTTAACTGGGAATAGGTTGAGAAGAGAACATAATAGATCTTTTGCAGAGATGGTATAATATACAGATCAAATGAGTTTTTCTCGATTTGACAAAGGTTTCTTGGGGTTTCTTTTGGGCACTTGAGGGCCTCTTTCGGGTATATTAGATCTATAGCGCGATAACGTACAGCTAGGTCAGCATGTATCTGGATGCAGCAGAAGCTGTCGTTGCCTAGCACCTCCAGGTCATCATATATCTGAATGCAACAGAGGAGGTACACGACTTTTTTCAGAGAAGATTTCAGAATCAGATCAAAATTGTGTGTATCGGGACAACATACAGACATTCAAATAGAAATGAGCTAATTCCAAGTGACTTTCTTTCATGGGGTCATGTACCATTTTAGTTCTGAACAGAAGGACAACCAAGATATCCCCGGATGATTCAACAATATAAAGACCCAAAACCTCAGATGTTGGCTATCTATCAATGCAAGATTTAAGACCATGAAATCATACGCCGTTGGTATGTTACCCACATGGTACATAGTTCGTTATGTTTATATCACTTAGTATCTTTTATCATGTTGAGCGTCAAGCCTATCGACATATCGCAGTAGATCCTAGTCTTTTCAGCTATGGCACCTTACATGTGTTAGTCAAACCCTTTAACACGAACATTTATTTCACTTCCCATATCATGTAATTTTTCTTTTTGGCTTTTTCATTTTTCTAATGTTTTTGTGTTTTTCTCATTTTCTCCCCCTAAAGCAATACATATATATACAACAAACTCTTTTTGTATTTTTCTTTTCTGAGTTTTCTCCTCTTAAACTCTATATCTATCTATATGTTCCTCTCTCCCCTAAATTTGTGCATAAATCTTGTATTTTTGCGCAAATTTACCATTTACTAGAGAAAGGACACTTTAAATACAAAATAATAAACTAAGAAAGAGAGAAAATATTTTTGTTTAACCATTCTATCATCAGATTAAAGACTAATCAATATTCAAATCAAAGTACTGAATTTAAGTTGTACCTTTTGCTGATCTTATCTTACTTCTCTTATCTCCTCCAAAAGAAACATATCATCTGTAAAAAAAATTTAACTTTTTGCAACAGTGAAATGTTACCTGTTTTATCTCTGGAACAACCGATATCAACATTCCAGAGATTATCAACAGCTCCTCCTTAGTTGTTCCTGAAAGATAAGGAGATTAGTAAGACATGGGTACCCAGGCCATCGTGGTCCTGGGATTACCTGAAGCATCAAAATAAGACACTTCCTTTAAACATAAGTCCCCTTTAGTTTCAAGGATTGGAGACATTGCTGCTTTGGATTTGGGTTTCCAAATCTGTTTTGGTTTAACAAGCGTGTTTGTTGCCTTCGGTTAAGCAACTTTAGCTGATTTAGGCTTGTTAGTTTTAGAAAAACGTTTTTGTTCTTGAACAACCTTGCGTTTGTTTTTAGCAGCGTTCCAATCCCCATCAGAAGGTTTAACCTTGGGATTCACATTCTTCATTGCCTTAGGTGATGATACCTTCATTGGCTTAGAATGGTAATTGTCCTTTGGTGTAACCCTCTGATTTTTCACATGATAGGGTATATAGGGACGGTGTGTGCAGTTTCGAGCAATGTGACCAGCAATGCCGCAATTGAAGCATGTTTGTCTCTTCATGTAGAAAGCATTCTGATCAGCTGGATTTGCTCTTGCAGACCCTGAAGGATGAACCGGTCCTTTCTGTGCTTGATTTCCTTGCACATTTCTTGCAAACGATGATGAATTGGGATGTCTGTACTTGTCGTTTGCAGGGGCCTTCTGTGGTGGAGATTTCTTTTGATTCTTCTTGCTTTGCTTAGACTGCAAGTCTTGTTCAAAAATCTCACCAGTCTTTTAGAAAGCTTTGTTAGCACAGTCAAATGCATATTTATCACATTTTCCATTACAGACTGGCTTAACAAAAGCATTTTTCACATTACGAGCCTTTTGCTGACTATTGCTGCCCGTTGAGGACTGTGGAGAGCCTGATCGTCTGTGATGTTTAGGCTTCTTATTTCCGCGTCCTTTACCTGCTCGCTTCGGCTCTTGTTGCTTGATCTGAACCTTTTCATAACTAACCGAAGGTTTAGATTGTTCAGCTTGTGCACTTGGAGCCTTGTTCACATTAGCCTTCACTTCTTCCTTCATGTCGTCAACTTTGACAGAATCGGAGAATTCTGATTTATCAGATGAAACACCAGAAACTTCAATAGAAACTTCAGCTAAATCATTAGACGAATTATCAGCACAAGATGGTTCTGCACATGACACCCTTGAGCTGAATTCACTAGAATCAACTGATTCCAATTTCTCAGAATCAGCTGCTTCAGGTGATTCGCCTTTGGAATCAGATGGTTCAGCTGGCTCATTCGTTTCATTTGCCGATTCAGTCTCTGTTACATAAGTATCAACGTTTTCGCACAAATCATCAGGCCTGAAATTAATCACAGAGCGAAAAACTGATTTTAAAATATCAAACGTCGTAATAGAGTCTAGATTAGCTTCATTTATTAAATTTTCAGAAGCATTAGACTCTGATGCTTGTTCCTCCCCAGCTACTTTTTCAACCGTTACTTCAACTACTTCATCTGCACATGTAGAAGAAGCATTAGGATCAATTGTACCCTTAGCAACAAAATTTATTGGAGGAGTCGCTCGTTTATCAACAGGTCTGCTGTTGATTGATGACTTATCAGTTTCAGGACCGTAAGCCATCTTGTCCTCATTCATCAATTCCTCCCCAGTCATGGGTAAATATGTGTAGTTATCATTGTAAGGAGGAGGAGCCTAATTGTAACCCAATCCACACCCTTTCTTTTTCTTATATGCAAGCTGTTGATCACACAGGTTTTTGACTAGTTTACTGGAAGAATCAAATTTTTTAATATTGAGTTCATTTATTTGATATCTATCTCTGATATCTTCCAGTTCTTTAGTCAAAATGCATACCTTCTCTTGAGCTTCCAAAAAATGGGCTGTTTTTACACTCACATCATCCTTAAGTTTGATGATGTCTTTTCGCTGAGCTTAAATTTTTTCTTTAAAAAGTTTTTCATTATTAGCTAAAGTGAAATTTTTCCTTTTAATGTCATTATAATCTTCGATTAGCTCAGCGTTGTGTATTCAATAGGCTTCAACCCTTTCTCTACACTCAGGAGTGTAGAAAACAGAAAGTACATCTTCAACAGTCATTTCTTGAACCACGGGTTTGTGAAATATGAATGCCATAATTTCAGTGGGCGGTTGATGCTTTTGTTCTTTTCCTCAAAACACAAACCAAACGAGAACCCGTGTACTCGATAACTCAAACCCTTTCAATCGAATGAACCTGCTTTCTGAATCACACCACAAAACCTGTCAAAACTGTTATCACAAACAAACAAACCCCTTTTTTTTAAATCTTTAATTAGAATATATTTTATTATTATTATTATAAAGTAATACTTATTATTATTATTATTATAAAAGCAATGATTATGTAATTATGATTCAGTGATTATTATTATTATAATAAATATTATTAAATCAAAAGAAAGACACTGTCTTTCTTCTTCTTCGTTTCAACAAAACCCTAATATCAAATATCAAATTCTTGTTGTCGTTCAATGTGCCAACAACGGATGATGAAAGGAAGATGACTGGAGAAGTAGTGTAGATCGGAGAAGAAGATCGGAGAAAACGGTGGTCGGCGTTTGAACGGAGACGAAGATGATAATGTCTGATGATTACTGGAATGATCAACAGACTGGAAAACTTGATCTCGAAAACGTCGGACTCGGAATCAGCAAACTCGAAAGCAGATCGATGACGATGGTGAACGATGAAGAATGTTGATTGAGTAGTAAACGACAAAGAAGGTGGTGATGATCGATAATGATGATGGAGGTTGCGACTGGTTCACGTTTGGGAAGATGATGAACAGTGATTGATGGGTCAAAACCTGGTGAGTGACTCGAGACCTTGGTTGCGACTCGTAATCACTAGAAACCGTGAAAGTTTAACTCGAGACCTTGGTGTATGACTCGAGACCAGTGAGTGACTCGAGAACTTGGTGTATGACTCGAGACCAGTGAAGTTTAACTCGAAACCTCATAAACAATACTCGAAACTGTGATGATTCGAAACCGTCAAGTTGTGTCGAAACCTTGGGTTGAAATGATGATGATGAGTCGAGACCGTGTGGAATGGAGGTGATATATACGGAGGTTGCGAGTCGGAACGACGTTTGCGAGTCGGAACGGTGCGAGTCGAGACCTGTGGAAGGACTCGAGACCTGCTTTGTTGAAGTTGAGAGCTGTGTCCTTAAAAATTGGAGTCGAGACCGCTGCTTCCTTAAAAAAAGGAGTCGAGACCAGTTGTAACCAACCCAGGGAATGACTCGAAACCAGGGAGATGAAGATAGAAACAGATAATTCGAAACCGTGAAGTTACTGTGTTGGATTTAAAAATTTGAAAATTATAATAATTGTTTTCAAAACACAACCTTTTAAAAGTCAAACAATAATTCACGAAAATTTTGGGATTTAGAAGACTTTTGGAAAGATTTTAGTGAATCCTTCAAAAATTTCGAAAATTTCGTTTAACTATTAACAGTTTGCAAAACAGATCAAAGAACCAAAAATGGATATTTTCTAATCAAAACCTGATGAACACAGTGCAGAACGCGAAGAACACGATGAATGATCTTGGAGATTTTCAAAAATTTCTTCGAAAAACTTGAATATTTGATATCAAAACGAGCCTAGAACAGGTTCTACTGGCTCTGATACCACTTGTAAGTCCCGTATTACCGGATCTTTCAATGATATCAAACCTAATCTTGTGAGAGTGCGGAATCCAATCATAAGATGATTCAAGATAAACTGAAAACAATAAATAACAAGAACACCAAAATCACTTTTAACTCACACACGTTTCGATTACTTGAACAAGCAAAAACGTCTGGTATGAGTACACCACTACAAATCGCCTCCCCTTCTCTGATTCTCTAGAATTGTGTAACTGAGGCTCCAAGAAGTTCACCCCTAAAACAAGTTAAAAACTTGTTTATATACATAGACAAGCCCAGTAAGGCCCAGTTCGTAACCATAGCCCGATGTATTAATTTGATGCGCCAGTCTCACACTTTATGGCCTAACAGTTGGGCATGCCACTTTTGTTCCTTTTCTTGTATCTATGTCAGATTTAGCTGTCTTTTTACTTCTTTTGTTATTTTGAGCTCATTTAATCCTGAAAATACAAAAGGAAGACAAAAGCACATTTTTTCCAACATTAGTACTAAAAAAGGGGGTTAGTTTTAAGCCACAATTGATGTAATTTATATGTTGCATTTTGTGCACATCAATTATTCCTACGCAGCTTGACGTGATGCATACCGTGCCAGATCCATTAATTTCCTGAAATACATACAGTTTGAAAAATCAACAAAAAGTTGTGCGAGTTCATGTAAAAGTGAGTATGAATAAACCTTTAAAGTATGTATAAAAGTCCCTGGTATTTAGCAATAAGGAAAAAGAGATCACCAATGGGTTGCAAAGCCACTGGTATGTGTGAGAAAGTGCAGGGAAACTCAAACCTAACAAATTTGTTACCGGGCTTTGGCAGTAAGACACAGTCACCTCTATGGGCCTCCCCAGCCTCACGGGTGTGGGCTCGCTACACCCAAATAGATCTATCATTCTTGTGTCCCTCGGTCCTACAACGAGGATTAATGGCCTCAAGTGTTGTACCCACCCCTCACATGATCTAGTAGTATAAACCCTCCCTACGCTAACCATACCATGTAATAAAATTTGTAATAATTGTCGCATGTATTTCACCCCCGAAGTATAAAACTGAAAACAGTAAAGAGAAAAGGGGGACATGAACTCACAGAAGTGCGTATCCAGAAACGTTAATCTCCAACTCTATCTGCTGCGTGACGACCTACACGTACTAATCCCTATTAGACGGATAGGTCGTGCCTTGGCTTAAGGTTTAACGTTCTTGGTGAAATAGTTAGGTAACTATTTCGTATTCACACTTCTTATTTATTTTGTAATATATTCCTTCCCAAGGATGTGGGTAATAATACATGTATACTTGTAATTCCGAAAATATATTTTTAAGTCTCACTTGAAAAATATATTTTAAATCATTTGTCTAAAATATTTTAAATTCCAAAATATATATATTTTTCCCAAAAATATTATATTTTACCTTATACATTTCCAAAATAATACTTTATCAAAATATACGTATAAGAGTATTTTTCAGAAATACTACATAAGTTACGTTTTAAAGTGCGCGTTGTAACAATACTTGTGTAATTTAAATAATTATTTTGTGAGAGCATTGGTATTATTTTGGAGTCGAAATCTTATGATATTTTCAAGTTATATTATTTTTACCCTAAAAATAATATATCTAGTTCACATAATAAACAAACAATCACACAAGCGTTTTATTATAAAATATATAAATTCTAAATATATATTCCACAAATTTTATTTACGAAAATCAACCTCCGGCACTTGGTATTTTTGTAATAAAAATCATGGCGAAGTTTATTTTGAAAAACCGAGTTAAAAATACATTCGTAAACGCTTGTTAGAAAAATATTACTAAGTGTTATAGTTCTAGAAAAATTTCGCCAATGTTTCCTTTGTAAATGGAGGTGTCCATGCTTTTTAGCATATCATTTTCTTTTATAAAATCATTCAAACAATTTAACAATCAACAATCATCAATATACAATATTTAATCACTAATCTTGACAAAAATAAGCCTAAATGATAAACTTTATGAACTTGAAAGTTTGTAAAAATATGTAGTAAATCACTAACACACTTAGGGGCTGTTTGGTAAGAGGCTACATTTGAATGGGATAGAATTAAGAGTGTTTGGTTTGTTAAGTGGACACATCTGAATGGTTCATGGGCCTCTGAGCGATTCAGTTTTAAAACATATCTGAATGAAAAATAAAGACCTAAATACCCACGTACATAACACACGTTCCTTGCATCTTCTCTTCTCTTCTGGCGACCACCATCCAAGCAAATCAACTGCCGATTCCAAGCAAATCTTCAATCACAACCAGGTATGTTCGATCGCTCTGTCTGCGTTTTGAAAACTAGGGTTTTTTTTTCAGTATTGATTCGCCAATATGTTTGATTGTTTTAATTATGTATTTGAGCATTCTAGTATGTTTAGTGGTTGCATTCTGGTAACAATCGTAGAACCTCATGATCACCGAACTCAATTAAGCATACGGAGGTGTTGCTCTTACATACTCGTATCACGTCATTACTTTAATTATCTGTAGCTCGCTCTATGTGTTAATTGTTTTTTATCTTTTAGATTAGTATATATAGTACTGTGGTTGAAATTTTGTTTGGGTGACTTCATACCAAGTTTATGTTTATGTTTTTATTAGTCTATTTATCCATAGCAATGGAGAAAGTGATGCTAAAGCTTTCATTTACTATGTTAATGTTCCAATCTGATTTGGAATTTTGGAGTATGTATTGTGCTGTTGAATCTAAAAACTTTTATTCCTTTTATCATTTAGGTTTTAAACTGTGATTAGTCCACATATAAGGCTTTGCTAGTTACCCCTGATGTATATCTCCCTTAACGAGTCATTTTTGCTGTCATCTAGCTTTGATGAATTTCAATCACATGTAGATCAACGTTGATTGGAAAGTGTACCACTAGGGGTGTAAACAAGCCCAAAGGCTCGAGAGCTACTCGTTATCAGCTCGGTTAAAGGCTCGAACAAGACGAGCTTTAACGAGCCCGAGTCCGAGCTCAAGCCTGAATTAGAGCTTGTTTAGTTATCGAGCCCGAGCTCGAGCCTGAAGTACAAAGCGAGCCAGCCTAAACGAGCCCAAACAAAAATTTATATATTTTTTAAATAATATAATAATAGTGATTATAGCATTGCTTGAGCCGAGCATTGGCGCGTTTAAGCGATATTGAAGCGAGCTCGAGCTGAGCTTTTAGCTCATTTAAGGTTGTTCTCAAAATAGCTCGAGCCGAGTCGAGCCGGGCTTGAGCTTTGGGTTTGACTTGCGAGCCGAGCTTGAGCTCAAATAAGGAGGCTCGAATCGAGCCGATCCCGAGCTCGAGCTCAAATAATTTGGCTCGGTTACACCCCTATGTACCACTATGTTCATCATGAAACTGTAGGAAAGAATGGCCAGGTTTTTACAAGATACGTCACATGTTTTGATAAAAAATCAAAGGATGATCTTTATTGCTATTAATAATCATTGTTACCATTTTGAGAGGGAACATGGCATATGCCCTTTAACCTTCAAGCAGCTAAAATTGGATGTTTATAACATAAAAAAGGAGCAACTATCTGTGTTGTCATTTGTGATGCATTGTGCATGGTGTGGAGATGTGCATATATTCACTGCTTAAAAAATATGTTGCTATCTATTTTCATGAAGATTACTTTAGGGGTTTTACTGTACATGTACAGTGCTTCTTATTTATCCACTCAGATGGATTGGCTGGGTTACACATATGCTTGCATGTCTTTATTATGTGATCTTGTCACCACTTAGTTCTACCCATTTAATATCCATATTTGCAAAAAGAGATTCAAAGATTGATGCTTCGATTTGATTGAATCTTGCTTTTATTTTGTTTTGAAATGTTCAAAGAAATGGCACAAAAAAGGGTAGGATTAGTTGGAAGCAAGAGAGTGTTGACAAAACATTTCTTGAAGCATGTATTGTAGAAGTAACACTCCATGGCCGTGAAGGAAGCAGCCTTAAACAAAGCTCATGGAAGAAAGTGGCGGAAAAGTTGAAAACCGAACACAATTTCATAGCGGATCAAAAACAAATGAAGAACCGCTATGATTATCTAAAATCAAAATTTGCTGCTTGGTCAAAGCTTAAGAACAAAACTGGCAACGTTTATAATCCTGTAACAAACACCTTTAACTTGTCAGAAGAAGAATGGCAACTAGAGATAAAGGTATTTAGTTTCTCTAAATTATAGTTATTATTATAGTTCAATTATCTAATACTATTTTATATTATTTTTCTACACAGTCAAACAAATACGTAGAAGCTTTGAGAAGCGTGCCACTTTCTTTCCCCGAGCTTTGTGTTCAACTGTTTGAGGGATGTACTTCGAACGACTTTGACAGTTGGGGGCCATCTTCTACACTTCCTCATCCTTCTGAGGAAATGTTTGACCACAATTTAAATGGTATTGAGGATATTGAGTGCGGTCAAATGGAACCCCCAACTCAAGGTTTTACTGAGGAGGCATCCGGTCGCTCTAAAAAAAGGAAGAAACGAAAAGATAAGGCAACAATAGATGAAGTTGGGGACTGCATTACTATGGTGGCAAAGACTTTGATAGAGAAACATAATCTTTCTAATGATATTGATGTATGCATGGAGAAGTTGGAGACAATGGGATGGGGAGAGTTAGATGTGAAATATCAAACAGCACTTTTGCTTTTTGGTGAAAGTGCGGATATTAGGAAAGTGTGGTTACGACTTCAGCCGCAAAGTTGTGAGCTATGGGTCAAGAATGCTGGAGCAAAGTATGGATTGATCGGATAGGGTTTTGTGGGTGTCATGTTATGGATGTTTTATGCATAGGGTTTTGTTGCACAAATTTTTATGGATGTTCTTTTAGATGATTCTGTGGATAATTGTTATGGATGTTTTTTTTAGATGATTCTGTGGATATTATGTCATGGATGTTTTTTGTTTAGATTGAATTTTGGGGATCTTATGTATCGATGGTTTTTAATATTTTGCTATGGATATTTTTTGATGTTATGATATGGATCTTTTGTTGACCTTGAATTTTGTTTAATGTTTATGACAGGTAGCCTATGGATCCTGACGATTAGATTATAGTTTTCATTCTCCTTTGTTGGTATTGGAAACGGTTAGACTCAAAAAGACAAAGAAATGAAAAGATAAGAGACCTGAATTCGGCATTGACCGGTCATGCATACACACAAGAATTGTTGCATGGATCTTCTACACAGTGTCATGAGTTGATGCGTCTTTCACGTGATGCATTTGTACTATTGTGCAATCATTTTAAAGAAAAAAAATTGGTTGAAAAGTAGTAGGTCAATAAGTTTTGAAGAAAAGTTAGCTATGTTTTTAACAGTCATAGGCCATAATGAACGTTTTCGAATAGTTAAACGAAGGTTTCAGCACTCAACAGAAACAATTCATAGATGTTTTCATGAGGTCCTAAATGCAATGATGAGTTTTGCAAGAGAAGTTATAAATCCAACATCTTCTAATGCAATCGCAAATACCTCAGAACGACATAGAAAGCTAAAACAAATATTCCCTGGAGCAATAGGTGCGCTAGATGGAACTCTTGTACATGCAGTCGTGCCTGTTGATCAACAGACTCGTTATAGGGGAAGTGTAGGTCCCTCTCGGAGGATGACGAACCTAAACCTTGTTATACAAACCCACTAGCGAGTGCGGGATCCAAGCTAGCAAGCAAACCGAGATGAAACAAGTATAAACACAAACACACAAAGGTTCACCGATTAACACCACTTGTATTAATACGAATGAAGGTTCCGGTTACAAGCACAATGTTTACAAATCAGTTTTGCAAACTCTCAAGGTGTGTGTGTGTGTTTCGGACAGAATGCTCTCAACTATCCCTCGGGTGTTTCTGTCTCTAAGTGTCTGAATCTAACCACTAACACACACTGCATGGGTATATATATACCCAGCTCAGCATGTCTGGTCCGAAGGATCCGATAGATATCACGAAGGATCATCTATCGAAGTTAATCTCCTCGAAAGATCAGGAATGCTGATCGAAAGATTACCTTTCGATCAGAAAGCTGTCGAAGGATCTATACATACCTCGAAGGATAGTATATCCTTCGAGGTCCATCTGCATCCATCGAAGCATCATCTTTCGAGATCATCGAAGGATATAAAATATCCTTCGATCCTCAACCTTCGAGCCAGACAAGATACATATTTCTAACTGTTTGGCCAAGTCAAACTAGGAGGACAGTTGACTTGGTCAAACTTACATGACTAACAAGGACATCGTTTATAATGTGACCGAATACAGACAAAGTACAGACACAAGTGCACCAACAAACTCCCCCTTGGCTGTAGCTTTGTCTCGATCTTCGATGTTTGCAGATTTGTCTTGATCTTGATCATCCTTGATCTTCATGTCTTCAAGACTCTGATGTCCTTTCAAGTCTTCAATGTCGGAGGATCTTCAAAGTCTTCACGTCTTGAAAGTAGAAAGTGTATCAACAAACTCCCCGTATCATGTAGGAAGTGTGTTGACAAACTCCCCCTTAACATAAGCTCCCCCTTGAGTTATGCTCGTGAGAAACTTGATCTTTATGAAGTGAGATCCTTGTGGTGTTGATGATGGTCCACGGCAACTCGATCATCTTCATCTTTTGAGTGCCTTCACGTCGTGTCTTCATTCCAAAGCTTGTCATCGACTATGTTCTCCTAGCCTTTAGAATCTGCACATGCAAGAAATCTAAACGCGTAATGAGAACAACTGCTTGGAATAGTTAGTATAAAGAAATGACACACGAATGACCATGTCACTATCAAACACCGTCCGACAGTTTGAAAGTTTAATAAATTTCTCAATTTTAGATTTAACTTTCAAAACTTGCAAATTTCGACCGTTTATGAAGATTTAGTCAATTCGGTTTTCGTTCAGATTTCAGGTAACGAAGACTCGAGCTCCAACATCGTACGATCGAAAATAAAGTAGAAATAAAATCTTTTTGGCTTTTACAAAGTTTATATTAAAACTCACCTAAAATCTTTTTGGTATTTTTGAAATTAAAAGACAACAATTTTAATATCCTTTGAGTGTTATCAAACGACATCACCGCTAATGTCGTGCTGATATGCACCAAACGACGAAACCGTTTAAAAATAAAGCAATAAAAGTTAAGCAGTAAGTAAATATATACAGACATTCTTTTTGCGAATTTCGAGGGTAAGAGAATCATATCAGTGTACGGTCATGCCAAAACACTCTTGTTGTTCAGTTAGTTAACATTAAAATAAGCATCCTATAACAATTATCGGTATTGTTGTCCACTTAAGCTCAACTTATCAGATGTAATCATGGCGAGGGGATACGTTAAGGTATGATTTATACTTACCGAACGGTGTTCATCCACATCACGACACATTCCCGTATCAAGGTATGCACGAGAGTTCATCTTACCGGTGAGTATACCGATTATCATCTGTTTGACCGTATAGAATGTGAGATACTCACTTATTTTGATTTGAAAACAAGCCCTATGTGATATAATCACTTATTGATGAGGAACTTGATTTTCATATGCATGAGGGCACAGGAGCAAGTCCGTGAACAGGTCAGTACTTTCGTACAGCAGAGAGACGAACTTGACTCCCGGATAAATGTGATATTTTATCACTTATTTGATATGGACATGTGATTGTTTATCACTTATTGAGGTCGAATGCAGTATGTATTATGTACACGTATGTATAGTATCATGGAAGATCTAGACTTGCGTCCCCGTTATTTTTCGGTAAAAGATACAACCATGATACCCAGATGATAAGCAGCATAAAGACCGAATATCTCAGAACCTCGGCAATCTATCAAACGAAATTTCAGTACTAAGACCATATGCCAATGAATGGTTCCCACCTGATCTTCAGTCGATTTAAGATTTATATCACCCTGCACACTTTAAAATGATTGTGAGCCTACCGATACATCTTATATAGAGCTGCTTATCGTTTTTCATTTAAGGTTTAAAGAGATTTGGATAGACCACTGATGTACTATCATTTTCTCTTTTGCTCGCCAGGAAACTCATGTTTGTTTTTCTATTGTTTTTGTGTTTTTGAAATTTTTCGATGTTTTTGGATTTTCCGATTTTGGATTTACTCCCCCTAAAATCAACAAACTAAGACAAATTTAAAACACAGAGGTATTTACAAAAATGATTTTCCGATGTTGGTTTACTCTTGCTTGACCTTAATGCCGTTTACCAATAATAAGAAGTCAAATCTAGATTTGTCAAAAGCTTTGGTAAAAAGGTCGGCACGTTGGTCATCGGTGTGGACCTTAACAACATCGATTAGCCTTTTCTCAAAGCAATCACATATGAAGTGATATTTGATTTCGATGTGTTTGGTCTTTGAGTGCTGCACAGGATTTCTAGTGATCTGTAAAGCAACAGAATTATCAACGTAAATAGGAGTAGTTAGGAATTCGAAACCGTAGTCCCGCAATTGTTGTTGGATCCAAAGAACTTGGGAGCAACAACTTGAGGCAGCAATGTATTCAGCTTCGCATGTTGATGTAGCGACGCACGTCTGCTTCTTGCACTCCCATGTGACTAGGCGATTTCCTAAAAACTGACATCCAGCCGTTGTGGATTTGCCGTCGATTTTGCATCCGCCATGATCAGAATCACTGAATGCGACTAAGTCAAAGTTATTATCCCTAGGGTACCATAGACCGGTGTCAGGGTAACCCTTCAAATAACGAAAAATCCTTTTTACAGCTGCAAGATGTGAGGCCTTCGGGTTGACTTGATATCTGGCTAGCAGGCACGTTGGGTACATTATGTCTGGCCTTGATGCTGTGAGGTACATAAGAGATCCGATCATTGCGCGATTGTATGAGGGGCTAACAGCTTCACCCTTCAAGTCTGGAGTAATCCCGTGATTTTGTGGCAGTGGGGTACCAATGGGCGTTGCATCGGACATCTGGAACCGGCTCAAGATGTCGCCAACATATTTAGTCTGATGGATGAATATCCCAGACTCAGTTTGTTGCACTTGTAGGCCCAAGAAGAAGGTCATTTCCCCCATAGCACTCATCTCGAATTTATCCTGCATAATGCGCTCGAAATTTCTACACAAGACATCATTAGTAGAACCAAAAATAATATCATCAACGTATACCTGTACCAGAAGAAGATCTCCATCTTGTTCTTTGATGAAAAGAGTACAATCGATAAGACCTCTTCAAAAACCGTTCTCCAGCAGATAGGTAGATAAGGTTGCATACCAAGCTCGTGGCGCTTGATGAAGACCATAGAGAGCTTTGTTGAGCAACCAAACCCGATCGGGATGGACAAGATCTTCAAAACCTGGAGGCTGTTCGACATATACCTCTTCTTCAACCACACCATGTAAGAATGCACTTTTGACGTCCATCTGGTAAACCTTGAATCCTTTGAATGAGGCATAAGCCAGAAAGATCCGAATAGCTTCCAGACGTGCAATAGGTGCATACACTTCGTTGTAGTCGATCCCTTCAATCTGACGAAAACCTTGAACGACTAAACGAGCTTTGTTCCGAATAACCACTCCACGGTCGTCTTTCTTGCATTTGAAGACCCATCGAGTGCCAATTTTCTTGTAATTCTCAGGTCTTTCAACAAGCTTCCAAACACCAAGCTTTTGAAATTGCTGCAATTCTTCCTGCATGGCTTCAACCCAAGCACTATCTTTCAACGCTTCTTTCCACGAATTTGGTTCTTCTTGTGACACGTAACACGCGAAGGACCAGTCATTTTGTTGACCAGATTCTCTTATAGCTGAATACAAACCAGCATTCCGGTTGTTTCTCAGCTGATTATGCGTCTGCACACCGCGATGGACATCTCCTATAATATTCTGCTGGGGGTGGGTATCATGAATCCTCATTTCCGGATTATCTGGCACACGAGCATTGATACCCAAATTGGTAAGATTAATATCAACAACCAACTCCACACCAGGAATGTGGGTAGAGGTGGATGCATTCCCTTCAGCAGTGTCTACATTCTGCATATGAGGTGTATCACCAGAGGCACCTTGAACAGGAGCAGCTGGAGCCGAAGATCCTTCAGCTGCATCATGATATTCATCATCTTCAGAAGAATCATTATAATCAGCAGCATCTTCATAAACCTCATTTTGAACCATATTGTTGACAGACGAAGAAGCTTGAGGGTCAACAACAATAGGTCTAACCAAAGGCGAGACAGCAACATTGTCACTTTCCAACAACATCCTATGTCACACCCTCAAAATCCACATGCGGAGTATTACCGCGAGGCGTGTGACGACCAGGATCTTAGCCACTAATTATTTTGAACGGAATAGTTATGGTTATAAACATTAGCATATTTAGTGACCCAATTTAAAATTTTTCAAAACATAGTTTAAGTTCGCAGCGGAAAAGGGAAGAAAACGTATCATAATTGAAACCACAAGTTTAATAACATGTTACTTACGACCCACGCACTCCATCCGATTGCAACGTCCGTCCAAAGCCGTATCGAGCAACCTGCAAAGCATGCAGTAGAGTGTCAACATAACGTTGGCGAGTTCACGTGTTTGCAGTTTTCCAGTTTTAATTCCAAAAACTTGTTTTAACCAGTTAATTACCCCGTTTATACATGCCATGGGGAGCTACCCCATAAGTAAGCGACTAAACTGTTTTTCCAATACCGAACACTAGGTAACCGTTGCGTTTCCGCAGGATGCCCCGATGTCAATGTTCTATCATCATTGACGGATGCCTGAGTACATTAGTTCACGACCGATCCCATACCATGGCACGGTGTGAGGTTGGTAAGACCTAAATAGCGCTATCAACTAATAACCCGTTCGCCTGGCCCCGGCGACTAATCGGTATTATGTATAGTAGGGACTTGAGTGATAGAGTTTCGTTTAGTGTTGCTCGTTGCATTTCCGTATAAACAGTAATTAACTAAAAGCTCCCAATAACAAGGGAAGAAAGTAAGTTTGTATCCCTCACCGGGGATAATGTTGTTACCCGTATCCCACACAAGGAGATAGAAATACCGCATCCCTCGTAAGGAGATAGTAAGCAATTCCAAACCAGGAAAAGTTGTTTCGTTCCGTTTCCCAACCACCGGGAACGCATGCTTTAAGTAAAAAGTAGTGAACTCACCTTTGCTTTGCTTGGTAGTTAATTTACTCGTGTTACGTTGGTCAACCATACCCTATTATGGTTTATAAATATTTATTAGGTTCGTGAGCAAGTAATGGCATGTACAACTACACATATTTAGCACATAGCACGTAAGTCACACTAGCATAGCAGTATATGCGTCATTGGGCCTATCCTATCATAAAAACAGTTAAACAGTTAACAGTCAAGCATTAACAGTAGCACACAGTCCAAAATATCAGTTTGTGCGGCCCAATAACTAAGCAAGGCAGTCCAGTCGAAACCGGGTGGTCTCGACTCGAGAACAAGAGGTCCCGAGTCGCAACCACTGGATTCTAGGTCGCAACAACTCGTCTCGAGTTGTGAACATTTGAGTCGCAACCGTAGAGGTCTCGAGTCGAGATCATGAGATCTCGAGTCGCAATCGTGCGGGTCTCGACTCCTGGAGTGTCTTGTCTGGTTTCGAATTGTCCCTCAATGGTCTCGAGTCGCAACCGTAAGGTCTCGACTCGTAGACTATGCAGATGCTTCTAGAATTTCCATGTCAGTAATACCCAATCAGATTTCATAAGCAGGTACTATCCGATCAAATTTCATGAGCGTGTACTATCCAATCAAAAGTCACTAACATGTTTTCAACATTCTACCAATCCAAATCGGATCAATCAACATATTCTTCAAATTTTCATCGCATATTCAAACTGTTCATCACGTTCATAATTCTAAGCGGATTCTAATCAACCATTATCTATTACTGATTTATCACTATATTCCACCCGAAACATATGCAGCCATTTTATCACAAAAATCACTCTATCATGCACCTTAAACATCATCAAACACTTTTATATCATATAACAGTCTTACGAGAAATATCATATCATCATTATTAATCATCAGGTAACAATAGCCACTCCTTCAAAATGATTCGAAGCAAACAGGTACTTAACAGTGAACAAGCAGTGGATTATAATCAACTTCGTTCCACTAGCTACATCACTAGTCATTCAAATACCCATATATCATGATCCATTCTTAACACTACACCATTAGAACATCATCAGGTTATGATAAATAAGGAAAACACACAATTCTAATCTTAGTTCAATATGAACAATATCCAAATTTCACATAACAGTTACTATTATACATCCAAGGCTCTTTATATCTATCATCTACATCATACAAACAACTCACTAGTATAAAATCAGTTTGTCATGTAATTCCTAAATCACACTCTAATCATATGTATACCACAACAGTTATCAACCGCAAATTACTCAACCCAATCCGTAATATAATCACAACAGTTTCAAGTATTTTAGGATCCTTTTGTATTCATAACACAAACAAGCAGCCAACCATTGACAAGATCAAAACATAAAACATAAGTAAACTGACCGAAGGGTTGTGGGTGCGACCCGAGACTGAACTTGACGAGACTCGAAGCTTCAAGCCCCCGACTGACCCGAACAAACAAAGCCAAATCTGACCCGGTCGGACTGCTACGAGACCTGAACTGGTTGGGTCAGCGCCGAGAACCCGAACTCGCACCAAACTCCACCATTACCTCTTCTGTTGCAACCCGAGCCACTACAGTTGCTAGCCGGAGCCTCCATCGTTAACACTACAGTCGCCGTCGTAGTTCACCGAAAACACGGAGGTCACCGGAGAAGGCCGACCCATCCTCTCTGTCGTCTCTTCCTCTCACTTGTTTTCGTCGTTGGAGTAGTGGTGGCCGACTGTCAGTTTCGGAAGAGGAGGTGGTGCTGTGAGGTGAGGACGAGGAAATTGTAAGGAGGAGGAGGATGGAGGGTGCGTGTGTGGATGTGCGGATATTCTCGTCGAAGGAGTTGTCACCGGAGACAGCCGGAATAACTCCGGTCATCGGAGTTGCAGGGGAGAAGGGGCAGAGGTTAGGGAGGGAAGGTGTCGGCTGGGTTAGCTGAGGGTGTAGGGTTTTTAGGGGTGTTTTATAGTGTAGGGTTTTTAGGTGGGTTGAGTTGGGCTTAGGCCCGAGTGTGTTTGGATCCGCAATGTTATGTGCCTAGCTCCAACGTACTGGCCCATTTATAATAACTCGTGCGTAAATAATTGGAATTCTCGTCGTGAATTATTATTATTTCGCAAATAATAATAATAATAGTAACAATAATAACAATAACCACCATAGGCTCGTCTCTCGACGATCAGGATCAAGGGTTCAAGCTGTCACATTCTCCCCATGTTACTGGAATTTCGTCCTCGAAATTTAAGCAGAAAGTCAAACGTTACGCTCTATGTGTATACACATACTCTATTACCGCTCGTAGATACAAGCAGTTTCACGAGCGTCCACAAAACAAACATGTAAGTCACATAGCACACTCAATCACGTTGCACGAAAAGTCACGTAGCATAAGACCCACAGAGTTTGTACGTATTTCACATAGTACAGATTTTCACAAACTTAACTATAACATCCAAGACGCGTACAGGAAAACCCAAAGTGTCACATTATCCCCAAGTTCAAGAAATTTCGTCCCGAAATTTAGCGCGCAGCCACTGACAAGCTAGTGTGATTAGACGTTTTCGTGGGGTGTCACATCATCCCCATGTTGGCTGGAAATTCCTTCCCGAAGTTTAGTTGTAGCTTCAGTGCTGGAAGTTATGTTTGTAAACAACTGGGGATACATGCGCATCAGCTGGTTTTCCCGTTCCCAGGTAAACTCTGGGCCACAGCGTGAGTTACAACGAACTCGTTCTGTTGGTTACACTACGCTCGAGGGTTTTGATTTCTTGATCCCTGATTTCAACCGGTTTCTCAACGAAGCGTAGTTTGTTGCTGATCACGAGTTCCTAAAAAGGAATAACGAATGTTTCATCTGACAGACACTTCTTCAGATTAGATACGTGAAAGACGTTGTGTACCGCACTCGACTCTTCAGGCAGGTTTAGTCTATAACAACCTTACCGATCCCCTCGGTAAATTTCGAACGGTCTAACATATCGCGGATCAAGTTTGCCCTGTTTGTCAAAACGTACTACACCCTTCCAGGGTGAAACTTTAAGTAGAACCCAGTCTCTGACTCGGAGTTCTAGAGGTTTCCTACGCTTACCCGCGTAGCCTTTCTGACGGTCTGGAGCTGCCGCCATGCGTTGCCTATTCTGGGCAATCCTACCTGTTGTGTCGAGTGCAAGTTCTGGGCCGGTAATTTGGCTTTCGCCCAACACAGAGGTGACCGGCATCTGCGTCCGTGCAATGCCTCAAATGATGTTGCCTGCATGCCAATGCGGTAGCAGTGGTTGGAAGAGATTCTTCAAAGGGAAGTGTCACTCGTGTCAAAGGACGATAATACATGTTCTCAGCATGCGTTGGAGTGTTTGGATGGTGCGTTTGGCCTGACCATCTGTTTGCAGGCGATAAGTGATGCTCATGCCTAACTGTGAGCCAAAGGTTTTTGTATCCAGTCTGAGGCGAATCGGATACAGAACGTAGGTTTCGATCAAAAGTGATAGCAGTTGGCACTCCGTGCCCCCACAGCTACTTCTATTAAGAAGATGGTTGTAGGTTCGGAAACTTATCGGTTTCTTGGGTTGCGTGGCGTTACTAGCAGACACTTCACCAATGCCTTGGATATGATAAGATAAGATAGAAGCACCTCGTAGAACATCTTTCAATTGCTGGAGTTGCGGTATTGTGCACCTCCCTAATGTCAGGTGACACTCTTTCGGGTCAAAATCGTGAGGGGTTTCGCGTATGGTCGAGAAATGCGGGCGTTGCAATGTTTAAAAGTCGTGTGCGGGAAACTTAACGCAGGCGGTTTTGAGTTGTAGAGGTGCCAGGGTAGCGCAGAGGAGCCGTTCGGACTGCCTCGGGTCTTCGGAGTAGGTTCAAATATCATCAAAAGAAACAAGCGTCAAATTTTTGACAGGATGGAATAAATTAGTGCGTCGTGACTAAGTGTTGATCATATCAAGTTCGAAGGACAGTGCTTGCGATACCCGTTACCCCAGGGTATCCTTGGCTCGTTGCTCCAACGAGTAACATTCATAGGAAGTAGTTCGTTCACACGAGGATTTGTGCAGAGTAGAGTAGGATAAGGATCATGGAATCCGTGAATCATAACACGAGTAGCGAGTTGATGCAAGAAAGGAAGTCATAACTGTTGCGTTCAACTTGAGACAAAGCATGACGGCTTTGGGATCAGCAATAGAGATTTATCAGATGTCAATGAGGTAGCTGGTCGTACACAAGCTATGGGTGTTTAGAATCAAGAACGTTGCTTGCTGATGAGAGGTGTTACGTCGATATAGTTGGCGCAAAATGAAATAGCTAGAGAAGGACGATCGTCATGCGGGTCTGTAGGTTTCAGGGTTTACTGAGGCGTCTGACAGGATGTGATTCCTCAAATCGGTAAGTAATCAAGTTCGAGCGGTTTGTTCTAAGTTGCGCGAATAAGTTTGGAGTAGCGTTCGCGTCGTCGAGGGGGGGGGGGTTTCGATGTGAAATAGTAAAAACAGGTTTCCGAGAAAGTACGATTGAAGTAACACGCTGCTAAACTTCAAGGGCTAAAGAGTTTGTCGACTAAAGGTCGACGTTGCTGGATTCACCAACTGATAAGAGATCTGGTCAAGGTTCCTATACGAAGAAACGTGAATGCCGTAATAAAGGAACGATGGAAGTGAGGATACCGTTTTAAGCAATAAACATTGATTCGAACGGAAGCTAGTGAAAGGATTCGTAGGATTAGAAAAGTCGTCAAAGAATAACGGTTATGGTAAATGAAGGATGAGGTAAGCATCAAGGTCACCGTACTCGTCGGTGGGTTGACTGGCTCGTATCCTTGTCTAGCCACGTCTTCAAATACACCGGTTCGTAGGAAGGATGTCAACTTGCTGGGTTTTGGGGCGTGCTAAGGTATGAGCAAGGATTAACCATGTAACGGGGAATTTAGGAGGAAATAACTTCGTGGTCGATGGAGAGGTAATGCGATTGCTGGCACCACAATGAGAAGCACACACCACCCAGGTTTTACGTGTTGGAGACGTGCAAACAAAACTCGAAAAGTGTAGACTTACTAGAACGCTTCGAGGATCCAGGTGATCAGTCGTGTGAGGGAACAAGTCTCACCACTTAAATAAAAGAAATACGCAAGTAAAGAGAATACGAATGGCGTCGTCGCTTCTTCAAATATCTCATGATATGGGGGTGGCTCCCCTTTGGCGATTTGTTCTCGTAACTTCTCTATGTGTTTCGTAACAGGCCTCTCCTAAGCAAGTATATCGAGCAATCGTTCACCGCGCCGATTCGTTCCAATCCAGGGGTGTTATTAGGACGTACATGGATGAGATGAGGGCTTGGAATAACTCGTTCCTTGCCCTTAGCGTATCATGGTTTCGAACCAGGTTTAGGAGGACTCGCTCCTGTTTAACACGTAACAAGCTAGCCTAGCCTTCGTATGATCCACTGGATTAAATACCAAATGTACGCACATATATGCCAATTATACACATACACACATGCGTGTTCACACACATAAGTTATACACAAGTAAATGTCGTTAGCCTACCATTACCAGGTGAGCATCTGATGTTGACGAACCTTGCAATCCGGAGTGTGGTGTAGTTGTGGTTTCCACTAAAGAACGGTTATAGTCTGGTTTTCTTATAAAAATATTTTATTTCCCAAACCAAAATATTTTATATTTAAAAACCTAGTTCGCTATAACCAATGGCTCTGATACCAATCTGTCACACCCTCAAAATCCACATGCGGAGTATTACCGCGAGGCGTGTGACGACCAGGATCTTAGCCACTAATTATTTTGAACGGAATAGTTATGGTTATAAACATTAGCATATTTAGTGACCCAATTTAAAATTTTTCAAAACATAGTTTAAGTTCGCAGCGGAAAAGGGAAGAAAACGTATCATAATTGAAACCACAAGTTTAATAACATGTTACTTACGACCCACGCACTCCATCCGATTGCAACGTCCGTCCAAAGCCGTATCGAGCAACCTGCAAAGCATGCAGTAGAGTGTCAACATAACGTTGGCGAGTTCACGTGTTTGCAGTTTTCCAGTTTTAATTCCAAAAACTTGTTTTAACCAGTTAATTACCCCGTTTATACATGCCATGGGGAGCTACCCCATAAGTAAGCGACTAAACTGTTTTTCCAATACCGAACACTAGGTAACCGTTGCGTTTCCGCAGGATGCCCCGATGTCAATGTTCTATCATCATTGACGGATGCCTGAGTACATTAGTTCACGACCGATCCCATACCATGGCACGGTGTGAGGTTGGTAAGACCTAAATAGCGCTATCAACTAATAACCCGTTCGCCTGGCCCCGGCGACTAATCGGTATTATGTATAGTAGGGACTTGAGTGATAGAGTTTCGTTTAGTGTTGCTCGTTGCATTTCCGTATAAACAGTAATTAACTAAAAGCTCCCAATAACAAGGGAAGAAAGTAAGTTTGTATCCCTCACCGGGGATAATGTTGTTACCCGTATCCCACACAAGGAGATAGAAATACCGCATCCCTCGTAAGGAGATAGTAAGCAATTCCAAACCAGGAAAAGTTGTTTCGTTCCGTTTCCCAACCACCGGGAACGCATGCTTTAAGTAAAAAGTAGTGAACTCACCTTTGCTTTGCTTGGTAGTTAATTTACTCGTGTTACGTTGGTCAACCATACCCTATTATGGTTTATAAATATTTATTAGGTTCGTGAGCAAGTAATGGCATGTACAACTACACATATTTAGCACATAGCACGTAAGTCACACTAGCATAGCAGTATATGCGTCATTGGGCCTATCCTATCATAAAAACAGTTAAACAGTTAACAGTCAAGCATTAACAGTAGCACACAGTCCAAAATATCAGTTTGTGCGGCCCAATAACTAAGCAAGGCAGTCCAGTCGAAACCGGGTGGTCTCGACTCGAGAACAAGAGGTCCCGAGTCGCAACCACTGGATTCTAGGTCGCAACAACTCGTCTCGAGTTGTGAACATTTGAGTCGCAACCGTAGAGGTCTCGAGTCGAGATCATGAGATCTCGAGTCGCAATCGTGCGGGTCTCGACTCCTGGAGTGTCTTGTCTGGTTTCGAATTGTCCCTCAATGGTCTCGAGTCGCAACCGTAAGGTCTCGACTCGTAGACTATGCAGATGCTTCTAGAATTTCCATGTCAGTAATACCCAATCAGATTTCATAAGCAGGTACTATCCGATCAAATTTCATGAGCGTGTACTATCCAATCAAAAGTCACTAACATGTTTTCAACATTCTACCAATCCAAATCGGATCAATCAACATATTCTTCAAATTTTCATCGCATATTCAAACTGTTCATCACGTTCATAATTCTAAGCGGATTCTAATCAACCATTATCTATTACTGATTTATCACTATATTCCACCCGAAACATATGCAGCCATTTTATCACAAAAATCACTCTATCATGCACCTTAAACATCATCAAACACTTTTATATCATATAACAGTCTTACGAGAAATATCATATCATCATTATTAATCATCAGGTAACAATAGCCACTCCTTCAAAATGATTCGAAGCAAACAGGTACTTAACAGTGAACAAGCAGTGGATTATAATCAACTTCGTTCCACTAGCTACATCACTAGTCATTCAAATACCCATATATCATGATCCATTCTTAACACTACACCATTAGAACATCATCAGGTTATGATAAATAAGGAAAACACACAATTCTAATCTTAGTTCAATATGAACAATATCCAAATTTCACATAACAGTTACTATTATACATCCAAGGCTCTTTATATCTATCATCTACATCATACAAACAACTCACTAGTATAAAATCAGTTTGTCATGTAATTCCTAAATCACACTCTAATCATATGTATACCACAACAGTTATCAACCGCAAATTACTCAACCCAATCCGTAATATAATCACAACAGTTTCAAGTATTTTAGGATCCTTTTGTATTCATAACACAAACAAGCAGCCAACCATTGACAAGATCAAAACATAAAACATAAGTAAACTGACCGAAGGGTTGTGGGTGCGACCCGAGACTGAACTTGACGAGACTCGAAGCTTCAAGCCCCCGACTGACCCGAACAAACAAAGCCAAATCTGACCCGGTCGGACTGCTACGAGACCTGAACTGGTTGGGTCAGCGCCGAGAACCCGAACTCGCACCAAACTCCACCATTACCTCTTCTGTTGCAACCCGAGCCACTACAGTTGCTAGCCGGAGCCTCCATCGTTAACACTACAGTCGCCGTCGTAGTTCACCGAAAACACGGAGGTCACCGGAGAAGGCCGACCCATCCTCTCTGTCGTCTCTTCCTCTCACTTGTTTTCGCCGTTGGAGTAGTGGTGGCCGACTGTCAGTTTCGGAAGAGGAGGTGGTGCTGTGAGGTGAGGACGAGGAAATTGTAAGGAGGAGGAGGATGGAGGGTGCGTGTGTGGATGTGCGGATATTCTCGTCGAAGGAGTTGTCACCGGAGACAGCCGGAATAACTCCGGTCATCGGAGTTGCAGGGGAGAAGGGGCAGAGGTTAGGGAGGGAAGGTGTCGGCTGGGTTAGCTGAGGGTGTAGGGTTTTTAGGGGTGTTTTATAGTGTAGGGTTTTTAGGTGGGTTGAGTTGGGCTTAGGCCCGAGTGTGTTTGGATCCGCAATGTTATGTGCCTAGCTCCAACGTACTGGCCCATTTATAATAACTCGTGCGTAAATAATTGGAATTCTCGTCGTGAATTATTATTATTTCGCAAATAATAATAATAATAGTAACAATAATAACAATAACCACCATAGGCTCGTCTCTCGACGATCAGGATCAAGGGTTCAAGCTGTCACATTCTCCCCATGTTACTGGAATTTCGTCCTCGAAATTTAAGCAGAAAGTCAAACGTTACGCTCTATGTGTATACACATACTCTATTACCGCTCGTAGATACAAGCAGTTTCACGAGCGTCCACAAAACAAACATGTAAGTCACATAGCACACTCAATCACGTTGCACGAAAAGTCACGTAGCATAAGACCCACAGAGTTTGTACGTATTTCACATAGTACAGATTTTCACAAACTTAACTATAACATCCAAGACGCGTACAGGAAAACCCAAAGTGTCACATCCTAGCAGCTGCAGATTCTTCGTCAAAGGTTGGCAGATTGAAGGAGTCAAATAGCCCATCATAATCGAACATCCACGGATCACCCGGAGCCCTAACAGGACTCGTGTACCTTTGAACCCTCACTTCGCTCCAAAGCTCAATCTTTTTGGTAGCCAGATTCCAAACACGAAAATTTGGAGTAGCATATCCAAGGAAGAAACCCTCGATAGCTCTTGCTCCAAACTTTCCATCCGGTTCAATCATAGTACATGGAGCACCAAATGGTTCTAGGTAAGAAAGATCCGGTTTCCTTTTCTGAAGGAGTTCGAAGCAAGTCTTGCCATGTCTCTTTACTGTAAGAACTCTGTTTAACGTGTAGCATGCAGCTGATACAGCCTCCCCCCAGAATTGAATAGGGAGTTCCGACTCTACTAACATTGTTCTTGCAGTTTCAATAATCGTCCGATTCTTCCTCTCCGCGACACCATTTTGTTGTGGAGTATAACGAGAACTGTACTCATGAAGAATGCCTTTAGAAGTACAAAACTCATCCATAACTTGATTCTTGAATTCGGTACCATTGTCGCTTCGGATCCTCTTCACTTTCAACGAATAGAGATTCTCCAACATTGTAAGAAGATCCTTGAGGATGCCAGGAGTTTGACTCTTGTGTGCCATGAAGGATACCCAAGAAAATCTAGAATAATCATCAGTAACAACTAGACAATAAGCATCTCCGAATGTTGTCTTGTGCTTCATAGGTCCAAAAAGATCCATATGAAGACGTTCGAGAGGCATGCTGACAGTGTTGATTTTCTTCAAAGGGTGAGACTTCTTTGTTTGCTTCCCTTTTTGGCACGAGACACAGATATCTTGTAAATGAAAACTTCTCACAGGCACACCATTCACAAGATTATTTTTCACCAAATGGTTCATCTTTCTCAAGTGAATGTGTCCCATTCTTCTGTGCCAAGATATAGACTCCTTTTCCGTGGCTTTTGAGACAAAGCAAGTGACTTGTGCAGATGTTGTAATCGCTTGGCTCATGTCGAGAATATAAAGATCATTAACTCTCGGAGCCGATAAGAGAATCCATTCTTGTGGAATTTTGAATCCAGATTTCTGCACATAGCAGCCGACATCATCAAAATGCACGGTGAATTTCTTATCGCAGATTTGCGACACACTGAGAAGATTATGATCAATTTGCTTAACATAATTGATCTTATCGAAGCACACGATGCCATTGGAGATACTTCCCTCTCCAGTGATGAATCCGCCTTTGTCTCCTGCAAAAGCAACATACCCTCCTCTAATGTTTCTCACGTCGTATAGGAGCCGTAAGTCGCCAGTCATGTGCCTGGATGCTCCACTATCAACAATCCAGTGACTATTAATAGTTCCTCCTAGAACATCCTGCACATGTCATTTAAAAACATCAGTTGAGAATGGGGACCCAAGCCTTAGTGGTCTTGGGTCGTCCCTGAGCATCACGAAACGTGATATCAATCTCTTGATGGTTTTCAAGAACAACTGCTCCCCCTGAATTGTCACCCACCTTAGGTAACCAAGTTCGTTTTTGCCTACCAGTTTTTGAAGATTCTGGTTTTTCAGGTTGTGACACACTTGGTTCCTTTTGAACTGTTTTAACTTCAGATTTTAGAGCTTTTTCAACAGTTTTCATGTTCTTACGTCGTTGTTTAGTTTCTTGTTCTTTTACAGTTCGTTTATCTTGTTTAGGTGAAACTGACCGACGTTGAGGATGAACTGTTTCAGGTGGAGCTTTCTCAACAAATTTACTCTTTGGAGCATTTGGGCAGTTCCTGATGATGTGCCCAATTTCTCCACATTTAAAACATGTTCTCCTTTCAACAAATTTTGGAGAACTTGATTGACCACAAGATGTCGAACTCGTGGAACCCGAGGTACTAGCCTTTTCATCACACCCATTTGTGCGTTGAGTGTAATTGTTATCACTGTTACGTTTTAAGATTGTCACTTGTTTTACAAAATCCGTGTTAGATTTGTTCTCAAAAGTTTCAATCTTATCAGTACCCTTGGATGACACGAACTTGACATCTTTTGCTTTCTTTTGAAATCGAGCTCCTTTTGTTTCAGACTTCATCTGAGAGACTTTATGTTTTTGAGCTCGTTTGACTGGTTGTTTACCATTAGAAGCAGTAGGTTGTTGAGTGGTTGAAGATCTTTGGTTACCAAACTGTTTTCTAATCTCAGCCTTAGGAATTGGATCACATTGTGTTACCACAATTCCCGGAAGTGTTTTTCCCAAAAATTTGTTTGTGTTGTCTTCAAAGACTTTATCAATCAAAGATTGATTTACATTTTTAATTGGAAAAACGTGATCTGAGTAGATTTTATTATCTCCAACCAATGTGTACAACACATTACTGCTTTTAACAGCAGACACACATGTCTTATCAACTTTGACAGGATCAATCACTTGCTTCTTAACAAATGGAACATCAGGAGTATCAGGATCACAAAGGATGTGATTCTCTCGTGGAATAACTACTCCTTTCATCTTGCTAAGTGATTTATCCTGATCACTTACAGCCACTTCTGATTCATCATCCGATGTCTCATAGTCCTCGATAATTGGAGGACTTTGCTTCATGGATGATGACGTTTCGTGTTCCTTAGAGGCTGTGTTTGAAGAATTGTCCGGTTTGAACCCTAGGCCAGTAGCAAATTCCTCAACATCAAGAGGCACACTGGGTTCATACCGAGGCATTTCCTCCTCATCAGGCATCTTGGTATAATTGTTCATCAAGGGGGGCGGACATTTCTTATACCCTATGCCTTTCTGATTTCCCTTCGGTTGCTGAACATCGATGATGTGATCAAGCACAAATTGGGAGTTAGAATAACTTTCCAATTTTTGTTTGATCGCATCATGCTCGCATTGGGCAATGGCTAATTGCTTCTTAGTTTCTTCAACAATGTTAATATATTCATTTATACTTACTTGCTTGTGGTAAACTACTTTGTTAACCTCGGACACATTTTTCTTTAATGTTTCTATTACAGATTTAAATTCTTTTTCATTCCGAGTTAAAGCCATGTTTGCCTCTTTGCATTTCGACAGTTCAATAACCAAATTCTGATTATGACTATGAAGCTTTTCTGATTCAAGCTTCATATCAGCACATGATTTACAAACACTAGGAGCAGGAGGTTCAGAAATTACCTAACTAGAAGAGGCTGAACCGTTTGCCATAAAGGCAGTTTGAAAAGAAAAAGCTCCATCTTCAGAAAATAACTTCTCCATTTCCTTTGATGCAGTAGCCGCCTTCCTAATCAGAATTGATTTCTGACATTTAAGCTCATCAGCTTCATTCAGTAGATCTTGAATATCATCACCTCCTTCCTCCTTCACATCAGACTCTGAGTGATTATCTCCAGAAATAGAGCCTTCTTCATCAGAACTACCAGAATAACCAGAACTGTCATCACTTCCAGAAGACTCCTCTTTATGAACATGCTCGATGATCTTTGCATAACAAGCTGTTCTACTTCTCTGATCATCTTCACCAAATTGCACTGACCAGTCACATCCCTCATCAGCTTGAACAGCCAAAGCCCGATTGGGATTTGAAGTTCCAGGCTGGCCCTGATTGTTATTCACTGCCACCATCCTCCTTTCACGGTTTTCTTGCTGGGCATTCACATTTGTAGTACTCGTCTGGTTTCTGAAAGGGTTGTGATTGCCATGTTTTGTTGGTAGAGTGCACTCACGTTTGAAGTGCCCTTTATTACCACAATTGAAGCATGTAACGGCGTTGATATCAAACCCATACTTCGTATCTTTCTTTCCTTCCAACGAAGTTCTACCAGTACGAGCCATGAAGTCTTTGGCCCGTCTAACCGCACTTGCAAAAGCCCACTTAATATCCATCAACTCCATTTCTTCCTTGTCGATCTGTTGATAATCTTCATTGGTCATGTTGATGTTTCCAAGCTGACCTGCTACCAAACCACAGTAAGCACTGACCATTGTATTAATAATTTCCATGTGCTCCTTAGCAACTTCAATGCTGAGGTGTGAAAGGTTTGAATTATCGACTCGGATTGTGTTAGGATTTTGAGGTTGAGGATTGCTTGTATAGTGAGCCTGTTGTTGTTGTTGTGGAGGTTGGACTTGTGGCTGTGTTGGGACAGGAATGTAAGACCTCGGATCAAAAGCTGGAGCAGCAGTTGATTGAGGAAACGGAAGAGAACTTGAACTTGTGTTGGACACAAATGCAGTTTGCAGGTTAGGTTGCTGAGCTGCAGCAGATCTTGCCAAAACATCGAAGCCTGGAAGGTACATTTCTGTATTCTGAGGAGCGGGAGCTCGCTTTGCTTTCCTGATTTCTTCATCATTTTTATGTTCCAGCTTCTGAATGAACTCATAGATGTTAGCAGTGTCTAGAGTTCCAGTATGCTTGAACAACTCAATAAACGAACTCCATTTTGGAGGCAAGGCGTCAGCAAACCTATTCACCATGTCTTGTTGAGTAGATACAACCCCATAAGCACACATTTCACTAATCAAATGATAGAACCGTGTTGTCATATCATTTAGAGTTTCGTTTTCCAAAAATTGAAACGATTCAAACTCTTTCTTCAACAAATCATGACGAGACTTTCGAGTAGCTGCATTGCCTTCTCCTTTAGCAACTAAGGCATCCCACAATGTTTTCGTGGTCTTGCAGTAGGAGAACTGATGATAGATATCTTTGTTGAGTGCTTGTGTAAGTGTAGCAAAGGCCTTTTTCTCCAATTCATAAGCCTTCTTGTCATTTTCCAGCATGTTTGCATAACCTTCTGAAGTGGACGCAACAACCTCCAGATTGGCATTGAATGCATTGATGAAACACGTCCAAAGATCGGTGCTTTGCCCTTGAACATACGTGTGAAAGCGATTTTTCCATGATGGGAAGTCGTTCATATGATTCAACTTTGGTGGACGATTGTTGCTGCCCGTTTCGCTTTCACTAATCAAAGGTTTTGAATGCTTTGACTTTGATTGGATACCAAAGCCCATTGACTTGGACTGATTGATGGCGGTGGAAACATACTCTTCGCCCAAGCTGCAGCAGAAGTTAGTTCTTGACTAGATTGTGAGTCCAAACTCCAATCCCAAGGACTTGTACAACTCATTTTGGTGAATACCAATTGAACACCTTCACAAACACAAACAGTTAAATTCAAACAGACAAGATTAAAAAGATCAAGACTTGTTCGAAGGATCAAGACTTGTTCGAATGATCAACAGTGTTCGAACGATCACTGTTGAGTTTCGAGCAAAGACTTCGAGAGACTTCGAAAGATTCACAGTTTGAAAGATCCTTATCTTTCGAGCAATTATTTCGAAAGATTCACAATGAAAGATCCTTATCTTTCGACTCTGATCTCGAAAGATTCACAATGAAAGATTCTTATCTTTCGAACACTGGTCTCGAAAGATTCACTAATCTCGAAAGATTCACAGTGAAAGATCCTTATCTTTCGAGATAAATCCTTATCTTTCGAAGAGTAACAGTAGCTCGAACGATTGTATCCTTCGAAAAGATTCCAAGAACGAAAGATAATGTTTAGACTTCGAAAGACTACTCGAAAGATGCTTATCTATCGAGCTGTCTTTGATCGAAAGATGGTCTTTCGATGTCGAAGGATATCTTTCGAATGCTTCTGACACACTGACAAAAAGGTGACAGGTTGGTGAGAAAGGTGATTGGTTGGTGTACCAACTTTCGGCAGAAGGGATGTTCTGCACACGACTTTTCACCAACTTTTTGACTTTCAAATAAAATTTCCCAAAATGGCAAACCTTATCCAGAAGGTCCGGTCACCGGAACACACCGGAGATATGGCCGGAAAACACCAAGTTACTTAAAAACAGATTTTTAAGTTACCCAACCCAACCTTGAACACTCCCGAAAGGTTTAGAACTCGTTTTTCAGTTTAAAGATGCAGGAAAACCACCAAAAACGGGTGCTAAACCAAGTGTCCAAACACACCAAGAACTTGAACAAACCCGGTTTTAAACAAGGTAAAGAGCCACGGCTCTGATACCACTTGTAGGTCCCTCTCGGAGGATGACGAACCTAAACCTTGTTATACAAACCCACTAGCGAGTGCGGAATCCAAGCTAGCAAGCAAACCGAGATGAAACAAGTATAAACACAAACACACAAAGGTTCACCGATTAACACCACTTGTATTAATACGAATGAAGGTTCCGGTTACAAGCACAATGTTTACAAATCAGTTTTGCAAACTCTCAAGGTGTGTGTGTGTGTGTTTCGGACAGAATGCTCTCAACTATCTCTCGGGTGTTTCTGTCTCTAAGTGTCTAAATCTAACCACTAACACACACTGCATGGGTATATATGTACCCAGCTCAGCATGTCTGGTCCGAAGGATCCGATAGATATCACGAAGGATCATCTATCGAAGTTAATCTCCTCGAAAGATCAGGAATGCTGATCGAAAGATTACCTTTCGATCAGAAAGCTGTCGAAGGATCTATACATACCTCGAAGGATAGTATATCCTTCGAGGTCCATCTGCATCCATCGAAGCATCATCTTTTCGAGATCATCGAAGGATATAAAATATCCTTCGATCCTCAACCTTCGAGCCAGACAAGATACATATTTCTAACTGTTTGGCCAAGTCAAACTAGGAGGACAGTTGACTTGGTCATGCTTTCAGAATGTCTTAGCAATTTGTGATTTTGATTTGATATTCACGTTTGTATGGGCCGGATGGGAGGGGATTGCACATGATTCACGAGTTTTAAAAGAAGTAGCATTTAACCCGACTTCCGGGTTTTCCTTCCCCCCACCAGGTTTTTAATCATTTTAACTTTAATTAGTTATAAATTACCTATTGTTTACGTAACAGTTTTGATACTGGTGTTTACAGATAAATATTATCTTTGTGACGCTGCATACACCAACACTCGTAGATTTATGATTCCCTACCGTAATACGAGATATTGGTTAGCCGATTTTCGACGACAACGTGCGTTAACTAAGGAAGAAAAATTCAATCATGCCCATGCACAACTCAAAAATGTTATTGAGCACTCATATGGTGTTTTGAAGGCGAGATTCCCAATCCTAAAGCAAATGGCTCCCTTTTCTTTTCCAATCCAAAGGGACATAGTGATCGCCTATTTCGCCGTCCATAATTTTATAAGGAAATGCAATATTCGTGATCAATTATTTGTGGAGTATGGCGAGAACACTTTGTTTTCTGAAATACAAGGTGGAGAAAATGTTGGGCAGTTCGTTCACGACATAGAATGGGGTTCACAAGACATCGAGTATATGACTACTTTGCGTAACCAGATAGCTAGTTAACTAATTTGAAATGTTTAAAATTAAAATTCTACGCAAATTATTAATTTCTAGTTGAATTTTAGTATGTTTTTAAGAATTTTGAAGGATTTATATGTAATTTGGAATTTCTATAATGTTATTTGTTTTCATTTTATTATTATTAATCTTCCAGAACAGTCATTCAGAGCACTGACCAAACAGATACATTTCATTCAGAGGGGTAAAGTAGTCATTGTGCATAGTCATTCAGAGGTCCAACCAAACAACACTTTTTGGTTCAGCACTTCCTGGTTTAGAGTCTCTTACCCATTCAGACCTCTTAATGGTTTAGCACTTACCCATTCAGAGGTTGCCAAACGGCCCCTTAGTAGGTCTTGTAAGCCTTAAAAATATGATTAGTTTCTTAAAAACTTTATTTTTAAAGAATATGTATTTTCACAACTTCTTGTCATGATTTTCAAAAATATTTCTTTGTGAAATTTTCTTGTTACACAAGTGTTCATACACTTGTTTACTTGCTAAAAATGTTTTTAGTTCATACAAGATCTGAGTTTTAACAAAACTAGTATTTTTCACTTGGTTCTTTCGAAAAACAATGTAGATCTACAAGTTTACATCTTTATTTTTCAAGAAATCTTATATTTATTCAAGTTCAAAGTTCATGGGTGGGTGGTTTCATCATCCTTCATAACTCTAACATTTACATCTTGCTAGTTCATGTTCTTAAACATGATCTAGCATGTCTAGATGATGATCCATCTTACTTCTACTAACAAACAACATCCAATAATCATAACATCACAAGATCAACATGATTTAACCATACATCTACTCTTTATCCACTCTTTTTCCCTTTATGTTTCAAGATTAGTTTATGTTCTTTAGTGTTTCTTAATATTTCACCATTCAATCATCTATTAACCACTAAAAATAAGAACAAGATGAAGTTTTTAAGAACTTACTACTAGCACAAGGCTAGGGGAGAAACAAGGCATAAAAGTGGTGGATAAAAGAAAACTAGAGCGGTCCTTGAGCTTCCGAGTGCACCAAGCTTACTTGTATGACCTCTCGCACCTTTGAGTGTATGAAAAATGGCTTGATCAAGACTTGATGGTGGTGATATGGTGGAGGAAGGTGGCGCCCGTGAGTAATGGAGAGGGGAAGAGAGAGCTTTGAAGTTTATTGTTTGGTGAAAATGAAATGGTTAACTAGTGTGCCAATTTATAAACCAATTTCAAGATTAACCAACATGTAAAGTGTTCCTCAATGTCCAACAATTAACAATTTAATATTCAAAAGAAAGCAAGGTTGGGTCACCCCTTATGGTGACCGTCGAAGTGGGGGGGGGGGTAGGGGGTTGGGTTGTAATGTGATGGTAACTATCTAGTTAGGATCTAATGTGTTTAGTTAGTGTATTATTATGTGTGTTATAATATAAAGTGTGTTAGGGTGTTCGGGGACCCTAACTAGCTCAGAAAAGTAAAAACAAGGTGTTTGGTAATATTTTTATGTTCCGGGTAAACTCCGGTTGTTCGGTTGGATGTTGATCCGTTAAAGTGCTAAATAAAGCTTTAAAGTGTCTTTTATATTGTTTTTAGTAACACATTAAATTCCCAACACTTTGGAAAGTGTCTAGGGCTATTTTGCCAAGTTTTTGCACTTTACTAGCATTGTTAAATGCTGAATTTTTGGTATTTAGTGTAGAATTCTGCATTTAATGTATGTTTTAGGCACTTCCGGACACTATAACTATCACCTAGTGACGCAGTTTTATGGTCCTCACCTCCCTACACTCCCTACTAGTGTAGTATTCTATTCCTGGCTTACACTGGCCACAAAAACAATGTCTGTTTAGGTGCTGGCATTGTCAGCATGTTTACTGGGTTATCCGCTCACTGTGCTAAATGTGCTTTCGTGCATCAAGTTTGTCACTATTGTTTGTGTGTAATAAATGGAGTGACAGTAATAAATGTGATGCAAATGTATGTATGTATCAGAAAACAGAAAGCAGTTCAATCATAATTGTAATCAAGCACAGTAATTAAGCGTTAATTAAATATTAATTAATTCGTATGGATACCTGGATTTGTGTGGGTTGTCACATTATCCCCCATTAAGAAAATTTCGTCCCGAAATTTTAGGCTCTGCTTCTAGTTGCAGGGGTCTTGGGAAATAAATGGGAGTATTTTTCTTTCATACGATCCTCACGTTCCCATGTGAATTCTGGACCATGTCTCGCATTCCATCGAACTTTGACGAGCTTGACACTACTCTTGCGTGTTTTGTTTGTCTTCCAATCCGTAACCTCAACGGGTTCTTCAACAAAGTGGAGCGTGTCGTCAATATGAATTTCGTCAGTAGGAATGACAACAGTTTCTTGTGTTAGACTCTTCTTCAAGTTTGATACATGGAATGTATCATGAACACCATTGAGTTCAGCAGGTAAGTCCAACTTATATGCTACCAAACCAATCCTCTCCAGAATCTTGAATGGACCAATGTAGCGCGGATTCAACTTTCCACGCTTCCCAAAGCATGCCACACCCTTCCAGGGTGAAACCTTTAATAGAACCATATCTCCCACCTCGAATTCCAGAGGTTTCCTTCTTCAATCCGCATAACACTTTTGACGATCACGAGCCGCCTTGATGCATTCTCGGATCTGTGCAATCTTGTCTGTGGTTTCCTGGACCACTTCCGGACCAACTAATTGTCTATCACATGCGTCAGCCCAACAAATCGGTGATCGACATTTGCGTCCATAAAGAGCTTCGAACGGTGCGGCTTGAATACTTGCGTGATAACTGTTGTTGCATGAAAATTCGACCAATGGTAGGTGAGTATCCCAACTTCTACCTAAATCCATAACGCAAGCTCGCAGCATATCTTCTAATGTCTTAATCGTTTGTTCACTCTGTCCATCAGTTTGCGGGTGAAAAGCTGTACTCAGGTTCAACTAAGATCCGAATGCTTCTTGAAAGGATTGCCAAATCCTTGACACAAACCTTCCGTCTCGATCAGAGATGATTGAGAGAGGCACTCCATGGCGTGCTACAATCTCTCGCATATATATCTCAGCTAATTTGCTCGTGTTATCTTTCTCTCTGATTGGCAAGAAATGCGCAGATTTCGTCAACCGGTCTACTATTACCCAAATAGTATCGTGACCTTTGGCTGTTCTTGGCAGTTTCGTTATGAAATCCATTGAAATCTGTTCCCATTTCCATTTGGGTATTTCAGATTGCTGCAGTAGACCTGAAGGCTTCTGGTATTCGGCTTTTACCTTGGCGCACGTTAAACACTTGCTAACATATACTGCAACATCGCCTTTCATTCTAGGCCACCAGTAGAAATCCTTAAGGTCTTGGTACATCTTATCTGCTCCGGGATGAATTGAGTACCGTGACTTGTGAGCTTCATCGCAAATAACCTTTCTCAAACCACCAAACAGAGGAACCCAAATTCGTTTCATGAAACATAACGTTCCTTCCTCGTTTGGTACCAACTGCTTCTCCATCCCACGGAGATATTCGTCCTCAATATTCCTTTCTTTAAGAGCTTCTTTCTGCGCGACACGAATGCGCAAGGAGAGATCTGTCTGGACAATCATTTCCAAAGCCCTAACCCTTATGGGCTTGATCCTTTCTTTTCGACTTAGGGCATCGGCGACCACATTCGCCTACCCTGGGTGATACTTGATCTCACAGTCGTAGTCGTTCAACAATTCAACCCAACGTCTTTGTCTCATGTTAAGCTCCTTTTGGTCGTAAATGTGTTGCAGACTCTTATGATCAGATACAAATAATGTCGCCAAATTTTCAACGCAAATACCACTGCGCCTAACTCCAAGTCATGCGTGGTATAATTCTTCTCATGAACCTTCAACTGGCGTCACGCGTATGCTATAACTTTTTATCGCTGCATTAACACACAACCCAAGCCTTGACGCGAGGCGTCACAATATACCACGAAATCATCCGTTCCTTCGGGTAGCGACAAGATCGGTGCATTACAAAGCTTGTCCTTCAACAACTGAAACGCTTCTTCCTGTTTGATTCCCCAATCAAATTTCTTGTCCTTCTGCGTGAGGGAAGTCAAAGGTTGGGCGATTTTTGAGAAATCCTCAATGAACCTTCGATAGTAACCAGCCAAACCTAAGAACTGTCGAATCTCGGTTGGCGTCTTTGGAGTCTCCCAATTCTTGATCGCTTCGATCTTTGTGGGATCCACGTGGATTCCATCTCCATTAACCACATGTCCAAGAAATTGGACTTCACGTAACCAGAACTCACACTTCGAGAACTTGGCATACAACTTTTCCTTTTTAAATAACTCTAAAATAGCTCTTAAATGTTGTTCGTGCTCATCCTTTGTCTTCGAATAGATCAAAATATCATCGATGAACACAATCACGAACTTGTCGAGGTACGGTTTACAAACTCTGTTCATCAAATCCATGAAAACAGCTGGCACGTTTGTCAACCCAAACGGCATCACCAGGAACTCGTAATGTCCATATCGAGTTCTAAAAGCAGTCTTGGGAATACTTTCCTCTTGAATTCTCAGTTGATGATAACCTGATCACAAATCGATCTTTGAGTAGTAACTTGAACCTTGCAGCTGATCAAATAGGTCATCAATTCTCGGCAGAGGATATCTATTCTTGATAGTCAACTTGTTCAGCTCTCGGTAGTCGATACACATACAAAAACTACCATCCTTCTTCTTAACAAACAAAACTGGAGCTCCCGAAGGTGAGAAGCTTGGTCTGATGAATCCCTTGTTTAACAGCTCTTGAAGTTGCTTCGACAGCTCCTGCATCTCCGAAGGCGCAAGTCGGTAGGATGCCTTAGCCACAGGCGCGGCGCCTGGAACTAAGTCTATGTGGAACTCAACTTGCCTTTGAGGTGGCAATCCTGGCAAGTCTTCTGGAAAGACTTCAGGATACTCCTTTACGACTGGGATGTCTTCAATCTTCGGCTCAGCAGCTTCTTTATCCGCAATGTGTGCCAAGAAGGCAACACATCCCTTCTGTAAACACTTTCTACCTTTTAGACAACTAATGATTCTCAGAGGCATATCGCGCTTCTCTCCATGAACCACGATCGTTTCTCCATCTTCTATTGGGATACGAATGGTCTTTTCGTGACACACAATCTCAGCTTTGTTGCTTGACAACCAATCCATCCCTACCACCACGTCGAAGCTTCCCAACTCGACTGGTAGTAAATCCAAAGTGAACTCGCGTTCTCCCAGCTCAATTACGCAACCTCGGGCAACTTCATTTGCCTCAACTAGCTTTCCATTAGCCAGTTCAATTGAGTACGGAACATCTAACTTACTAGCAGTTAACCCAAGCATACTCTTAAATTCAAACGATACGAAACTATAGTCGGCACCAGTATCAAACAGAATAGATGCAAAGCGTTGATTTATAGGGAACGTACCAGTGACAACGTTGGGATCCTGGCGCGCCTCCCTTGCTCCAATGTTAAACACTCTTCCACAGGCTTGATTCAGCTTTGGGCATTCCTTCTTGAAGTGCCCAACTACTCCACAATTAAAACAGCCCGGTCCTTGACCATTACCACCTCTGTTTCCAGCTTGAGTGTTGTTCTGGTTGCGATTACCATTCCCAGCTTGATTCGCAACGTTTCCCCGGTTTCCATTTCCGCCGTTTCCTCCCTGCCGGCGGTTTCCATTACGATTCCCACGACCTCGACTACCAGTACGCCCAGCACCGGTTCCGGCCCAACACGTATCCTTTGTGTGGCCGTTCCTTCCACATGATTCACACTTCCTCAATCTGCATTGGCCATTATGATGGCGCTGGCATGTATTACACTTGGGCAGAGTACCCATATAACCTTTTCCTTTGTTCTCAACACCGGTTGTAGCTCTGGCCGGTGTCCTTGATTCACCCTTCTTGTTCACATTGCTTGTACCTTGCTTGAAGTTCGAAAATTTCCTTTTATTTTCACCAGACGACTCAACATGAGTCTCTTTCTTCTTCGGTTCAGACACTGAGAACTTGTTCAACCGAATGGCTTCCTTAGTAAGAGCCACGCTGAGATCAATGGCTTATGTGATTGTCGCAGGCTTGGACGTTGTAACCATACTCATGATCTGAGGTGCCAATCCCCAGATAAAGCGCTCAATATGTTTGAACTCCGGTGTAACCATGTACGGCACTACATGGGATAAATCGTGAAATCTCTGAACATACTCTGCAATCTTGGGACCTTCCATTTTTAGGTGCTAGAACTCAGTCTCTAGCTTCTGAATTTCAGCACGTGAGCAGTACTTCCTTCTCATGAGCTCCTTCAGCTCATTCCATGACATCGCATAAGCAGCAGCTTCACCCAAAGTTTGAACTTGCAAGTTCCACCAAGATAGGGCTCCATCCAGAAATAGCCCTGAGATGTAGGTCACTTGTTGCTTGGGAGCACACTTGCTCATTCTAAGGACAGATTCTGTCTTCTCAGCCCATCTAACAAACGCAACAGCACCTCCTGTGCCGTCAAAATTCACGGGCTTGCAATCGAGAAATTGCTTGTAAGTGCACCCTGCACATACATTTCGATTTACAATTGGTATTAGTGAACTTGCTATAAATATCCAAATGTGTCATAGTATATCTCAAATGACTTTACATTACCATTGGGTGGATTGTTATTGCCATGGTTGTGCGAGATATTTCCACTCGTTTCTACATGAGAAGCAGCGTATTGTGCGATAGCTGCAGCAATGATCCCTTGGAGTTCTGCCTCATTAGTGGGCATGCGCGGGTCACGTCTTGGAGGCATCTTCTAAAAGATGTTTCACGTTGGTCAGGTCATAGTAAGTGAATAATATGAGTACGTAATAACATTCATCAAGCACATAACATCTCATGTTATAAAATTAAAACAATCAATCCAACATCACACATAATGAGAATACTGCGATTGCGCTATCAAAAAATCAAGACCACAATACAATGTTTACAAGTTTTATAACTGTATCGTACATCAAAAGTGACTAAGGGCCACATCGCCCTTGTCCGAACTATCTAGTCATCTACAATAGCCAAAAACTAAACATCAAAAGTCATGACATCAAAATGCGGTCTTCAAAAAGTTGTATAGCCTGCACAATCGCGGTCCTCTCACCAAAAGTCTACCTGCGTCGAACCAAAATGCTTATGCTGATGGCGGAGGAGGAGGAGGAAAATGAGAGAAAAGCAAGCGACGCATATGTAACCAATCCTCCTCTAAAGCATGACAGACGCGCAGCAAATATGCTATATGCTGCTCAGATGTCAAGAAACGGACGTCTGAATCAGGGGAAAGTGGACGAGGAGTGTGCGGTGCTGCAAATGGGGTTTGACAATGGCAAGGTGGTCATGGAGCTCTCTCCAACTCCTGTATATGACGTGTCAATGCCTCCTGCTGTATCATCAAAGATGTAAGTATGTCCTCCGTAGAGTACCCAACATGGTATGGGTGATACGGATCAGACAATGGCATGATAGGGGGCGTAGTCCATAGAAATGGCTTGCTCGATGGAGTGAAAGATGGTGCAGTAGGTGGTGCAGCATGGGGAAACTGAGATGTGAACGGAAAAGATGATGACAACACGGGTGGAGCACAAACAGGCGACTGCCTCGATGACCCCTCTCCAGGACGAGGTGGCGGTATGTCCTGGAGGAACGTAATGGGAAGATCAGTGCGATGAATATCTGCGGTGTGTGGGGGAAACAGTGGGATGTCAGTGGGTGCAGACACGGGTGCTACTGGGGGAGTGACAGGTCGCACAAATGGTGGGTAATCGTCATCGTCATCAATCCACCCGTTGCGGTTGTCGGCATATAGTGGATCTATATAAGCAGCAAAAGGTGCACGGTCAAACAATACCGGCACTAGATCAGGTAACGGTGCATCAACAACAGGATCGTCCACCGCTGGTGGAGCAACAACGGGAAGATCAACAATAGGTATATCATCGACAAGAGGTGCAATGGCTGGTCCATCATCATGAACAGGGTCATGCTCTAGTGCAGGATCAGGAGCAACGACTGGCTCAGGGGCCATGACGGGCTCGGGATCAACAAGATCCATGTCAAAATCAGCAAGAATGTCAAACAAAGGATCAATAGGAGCTACGGGCGCCTCTAAGGGCTGGTCCAAGTGAATGAACTCGATCTCCTGGTCAGGATCGAAATCAGGGGGAAAGACAGGATCTAAATCATCATCGACCTCGTGGTCAAACTCGAACTCATGTGCGGGAGCAGGTGCAGCTGATAACGCCATGTCGGGGTCGGCGTCAAATGAGTGATGCTGCACTCCCTAGTCGTGCAGAGACGCAGATGCCACAGACTCAAAGGAATCTGGGATAGGTGAACCAACAGGAAGCTCCTCTACAAGGGCCTTAGTAATGGGAAGAATAACATCAGCATCAATAGGGGCCCTGCCCTCATGGTCAGCCTCAGGTGGAACCTCCTCGAATAGATCAATGTCGTCGTCAGAAACGACATCAAGTGTCATGTCTAATACCGGAAAAGCAGCAAACGGTATAGGAGCAGGGATCACCGCAAGAGGTAAATCCCCGACAGGAAGGCCATTAGAAGGCTCAGCTCCAACGTCTGGCAGCGCGACGGGCTGGAAATCGTCGTCATCAGTGCTGGTGGTGTCTGATGTGTAGACCTCTCGCTCTGACGGAATCTCGTCGTCTGATACGATCGCCATAGGATCCAAGGTGTCTGAAACTTGTGTCTGAAGATGATGGCATGATGTCTGTAACACAACCACACATATGCATAAATAATCGACATGAAATCAAATAAACATGTAAGTCGTCATAAAGCAAACAAGTAATTTTCCTACTCTCCTAGACTACCTTCCCAGCCTCTCAGACTGAACCTCCTAGCCTCTCAGACTAACTCCCTGGCCTCTAAGACCAACATCCCAGTCTCTAAGACTAAACCTCCCCAATCTCTAAGATTGGCCCCTCAGTCTTTATGACTGAACCTTCCCAGCCTCTAAGGCTGAACCTCCCCAGCCTCTAGGGCTTAACTCCCTCAGTCCCTAAGACTGAACAATTAATTTTGAAAAAGTGCTCGTACTTTTTGTTCGTAAAAATGTTTTGTGTCCTGGATCTGGACATTTTAGTGTATGCAATGTAAAAATGTTTTCGTGAGAGCCCTAGTGATCATAGTCTACACTCGAGAAAGAATCCTAGTTCGCTATGATCAATGCTCTGATACCAAGCTGTCACACCCTGGCTTTTGCGGAAGCGTGGGTTTATTTGGTGTGACTTCTTAATACCATAGCATAATCACAACAATGCTATATGAAAATAATACCATGATGTTCATCCATTCATTCAAGTTTAAAAAGTAAAACACAACAACATTGTTTTAAAAAGTCGACACGTAAAACCGAATACAACCATGACATAAAGGAAACATGTTCAATGACATAACTAAAGACATGAAATAAAAACACAGTTTAAGACTTGTGACCCGTCCAGGCAAAGGTCACACTTCCTAAACTCGGATGACATCATTATTCCTACGCAACTTGACGTGATACATACCGTGCCAGATCCACTAATTTCCTGAAATACATGCAGTTTGAAAAATCAACAAAAAGTTGAGCGAGTTCATGTAAAAGTGAGTATGAATAAACCTTTGAAGTATGTATAAAAGTCCCTGGTATGTAGCAATAAGGAAAAAAAGATCACCGATGGGTTGCAAAGCCACTGGTATGTGTGAGAAAGTGTAGGGAAACTCAAACCTAGCAAATTTGTTACCGGGCTTCGGCTGTAAGACACAGTCACCTCTATGGGCCTCCCCGGCCTCACGGGTGTGGGCTCGCTACACCCAAATAGATCTACCACTCTTGTGTCCCTCGGTCCTACAACGAGGATTAATGGCCTCAAGTGTTGTACCCACCCCTCACATGATCTAGTAGTATAAACCCTCCCTACGCTAACCATACCATGTAATAAAAGTTTGTAATAATTGTCGCATGTATTTCACCCCCAAAGTATAAAACTGAGAACAGTAAAGAGAAAAGGGGGACATGAACTCACAAAAGTGCGTATCCAGAAACGTCAGTCTCCAACTCTATCTGCTGCGTGACGACCTACACGTACTAATCCCTATTAGATGGATGGGTCGTGCCTTGGCTTAAGGTTTAACGTTCTTGGGGAAATAGTTAGGTAACTATTTCGTATTCACACTTCTTATTTATTTTATAAGTATATTCCTTCCCAAGGATGGGGGTAATAATACATGTATACTTGTAATTCCAAAAATATATTTTTAAGTCTCACTTGAAAAATATATTTTAAATCATTTGTCTAAAATGTTTTAAATTCCAAAATATATATATTTTTTCCAAAAATATTATATTTTACCTAATACATTTTCCAAAATAATACTTTATCAAAATATACGTATAAGAGTATTTTTCAGAAATACTACATAAGTTACGTTTTAAAGTGCGCGTTGTAACAATACTTGTGTAATTTAAATAATTATTTTGTGAGAGCGTTGGTATTATTTTGGAGACGAAATCTTATGATATTTTCAAGTTATATTATTTTTACCCTAAAAATAATATATCTAGTTCACATAATAAACAAACAATCACACAAGCGTTTTATTATAAAATATATATTCTAAATATATATTCCACAAATTTTATTTACGAAAATCAACCTCCGACACTTGGTATTTTTGTAATAAAAATCATGGCGAAGTTTATTTGAAAAACCGAGTTAAAAATACATTCGTAAACACTTGTTAGAAAAATACTACTAAGTGTTATAGTTCTAGTAAAATTTCGCCTAAGTTTCCTCTGTAAATGGAGGTGTCCATGCTTTTTAGCATATCATTTTCTTTTGTAAAATCATTCAAACAATTTAGCAATCAACAATCATCAATATACAATCTTTAATCACTAATCTTGACAAAAATAAGCCTAAATCCTAAACTTTATCAACTTGAAAGTTTGTAAAAATATGTAGTAAATCACTAACACACTTAGTAGGTCTTGTTAGCCTTAAAAATATGATTAGTTTCTTAAAAACTTTATTTTTAAAGAATATGTATTTTCACAACGTCTAGTCATGATATTCAAAAATATTTCTTTGTGAAATTTTCTTGTTACACAAGTGTTCATACACTTGTTTACTTGCTAAAAATGTTTTTAGTTCATACAAGATCCGGGTTTTAACAAAACTAGTATTTTACACTTGGTTCTTTCGAAAAACCACTTGTAGATCTTTAGATCTACAAGTTTACATCTTTATTTTTCAAGAAATATTATATTTATTCAAGTTCAAAGTTCATGGGTGGGTGGTTTCATCATCCTTCATAACTCTAACATTTACATCTTGCTAGTTCATGTTCTTAAACATGATCTAGCATGTCTAGATGATGATCCATCTTACTTCTACTAACAAACAACATCCAATAATCATAACATCACAAGATCAACATGATTTAGCCGTACATCTACTCTTTATCCAATCTTTATCCCTTTATGTTTCAAGATTAGTTTATGTTCTTTAGTGTTTCTTAATATTTCACCATTCAATCATCTATTAACCACTAAAAATTAGAACAAGATGAAGTTTTTAAGGACTTACTACTAGCACAAGGCTAGGGGAGAAACAGGGCGTAAAAGTGGTGGATAAAAGAAAACTTGAGCGGTCCTTGAGCTTCCGAGTGCACCAAGCTTACTTGTATGACCTCTTGCACCTTTGAGTGTATGAAAAATGGCTTGATCAAGACTTGATGGTGGTGATATTGTGGAGGAAGGTGGCGGCCGTGAGTGATGGAGAGGGGAAGAGAGAGCTTTGAAGTTTATTGTTTGGTGAAAATGAAATGGTTAACTAGTGTGCCAATTTATAAACCAATTTCAAGATTAACCAACATGTAAAGTGTTCCTCAATGTCCAACAATTAACAATTTAATATTCAAAAGAAAGAAAGGGTGGGTCACCCCTTATGGTGACCGTCGAAGTGGGGGGGGGGGTTGGGTTGTAATGTGATGGTAACTATCTAGTTAGGATCTAATGTGTTTAGTTAGTGTATTATTATGTGTGTTATAATATAAAGTGTGTTAGGGTGTTCGGGGACCCTAACTAGCTCAGAAAAGTAAAAACAAGGTGTTTGGTAATATTTTTATGTTCCGGGTAAAGTCCGGTTATTCGGTTGGATGTTGATCCGTTAAAGTGCTAAATAAAGCTTTAAAGTGTCTTTTATATTGTTTTTAGTAACACATTAAATTCCCAACACTTTGGAAAGTGTCTAGGGCTATTTTGCCAAGTTTTTGCACTTTACTAGCATTGTTAAATGCTGAATTTTTGGTATTTAGTGCAGAATTCTGCATTTAATGTATGTTTTAGTCACTTCCGGGCACTATAAGTATCACCTAGTGACACATTTTTATGGTCCTCACCTCCCTACACTCCCTACTAGTGTAGTATTCTATTCCTGGCTCACACTAGCCTCAAAAACAATGTCTGTTTAGGTGCTGGCATTGTCAGCATGTTTACTCGGTTATCCGCTCACTGTGCTAATTGTGCTTTCGTGCATCAAGTTTGTCACTATTGTTTGTGTGTAATAAATGGAGTGACAGTAATAAATGTGATGCATATGTATGTATGTATCAGAAAACAGAAAGCAGTTCAATCATAATTGTAATCAAGCACAGTAATTAAGCATTAATTAAATATTAATTAATTCGTACGGATACCTGGATTTGTGAGGGTTGTCACAAATGGTACACCAATTCATTCTATATTCTGCTGTACCTGCTAATGGTTCTTTCATTTTCGATCGAATGTTTTGCGATATCCATTGCTTCTTCATCTTCAATCGAAAACATTATTTCTTCGATGTTCAATTTTCAATTGAAAAATCCTATGATGTTGTTAGAAACAAATTTTCGTATATATTTCATTGCACTTTCATTTGACTTCAAACACGGTGAATTTGTTTGATCACCGCTATTATTGAATTATTTAAATCACTATGACACCTTGTGGTGTCGGTATAAACTTGTAGCTTGGGCTAATCATGATCGAGCGTTTCATGCAAAACACAGGTGATACTTATTTGATCACCGCTATATTTGAATTGCTTCATTCACTACGACTCCTTGTGGCGTCGGTATAACTTGCAGCTTGTGCTGATCACGATCGAGCGTTTCGTGCAAACTATTACATTTAAGCTTGTTGATTCTAAGTTCATCCAGTGGATGTTATTGGTTTTAGAACTCATTTACATATTGTGAACATTCGTATGGAATTCGATTGGTCGAAGTTCTTGTTCTGTAGGATCGTGTTCTGACCCTATTGAGTCGTTCAGAGGCGTTCAACTACGTTTCAGGTGCGGAATAACAAGAAACGAAGGTAGAAACAGCTGAATCTTCACTAAAACTGCTGATTGTATTGATTAACACTCGATTACATGCAGTTCTTCACACCGGCAACACTTCGGCATGGAATACAAGATTATCGATGTGGTTTCGCTCGAATGAACCACTATATATAGGCTAGGTAGTTTCGCTCATAGGTACATGTCCATATGAGCGAAACCTCATATGACCAAATAAGCGAAACTATCTCAACATGACCATAAGAGCGAAACCTCTACCTAAGACACATATACTCTCAAGTTTTCTCGTAAAACGCGCCCTAATCTATGCAATACAATGTAAGACTCGATACAAGATGAAGTCGACAGATGTAGTGCACCAACAGACTCCCCCTCAGATGTTGACGGAATCGATTATCGAGTCACGACAATGCTGTGTCTTCACATCTTCAGTCTTGATCAGTCTCTAGGCTTTTCTCTCTCTCTCATCATCAACAGACTATTTTTTAACAATATCTGCTTGAACTATCTAGTCATCTACAATAGCCAAAAACTAAACATCAAAAGTCATGACATCAAAATGCGGTCTTCAAAAAGCTGTATAGCCTGCACAATCGCGGTCCTCTCACCAAAAGTCTACCTGCGTCGAACCAAAATGCCTATGCTGATGGCGGAGGAGGAGGAGGAGGAAAATGAGAGAAAAGCAAGTGACGCATATGTAACCAATCCTCCTCTAAAGCATGACAGACGCGCAGCAAATATGCTATCTGCTGCTCAGATGTCAAGAAACGGACGTCTGAATCAGGGGAAGGTGGACGAGGAGTGTGCGGTGCTGCAAATGGGGTTTGACAATGGCAAGGTGGTCATGGAGCTCTCTCCAACTCCTGTATACGACGTGTCAATGCCTCCTGCTGTATCATCAAAGATGTAAGTATGTCCTCCGTAGAGTACCCAACATGGTATGGGTGATACGGATCAGACAATGGCATGATAGGGGGCGTAGTCCATAGAAATGGCTTGCTCGATGGAGTGAAAGATGGTGCAGTAGGTGGTGCAGCATGGGGAAACTGAGATGTGAACAGAAAAGATGATGACAACACGGGTGGAGCAGAAACAGGCGACTGCCTCGATGACCCCTCTCCAGGACGAGGTGGTGGTATGTCCTGGAGGAACGTAATGGGAAGATCAGTGCGATGAATATCTGCGGTGTGTGGGGGAAACAGTGGGATGTCAGTGGGTGCAGACACGGGTGCTAATGGGGGAGTGACAGGTCGCACAAATGGTGGGTAATCGTCATCGTCATCAATCCACCCGTTGCGGTTGTTGGCATATAGTGGATCTATATGAGCAGCAAAAGGTGCACGGTCAAACAATACCGGCACTAGATCAGGTAACGGTGCATCAACAACAGGATTGTCCACCGCTGGTGGAGCAACAACGGGAAGATCAACAATAGGTATATCATCGACAAGAGGTGCAATGGCTGGTCCATCATCATGAACAGGGTCATGCTCTAGTGCAGGATCAGGAGCAACGACTGGCTCAGGGGCCATGACGGGCTCGGGATCAACAAGATCCATGTCAAAATCAGCAGGAATGTCAAAAAAAGGATCAATAGGAGCTACGGGCGCCTCTAAGGGCTGGTCCAAGTGAATGAACTCGATCTCCTGGTCAGGATCGAAATCAGGGGGAAAGACAGGATCCAAATCATCATCGACCTCGTGGTCAAACTCGAACTCATGTGCGGGAGCAGGTGCAGCTGATAACGCCATGTCGGGGTCGGCGTCAAATGAGTGATGCTGCACTCCATGGTCGTGCAGAGACGCAGATGCCACAGACTCAAAGGAATATGGGATAGGTGAACCAACAGGAAGCTCCTCTACAAGGGCCTTAGTAATGGGAAGAATAACATCAGCATCAATAGGGGCCCTGCCCTCATGGTCAGCCTCAGGTGGAACCTCCTCGAATAGATCAATGTCGTCGTCAGAAACGACATCAAGTGTCATGTCTAATACTGGAAAAGCAGCAAACGGTATAGGAGCAGGGATCACCGCAAGAGGTAAATCCCCGACAGGAAGGCCATCAGCAGGCTCAGCTCCAACGTCTGGCAGCGCGACGAGATGGAAATCGTCGTCATCAGTGCTGGTGGTGTCTGATGTGTAGACCTCTCGCTCTGACGGAATCTCGTCGTCTGATACGATCGCCATAGGATCCAAGGTGTCTGAAACTTGTGTCTGAAGATGATGGCATGATGTCTGTAACACAACCACACATATGCATAAATAATCGACATGAAATCAAATAAACATGTAAGTCGTCATAAAGCAAACTAGTAATTTTCCTAGTCTCCTAGACTACCTTCCCAGCCTCTCAGACTGAACCTCCTAGCCTCTCAGACTAACTCCCTGGCCTCTAAGACCAACATCCCAGTCTCTAAGACTAAACCTCCCTAATCTCTGAGATTGGCCCCTCAGTCTTTATGACTGAACCTTCCCAGCCTCTAAGGCTGAACCTCCCCAGCCTCTAGGGCTTAACTCCCTCAGTCCCTAAGACTGAACAATTAATTTTGAAAAAGTGCTCGTACTTTTTGTTCGTAAAAATGTTTTGTGTCCTGGATCTGGACATTTTAGTGTATGCAATGTAAAAATGTTTTCGTGAGAGCCCTAGTGATCATAGTCTACACTCGAGAAAGAATCCTAGTTCGCTATGATCAATGCTCTGATACCAAGCTGTCACACCCTGGCTTTTGCGGAAGCGTGGGTTTATTTGGTGTGACTTCTTAATCCCATAGCATAATCACAACAATGCTATATGAAAATAATACCATGATGTTCATCCATTCATTCAAGTTTAAAAAGTAAAACACAACAACATTGTTTTAAAAAGTCGACACGTAAAACCGAATACAACCATGACATAAAGGAAACATGTTCAATGAAATAACTAAAGACATGAAATAAAAACATAGTTTAAGACTTGTGACCCGTCCAGGCAAAGGTCACACTTCCTAAACTCGGATGACATCATTATTCCTACGCAACTTGACGTGATGCATACCGTGCCAGATCCACTAATTTCCTGAAATACATGCAGTTTGAAAAATCAACAAAAAGTTGAGCGAGTTCATGTAAAAGTGAGTATGAATAAACCTTTGAAGTATGTATAAAAGTCCCTGGTATGTAGCAATAAGGAAAAAAAGATCACCGATGGGTTGCAAAGCCACTGGTATGTGTGAGAAAGTGCAGGGAAACTCAAACCTAGCAAATTTGTTACCGGGCTTCGGCTGTAAGACACAGTCACCTCTATGGGCCTCCCCGGCCTCACGGGTGTGGGCTCGCTACACCCAAATAGATCTACCACTCTTGTGTCCCTCGGTCCTACAACGAGGATTAATGGCCTTAAGTGTTGTACCCACCCCTCACATGATCTAGTAGTATAAACCCTCCCTACGCTAACCATACCATGTAATAAAAGTTTGTAATAATTGTCGCATGTATTTCACCCCCAAAGTATAAAACTGAAAACAGTAAAGAGAAAAGGGGGACATGAACTCACAAAAGTGCGTATCCAGAAACGTTAGTCTCTAACTCTATCTGCTGCGTGACGACCTACACGTACTAATCCCTATTAGACGGATGGGCCGTGCCTTGGCTTAAGGTTTAACGTTCTTGGGGAAATAGTTAGGTAACTATTTCGTATTCACACTTCTTATTTATTTTATAAGTATATTCCTTCCCAAGGATGGGGGTAATAATACATGTATACTTGTAATTCCAAAAATATATTTTTAAGTCTCACTTGAAAAATATATTTTAAATCATTTGTCTAAAATGTTTTAAATTCCAAAATATATATATTTTTTTCCAAAAATATTATATTTTACCTAATACATTTTCCAAAATAATACTTTATCAAAATATACGTATAAGAGTATTTTTCAGAAATACTACATAAGTTACGTTTTAAAGTGCGCGTTGTAACAATACTTGTGTAATTTAAATAATTATTTTGTGAGAGCGTTGGTATTATTTTGGAGACGAAATCTTATGATATTTTCAAGTTATATTATTTTTACCCTAAAAATAATATATCTAGTTCACATAATAAACAAACAATCACACAAGCGTTTTATTATAAAATATATATTCTAAATATATATTCCACAAATTTTATTTACGAAAATCAACCTCCGACACTTGGTATTTTTGTAATAAAAATCATGGCGAAATTTATTTGAAAAACCGAGTTAAAAATACATTCGTAAACGCTTGTTAGAAAAATACTACTAAGTGTTATAGTTCTAGTAAAATTTCGCCTAAGTTTCCTCTTTAAATGGAGGTGTCCATGCTTTTTAGCATATCATTTTCTTTTGTAAAATCATTCAAACAATTTAACAATCAACAATCATCAATATACAATATTTAGTCACTAATCTTGACAAAAATAAGCCTAAATCCTAAACTTTAACAACTTGAAAGTTTGTAAAAATATGTAGTAAATCACTAACACACTTAGTAGGTCTTGTTATCCTTAAAAATATGATTAGTTTCTTAAAAACTTTATTTTTAAAGAATATGTATTTTCACAACTTCTAGTCATGATATTCAAAAATATTTCTTTGTGAAATTTTCTTGTTACACAAGTGTTCATACACTTGTTTACTTGCTAAAAATGTTTTTAGTTCATACAAGATCCGGGTTTTAACAAAACTAGTATTTTTCACTTGGTTCTTTCGAAAAACCACTTGTAGATCTTTAGATCTACAAGTTTACATCTTTATTTTTCAAGAAATCTTATATTTATTCAAGTTCAAAGTTCATGGGTGGGTGGTTTCATCATCCTTCATAACAACATTTACATCTTGCTAGTTCATGTTCTTAAACATGATCTAGCATGTCTAGATGATGATCCATCTTACTTCTACTAACAAACAACATCCAATAATCATAACATCACAAGATCAACATGATTTAGCCATACATCTACTCTTTATCCACTCTTTATCCCTTTATGTTTCAAGATTAGTTTATGTTCTTTAGTGTTTCTTAGTATTTCACCATTCAATCATCTATTAACCACTAAAAATAAGAACAAGATGAAGTTTTTAAGCACTTACTACTAGCACAAGGCTAGGGGAGAAACAAGGCTTGATCAAGCTTACTTGTATGACCTCTTGCACCTTTGAGTGTATGAAAAATGGCTTGATCAAGACTTGATGGTGGTGATATGGTGGAGGAAGGTGGCGGCCGTGAGTGATGGAGAGGGGAAGAGAGAGCTTTGAAGTTTATTGTTTGGTGAAAATGAAATGGTTAACTAGTGTGCCAATTTATAAACCAATTTCAAGATTAACCAACATGTAAAGTGTTCCTCAATGTCCAACAATTAACAATTTAATATTCAAAAGAAAGAAAGGGTGGGTCACCCCTTATGGTGACCGTCGAAGTGGGGGGGGGGGGGGTTGGGTTGTAATGTGATGGTAACTATCTAGTTAGGATCTAATGTGTTTAGTTAGTGTATTATTATGTGTGTTATAATATAAAGTGTGTTAGGGTGTTCGGGGACCCTAACTAGCTCAGAAAAGTAAAAACAAGGTGTTTGGTAATATTTTTATGTTCCGGGTAAAGTTCGGTTATTCGGTTGGATGTTGATCCGTTAAAGTGCTAAATAAAGCTTTAAAGTGTCTTTTATATTGTTTTTAGTAACACATTAAATTCCCAACACTTTGGAAAGTGTCTAGGGCTATTTTGCCAAGTTTTTGCACTTTACTAGCATTGTTAAATGCTGAATTTTTGGTATTTAGTGCAGAATTCTGCATTTAATGCATGTTTTAGGCACTTCCGGGCACTATAACTATCACCTAGTGACACATTTTTATGGTCCTCACCTCCCTACACTCCCTACTAGTGTAGTATTCTATTCCTGGCTCACACTAGCCTCAAAAACAATGTCTGTTTAGGTGCTGGCATTGTCAGCATGTTTACTGGGTTATCCGCTCACTGTGCTAATTGTGCTTTCGTGCATCAAGTTTGTCACTATTGTTTGTGTGTAATAAATGGAGTGACAGTAATAAATGTGATGCATATGTATGTATGTATCAGAAAACAGAAAGCAGTTTAATCATAATTGTAATCAAGCACAGTAATTAAGCATTAATTAAATATTAATTAATTCGTACGGATACCTGGATTTGTGAGGGTTGTCACAAATGGTACACCAATTCATTCTATATTCTGCAGTACCTGCTAATGGTTCTTTCATTTTCAATCGAATGTTTTGCGATATCCATTGCTTCTTCATCTTCAATCGAAAACATTATTTCTTCGATGTTCAATTTTCAATTGAAAAATCCTATGATGTTGTTAGAAACAAATTTTCGTATATATTTCATTGCACTTTCATTTGACTTCAAACACGGTGAATTTGTTTGATCACCGCTATTATTGAATTACTTAAATCACTATGACACCTTGTGGTGTCGGTATAAACTTGTAGTTTGGGCTAATCATGATCGAGCGTTTCATGCAAAACACAGGTGATACTTATTTGATCACCGCTATATTTGAATTGCTTCATTCACTACGACACCTTGTGGCGTCGGTATAACTTGCAGCTTGTGCTGATCACGATCGAGCGTTTCGTGCAAACTATTACATTTAAGCTTGTTGATTCTAAGTTCATCCAGTGGATGTTATTGGTTTTAGAACTCATTTACATATTGTGAACATTCGTATGGAATTCGATTGGTCGAAGTACTTGTTCTGTAGGATCGTGTTCTGACCCTATTGAGTCGTTCAGAGGCGTTCAACTATATTTCAGGTGCGGAATAACAAGAAACGAAGGTAGAAACAGCTGAATCTTCACTAAAACTGCTGATTGTGTTGATTAACACTCGATTACATGCAGTTCTTCACACCGGCAGCACTTCGGCATGGAATACAAGATTATCGATGTGGTTTCGCTCGAATGAACCACTATATATAGGCTAGGTAGTTTCGCTCATAGGTACATGTCCATATGAGCGAAACCTCATATGACCAAATAAGCGAAACTATCTCAATATGACCATAAGAGCGATACCTCTACCTAAGACACATATACTCTCCAGTTTTCTCGTAAAACGCGCCCTAATCTATGCAATACAATGTAAGACTTGATACAAGATGAAGTCGACAGATTTAGTGCACCAACAGACTCCCCCTCAGATGTTGACGGAATCGATTATCGAGTCACGACAATGCTGTGTCTTCACATCTTCAGTCTTGATCAGTCTCTAGGCTTTTCTCTCTCTCTCATCATCAACAGACTATTTTTTAACAATATCTGCTTGAAAATCTTCAGACTCCCCCTCTCGATTTGCTGGCATTCCTTTGTTCTTCAGCAAAATCTGATACAGGATCGTCGTCTGGCTTTCATGTTCCAGGATTGAAACCTGTCTCAAGCTCTTTCTGCAGAGTCTTTAATTTCCAGAATCGATCTGCTTGGCTCATCGGGAGTCAGAAACTTGGCTTCCTTCAATCAGAGTCCTCAGGTGTTGTGACCTGTCTCTTTGTCTTTATGTTCCAAGATCGAAACCTGACTATTCTTGCACATTCTTAATCCAGAAGTAAATTTTCTAAATTTAACAATTTGTAGTGCACCAACTCCGACATAGTCAGATGACTCCCTCTCATAACATATTCACCAACAACAACTTCCCTCAAACCACATCATACATGATGAACCACTTGTTGATTTAAAAAAAATATTCTGACAATTAAGACACACTCCCCCTCACAACCATGTTATCATGTTTAGCACTCGGAATTTTGAAAATCAGCTTTCTAACATCAGTTGTCGAAAATCTTTTTGGCTTTTTCAAAAGTTTATGCTAAAACACACATAAAATCTTTTTGGATTTTCTGAAAGAAAGTAAATGACAACACTTGTAAACACAAAAACTGACATCAATTGTAAAAACAACAGAATGCATAAATGAAATATTTACAAACAATATTTTTTTGAGTTTGTGCAAGAGGATCATATCAGTTTATGAGACATGTCACTAACACCGTTAAGCTTGATTACATTTTCAGTTCTAAACAATTCACCTAGATTGTTAGTATATTGGTCCACTTAAATTTTCACACAAAGTTCAATTGTTTTGAGATACGATGTTAATGTTTTAATTACTTGAACTTATCCGTGTGTCCTACTACTTGAATATACTCATGTATCCAGATCCCAATATTTAGTCTTACTGGTGAGTATACCACAGATGATATCTGTCAGGGGTTAGATACGAGAGCCGTGAGAGCTCAGGTTGATACTTCCGTATACGCAAAGAGATGACGGCTTCGATTGTTAGGTGTGTCCCCTTTTAGAGGATCTTTTGATTACAACAGCAGCGACTATCAATTTTATTGTTTCATCAGCTTGCTGAGGGTGATGCTATGTTTCAAGCATTTGCGGAAAGCATTATCCGGGGACTAGGTCAGTACTTCCATACCGAAGAAGTCCCGGGATAATACCCCATATATCACTGAGCATAAAGACCTAGTATCTCAGAATAAGGGACCTTTCAAACAAGATTTCAAGGGTTACCTATATATCCAAGAAGTTGTTAACCCACAGAATAAGCAAGTTTGAAATTTTTATGTTTATATCTCGTCACAATTTACTAAGAGTGTAAAAATCTACTGGCATATCCGTAGTGAGATTGTTTATCGCATTTTCACATTACAATTCTTTAGCATGTTGTGACAGTCCACTGATGTACTATCATTTCCTTTTTTCACAACAAAACTCATTTTTGATTTTATCATGTTTTTGGCTTTTTCAAATTTTCTAATGTTTTTGGATTTTCAGAAATTTTCTACTCCCCCTAAAATTCTAACACATTAAAGAAAAAATCTGAAAAACAGACTAAGCTCTTGACCCACTGGAACACAAAACAAACTGTACAAAAACTTGACAACTGACATCGGATTGCACCAATTCGCCATCCACTAGGCTTAAACAATCAGAACTCCCCCTTTCACAAACCATTTTCTCATTTACATCTCAAAACACTTAAGTTTGTTTTAATCAAAATGATTTTTCCGGAAAATGGATTTGTGTTAACCTTTTGAAGGTTTACCACTTGTAAAGTATGGGGATGTGGTTCATCATTTTGTCAGTTATTATCATGTTAGTAAATCAAGTACAAACTAATATCCCTGATTTACCGTTTTGCATTCAAGCAACCTCTTTACCACTTGTAAAAGAATAACCACTTGTAAAATCACAATCAATACCAATTGTAGATATATCTAAACAATTACCCGCTGTAGGAATGTTACGTCTACATTTACCAATCAGGATGCCGATTCCTGCTTCGCACTTACCAACCTGGAAGCTCCGACGTAGTCCTTTCACCTGTAAAATTTAAACACTTTTCAAAATCTTTCAAGTAAACTTTACAAACACAAGAATGGTGCCGATTCCTGATCCACGATGTAAACTTGGGATCTCCGGCATAGTCCTTAGACTATTATGGGAAACAGACTTCCATCCAAGTCTTTTCAGACTTGATGGATTTCAATTCTTGTGCAGTAGGGTTGTAAGTTGCCTTTTTAGTTGCATAGAAATCTTTAACCCCCTTTGCTTTCCCATTCAACATTTTCCCAAATATTTTCTTTACGCTTCCATTAAATGTTTTCTCGACATCAAATTCATTTTTCTCTTTATAAAACTGATTCGAGATTTCAATTTTACCAACTTTCTTTTTAACTTCTTCAAATTTGAATGATGGAAAATCAACATCATTCACTGAAATTTTCTCCTCACCTTGTGGCTCTTCTGGCTTTGTGTAACCAGATTCATCGCCGACTTTCTCACTAACCCTTTTAACAACCCACATTTGGTTGTCATTCTCTTTCCTTTTATAAAAATTCTTTTTTGAACACTCACCAACCTCATAAGTTGAGTTTTCAAAAATTTTAAGTCCGTCAGTCGGTGGTTCAACATCAACAACCGTTTCATTCAATTTCATAGAAACTCCCTGTTTTGTTTTGGCGTTTTTCTGACAGTTCCATGCAATATGACCAACTTCATTGCATCTGTAACAGGTACGAGTTTCCTTTGGATATAACATTTCAGATCCATTCTTCCTCTTCTCAGCAAGAAACTCCTGGTTTGACTGTCTCCAGAACGGTTTCTTCTGTTCCTCTTCTGAACTTCCACCTGACACAAATTCTGTTTTTGTTTTAGAATTTTTCACATTTTTATGATTTTCTGGTGGAATAAATCCAAGACCTTTCTTTTTGTAGCTACAATTTTGGTTTGATTTCTTTTGAAAACCAGAACCAGAATTGTAACCCTTTTTCTTGTTTAGGCGTTGTTGAACTCTTGAAGTGTATTTTTTAGGTTTATCAAAAAGATTTAAATCTTTTATTTCAGAAATATTAATTTCTGGCATTTTGAAAACCTTCTTGATCATGTCAAAACGAACACTTCTTATTGGAAATTCTTTGTCTGAATATAATTTGTCCGAATCATTTAAAGTGTATGCAACTTCAAATGTTTCATCATCCAAATTTGCCTTAGATAACAAAAATTCTTTACTATAAGACCGTTTAACCGACGATTATTGACTGTTGACTGACGAATTTGACCCTCCAGACTCTGACTTTGACTTATCCTCATCAGTATCCAACACCTGATCGACCACCTTTTTGATTAACTCAGACTCATGATCAGTGTCAGACGAGGTGAATGTGACATCAATGTTTTCTGGTAATTCATCAGTTGTGTCGGTTTTTAGCTTTATATTGACTGCTTTTTCATGTTGCTCCTCTTTTGGTTTTCTAGGAGAATATCCTTCCCAAATCGGAGGCGGACACTTGTTATAGCTAATAGTCGGTTTCTTACCACAATCTTTCTTCTTCTTTGGCTACTCGTCTTGAAAAGCTTCCATACCTGCAATAGTTGGGTAAATACGGTCAATGAGATAATCAGAACTAGAATAACTTTGCAATAAACGTCTAATTCTCTCATTCTCAATCTTTTCGGTCTCCAACTCTTGCTTCCACTTAGCACTTTCTTCAATATAGAAGTTGATAGCTTTTTGCTTTGTCATCATCACAACATTCATCATCGTCAGTGCCTGTTCTCTTTCAGAATTTGTCTTTTGAAGACCAGTTACTATTTTGTTCAAGACATCGTAAGATTCTTTCACATAGTTAAGGTTGAACAGTAACTGCTCCTTCTTCTTCTCATATTCAACAATTATGTCATCTTTTGCTGCACATTCCTTGCAATCTTCCAAACACTTCTTGCAAGGCTTTACAACTTCAACAATCTTCTCAATCTCGATTGTCTTCACCTCTTCTATCACTTTTTCTTCTTCTTTCACCCGCTCATTCTCAACACTCTCAGCAACACTTTCAACACTCTCGTTTTGAACAACATCTTCAGATTTCATTTGTTGTTGTTCTTTAGCAGCTCGTTTCTCCTTCAGTTTTTCCATGCGATCTGCAAAATAGAAATGAAAACTTTCAGGAGAAAGATGAGTTTTAGCAATATTGATATGTTGTACAAATTTTTCAGAATCAGCATCTGATACACCAGAATCAGATGGTGTTTGATCAAATACAACTTCCTTTTCTGAAGTAACATCATTCTGAACACCTTCATCAGCACTCTGAGAACTTTCATCGACATTTTCTGAGCTTTCGTCAGACGTAACAGACTGTTCCTCCACACTTTCTACAGTCACACCAATAGACTTCATCCATGTGGTAAACATGTATGGTTCTCTGACAATCTTGGCAATGAAAGCTTTGAACTTTCCCTTTTCATCAACAAACATATCCCAGCTGAAGCCTTCGGGTAGTCGTTCATCATCTTGATCAACTAAACAGGCTTTACTATCAGGAGATATGTAGTTGCTCCAATTGAAATCCACTAAACATGCTCTTTTCGAATCCTCAATCTTCCTACCATGAGCCGTCTGTGAATCTTGTGATTGTCCAACCTGTTGATAAATGGCTTTCCGGTAGTAGTCATCTTTTCCGAACGGATTCTGAGCATCACTAGCTTCTCTACCCTTGCACTCTCGCTTGAAATGGCCTTTCTCCCTGCAACGAAAACAAGTAACTTTAGATTTATCAAAACCTAAAGTAGATACATGAGCATCAAGAAAGTCATTTCTTCCGGTAATTGTCTTAAACTTTTCAGCGCGTCTAAGAACACTCGCTAGACACCATTTGATATCCATCAGTTCCATCTCTTCGGCGTCTATTTGATCGTAATCCTCTTTAGTGAGCATAGGATTTCCGGTCCGACCAGCAACAAGCCCTTCATAAGATAACAACACTGAACCAAGTAGAGCCATGTGGTCTTTAGCAATGTATTCTGAGAAACTTTGACCTTCTGGAAGATTTAGAGCGATATTGCACTGAATTACGTAGCCATTTCCTGCCTTTGTGCTTTGAGACTGAAAGCTCGTGTTTGACTCCTTAGGACTGACACTCGGAAATGATGAGAATCCGCTGCTGCTTTTACTTGAACCCTGATCAACTTTTTCTGATGAATCTCCAGCACTGAAAGCAGTTTGGATTTTTGGACTTCTCTCAGCTTCAGGAACCGGAATACTACCTTTGTAATACATTTTCACGTCCTGATGACCACTTGGACTGTTCATCCTAGCAATCTTCTGTTGTTCCAGATCCTGACTCTCGATCTTTTCAATGAACTGAGATATAGTCAACCCATCATAAACACCCGTGTTTTTCAGAATCATCAAATATGTTCCCCATTCTTTCTGTGGTAGTGCATCGGCTAACTTGTCCACCCATTCTTCATGATCTTGTGTAATACTCAACATCGACATTGATCTCACTAGGTGACAGTATCTCTTAATCAGCTTCTTTGTATCTTCACCCGGTAAACTGCTGAACAAGTCAAACTCTTTCTTAAGCAACGCCTTTTTGCTCTTGATCATATTCTCACTACCCTCAAATTTGAGTTTAAGTGCATCCCAGATTGACTTTGCAGTTTTGTCATGTTGTAGCAGAATGAATATATCCTCTTTGATTGCTTGTTGCAGCAGACTGATCATCATTTTCTCCGCTTTGTACATATCGTTCCTGATCCGTGAATTCAGATAACTCTTTAAGAACCTGTAAATCTGTTCGAGGCAACACGTATTTTTTCAGTATACATTCCCATGACTTAAGATGGTTTGCCTGAACCCAGTTCTCGAATCTGTCTTTCCACCCATAATATTCTTCGATACTCATCAATTTCGGGGGCTTTTGGGTGGTTCCCGTTTCGTTTTCTAAGCTCATGGCTTGAACAATAGCAGATGGACCATACGGTGTTGCAAATGCGTTGTAGAACTCGGTATCCATGACTTTTCAACACGTATTTCAAAATCTGTGACAAATAAGCGAAACTAGGTGTCTGAATGTCCTTATGAGCGAAACTAGAATGATCGCAAAAGCGAAACCCTCTATGTTCAAATGAGCGAAACTATTGATGTTCGAATAAGCGAAACTACAGATGACACAAGAGCGAAACTTTTGATGTTCACAAGAGCGAAACTGCTATACAACCTTTGGAGCAAAACTATCAGGCAATTTGGAGTGGAACCTCTCAATTATGTGACACAGGAGCGAAACTAGGTGATCATATAAGCGAAACTACACAATGTCCGAATAAGCGAAACCTAGTTCGAACCAATTTTATCCCATTTTTAATTTGAATTTCAACACCAAATTCTCAGGGATTTATCTAAGTCTAATTCTTTACAATCTGTGAAATTTTGATCCAATTTCGACCGGTAAAACTTTCTGAATTGAAGATAGAAGGTGTAGAAGTAAGAAATCTCGATGAATTCCAGCTATTCTCTGCAGAACTCCTCCTGAGCTCTGACACCACTTGTAGGATCGTGTTCTGACCCGATTGAGTCGTTCAGAGGCGTTCAACTATGTTTCAGGTGCGGAATAACAAGAAACGAAGGTAGAAACAGCTGAATCTTCACTAAAACCGCTGATTGTATTGATTAACACTCGATTACATGCAGTTCTTCACACCGGCAACACTTCGGCATGGAATACAAGATTATCGATGTGGTTTCGCTCGAATGAACCACTATATATAGGCTAGGTAGTTTCGCTCATAGGTACATGTCCATATGAGCGAAACCTCATATGACCAAATAAGCGAAACTATCTCAATATGACCATAAGAACGAAACCTCTACCTAAGACACATATACTCTCCAGTTTTCTCGTAAAACGCACCCTAATCTATGCAATACAATGTAAGACTCGATACAAGATGAAGTCGACAGATGTAGTGCACCAACATGTTCATTGTTGGATCCTTGTTTACTTAGTCACACAGATGACTGTATCAGTACGTTTTGTTTTCTTTGACATAAATTTCTGAAACATATTTCTTTTAAATCGTTGGGTTCTTATTGTTGAGGAATGTCCTTGAATTCACATGATTCAAATAAGTCTTGATCCGATTTCGTGGTCATCAACTTTGATACTATTTGTATTTACCTACACATAACGTAACTCTAAGGAGTTAACGTAGTCTAAATTTCGAGGACGAAATTTCATTAACAAGGGGAGAATGTGACAACCGGTAATTAACGGCTCCTAATTACGCGATTAACAAACATTAGGACGATAATAAGTAGTGTTTAAGATGCAAATTAACTTAATTAGGTCTTTGGAGTGCCTAGAAACAGCTAACCGGCTTTACAAGGCGTGAACGGTGGTTTACGGAAAAATCTGTTGAATATTAAGCAACAACGAACTGGTGCCGTACAAAATACTGACAACGCCGACAAGTATGAATGTTACACGAATATTTTATGTTTATGAAATTAATTTTGTGAATTTATTGGGCTTCCGTGCGACACAAATGTAAACGTGAACTAAAAACGCGATGGTAGGAAACGCATCGGCAACGAAACGGAAGCGACGGAGACGCCTGTCACATTCAGAATTTACATTTTACGCTATATGTAGCTCCGTAATGAAATTTTAGTAACTACAGTCGAAACCGGATCGGAGAACGAATTAAAACGGCAACAACACGGTTTTACGCGATTTTTACCGTGATTGACGAACGTACACGACAATCGGCTACCGACATTTTACGGGATTTCGGCTATAAAAATATACGTCATTATATTTTATGGAGTATGGGTGTGTTAATAGGTCTCGTACAGAATTTCGGGCCTCTTAAACGCGGGGACTGGGCTTGTGGGCCTTGGGCCCAAGCCCAAAACCCACCACACTAACCTGCTTATAAATAGGAGCTTAGCCCCCTTTTAATTCTCATTCCCTAATAACAAAATACAGACTTTAAGTCTGTGTCGCCCCTCTCTTGAGCTATACATATACAAACCAGACAATACACACACAAACTCACCTCACTTTCCTCTCTCTCTTATGTGTTTTGACAGGCGACCGGAGATCGGAGCTCCAGTGCCCCGTTCTTCTCCGGCGAGACATCTCTGACGTCACACACACCATCCTTATACCTCCCCTCCAGGTGATGTTCCAACAGCGGAGAACCGTCGCCGTACGGCGGCGGCACGACGGTGAAATAAGAAGACACAGAGAGACAGGAGAGAGAGAGGCGATGAGAGAGAGACAGAGGAGAGAGAGAAACCGACGGTGGTGGTGAGTAATGGCAGCGGCAGAGCTGGTCGGTGTCTCGGACCGGTGGTTCGTGTCTCGGTCCGGTGGTAGGTGTCTCGGACCGGTGGTTCGTGTCGTGTCTCGGTCCGGTGGTAGGTGTCTCGATCCGGTGGTTCGTTTCTTTATCCGACGAGTTCATGGTAAGCCCGTTCTTTTTTTTTGTCTCCTGTTGATTTTGAGGTTAAAGGATGATGTTGTTGCTGATTTGTTGAAGATGATGATGTGCTTAATCGGCTGATGGTTTTATTCGGGTCAGTTCACGGTCTGTTTCGGTTCGGGTCCCGCGGCGCGGTTCGGCTCGGGTAACTACTTAGAGTCTCAGGTCAGATATAGACCTCGGTCAAAACCGAGTCAACTCGGGTCAACAAATACAACTCAGTCAACAACACAGCAGACTCGGTTCAAGGTTCAAGTTTCGTGGTTTGGTTCGGCTGACTCGGTCAAACCGAGTCAAACCCGGTCAACTCGGTGATACCTGGTCAACTCAGCGAGTTGACTTGGTCAACCCAGCCGGTCAACTTAGTCAACGCCTCGACGCGAAGAATGGTAACGGTTTAACGATCGAGATTAATTATGTTATTTTTCTAGTTTCAATCTTACGTAAAAACGAGCTCGAACCGAACAAAACGATGAGTTATTAGTTAATATTAACTTGGTTTTATTTATTACTTCGTTAATATAAATTGGCTATGCATAAAAATTATTGAGTTGATGATTGAATTTTGAAAATATAACGACACTTTAGTTGTCGGGGCCGTCCAAAAACAGAGGAAACTTTGCCCGTTTTTCGAGAAATCCGTAAAATAACGCGTTTTTATTATGAAACAAAACGTGGGATTCAAATAATCTTTTAGTAAAACAAATACAAATATCGACGATACTTCACAACATCACGAAAATGACAATTTGGATATTATTTTCGACAATGCTTTTATAAAATAAAACGTGATATAATATTTTCAATTCTTTTACTATTTTCGACAATCCTTTCAAGTATCAAACAATACGAAATCTTTTCGTAAAGATCAATATAGTTTATATTTATTTCAAACATCGAACAATACGAAACCGTTTCATAAAAATAAATATAGTTTATATTTATTTCAAATACCAAACGACATGACTTTGTTTTATAAAATAAATATAGTCTTTATATTTATCCAAAGATCAAATAACATGAATTCGTTTTTACAAAAATAAATATGGTTTATATATTTATTTCTAGCATCGAACAATAACGAATTCTTTTACAGAAATAAATATAGCTTTATATTTGTTTCAAACATCAAGCGACTCGTATTCGTTTATAAAGACAAATATAGTTATATATTTATTTCCAACCACAATAACTCGACGATTCTTTTATTAAATAAATATAACTTTTTATATTTATTTCAAACGCCTAAACGACACACTATAAATCATATATATCGCGTACGTGTTTGTTACATGATATTTTCATACAAATATTTGTTACCATACACTACGACTTCTCGGGACGACAAGCGATCTTAACAATATATTTATATATTTTGATATAAATATTTATTTATTTTTAAATATTTCGAGAATCAAGTCTTTTCAAGACTTATTAGTTATTATCGACAATAAACGATACTTATCAAATATGACCTAATCGTTTCCATTAACTTAACAACTTATCGTTGAATCGTTCGGTTAGCGATTCGGTAGAGCTCGGTGACACGTAGTTTAGCTACTGCGTTTATTTAGAAACTTATAAGATATTCCGTGTTAGGAATATTGTAGAATGCATGCTAGCGAGTCTCATCTTGGAAACGACATCACGAAGTCGTAATTAGCTAGCTTTGCACAAGGAAATTCAGGTGAGTTCATAACCCCACCTTTTTACGGTTTTACATCTTTATAAATGTTTTCGGGGTGGAAAGACATGCACGTTTTGTAGAAACATACAAAGTTTTCGATGAACAAAGATTGCATATTTTAGACAAATCACGTTTTGCAAGAACATACGAGGTTTTTGAATGAACGAAAACTCATACTTCTTAATCATGTTACGAATGGATTTCAAGGAACTCAAATGGTTTACGAATGATTCATACTAAAGATACCAGTTTTACAAAACAAATGCGTATTTTTGAAATGTGAATGATTTTCATGGGTAAGGACGGGATCGTCCTAGTTTTAATACGGGGCTGGGTTGGTCTGCGTACATAAAACAAGACAACCCAGTGAGTTCATGACTTCAGGGGTGAAGACATGTTACAACTGTTTACAAACACTATTAATTGGTATGGTTAGCTAAGGAAGGGTACACCTAGATCATGTGAGTGGTGGGTATAACGCTTAAGGCCATCAATCCGCGTTGTAGGACCGAGGGACATGAGTGATAGATCTATTTGAGTTAGCGAGCCCCACCCATGAGTCCGTCGAGTGGACCATGTGGTGACTATGTCTTACAACTGGAAGCCCGGTGTAAAGTCTGCTAGGTTTGAGTCTTCCTGCACCATGTCACGTATATTAATGTATTAGCTGCACATTAATTGATCTGTTTCCTTGTTGCTTTCATACCGGGGTTTTACAAATTACATACCATGTTTTATTCAAATTCAAAGCATAGGATTATGCGGGCATGAAGTCAAAGTCGGGTGGGCATTGACGGTTATACAAACTTTACAAATACAAGAGTTTACAAATACATGGTTCTATGAACACAATGCGTTACAAATAAAAAGTTTCCATATAACTTGACAAGAAAATGATTTTTAAATTCGTTTTCTCAATAATATTTCACAAACCGGTTATTCAAAAAGCTTTATCTCAAATCTTTTCCAAAGCAAATTATGAACTCGCTCAACTTTATGTTGATTCTTCGCATGTTTCTTTCTTAGATTGCATTTCAAAGTTAAGGCACGGTTGGAATAGGAGAACCAAGTGGAGTCGAGTACTTAGTGGGCGTTCATTTTCTAGAAGTCTTAGCTTAATTGATTCCGCTGTGCAATGAAGATACTAGTCCAGTCATGCCAGCTCTGATATTTTCGAGGTGTGACACTAATAGGTTAATAAAACCTTCGTTCCAGATTAAGAGCCCCGGTAGAAGTACTTTCACTTGCTAATTAGAATATATGGCTGAGTATAATTTACATATTAGCTCAGGTAATTACTTTTAAGTTTTAACTTATTTTCCCTTATACGGGTTTGGGATACGATAAATTATTACCTGAGTGTAGAAACTTTTTTAATCAGATATGGTTAAATTGTATAATCCCGTTTTAATCAGTATTGCTTGATAACATATAACATTGTGGGTTAACGACCGTGTCCTGGATATCCTTGGCTCATTCAAAAAAGCGTGAATGGCCACGACTTAAGCACGGGGTGTAGGCATACACCTGACTGTTGCGTATGTAAAAGATATACTCACTCGTGAGGAAACTTTGTTAGGATCTGAGTTTGGTTTTTATTGTGTTTTACGTTTGAATTAAGATGAAAAATGAACAAGTTATGCAATGGAATAAATGGAAACAAACTTTGCACACAATCAAACAGGAGAATTGCTTTCCACACACATTTTTAACAATGAACCGAATGACTGAATTTATTTCATCACTGATTACACTTGCATGCATGTAACAAACTCCCCCTCAGCTTGAGCTCACAGTGATTTGTTCGTACAGGAAGAAGATGGTAAAGAGCTAAAAGAACAGTACATGGTACTGTTCTATTTATAGGCACGGACAAACCACTGAGGCATCTTTGCTGACGTCACCATGAAAGTGACATCTAACCTCCTAACAAACTCTAACATCTGATCTACACAAGTACTACTATGCTAACAACTGTCATACATTACATTACATAAAGACAAACTAAACTACTGCTGAATCCTTCCACTGATGTGAACCCAACAGCACTTGATATATATCCAGCAATGCTTGACTCATAGCAGTAGATTGAACAGCAGGGATTTAGTCTTCATTAGTCTTGGACTTGATAAACAGTTGTAGGTCAGCTGTTGTACCGATTGGAGGTCATCAGATGTTGAAACCACTTTCAAGGGGAGAGACTTGAATACATAACATCTGCTTATTCTGGATCCACTGTTCTGATCCAGTTTTGGCTTTAATTATCTGTTCCTCTGATAGGGTTCAATCCCAACAATCTCCCCCTAGAACAGATAATGCCAAAACCCTTCATTATTGTTAGATCTTTATTGCCTCATCAACAGTTCCCTTATTTGCCCTTTGAATTGTAACTTAAAGCCTAAGGCATCTGTGTCATCTTTATCCCTGCACAGTGGAAGATCAAGGAGATCCTACAAATCTTTAAGACTTAGGCCAAGTACTTGTTCCCTTGTTATTTTCTTCACTTCTCCACTAGACTTGATCACTATCAGTACATGGGTCTGTTTGTCAGTTTTCCACTTTAGTACTTTTGAGTCTGGTGGGTTTCTTGGGAGATTTTTATTAGATGAGGTGTTTGGTGATGCTGGCCTTATGATGACTGACTGAGTGATGCTTGCAGGTTGATTTAGGCCAAGAGTTTCAGCTATCATCTTTTTAATGCCTTCTTTTACAAGGTCATCTCCTGCCATTAATTATTCCACTGTTTCAACATCCAGCTGTTTTTGTTGTCTTCTTTTGTAGATGGCAATACCAGCTGGAGCAGTGGATCTCCTGATTTGCAGCTTTGGTGGTCTTGTTGAAACCTCTGCTTCAGGGTAATCAGGTTTTTGTGGAACTTTTGGATCTTTCTTCCTTAGTTCCTCCAACCTTTTGTAGGTGGCCCTGACTTTATCTTCTCTCCATCTCATCACTTGATTTTCAGACCCATAATCAGCAGCAATTAATTCCTCTTTCATTATCCTCAGCTCTACCTTTTTATCAGGTACATTCTTCTTTTACTTTGCCCAATCAGGAGGAATATGTTTGACTTTGTTTTTGATCATGTCTTGAATCCTGGCTGCCTCACTTCCCAGCTCAGGAATGGTCCAGTCTTTATACATGTATTTTTCTCCTTTGTATTTCTTGTAAGCCATGATGTTATCAACATAATCTTTTCTCAGGGACTTATCTGCCCTTTTAGAGATTTGCTAACATACATTCTTTGCGAATTGCTCCAAGGCTCTGACTTGTGTAAGCAAGAATTGATAGTGTCTTTGAATTTCTTTGTCAGTCTTTCCTTGAGCATCTCTTTTGGAGATATCCTCTGCTTGTTTAGCTTTGACTTTCAAATATTCTTCAATGTTGTTAGGCCTGGGATATCCTTCAACAGATGGTAATCTCCTTTTCGCAGGGTCATCCTCATAATAGAAGGATTTGATTTCTTCTCTGACTGCTATGAGCTCAAGAGGAAATTGAACACCTGCAGGAGCTATTGGCTTTTGAATCTGAGCTGATGAGAGAGGAATAGGGTTTGGTATTGTAACAAGTGATAGAGATTTTGAAGATGCTGGTGGTGGTGAAGTATCATCATCTTTCAGAATTAACCTTCTCCTTTTTGGTTGAGGAGATGCTGATGATGTTTTGGGTGGATTAGTGGTGGTGATTTGAGTGGAAGTGAATTGTGGCTGACAAATAGCTCTTGAAACAATTGGTGTTTCAACCACTGTTTCCTTTACAGCAGATGTTGTAACATCTGTCGTCTTCTGCTTTTTGGCAGGAGATGAGGGTGGTGATCATAATGTTTTTGGTGATGAGGTGATTTTTGGTGGTGGTGGTGGTAAGGCAGTTGTTGTGGTTTGTGTTGAAGTGGTGTGTGTTGAAGAGGTGACAGTTGTTTGGCTAACAGTTGTTGAAACTACTGAAGTATCAGCAGTTGTTGATACAATAGGTGTTACAGCAACTGTTTGGGAGGAAGATTGATGTTGGGGGCTTTTGGACGGTGGTTTGGGAGTATGCTTTGTGAGTCTGGATGGTATGGATTTGGGTTCCCTCACTTTTCTAGTGGGATTTCTTTTTGACTCAAGAGTTTTAACATCCTTTGGCTCAGAACAACCCTACGCATTCAGCTCCATATAAGCTCTTTTCTCCTTATTCCACCTGGACATATCCATTACCTCTCTATGTTTACACTTGCTTTTGCTTCAGCAAGTGCATTTGTGGTAACATCAATCTTTTTACTGCCATCTGGCAAGGGAATGTCTTTAGTCATGGCATCTTTTTGTGGTTCAACATAAAGACCATCTTCTATTCCCTTCTTCTTCCACTGCTTGATTTTCTCCCCCTATTTGGCATTATCTGGAGGTGGATTATCAATGAAGAGCACAGTGGGAGGAGCTTTGCCAGTGGTGTTCAGGTTATGAGCCTTTATAGCTTTGATGTCAGCTTGAGTATCTTTGAATCTTGACTCCATGAGAGTTCTAAATTTTTGGATTTGAATCTCATGCTGCTGATCAGCTAATTCCCTTTGTTGTTTGAGCAGTGGTTGAAAGAAACTCCATAACTCATTTGCAGCAGGTGCTTGTGGTGGAGCAGGTTTGCTTGAGCTGGAACAGCAGTGGGTTGCATCTTTTGAACTTTCAAAAAATGTTGCAGCATTTCTTTGATTTCTGTAAGAGAGGTATCCAGTTTTTCAACTCTATCCGTCAATTCTAGGTACTTTAAACCATCACCCAACTTAATGGGATCATCTGATTTCCCACTAGCAGTGGTTGTAACAGTGGTTGATGCAGGGAGTGTACTCCAAATATCATCCACTGATGCCCCTATGTCTTGGAACTGGGGACTTCTTCCTTTAAAAATAGAAACACTTTTTAGTGAACACTGGATACACAGGTGTTTGCAAAGAAGGAATTGCCTCCAAGGAAGTCTTATTGATGTAACCACTGTCCAAATGTAAACCAGTGGGTTCAACACTTGTAGTGGCTGCTTCACTTGGACTACCACCAAGAGTTACTTGTAACTCAAGGGGTGTAACCTCCTCAGGTTATGTTAGTGGGTTAGCAATGATTGATACATCAGACCCAGTCATTTGTTGAGGCATATTCTCATCGACAGGTGATTGAGAAGGACTGGTTTGTGCCTGGTTCAGATCAAGAGCATCCAACAATATTTTTGTTTGTTGGGGAATTGTGGAGGTGAGGTTTGGTGTAGAAAGAGAATTGGCCCCGGGCATTGGGCTGTGGATGATGGAAGCAAGTGATTCCAGAGCATCATATTGTGGTGTCCCTATTTATATAACCTGTTCTTTTTGAGAAGAAGCAGGAGGAGTTTTAGTCATGGTTGAGATATTTCTACCAACTACTGTGAGGAAGTAGCAGCAGTGGTTTCTTGTGACTTTTGTGCTGTCATTGGCAGTTGCTCTGGTATCTCATCCTCCAGAGTTGCCTTTTTGGTAGGTTTGGGGGGCTTTTGAGTTTTCTTTTTTTTTTGGCTTTTTGAGGATTTTAGGTGTGGGTTTCAAAGCAGTTGTTTTGCTGCTATGATCACCTTGAGCAGTAGGCTCAGCAGCAGATACCTGAGGAGCAGTGGTAGCTGCTAAATTCTGCTCAGGCACCTCTGCTTGTGTTTTGCAAGGTGTTGACATTCTTGTAAAAGTTTCAGCAGTTAAGCTGTTTATTTGAAAAGAGTCACCTTGTTTTATTACATGAGCATCATCCTTACCAAATTTCTTTTCAAAGTAATAGCTTAGAAATCTTGGAAAAAGTAAGAATGGCTTGTTATCAACATTTTTAACCAAATCATTAAAGATTTCTTGAGAATAATTGAAATTTTCATCTTGAAGAATAGCATATCATAGGTTTTGAATCTTTAATGGTATTTCATTAAAAGAAGTGGTTTTGTTTGAAACACACATTAACAGGGTAGGAAATAAAAATCTTGTCGTAGGAGGGAAGTAACCTTTTTGTAAGGTATCCCTTTTCATCATTGAATCTGCATACCCTCTTTCAAGGAAATCAATTTTTAACTCGTTTTTGGGAAAAGAAGTTTTACCTTGTTGATCATCGAGTTGAAAGACTTCCGAGATGGATTGTGGTGTGATTTTGACAGCTTTACCCAATAGAGAAGAGTTAATGGCTATGACATTCTTGCCTTGTTTGTCAAGGGTAATATTTTTCCAAAACTCTCTTTGGGTTTCCAAGTAAATTGGATCATCTGCTGTTAACAAAGTTTTATACTTTGATGCAGACATGATGTCAATGATGGAATCGAAAGCATCAGTGGTGCCAGGTTTTGTAAGAAGACCCAGATAGTTGTCAGGAGCTTTGTATGGTATTTCGATAGGTGTGGTTGTCTTTTGAGAGGCCTTTTCAGGAGATGATTTTGAAGTGGGTTTAGCAGATGACTTCGATTTTGTCATTTTGGAGAAGACGATCGAAGAAGGTTGTGAAGAAATTTGAGGAAATGAGATGAAAACTGCTTTGAGAAAGGAATTTTTAAGAATTCAATTCGACAGTAAAACCCTGTTTGGGGTTTTGAAGGGGGGTTTTATAGAGAAAAAGTGAATGCTGATGTGGCAACGGTTACAAAAGGTCTGACCACTATGTACTGTCCACGTGCCAACCCCTGATGAAATGAAGGATAAGTACTTTATGAAAACCACTGATGAAAGAGGATTAGTGGTTGCAACGGTAACAAATGAAAGCAGTGGGTGATTTTTACTATCAGTGGATAGCATATCAGTGGATAAGAACACTGATTTTGAACAACAGTGCTTACCAAGGAAATAAGAGAATAGGGGTTGACTTTCAGCTGTGGATAGAGTTTTCAGTAGAACAAACTTTTGAACAAATCAGTGGTTATGGTAGATTTTTAAGGATTTTAATGAAAAATTCATTTTTAGCTATTTTTAAGGATGGATTTTTGATTTTCTGAAAACATTTTAATTCTTTTATTCATAGAAAAACAGGATTTTGCCCGTTATTCCATGTTTAGCATGCCAATCCTAGAGATCAAGCTTTCAAAGGTGGATGTGTCTAATGCTTTGGTTAGCACATCTGCCAGCTGATCCTTAGTTGGAACATGGTGCAGAGAAATCAAACCTTTTTCATAGCAATCCCTCACAAAGTGATGTCTGATGTTAATGTGCTTGTTGGTTAAATGGGAAACTGGATTTTTGATGATATTTTCTGCTGCCTGGCTATCCAACATGAGTGGTGTCTTTAAGGCAATGATACCAAAATCCAGCAACTGATTTTGAAGCCAAAGCAGTTGGGCTGTACATCTTGCAGCAACTATATATTCTGCCTCAGCAGTGGATGTGGAAACAGCTGCTTGCTTTTTGCTTTGCCAAGACACTAAGAAATTTCCTAGGAATTAACACCCTCCTGAAGTGGACTTCCTTGTCTTGTCACATCCAGCAAAGTCACTATCTGAGAAACCTGAAAGCTCAATTTTACCATCAGCTGGAAACCAGATACCAAGTGTGGGAGCACCTTTGAGGTATCTGAATATCCTTTTTACAGCAATAAGGTTTGACTTTCTAGGGCCTGATTGGGATCTTGCACAAACACATGTTGCAAACATGATGTCTGGCCTAGATGCAGTTAGGTACAATAAAGACCCAATCATGCTTCTATACAAAGTTTGATGAACCAATTCATCCTTCTCATCAGATATGACTACTTTATGGGTTGCAATGGGTGTACTACATGGCTTACAATCATCCATCTCAAATTTCTTTAAAAGTTCTTTGGCATATTTGCCTTGATGGATAAAAGTGCCATTTTGCAGTTGCCTTACTTGGAGACCAAGAAAGCACTAGAGTTCACCCATTGCACTCATTTCAAACTCTGCTGTCATGAGTTTCCTAAACTCTTCATACATTTTATTACATGTGCTTCCAAAGATGATGTCATCCACATAAATTTGGACAATCATCAAATCATTTCCTCTCCATTTTAAAAACAGTGTTTTATCTATTCTACCTCTTGTGAAACCAACGGATAGTAGGAAGGTGGAAAGAGTTTCATACCAGGCCCTTGGTGCTTGTTTCAGGCCATACAAAGCTTTATTTAGCTTGTAGACATGATTTGGATTAAATGGGTCCTCAAAACCTGGAGGTTGACAAACATAAACCTCCTCTTGAATCTTACCATAGAGGAATGCACATTTGATATCCATTTGGTACACCTTGATGTTGTGGTTGACAGCAAAGGCCAGAAATAGTCTGATTGCTTCAAGTCTTGCCACAGGGGCAAATGTTTTATCATAATCAATGCCCTCTTCTTGTCTGAACCCTTGAACCACAAGCCTGGCTTTATTCTTGACAACAATACCCCTTTCATCAGTTTTATTTTTGAAGACCCATTTTGTGTCAATAGGACTTACACCTTCTGGCAATGGTACAAGCTCCCAAACTTGTTGTCTTCTAAACTGTTGGAGCTCCTCTTGCATGGCTTCTACCCAGCTGTTGTCTTTTAGTGCCTCTTGGTACTTGACTGACTAATGGAGATATAGAAAACCAGCAAAAAGACAAATGTTTTGGGATTGACTTCTTGTGAGCACCCCTTCATTGATGTTGCCAATGATTTGGTCTGGTGGATGAGATTTCAAGAAGATGAGCTCTCCTTGGTATGGAAAATGGCATTAAGTGGGGAGGGCTGCAGATGTGAATCATCTGAGCTAACCACTGCTGGTGACTTTGATGATCCAGATGTGGCTTCAAAAGGTGGTGGAATAGGTGGTAATGGTGTGGACACATGCTGTCTTTTATCCACTGCTTGAGGACATTTATCAACAGTGTTTGATGATGTGGAAGCAGGGGTTAAGGGGCTACTTTGGTCAACAACTGTTGAGGTAGCAGTGGTTGAGCTTTGACATCTATTTTGAACATCTGCTGCTCTTCCCATTATGACAGACTGTTGTTGAGGAATGATGATTTCATACCCATAGTCTGGTGATGATTCTTTTGATGGACCTGCACTGTTAGTCTTGATAGCAGTATTTTCAAAAGTAAATTTATCAAGATCAAACAATTCTGCAGGGTTTGCTAGGATTTTCATTGATGAAAGTTCATTGAACTTTACATTCAAGGTCTCCTCCACTGTTTTGGTCCTTGTATTAAACACTTTGTAGGCCTTAGCAGTGGTTGAGTATCCCAGATGATAACCATAATCAATTTTGGCTTCAAACTTTGAGATAGAATCTTTTAAGTTTAAAATGAAACATAGGCAGCCAAAAACCTTGAAATATGAAATCAATGGCTTTATTTTATACAACAGTTCATAGGCAGGCTTTTGATGCCCGGGGTTGATTAAAACTCTATTTTGGACATAGCAAGCAGTGTTTACTGCCTCTGCCCAAAAGGTTAATGGCAAACCTGAACCAGCAAGCATGGTTCTGGCAGCCTCAATCAAAGTTCTGTTCTTTCTTTCAACAACCCCATTTTGTTCTGGTGTTCTTGGAATGCTGTATTGCCTCATAATTCCTTTTGACTTACAGAAATCATCTAACTCCTTGTTCCTGAACTATGTGCCATTGTCACTTCTGAAGATTTTTACTGGAAGGTCAAACTGCTTTTCACCCTGTTTCACAAAGTCTTGCAGAATGCCTGCAGTCTCATCTTTTGAGTCTAAAAAGTAAGTCCATGTAAACCTAGAAAGTGTTCAACAATAACCAGACAATACCTCTTTTTCTTAAGACTCATGACTTTAACTGGGCCAAACAAATCCATATGAAGCATTTGCAAACGTTTGGTTGTTTTGGACTCATCAATGGATTTGTAGGAGCTTTTATGTTGTTTTCCTTTTAAGCAGGAAACACAATGCTCAGGACAGGTGAACAGTTTTTGAGGTAAACCTCTTACTAACCCCTATTTTGAAATGGCAGTGATTGTCTTGAGATTTGTGTGCCCCAATCTCCTGTGCCATAATTCTGTCTCTTTGTTTGATGCAGCTGAGAACAGACATGCATCAGTTCTGGGGCTCTCTTTTGACGTATCCACTACATAAACATTACCGCTTCTTTGAGCAACAAGTTTGGTTTTTCCAGTTTTTATTATTGCTTCAATCTTTTCAACCATTTCTGGTCCAACTATCCTACAACACTCCTTTGTGAAGAATAATCCATACCCCTTTTCACTCATTTGTGAAACACTCAGGAGGTTGAATTTTAGATTGTCTATTAGATTGACATTTTCAAATTTTACATTACCAGACTGTACTGTACCAGACCCCAGAACTTTCCCTTTACTATTATTACCAAAGGATATATCACCCCCTCCATGCATTTTGAAATCTTTGAGAAGGGCTTTACATCCTGTCATGTGCCTGGAGCCTCCACAAATCTACATGCCAAAGGCTATCTAAGCATGCAGAAGCTCCCTGTCCATGAAGTAAAAGGATTAGTTCATTAGGGTCTCCAAAGCCAGTAAGTCTTTGGATGGGGTCTCTACAGTGTCTGGGATGAGTTCAGATGGATGGGCAGTGGTTAGGTTAGGGGTTTGGATAGTTTTAGGACTGTTTTTCTCTAACCACTGTTGTGGGTCTTGACCAATCACCTGCTGATAACCAAAAGGATGCCTGTTCACTCTTGATTTAGAAGGTTTTTTGTAAACCTCATAAACATGTGGGATCCTTTGGTATGATGGTTGTCCCTTACCTCTTCTGTATTGATTGGCAGGGGGTGCATCAATCACCTGAATATCTCTTTGGACAGATGTTTGGTTCAGCTGTTTTGTGACAACTGTTTGGACTGGCACAAACAGTGGTTGTTTTTTGGTGAACTTGACAAATGATGCTGATGAACTTAAGGATGTTTTTGCAGTGTACTCGTTCCTTTTTTCATTAAAGGATTTGAAATACACACATTCTTGAGTTTTGTGGTTTGTTTTACCACAGATGGTGCAGCTCTCAGTAGGTGTGATGACACTTGTTTTGTTTAGATCATACGCTTTTAGATGAAAACAGTCTTTTGTTAGATGATTCTTCTTTTCACAAAAATCACAAACAAGTTTTTGATCTTCTCTCTTTTCTTCCTTTTCTCAGACTCCTTAGCAACAGAGTTATGAACCACTGTTGGGATGTCTTTGAGAGGAATGACTTTTGCCTTTGGAGCTTTTACACCATCAGTGGTTGTGAAATCCATTAGTTTGAAGTTTTCAAGGATGTCACACTCATCAGACCATGTGGGTTTAAATTGGTATTTCTCAATTTCCTCAAAGGTTGAGGACCCCACAGATCTTTCCAGAGTAATTTTGTTACCAAGTTTGTCAGTTATTTTAACCTCTTGGCCATCCTTGTTTGTGGGAATAACTTCAACAATGGATTGAACATATTCTTTTGAAGAATTGTTTTCAATTTCATCATGTTTTCTAAAACCAACACCAAATTTCACATTACTTTTAATATGTTTTTCAAGCATGACCTCATAACCTTTGCAAGACTCCACCCATTTTTCACAAGTGATTTGGGTGGACTCCAACTCCTTTTTACAAACTTGGTATTTTTCTACCATAGTTTGGATTTGAGTCTTGGTTATGCTTTGCTCTTCTTTGAGAATGCTGATTTCTTTGTCTTTTTCAGCCAATTTGTTTTTAAGTTCTTTCAATGACTTCATCAGTTAAGACTTTATCCCTAAGCAGCAGCCATCATGGCATAATCACATTGATGATCACCTTCTTCATCAGCTCTAACTTCTTTCTCACCTGCTTTCTTTTATTCCTTGTCTTCTTTGGACCAGGGGTCAGACAGTGGTTCAATCAGGGTTTCTGAATTTTCTCCCAGCAGTAGTTCACCAGCAACTGCAGTAACCACTGCTTCAGCCACTTCATCCACTATTTCAGCACTTAGCTGTTCATGTCACACCCCCAATTTCCACCTAGGGAGTGTCCCTGTTAGGCGTGTGACAACAAGCTAGGAGCCACCAATTACATTGAATCACAAGTTCAAAACACAGTTTCTTGGATTAATGGAAATAAAATTCAAGCACAAGTTGTTCGAAACCATTAAATTCAGCGGAAGCATTAACGTATCACAAAGTATATGTTTCACACAACCAAAGTAAATAAATGTTTGTTAAATAACTCAACAATGCAACCATGACCACTCATGCCCTCCAGCCAGCAAGTTTCTGCGTTCCAAGTACCTAAGGACCTGCGAGCATGTAACACACGTATCAGACAAAGCTGGCGAGTTCACAGTTTTTAGAAAACGTTTATTACCCATTGTATGTAAAACAGTTCAATAACCAATGCAAGTAATATTGTTAATATCTCATTTCCGAACAATGACGGCTCCTGAAATACAGGACTGCCCTTCCCACGTACTCCTATCTAGTACTGGGCCAGACTGGGTCATTAGTTCACCTCCGTCCTCTACAGGCACGGGGTGAGGGTGCCAAACCTAAGTAGCGCTACTAACTAATACCCGATGAGGGACTTACAAAAGATGATAGGTGAGAATATTAAACAATATACCCGTTTTTACCCAAAGACTTATCCCCCCATGGGATACCCACTGACTGTCCCCAACCACTGGGACGCATGCTCGAATGTAGTGAACTCACCTTAGATTGCTCGGTAAATTTAAGACACTAGTTCCCAGTCAATCAATTAGCTCCTAAGGCAGTTACCAAAATCGATCAGTTTCGCATTCATTTAATCATGTCACACAACAGTGCTTACACATTAAACAAATAGTGCAAATTGTATTAGCTAGTTGACATAATCTAAGTCTTACAAAAGCATTTGTTTTCATACAAAAGCATCACCGCAACATTCATATAAAGGTTCTTCCATACTAACCCGGTTGGACTTCAGGCCCAAACCCACCCTTCATGCGGCCCAACGGTAAGGTAAGCATGTGTGACCCATTTAATTGTTTGTAGACAAATGATTTATTTGAGTATACGGCCCCCCTCAAACATCAACACACACATTAAAAAAATATATATGTCGCCCCCCCCCCCCTTGCACCAACTAGACCATGCCAAAATTTCCCCCCTATGTTGGCCGACCACTGCCATGCACCGCCGATGACCCATGTAACCCAACCCTTATTTTATTTATTTTTTTTTGTACCCTATGCTTACCAACTTGTACTTCTTCATTAACACCAAAAACCCAGCTTCTAACATGTAAGCTACTGTACTTCCAATGTAATTGGTATGCACATTCATTTTGTGTGTGGGCATTGAAAGGTTACGTATAACATTCAGGGATTTATATCCAAATCATGAGCAAACAATAGTTATCATCACCATTATTCCGCCTACCTAATAATTCCTATTGTTCCGATTAACACATGTTACTACATAAACTGAACATCATACACCTTACATCACGGAACCGTTATGATTCGCAGTGATCGAACCTAATCGCTAAATCACAAACACATCAGACGAATCGTTCGTATACTACCTATTTCATCGGCCAACAATAACAGTCAATCAACACATGATAATTACTACTTCAGCATGAATCCGACATTACCGACTTCATACCGTGAGCGACTGTCGAGTTCCGCATCACCGGTTTATCATTTACTCATATAACCCTAATCACTACCTAGAGATCAACCTTATCTTTCCTAGAATTATCTCACATGTTCATGCTTTAAATCAGATTATAACAAAATATAACCATCATCGATCATGCATCACTAGTCCTACACATCGACAAGGAATTACTAGTATGGCAGTTTATTTCACATGATTAATCATTTACATATGAACCATAACACAATCGAACAGTTTGAGCATTTAACAACCATGTATTGAACATATGAATCATAACACAATCGAATAGTTTGAGCATTTAACAATCATGTATTGAACTTACTAACTGGGTGTCTTGACCGATTAGAATGATATTGCAGGTGGGGGTCCGCAGCCGTACGTAGAAGATGTGAAGTAGGGTTTTGCTATATTATATTTTATGTGATGTGAATATGCAGTTTACAACTAAATATATTGCCAACAACAAAGCAGTGGGCTGGTGGTCATGTTCGCCACCTAACTTGGGCCAGGATTCCATTTTACTTAAGTGGGCCGACTACAAGGGCTCCTACAAATAATAATTGTTGGGTTTCATGATAATGTAATATAAGTGGGTCGGTTCATGATAATATAATATTGTGGCTGCACATATTGAACCGACATAATTATAGAGAACATGCATAAGGGACCGGTTAATCAAATCTACAAGGGACATGTCTTGCTACTAGAATTGTATAATTATAAAACCCACATATATGTAGCCCTACAAACCCCACTGAATTATATAACTCAATCATCGAGCGTCTACGCTTAACGGAGTTAAGTTCACAAGATTAAAACGTAACTAACCTTGAAAGTTCGGATTGTCACATCATCCCCAACTTGAAGGAAATTTCGTCCCGAAATTTGACAAGTAAACACGAAGGAATGAAGTGAGAATTCAAGATTGTTGCGGGTTTTGCTCAAGTGTCACATCATTCCCAACTTGAAGAGGAATCTCGCCCCGAGATTCACCAGTCTTGCTTGATTCTGCTTTGTCTTTGGGAAAGAGATGAGGGTACTTTAGTTTCATCTGATCCTCGCGCTCCCACGTGAACTCCGGTCCACGTCTTGAGTTCCAACGAACCCTCACAATAGGAATATGACTGTGTTTACGCACTTTGACCTCACGATCCATGATCTCGATAGGTTCTTCTACAAACTGCAGTTTGTCGTCGATCTTTAACTCTTGTAAAGGTATCGATAATGGGTCGTCAGCATAACATTTCTTTAACTGTGATACATGAAATACGTCGTGAACATTACCTAGCTCGGTAGGTAGCTCCAATCTATAAGCCACCTTACCGATACGCTCCAGAACCTTAAACGGCCCAACATATCGTGGATTCAGCTTGCCACGTTTCCCAAAGCGCACAACCCCTTTCCACGGTGATACTTTCAACATGACTCGATCATTCACTTCAAACACTACCTCTTTGGCACGCTTGTCTGCATAGGCTTTCTGACGATCACGAGCAGCTGCCATACGTTCTCTGATTTTCACGATCTTTTCTGAAGTTTCGAGTACTAGCTCAGGACCTGTGATCTGACTATCACCCACTTCAGCCCAGCAAAGAGGTGAACGACACTTCCTCCCGTACAGTGCCTCAAATGGTGCCGCCTTGATACTGGTGTGGTAGCTGTTATTGTAGGAAAACTCGACCAACGGCAAATGCTTCTCCCACCCCTTTCCAAAATCAATAACGCATGCCCGTAACATATCCTCTAGCGTCTGAATGGTGCGTTCACTCTGACCATCCGTTTGTGGGTGATAGGCCGTGCTCATATCGAGACGCGAGCCGAACGACTTATGCATAGCCTGCCATAACTCCGAAGTAAAACGAGGATCTCGATCAGAAATAATAGAAGTCGGCACTCCGTGCCTAGAAACCACCTCTTTAAGGTACACCGCCGCGAGCTGTGAATACTTATCTGTCTCCTTGATCGCTAAGAAGTGTGCTGACTTTGTGAGACGGTCGACAATCACCCATATAGTATCGTTCCCAGCCTGTGTTCTCGGTAACCCCGTAACAAAATCCATAGCGATCTGTTCCCATTTCCACATGGGTATCTCCGGCTGCTGGAGTAGACCCGAAGGTTTCTGGTACTCTGCTTTGACCCTAGCGCAAGTCAAGCACTTACTCACGTATGTTGCGATGAGAGCTTTCATATTCGGCCACCAATACAAAACCTTGAGGTCCTGATACATCTTATCGGACCCTGGGTGAATAGAATATCGTGACTTGTGTGCTTCGTCCATCACAAGCTCTCGAAGATCACCAAGTAAAGGAACCCATATTCGTTCCATGAAGTAGTAAATACCGTCAGACCGTTGCTCGAACTTCTTCTTGTGTAGACCTCGTAATCCTTCAGCCTCGATATTTTCTTCCTTTAACGCCTCAATCTGAGCTGAACGGATCCGAGCAGGTAGATCAGAGTGAATAGTAAGCTGTAGGGCACGAATACGCTTCGGTTTTGGTTCCTTGCGGCTAAGAGCATCCGCTACAACGTTAGCTTTACCCGGGTGATACTTGATGGCACACTCGTAATCATTGAACAACTCTACCCAGCGACGCTGACGCATATTCAACTCTTTCTGATCGAAGATATGCTGAAGGCTCTTGTGATCAGTATAGATGGTGCATTTCGTGCCATAGAGATAATGCCTCCAAATCTTCAGTGCAAAGACCACTGCTCCCAACTCCAAGTCGTGTGTCGTGTAGTTTTTCTCGTGTACTTTCAACTGACGAGAAGCATAAGCTATCACCTTCTCGCGTTGCATCAACACGCAACCGAGACCCTGAATCGAAGCATCACAATAAACCACGAAATCCTCGGTACCATCTGGTAGAGATAGAATCGGTGCGCTGCATAATTTTTGTTTCAAAAGTTGGAATGCATCCTCCTGTTTCGTTCCCCATGAGTAAACTACCTTCTTCTGTGTTAATGAGGTGAGTGGCTGAGCAATCTTCGAGAAATTCTGAATAAAACGACGATAGTACCCTGCTAGACCGAGAAATTGCCGCACCTCCGAAGGATTCTTTGGTGCCGCCCAATTTCTAATGGCGTCGATCTTGGCAGGATCCACATGTATGCCCAACTCATTAACTATATGCCCCAGAAAATGCACCTCCCGTATCCAAAAATCACACTTCGAAAATTTTGCGTACAGTTGCTCCTTCCGCAGGAGTTCTAAGATGAGGCGCAGATGCCGCTCATGATCTTCCTTGCTCTTGGAATAGATTAGAATGTCGTCGATAAAAACGATAACGAAGTCGTCAAGGTATGGCTTGCACACACGGTTCATGAGATCCATGAAGACCGCTGGTGCGTTGGTCAACCCGAATGGCATAACCAAGAACTCGTAGTGACCATATCGCGTCCGAAACGCTGTTTTGGAAACGTCTTCTTCTCTAACTCGCACCTGATGATATCCCGACCTTAAGTCGATTTTCGAATAGAAACTTGACCCTTGCAGCTGGTCGAACAGGTCGTCAATACGAGGCAAAGGATAACGGTTTTTAATCGTCACCTTATTGAGCTCACGATAATCTACACACATCCGAAAAGACCCATCCTTCTTCTTTACAAATAGAACCGGGGCTCCCCAAGGGGAAGAGCTAGGTCGGATGAAACCCCTATCCAACAGCTCTTGGAGTTGGTTTGACAATTCCTGCAACTCCCCTGGCGCAAGACGGTATGGCGCACGAGCAACTGGGGCTGCCGCTGGGGCGAGGTCAATCTGGAATTCCACCTGACGATGTGGAGGTAAACCAGGGAGTTCCTCAGGAAATACGTCAGAATATTCACGAACAACTGGAAGATCTTCAATCTTCCTTTCATCTGACCGTGAATCAGTGACAAGAGCGAAAATTGCAGGATAACCCTTACACAGATACTTCTGAGCCTTCATTGCTGAGACAATGCTGACCGGGGTCCCACTGCGATGACCCTGAACTGATAAAAATTCCCCACCAGGAAGGGGAACACGTACGATCTTCTCCTTACAGAGAATCTCCGCTTGACACTTGGACAACCAGTCCATTCCAACGATCACGTCGAAGCTTCCAAGAGTAATAGGTATTAAGTCAATGTCGAATACTTGACCCAGAAGATCGATTTTACACCCAGGTAGAACATGTGTAGCTTCGATTGTTTTACCATTTGCGATTTCTACTATGTGCTTCATTACGAGAAGTGTAGGACTTAACCCTAACTGAGAACTAAATTCCAAAGACACGTAACTCCAGTCGGCACCAGAATCAAATAAAATTGAAGCAATAACACCGTTCACTGAAAACGTACCAGTAACCACGTTGCCGTCGTTCCTTGCTTCACCTGCTCCCAACACAAACCCGCGCCCACGCGCAACATTACCCGCATTGTTCCCCGCATTGTTGTTCCCATTACTACCCCCTGTGTTCTGCTTCAGCTGAGGGCAGTCTCGCTTGAAGTGCCCATCGGCCCCACACTGATAACACCCTCTCTGAGTACCCTGATTTTGTTGAGATTGTTGCTTACCCAACTGCTGTGATGGCTGCTGAACTGGAAAAGTGGCCCTACAATCCCTAGCCATATGCCCTGGTCGATTACATCGATGACAAACCCGAGCACACTGTCCCTTGTGATGATAGTTACACTTGCTGCACAAGGGTAGCTTCCCCGCATATGATCCCTGCCCTGATTTGTTACTCGAGTTCTGATTCACTGATGCTGTCTGACTGAAACTGCGGGTGCTGCCAGTATCCGTCTTCTTCTGAGGCTGTGCAGAGTTGGACCCCTTGTCCGTATCGTTCCACTTACGTTTGCTATCAGCAGTAGATGCAGTGGAAGTAGTGGCAGCTGTGGTAGTGCTAGAAATACGAGGTGGCAATGAGTCGCTCTCCACCTCCTGGTCAACGATTTTATGTGCCAACCTAACAATCTGGGTTAGGTTATTGAGGTTCGCTGCTGTAACTAAACCCTTCACCCGTGGGGGTAACCCCTTAATGAACAACTCGATTCTTCGTGGCATGGGTCGGGACAAGTTTGGACACAAATCAGCTAACTCATATGACCGCTTCACATACGCCTCGATTTCAGATCCCACCATTGTCAGATGATAGTACTCATTCTCTAACTTCGCTATTTCATCTCGAGGACAGTATTCCTCCCTCATCAGTTCTTTAAAATCATCCCACGTAGTGGCGTTCGCCGCCTCAATACCTAGTAGTTGGACCTGGGCATTCCACCAGGTCAAGGCACCATCCTGAAGCGTGCCTGCTGCAAACTTTACTCTATCCCCAACTGGGCAGTTACATATCGCAAACACTGACTCCGCCTTTTCGAACCAGCGTATAAGTCCCACAGCCCCTTCTGTGCCACTGAAGGTCTGTGGCTTGCAATCCATGAAAGTTTTAAAAGTGCAGACCGGTGGGTGAGGCTGGTTTTGTGGCGCCGGCTGACCTATTAACGAGGGAAAATAAACCAACAAGTAAGACTCAAGTTTACGATTCAAAGGAAAAGAATGTCTGGTACATGTCATACCAGCCTGGTAAGCTGCCAGGGCTGCAGCCACCTGAGCGTTGAGTAATGCTTCTAGCTCCGCTTGGGTCATATGGATTTCGCCACGCCCACCACCGCGGCCTCCATTACGTCCACCACGACGACCTCCACCACGACCGTTCATGATTCTACAAGTATGGGAAGAAGGAACGAATTAACAGACCATTTCAAACAGATGTCAAGTATTGCGATAGTATTCACAGTTTTCGAGGTTCTAATACAAGATTGACTAACAACGTGGGATTCCTTTTCACACTAGTCGAGATTTACTGGGACTCACATACACCCCACGTTGTTATTATGTGTGCACCCATAATAATAACCTGATTTGCATGCTTATCTCAGTTCCTCCCGACTCCTGTTAAAAAGGTTTCCCCAAATTCATGCAGGACGACCGACGACATCACAACATAGAGCATGTAAGTTCAAGTAGAGTCCCATTCTTTAACACGTAGTATAAACAGATAGCATAGTAATTCGTATTTGCAATATCAAGTGTGCGTTCGAGTGTGATACTAATCATAAGTATGTACTAACTATGCTATGTAATAGTACACAAGGGACGAACCTTGCTGCCTGGAGCTGAGTGTCATGGTCAATGTCGTGTCAGTTCAGTTATAGTCTGGTTTTATAAATCATTTTTTTTTTAAACCAAATTCACTATAACCTGGCTCTGATACCAAACTGTCACACCCCCAATTTCCACCTAGGGAGTGTCCCTGTTAGGCGTGTGACAACAAGCTAGGAGCCACCAATTACATTGAATCACAAGTTCAAAACAAAGTTTCTTGGATTAATGGAAATAAAATTCAAGCACAAGTTGTTCGAAACCATTAAATTCAGCGGAAGCATTAACGTATCACAAAGTATATGTTTCACACAACCAAAGTAAATAAATGTTTGTTAAATAACTCAACAATGCAACCATGACCACTCATGCCCTCCAGCCAGCAAGTTTCTGCGTTCCAAGTACCTAAGGACCTGCGAGCATGTAACACACGTATCAGACAAAGCTGGCGAGTTCACAGTTTTTAGAAAACGTTTATTACCCATTGTATGTAAAACAGTTCAATAACCAATGCAAGTAATATTGTTAATATCTCATTTCCGAACAATGACGGCTCCTGAAATACAGGACTGCCCTTCCCACGTACTCCTATCTAGTACTGGGCCAGACTGGGTCATTAGTTCACCTCCGTCCTCTACAGGCACGGGGTGAGGGTGCCAAACCTAAGTAGCGCTACTAACTAATACCCGATGAGGGACTTACAAAAGATGATAGGTGAGAATATTAACCAATATACCCGTTTTTACCCAAAGACTTATCCCCCCATGGGATACCCACTGACTGTCCCCAACCACTGGGACGCATGCTCGAATGTAGTGAACTCACCTTAGATTGCTTGGTAAATTTAAGACACTAGTTCCCAGTCAATCAATTAGCTCCTAAGGCAGTTACCAAAATCGATCAGTTTCGCATTCATTTAATCATGTCACACAACAGTGCTTACACATTAAACAAATAGTGCAAATTGTATTAGCTAGTTGACATAATCTAAGTCTTACAAAAGCATTTGTTTTCATACAAAAGCATCACAGCAACATTCATATAAAGGTTCTTCCATACTACCCGGTTGGACTTCAGGCCCAAACCCACCCTTCATGCGGCCCAACGGTAAGGTAAGCATGTGTGACCCATTTAATTGTTTGTAGACAAATGATTTATTTGAGTATACGGCCCCCCTCAAACATCAACACACACATTAAAAAAATATATATGTCGCCCCCCCCCCCCCTTGCACCAATTAGACCATGCCAAAATTTCCCCCCTATGTTGGCCGACCACTGCCATGCACCGCCGATGACCCATGTAACCCAACCCTTATTTTATTTATTTTTTTTGTACCCTATGCTTACCAACTTGTACTTCTTCATTAACACCAAAAACCCAGCTTCTAACATGTAAGCTACTGTACTTCCAATGTAATTGGTATGCACATTCATTTTGTGTGTGGGCATTGAAAGGTTACGTATAACATTCAGGGATTTATATCCAAATCATGAGCAAACAATAGTTATCATCACCATTATTCCGCCTACCTAATAATTCCTATTGTTCCGATTAACACATGTTACTACATAAACTGAACATCATACACCTTACATCACGGAACCGTTATGATTCACAGTGATCGAACCTAATCGCTAAATCACAAACACATCAGACGAATCGTTCGTATATTACCTATTTCATCGGCCAACAATAACAGTCAATCAACACATGATAATTACTACTTCAGCATGAATCCGACATTACCGACTTCATACCGTGAGCGACTGTCGAGTTCCGCATCACCGGTTTATCATTTACTCATATAACCCTAATCACTACCTAGAGATCAACCTTATCTTTCCTAGAATTATCTCACATGTTCATGCTTTAAATCAGATTATAACAAAATATAACCATCATCGATCATGCATCACTAGTCCTACACATCGACAAGGAATTACTAGTATGGCAGTTTATTTCACATGATTAATCATTTACATATGAACCATAACACAATCGAACAGTTTGAGCATTTAACAACCATGTATTGAACATATGAATCATAACACAATCGAATAGTTTGAGCATTTAACAATCATGTATTGAACTTACTAACTGGGTGTCTTGACCGATTAGAATGATATTGCAGGTGGGGGTCCGCAGCCGTACGTAGAAGATGTGAAGTAGGGTTTTGCTATATTATATTTTATGTGATGTGAATATGCAGTTTACAACTAAATATATTGCCAACAACAAAGCAGTGGGCTGGTGGTCATGTTCGCCACATAACTTGGGCCAGGATTCCATTTTACTTAAGTGGGCCGACTACAAGGGCTCCTACAAATAATAATTGTTGGGTTTCATGATAATGTAATATAAGTGGGTCGGTTCATGATAATATAATATTGTGGCTGCACATATTGAACCGACATAATTATAGAGAACATGCATAAGGGACCGGTTAATCAAATCTACAAGGGACATGTCTTGCTACTAGAATTGTATAATTATAAAACCCACATATATGTAGCCCTACAAACCCCACTGAATTATATAACTCAATCATCGAGCGTCTACGCTTAACGGAGTTAAGTTCACAAGATTAAAACGTAACTAACCTTGAAAGTTCGGATTGTCACAGTTCACCTTCAGTTTCTACCCCTTCTGGTATTGACTCTAATGCCATCAAACAAATTCATCATTAAAAGTATCATTAAAAGCATAGAGTGCAAAATTTTCATCACCAAGCTCATCAGGCATGCTACTCCAATCAACAAAGCCTTGGGTGAAAAAGCTTTGCTGATCTGGTTATACCACTGTTGGAGCAGCTTGTTGAGGTGCAACAGCTTGCACTTGTGCCTGAGGGACAGGGGCTTAAACATACTGGATTTGTGGAACAGTGGTTTGAACATAATGCACAGGCAGAGGGGTTGCAACATAGTGAGCAGTGTTAACATGGGCTATAGGGGTATATTGGGTATAGTGCACAGTGCTTTGATGTTGTGGTCTAGGGTTTGAGCTGGGATGAGTTATTATTGGACCAGTGGTTTGACTCCTGCATTCCCTAGCAAAATGACCTAGCCTATTGCACTTATAGCACTTAATTTTTTACTTATCCAACCCCACCTTTAAGTTGCCATGTAACCCTGGGAATTTTCTCCCTGTTCTTTTGTAGAATTTGCTTGTTCTTACACTAAGCAAAGCCAATTGATGCAAAATGTCCATCTCTTCTAAGTCAGTGAGATCAAACTGTTACAAATCATTTAGTTCAGAACACAAGTTATCTGACATCTGGTTTTCACAATTTGCAGTGAAGGCATAATTTGCAGAGTGAGAATCAGAGTTGTTAAAATTTCCACCAACAGTTATATCAATAAAATGATCATAACTCTGATCCTTACTACTGCTACCAGATTCTTCCTGACCAAAAAGAGCTGTGCAGCCAAATAAATAATCATCAGCAACTTTGCCAGACTCTTGCAACCTCTTTTTCTAGTTTAACTCCCTTTCATAGGTCAGGAGTCTACCATAAAGTTGGGTCAGGGACAGATCTTTGAACTCAGCAGAATTTCTAGTAACAAATGCAATAGTATCCCATTTTTCTGGTAGTGATCTAAGAAACCTGCTATTTTGTGTAGAATTTGGAAATGTAACTTTAACAAGTCTTAGCTCACTAATGAGACAACTGAATCGCTCAAACTGCTGAGTCAATGATTCACCCTTGATGTGACAGAAGGTTTCATACTACTGATTCAGAATTTCCCTATTGTTTTCAATAACTTCTTCCGTTCCCCCAAACTGTTCCTTCAGTGCATCCCATAGCTCTTTGGCACTAACAGTCCAGCATAGATTTCATTAGGTAATGGAGATGCTATGATGCTAAATGCTTTGGCATCGAGTTCAAACTTTTGGAAATCAGTTTCAGTATAGTTTTCAGGTTTTTTAGGTTCGAACTTCTTTGTATCCTCAGCACTTGGCACCATAGGAATATGGGGTCCAAAAACAACAGATCTCCAACATCCAGTATTCTGTTGAGCAAGGATGTGACCCATCCTTCTCTCCCAGATGTTGTATTCATTACGTTTAAGCATAGGTGGTTTGAAAAGTGAGCCGATGTTATTCTTATCATCTTGTGATTGTGACGTCATCCTGGTTGTTTTACAGGCACCGATTAATCAACTTTGATGGTGATTAAACCTTGCTTTGTTTTTCAACAAAACGAACAAACTATCAGTATCAATGATTGTGAGCTGAACTATTTATGTCAAAATGATTGTTAAATCAAATTTGACTGTCCGAGCTATGATACCAGTTGTTAGGATCTGAGTTTGGTTTTGATTGTGTTTTACGTTTGAATTAAGATGAAAAATGAACAAGTTATGCAGCGGAATAAATGGAAACAAACTTTACACATAATCAAACAGGAGAATTGCTTTCAACACGCATTTTTAACAATGAACCGAATGATTGAATTTATTTCATCAACGATTACACTTGCATGCATGTAACAAACTCCCCCTCAGCCTGAGCTCACAGTGATTTCTTCGTACAGGAAGAAGATGGTAAAGAGCTAATAGAACAATACAGGGTACTGTTCTATTTATAGGCACGGACAAACCACTGAGGCATCTTTGCTGACGTCACCATGAAAGTGACATCTAACCTCCTAACAAACTCTAACATCTGATCTATACAAGTACTGCTATGCTAACAACTGTTATACATTACATTACATAAAGACAAACTAAACTATTGCTGAATCCTTCCACTGATCTGAACCCAACAGCACTTGATATATCCAGCAGTGCTTGACTCATAGCAGTAGATTGAACAGCAGGGATTTAGTCTTCATTAGTCTTGGACTTGATCAACAGTTGTAGGTCAGCAGTTGTACCGATCAGTGGATTGGAGGTCATCAGATGCTGAAACCACTTTCAATGGGAGAGACTTGAATACAAAACATCTGCTTATTCTGGATCCACTGTTCTGATCCAGTTTTGGCTTTAATTATCTGTTCCCCTAATAGGGTTCAATCCCAACAAACTTCTTGTGAGTTTATATTTGTGGTGTGTCGATTAATGTTGTTCGGTTTATTTATACCAGCCCTAAATGTTGGACAAACATGTAAATCTTATACAAGATTGTTATTTATATAATTGTCCCACGTTATAAAATGTACGTTTGTGCCTTCTTCATTTAAATCAATTTTATAAACACTTTTCAAAAGAGTCAGTTAATTGTATTTACCAGTGTAAACTGACGTATTTTTCAAAAAGACTAAGTGACAGGTGCTGTACGAAATTGGCTGGGAGCTCAGGGTGTTAATAAAGAATCTTGCAAGTTCTGAATGTTTTAAGTATGTTGAACAATATTTTGTATTTCTGTTTTAAGATCCGCCTGTGGATCCACTTACAACCGTTTGTATAATATTTATTATACTTTGAATTTCGGTTTGTAATATTATTTTCATCCAAGACTTCCGCTATGCATTAAACTGTGATTATTTGACCATGATGATATCAACTACATCACGATACTCCCCACCGGGCCCACCGGTAATATGTGGAAATATCAGGGTGTGACAGGTTGGTATCAGAGCCAACATTAAGTGAATTAAACAATAGCCTTTTGTGTTTAATCTCAGTGACACAGTTGCACATTCCTAAATTTCCGAGTTTAGACATGAACTAGGAATGATCTCATCCCTATTATATATATATATATATATATATATATATATATACTGTCTTCGATATTTGTGTATTTTAGGAACATGTCGCCGAGTAAAGCTGCCATTGGTGGAAGCTCTCCAAACCCGAAGTCTAAAAATGTTAAGCTTCGTACCACAGCTCGAATAAGCGTACGACCAGTATGGAGAAAGGACCTTTTTGGATCCATTCCCAAAATCAAACCAGTTGAAACCATTAACCATATTTCAGATTCTGTACCTAAGACTTTTGAAACTTCAAATGAGCAGCCAACATCGGAGGAGTCCATACCAACGGTCCCTGAGGCTCCCACTCCAAAAATGATACCTATGGACCCAAACGATCCATATTTCTGACCTCCAAGTCTTGGAATTCCGAACTTGGATTATACCAGTCTTGACCTTATTCGTGATCCATACTATTCATTAACCATAGAATCCTTGGATTCCACTTTTGCAAAGGTTCCTAATATGGAAGATTTCGACTACGCACTAAAACTCTCAGTATCCGTACCACACACAGTGAACCAAGGAGAAAACTTTTAGAATTAAAATGAGGAAGAAACTCCTTTTGTTGTATTTCATTTCTTTAGTAGTCCCTATCAGGACATATTTATTTTTAGTCCCTGCGTGGACAACTTTATTTGTTTAAGACCTGTTTAGGGCAATTGTTTAATAATTAGAACTTTCTATGAAAATTTTCCTTTTTAAAATTTACTTTGGCATTAAACGTATACATATATATTATGTCCCAAATCAAGACATCATTTCAATTTATGATTGCTCTGCCATTAAATCTGAAAAGAAAATCTTAAAGCTATAACCTAGCCTATATGTCGTTTTAGACATGGCTACAATGGTAAAGCCTTTTTAAGATAATAAATCCTTGTTAACACCTAAGAACGTGTTAGCACTCTTGACAAATGTGGTTCGAGAAAATCACAATAGTCATCCTTATATTGGATTCTTCCAATTCCTTATCTAGCCTAATGATCTAGAAATCATGGCATATATCATCAAATGAGATGATCATATTATAAACATCCATTAGTGATGAAGTGCCTACGGGCTATATACATTGTCCAATAAGACAAACGACAATTGTAGTCTATGACTCCCTGTCAAGAGAGGGGATAAACTATGTTCAAACCATAATGCCTCGATCCTATGAGATCATGGCTTATAAATTAACACTGTCCTTGTGACAGGGCCTTATGTGCCACTCTAATATCCTTAAAGATTTATAACTGGATTAATTATAAGGTAAATTTTAAAATAAACCTAATAATAAATTAACCACTATGGTCTATGCTTACTATGGTTAATGAATCATCGAAAATGATGATTCCATAATAAACCTCTGAATAAATTATTGCCAATTGTTTTATAGCAATCAAGCTTCAGCATGTCTCAATCAAAAGAGGTTAACAGTCATATCCATGGGAAAGAAATGATACCACCAGAATAAATGTAGCTGGTGCAGATCTTCAAGCATTGATAGACAATGCTGTTACAAGAGCCATTGATCGACAGTTTAAAGAACCGAGTAATACTCGCACAAAGACTCAAACTGTGGCTCATAGTAAGCCCCCTTCTAAAACGCATGAGTCAAATAAAGATAATTCTTGACACTCGTCGAATCAGAAGAGTATACCATCGAAACAAATTGTTCTTAATCAGGTGCCACGTGTCAAGACCTGCTCTTACAAATACTTCATCTCTTGCAAGCCAAGGGACTTTAGAGGAAAAAATGGAGCCATTGACTGTATGACATGGCTCGATGAGATGGATACTGTAGTTGATATAAGTGGTTGTGCGGAACAGGATATTGTGAAGTTTGTTTCACAATCATTTAAAGGTGAAGCTTTGGCTTGGTGGAGGTCGTTAATCCAAGCCACAGGGAAGATCCCATTGTATAACTTGTCTTGGGATCAGTTTGTTGCACTGATCAAGGAAAACTTCTGTCCTCAGCATGAGGTAGAGAAAATCGAGACAGATTTCTTGACTCTGGTCATGAAGAATTTGGATTGTCATATGTGACTAGTTTCAACACCATGTCCCGCCTGGTTCCCTACTTAGTCACCCCTGAACCTAAACGCATAGCGCGTTTTATTAGAGGCCTAGCACCAGAAATTAAGGGAAATGTTAAAGCATCTAGGCCTACCACATATAGGTCCGTGGTGGACTTATCCTTATCTCTCACTTTAGATGCTATCAGGAATAAGTCTGTTAAGACTTCTGATGAGGGAAAAAGGAAAAGAGAAGAGGAAAGCTCTCATCATTCAGACAAGAAGAAAAAGGGGAATTCTGAGCATAAGAAGGGTTCCGAGTTCAAGAAAAACTCGAGTCATTCAGATAACATACCCAAGTGCAGGAACTACAGAAAGCGTCATTCTGGAAAGTGTACGATCGACCCACATGCTAAACTTTGTGGGATTTGCAAGGCCAAGGGTCACAAGACTTTAGAATGCAAGGAGTTGAAGAACGCTACTTGTTACAACTGTAACGAGAAAGGGCATATCAAAACCAACTGCCCAAAACTTGCAAAGAAACTTGAAGAGGCCAAGAAAACAAACGCACGAGTCTTCCAGATGAATGCCCAGGAGACAGTACATAATGATAATGTTATAACAGGTTCTTTCCTTATCAATGATGTATATGCTAGAGTTTTATTTGATTCTTGTGCAGATAAGTCTTTCATAGACAATAAATTTTGTAAACTGTTAAATCTACCTGTTAAAACTCTAAGCATAAAATATGAGGTAGAATTGGCCAATGGTACCTTAGAGACTGCTTCAATGATTTTAGATGGATGTTTCATATCCATTAGGAACCATTCTTTTCCATTGTCTTTGTTGCCAATGAAGCTGGCAGGATTCAACATAGTGATAGGCATGGATTGGTTGTCTCGTAACCAAGCCCAAATTGTATGTGATAAAAAGCAAGTGGTTATCAAGACTCCTTATGGTGAGCCATTAACAATTCAGGGAGATACGCAGTACGGATTGCCTAAACAAGTATCCATGCTTAAGGCATCAAAGTGTTTGAAGAAAGGTTGTGTCATTTACATGGCACAGGTGACTATAGACGAGCCAAAGCCTAAAATTGATGATATTCCTGTTATTTCTGAATATTCGGACGTTTTCCCTGAAGAATTGCCTAGTTTACCTTCGGACAGGCAAGTGGAATTCAGAATCGATATCATTCCTGGGGCAGCACCAGTTACAAGTGCACCGTATCAATTGGCACCAACAGAAATGAAAACCTAAGAACGCAGTTGGATGATTTATTAGAAAAGGGTTTTATTCGACCTAGCTCGTCCCCTTGGGGAGCACCTATTCTATTTATGAAAAAGAAAGATGGATCAATGCGTCTATGCATTGATTATCGTGAGCTGAACAAAGTTACAATCAAGAACAAGCATCCATTGCCCAGGATCGATGATCTATTCGATCAGCTTCAAGGGGCAAGTTACTTTTCAAAAATCGATTTGAGGTCAGGTTACCATCAGCTGAAGGTCAGAACCGAAAATGTGCATAAGACTGCATTCAGAACACGATATGGCCACTATGAATTCTTGGTGATGCCTTTCAGGCTCACTAATGCACCTGCAGCATTCATGGATCTCATGAATCGCGTTTGCAAGCCGTATCTAGACAAGTTTGTCATTGTTTTCATTGATGACATTCTTATTTTATTCAAAGAATCAAGCCGATCACGAAAGACACCTCCGGTGTATCCCTAAACTTCTGCAGCAAGAGGAACTCTACGCAAAGTTCTCTAAATGTGAATTTTGGCTTTGTGAAGTCCAGTTTCTTGGACATGTAGTAAGCGAGTGTGGTATCCAGGTGGATCCCGCAAAGATTGAAGCGATTATAAATTAGCAAGCGCCTAAGACACCTACAGAGATTCGCAGCTTCTTAGGTCTAGCAGGATACTACAGACGTTTCATTGAAAACTTTTCTAGGATTGCTGCACCTCTAACTTCGTTAACTCGCAAGAATGTAAAGTTTGACTGGGTCCCAAACAACAAGAATCTTTCAAGATTCTTAAACAAAAGTTAAGCAATGCTCCTGTGTAGATTGCCAGAAGGGATTGAAGTGTTTGTTGTTTACTGCGATGCATCGCACACAGGTATGGGTTGTGTGCTTATGCAGAGAGGCAAGGTTATTGCCATGCTTCATGTCAATTAAAAGTGCACGAAAAGAACTACACCACCCATGATTTGGAATTGGGTGCCATTGTATTTGCACTAAAGCTTTGGAGGCATTATCTATATGGAACCAAGTGTGTGATTTATTCCAATCGTAAAAACCTTCAACACTTGTCCAATCAAAAAGATCTTAACATGAGGCAGCGTCGATGGATGGAGACTTTAAATGATTACGATTGCGAAATTCGCTACCACCCAAGCAAAGCAAATGTTGTTGCTGATGCCTTGAGCAGGAAAGAAAGGATTAAACCAATAAGAATCAACGCTAAAAGCATTGAACTTAGGAACAACTTGAATGAAAGACTATTGACTGCTCAAAAGGAAGTTGCATTAGAAACTAACTTTCTGAATGAGAAGTTAGGCGTAACTGCTGATCAATTGTCTTATGGCAAGGATGGAATCCTTAGATTAAATGGACGAGTCTGGGTCCCTATCCATGGAGGACTTAGAGACATGATCCTTCAGGAAGCTCATAGTTCAAAATATTCCGTCCATCCAGGAAGTGATAAGATGTACCAGGATTTAAAGGCAAATTATTGGTAGATAGGTTTGAAGAAATCTATAGCCACTTATGTGGCTAAATGTCTGACGTGCGCACAGGTTAAAGCCGAGCATCAAAAGCCGTCAGGTTTACTACAACAGCTTGAACTTCCCACCTGGAAGTGGGAAATGGTAACTATGGATTTTATCACCAAGTTACCAAGTACGAAACACGGGAATGATACTATTTGGGTTATAGTCGACAGGCTGACCAAGTCAGCTCACTTCTTGCCTATTAAAGAAACGCACAGCTCCGATAAGCTAGCTCAGCTGTACGTGGATGAGATAGTATCCCTCCACGGAGTGCCAGTATCTATTATCTCTGATAGGGATACTAGATACACATCTCATTTTTGGAAAAGCTTTCAGCAATCCCTAGGCACTCGTCTAAATTTCAGCACTGTTTATCATCCTCAGAAAGATAGCCAAAGCGAGCGTACGATTCAAACGCTTGAGGATATGCTCAGGGCTTGTGTTATTGATTTGGGTGGAAGTTGGGATGATCATCTTCCTTTGATTGAATTTTTGTACAATAATAGTTATCATTCGAGTATCCAAGCCGCGCCTTTTGAGGCCTTGTACGGAAGGAAGTGCAGAACGCCAGTTTGTTGGGCGAAATTTGGAGAAGCCCAACTGTTAGGACCTGATATAGTCCTCCAGATGACGGATAAGATCGTTCAAATCCGTGACCGTTTGAAAGCTGCCAGGGATAGGCAGAAAAGCTATGCGGATAAAAGGCGTAAACCTCTGAAGTTCGAGGTAGGTGATAAAGTACTACTCAAGGTGTCACCCTGGAAACGGGTGATGCGTTTTGGCAAGAAGGGCAAGCTGAGCCCAAGATATACGGACAATTCAAGATTATCGAATGTGTCGGAAGTGTGGCTTACAAGCTGAATATACCTGAAGAGCTTAGTGGAATTCACAATGTGTTCCACATCTGCAATTTAAAGAAATGCCTAGCCGATAAATCACTAGCAATGTCTCATAAGGACGTGCAGATTGATGAAAGCTTGAAATTTGTTGAAAAACCTTTGTCGATCGAGGATCGACAGGTTAAGAAGCTTCGAAGAAAGCATGTGCCAATTGTAAAAGTGAATGGGATGCCCGTAGAGGCCCAGAATATACATGGGAAGTTGAATCCACGATGAAACAGAAATACCCTCATTTATTTCAATAAATCTCGAGGTCGAGATTTCTTTTAAGGGGGGTGAGGATGTAACACCTCGCAAAATCATGTCCCATAGAATAAAGACACGTGTCATGAACTTTAAACATGTAATGAATTGATTTCGAGGGATTAAAGTTGATAAACGAAGAAAGTATGTGTGTAGAAGGATCCAAAGTGTCAACATTTGAAAATTTTGCCTTTCAGCGACCCTACATGATGCTTATACTCTTAAACGAATAAATTGTGAAACATATGAAGCCGTTTACGAAAGAAAATAAAAATTTACAAGACGCGAGGGTTAACTGTGTCAACATGTTAAATTACTACCTCCGAGTGACCTTTTAACGAACCTGGGGCTTTGTAACGATTAATTATACTCTCAAGAATAAGTGACAAAAAATTCACGAGATTTCGATATCGTTTGAGATAAATACGTTAACTTTCGTAAATAAAGGCTTAAAAGCGTCAACTAGGCAAAACTTGTGTTTTCGGTTATCGTTTAACGAAGCCGGACCTAACGATGTTTGGTTATATCCTAAAGATCATCAAAATATAAATTTTATGGTTTAAAAGTTGTTAAAATTGAAGTTATGAGGTTTTAAGGGTCCAGGGGTTAAATCTGCCAAGTTTGAAACTTGTATTGGTTACCCTAGGGGTGGCGCTGCGCCACACCAAAAGCCCTCTGCCGTCGCGCGACGCGATGGCCTAAAACGGACAGAAATCCTGCACAGGTGCAGGTTCAGCAGTGTTTCTTCTCCAATCCAGCTTTAACTTGAAAACTAGGGCTGTTAGATGGTTTTAAAAACCACTTAGACACTTGTGAACATCAGAATTCACCTTGGGACACTTACAATGATCCAAAGAAGGCTCCATGCACTATATAAAGGCCCTTGATGCAGCCACAATCTTTGCTCATTCAAGTTTTTCACTCATTCTCAATTGCTCAAGCTTTGGAGCATTCTCTGGAGTATCCTGATCATTAAGGAAGCTATTTAAGTTCAAATTTTTGTGCTAAGGACTCTTGTAAGTGTTCTTGGCTCCTGTAGTTTAGTTCTTGTTAGTCTAAGGACCGAAAGTCAAAGATAGCGTAATTCTACTTTGACTAATAGTTTAATCACTAACGGTCCAGCTATTATTCGAACTGAAAGTGGCTATGTGTTGGTAATTATGTAGGTGATAAACCCTTAAAAGGGCACCTTCTAATTATCACGTTATCTCAGTCAATTGTCGGGTCAAACTACTTAACAGAAAAGTCAAACGAGTCAGTTTTTGCAAAATAAATCATAACTGATAATGTAGAAGCTATAAAATGCATTTTATCGCTCAAATAACTTGGTAAATAATATAAGAGCATGTTTAGGCATGTTCAACCCGACAATTCTGAGTTTAGGCTCGGTTCGCAACCGAAAGTCGCAAAAGTAGACTTTTGCTTTGACTTTCAGTTCTAACCCAATTTAACCTTGTTTAGTCATGCCTTAGGATTCCTTTGTACCATGTTATATGTTAGTATAACTCTCTGAAGTTAGACTACATGGTCCCTTAGAAATCAGAGATTTCCTGCATGTTCCGTTATTTGCTTAAAATTAACCATTATGCCCTTTTGTTATTAAAACAAGATTTTTGAAAATGTGAGAGGACAAAAAGTTTTATTACTGATATATAAGTATGTCACAAAAATTTGACATCAGTTTATGGTCTCAAATTAAAGTTATGCAAGATATCGTAAAACAGAACTTTTTGTTAATTAAATTTCATTTTTGGCATAAATCATATTTAAACCCAATTCTTGGCACCAAACTTGCTACCCATTATTATGATTTAATATTTAGGGATTTTTGGAAATTTTTGTCAAATTTTATACTGATCATAACATAGAGTTCTAGCATGGACTCGGTAATTGACGATAATGCCCTTTTCGGTAATAAATTGAGTTTTACACATCGTTTACATGTCAAACCTTTTTCTACTGATTTTATATATTAAATAAAATATTTTAAGCAGTTAAGACTGATCAAAATCTCAAATTTCCTTAAACATCCCAAGTATCGTCAATTACCGACTTTTATGCGAATTAGGTGCATAGTATGGTTTAAAACCATATTTAGTACCTAAGACTTGTTACCTAATGATTTTAAAAATAAATTTTTATACTTTAACAGTAAGTATAAGAGCATTCACATCCAAGGCATCATATTTTGAGTGAGGTGTTTTTAAAATATAAAAAGTATAAAAAGTGGTTGTGAGTGGAGGAGAGAGAAAATGTTACTGTTCATCTGTATATTTGGGGAGACACTGTTCACCCCCTATAATTTTTTAATATATTTGAAAGTGGTTGTGAGTGGAGGAGAGAGAAAAGATAATGATAAAAGTATAAAAAATATTATTTAATTGAAAATGAGAGAGAAAATGTAGTGTTTTTTAGTGTAATTTAGGGTGAAAATATAGTGGTTTGGATGTGAACGCTCTAAGTCTTGAACTCAGATTTTCAAATTTAACCTTAAAAGCATATGTTAAATGACCAAAATGCCCTACGGTGCATAGTTTAGCCATAAATGATTAAACACACATATGTATGATATCTTGCTGATATAACAACATAAAATAAATATTTTTACAGAATGTTTTAGACCAGAAGCTCAGTTTATGTTTAAACCTCTCTTATAAACTTTAAAATGACCAAAATACCCTTTCGGGACTTAAATTGGTCTTAAATTCATTTGGAGCATAATTGTTGATATCCTACTGATATCACAACATATTTGAATCATAATAACTATTGGAACTTGTATATGACTCATCTATTTACCCGTTATGCATATAAGCGTTCGGTACGGTTTATGTAACTAGTTTGCATGAATTAGCCGAAACGGGTCAAACCTTACCATTTTTACTTCAAAATCTAGAATGTGTTTAGTTTACCCATTATATACAAGTCTTCATACTTGTCAGGTCTAAATTATATTCCAATCCAGTCACCGCTTAATCTAGCGTTTCGTGCCGTAAACTTTTCTTTAAACTAACCAATCTAAGTTTATAACTTAAATAAAACCCGTTAGGAATCTAATAGGTTAATAAAACCTTCGTTACAGATTAAGATCCCCGGTAGAAGTACTTTCACTTGCTGATTAGAATATACAGCTGAGTATAATTTACATTTTAGCACTGGTAAATACTTTTAACTTATTTTCCCTTATACGGGCTTGAGATACGGTAAATTATTACCGCTTGGTTGGGTGTAGGAACATTTTTAATCAGATATGGTTAAATTGTATAATCCCGTTTTAATCAGTATTGCTTGATAACATATAACATTGGGGGTTAACAACCGTGTCCTAGATATCCTTGGCTCATTCAAAAAAGCGTGAATGGATACGACTTAAGCACGGGGTGTAGGCATACACCTGACTGTTGCGTATGTAAAAGATATACTCACTCGTGAGGAAACTTCTGGTGAGTTTATATTTGTGGTGTGTCGATTAATCTTGTTCGGTTTATTTATACCGGCCCTAAATGTTGGACAAACATGTAAATCTGATACAAGATTGTTATTTATATAATTGTCCCAAGTTATAAAATGTACGTTTGTGCATTGTGCATTTAAATCAATTTTATAAACACTTTTCAAAAGAGTTAGTTAATTGTATTTACCAGTGTAAACTGACGTATTTTTCAAAAAAACTAAGAGACAGGTACTGTACGAAATTGGCTGGGAGCTCGAGGCGTTAATAAAGAATCTTGCAAGTTCTGAACGTTTTAAGTCTGTTGAACAATATTTTATATTTCTGTTTTAAGATCCGCCTATGGATCCACTTACAACCGCTTGTATAATGTTTATTATACTTTGAATTTCGGTTTGTAATATTATTTTCATCCAAAACTTCCGTTGTGCATTAAACTGTGATTATTTGACCATGATGATATCAACTACGTCATGATACTCCCCACCGGTAATAAGTGGAAATATCGGGGTCTGACAATAAGTGTTTGGGAAACAATGTGTCTAGTGCTAATGATAACATTTAGGAAACACAAATGATCCTTAGTTTTGATATGAGTGAAATTAGGAAGTTGTGTTATTAGGTTGTTGTTAGTTAATATATATATATATATATATATATATATATATATATATATATATATATATATATATATATATATATATATATATACCACATGCATGTATCTAAACACTTAATGTATGTCTAAAGAATGGTGTGATGAAGTATAAGAAGACAGACTAGTATTGAATTAGTAAAGTATTGATCATGATCAACAAGATGAAAGAATGAAGAAGTTCAACAAATCATCTCATCAAGTGCAATATGCATCAAATATTGCAGTCGTAAAGTAGTACACATTGTTGTAATCAAAGGTTAAAGATCAATGACATATGTTGATGAAGACTTAAAGATATAAAGATTAAGAATAAAAGAACAACTATAAAGAATCAAAGCTTCAAGAATTGATTAGGTATTATAGAGAAAATTAATTTGAAGAAAGGTAAAAAAATTCCCATAAAAATTCATAATAACAAAAGTCTCAATTGAACTAAACAAGTTGATTATCAATTGGAGGGACTTTAAATTTTGAAGTTACAAGTAACTAGTTGGTTTCTTTCCATTTATGGGGTGTTATCATGATAGGGGACAAAAGCTTAGCAAAAATGGAAAGAAAGATCATAATTTACCAAATCGCAACCCATGTTTGAAAAAAGTATACATCTAAGTTAATTGGTGGGTATGGTTGATTTGATAAGTCAAAATTCAGAGATATGCGCATGAAAAGGTGTTGGTACTTGTATATAGTCGTTGCATAACGTTTAGGAGTTAAAAACTAGTCAGTGACAAAACCTTACTGTCCATGGTTGATGGTATCAACCATTGGATTGTCTAATTAGTTTTCCTTACTTGTTAAGCTTTGCTTAGAAATACAAGTCAACCCCAACCGTTTACACTCATCCCTTTTGCTCTATACTTTCTAAATAATATTCCAAGATATATCCCTCTAGTTCCCTTGATATTTCCACATCAAATCAAAGAGAGATTCAATATCAAGAGAAGGTGCAAAAAGAAGAGTTCCATAGCTAAGAAATTATTCATTCTTATATATTGAGAGCTTATTAATTTGTAGTTGTGAGGAATCCATAAAGGGCATCAGTATGCTTGTTTAGAAATTAGAGAAAGCGACGTTCACCACTTGAGATTAGTGAGATGTAGAAGGTGATCACTTCTTTGAAAAGACTGAAACATTTGTAGAAGGTGATACTACCTTTGCTTAGTAAGATGATTGTGTAACTGGCAACCCTAATAAATTAAGTGAGACGAAAACTAGAGAAACCCTTGATCAGAGGATCGGGGAGCAGATATAGAGAGATTAGTTAATATCTCTTAAATCTCTATAAATCAGTTCAGTCATTTTTTTCCTTAATTCTATACATACTTACATATATTATTATTTATTGTTTTCATGGTAATTTTTAAGTGGTGGGAGCATGCTTTTTGTTTTCTGTATCTAGGGTTTTTTTTTTTTTTTTTTTTTTTTTTTTGAGTGTTTTAAGTGTGTATCTAGCTTTTTGCAAGCCTTTCTTTAGTGAGATGTCATTAGAAATAATAATATAAAATTAGACTTGTGTTAGTTGTGTATACAATAATGCAAATTGATACCAATGTATTGGCCTTGGAATCCACCTAAGTGCATAATATTACTTTAAGTGTTGAACTAATGTGTCGTTTGGGCTAAGAGACAAAAGACTCTTCAGAGAAGACCCAGGTTTAAACCTATGTAAGGTGTAGTTAAGGAAAAAGGTCTAGTTAATGAAAGTGGTGAACAAATATTGTAAGTGCTTATTCACACTTGCCGTTAACCATCCTAATGGTAAAAGAATTTATCGAAATATTTTGGGAACGATCACAGTGTATCAGAAGACTTGGTGAACTAGCGTAAGTGCTTATGATTTGTTAGTTAGTTAGTTAGTAGGTTCTAAGAATGTTAGTTAGTTAGTTAGTTAGTTAGTTAGTGAGTGAGTAGGTACTAAGAATGTTTCTAAACTCTCGGTGTTAGAAGATGCTTAACTCTTGGCACTAATCAGTATGTGTGTCGATCATAGTTTTCCGAGGTTTCCCAACTACAGTTAGCAGATCAAGCAGATCAGGAGTGGTTTGAGTTTGCTTGGCAGAAACTAACAAACTAGGATTCATTTACTAGTTACATACTCCTTTGACACTTTTAAAACATTACAAATTACAAGGGATATGTGTCTCTTTCTGTAAATCTATGTGAAAGAGACTCTTATCTATAGATTGATTTTAATACATATTATATGTCTTTTTACGAACAGGAAAAAAAGTAGGTTAAACAGATACACATTACATCAGAAAACTATATCGTTATTCGTTTAGAAATGCATATACTTGATCTTAAATATTCTTTTAATTCTGTAGATTAATTAATAATTAATAATTATTTATAAAGTTTATATGTGTATGGGAGGGTTCAAGTGAAAACTTCTTTTAACGCGAAACTCGAAAACTAACAAGAAAAGACTAAAAAACAAACCAATTTTTTTTACAATTTTTTAATTAAAAATCGCTATTTTTTATATATATAAAAACCTTTTTTTCAAAAAAAAAAAAAAATTATAGCGCACATGTGTAATAATACACATGTGTAGTACACATATAATGCACATGTGCAGTAGTACAAGTTTTTTTTTTTTTTTTTGAAATTTTTTTTTATATACAAAAACTAGTGAAAATTTGTAAAAAAAAAAATTTGGTATGTTTTTTAGACTTTATTTGTTAGTTTTCGGGTTTTCACTTTAACTAGTGGTTTTTAATTAAACCCTCCCCTGTATGTGTAATGTGTTACGTTAACAGTCTAGCGTTGTAACGTGGTGTTACTAGCACTAGAATATATTATAACTTGTAACAAATATCTGTCTATAAAAGTATTATTATTTATCGTTATTATAAGAATAATTGAGTGCCAAACACCAAACTTGACCACAACGAGTTTGGATTTTATTGCAACTATCCCGACAACAAGTTCCATGTTTTTTTTAATCGTATATGCCTATGTTAAATCAATTATTTTATACGCTTTATCCGATTATAGCTAACTATAAACTTTAATCTTGTTAGTTTGATCGGTTATAAATTAAATATAACACTAGAAATGGGTAAAGTTTCTGTACAAATGGTCTTATCGTACAAAACATACGTAAGGCATGAAAATGTAAAAAAATCGCAGTGGCATTTTCGTAATTATTTTACCCGTAACTACCCTATTGGATCAAAATTACCCTATAAGATCAAAATTACTATAAAAGATCATTTATATAGTAATTATAATACCCTACAAAATTATCCTACAAGATCAAAATTACCCTACAAAGTCATTTTACAAAATTACGCTACAAGATCATTTTACAAAATTACCCTACAAGACCATTTGTAGGGTAATTTTGATAATTACTCTACGAATAAATAATTACGAAAATGACAACGCGTTTTTTACCTTTTCATGCATTTCATACGTTTTGTACGATAAGGCTATTTGTATTTGATCTTTTGCCCACTAGAAATTACATTCATTTAAATGTTTGATAAAGAAAACTTTTTAGTTTTTGTATCCAAAAGGTAAAAGTCTAATCCTGAAATCTAACAATTTACAAGCAAACTTGTTTAAAATAAGGTTATTCTTACTAGTTTGCCACATATAAGAATAAATATATGCATCTATATTTTATCCATCTTTTAATCGAATAACCCTTTAAAAACAATAAAAGTTTTAATCAGAACGGCATAATATTTTACATGCCTAAACTACACGCTAATACACATTTGGTTCATTGTATTTAACATAGGAATTGAAATTTCGGTATACTGAAAAACATGTGTGTTGAAGAATGAAGTAAATTGGAATAAGAATGAATTCCAACGAATTATTTCAAATAGAGAAGTGAAAAACATGTGTGTTGAAGAATAAAGTAAATTGGAATAAGAATGAATTCCAACAAATTATTTCAAACAGAGAAGTGAAAAACATGTGTGTTAAAGAATGAAGTAAATTGGAATAAGAATGAATTCCAACGAATTATTTCAAACAGAGAAGAGAAATGTATTCAACCAAAAAGATTTCAAATTATTGACTGACTCACTCACCACCGACTTCGTCACCATCAGCACAACCACCACCATTTCACCCAATGTTTTAGAAACTGGTAAATATCTGTCGGTTATACTGGTATTATCGGTGCCAGATGTAAATGCGGTACGAAACACTTCGGTAAATAGGGGAAACGACATCGACTTTGTACCATCGGTAAAGTCCAATATACCAGTTTAAACCGCTATACCACTACCGGCCCATGTTAGTTTTTGGGTTTGGATTTTGACTTTTATTGGCTCATCTCTATGTTTACTCCCCAATTTTAACTTAGTGAGTATCGACTGTCAATATTCCATCTACATCGATCAAAACCAATGTTTTAATTTTTGTTTTCTTTGAATTTTTAGTAAATTGTCATTTTAGTCCCTGAGATTTGTCTCAATTTGCCATTTTAGTCCAAATAGTTTTTTTCTCCCTTGGGTCCCTGAGTTTTCTATTTTTTTACTATTTTGATCACATTATAGTCTCAGTGACCTAGAGGAGAAAAATGGCAATAAATTGGAAAACTCAGGGACCTAGAGGACAAAAAAACTATTTGGACTAAAATGTCAATTTGAGACAAACCTCAGGGATTAAAATGGCAATTTACTCTTGAACTTTTGTTGTTGGCAGTAGTACGACATATTTATATACTATATAGTCTTAGTGAGTCCACATGTATACATCCATAACATTCGTTTAACAGCAAAAATATGAGAAAGTTTGGGATTAGCCCGATAACGTGTGCACTGACAGACAGCAAACATGATGTCTGGACGGCTCGCAATCAGATACATCAGGGATCCGATCATGGACCGATATTGGCACTGACAGGGGATCCGACTACATCTTCAGTCAGTAAAGGCCTTTTTGCCATTGGTGTTTCAACCGATTTTGCATCAGTAAACTTGAATTTGGCGAGCATATCATCCACATACTTTCCTTGATGGATTAAAATGCCTTGAGAATTATGTCGTACTTGTAAACCCAAAAACATAGTCATCTCCCCAAGGGCACTCATCTTGAATTTCTTCTTCATAATACCCTCAAACTCCTTGCAGAGATCATCATTCGTTGATCCGAAAATAATATCATCAACATAAATTTGAACCAAGATCAAATCCTTGCCAACTCTCTTGATAAACAGCGTCTGATCAATCGTGTCGCGAGTATAACCATGAGCCAGAAGATGCTCAGTCAGAGTAGCATACCAAGCACGTGGTGCCTGGTGCAATCCATACAATGCCTTGTCAAGTTTGTAGGCATATTCTAGATGCTCTGGATGCACAAAACCCGGTGGCTGCGTAACATAGATTTCTTCCTTCACATCTCCATACAGAAATGCAGTCTTGATGTCCATCTGGTAGACAGTGAATCCCATGTAAGACGCGTAAGCTAAGAAGATCCGGATGGCTTTAAGTCGAGCAACCGAGGCATATACTTCATCGTAATCCAGACCCTCTATCTGTCTGAAGCCTTGGACTACCAATCTTGCCTTGTTACGAACAATAACTCATGCAGAATCTTGCTTGTTTCTATATACCCAAGGAGTACCAAGAGTGTGTTTTCCCTTTTGGAAGTTCAACAAGCTTCCAGACACCTAGCTTCTCAAACTGGTTCAACTCTTCGTGCAAAACGTCTACCCAGCCTGGTTCCTTCAAAGCTACATCAACACTTTTAGGTTCTATCTGTGAAATGTAGCATAGCGCCTGATTAACTCTTGGTGAGTAGTCTGGCATTGACAGGACCAATGACATTCTCAATCGGATGATTGCGTTGAACACTTGTTGGAATTGCCACATCAGCTACAGTCACGCTTTGAGGTAGAGTGTTCAAAATGTCAGCTGCTGAGTTGCTTGTCTCCCCCTTATTAGGTGCAGTAGCACTATTAACTGCTGGAGCGGTAACAGTGCAATCTTTAGGAATTGGATCATGAAACAATGCAAGTCCTGATGCATCAGAAAACACACCATTAGTAGTTGCACCTTCAGGGGTTTGTACATGTGTATCAGTCACAGGCATCTTTTGAGACGAAGATGGGGGTTACTCTGAAAAGAACATTCCCGGTGGATCTATGGTGTGAGCTCTTGAGCTTCCTTCTAAGAGTTCGTCTTCATCTGTATCACCATACAGTAAAGGTTGTGACGGTGTGGAAACACCTGCATCTGTAGGAACACTAGACAAAATGTTAAAAGATTTAAACAAGTCCGCATAATCATACAACCAATCTGGACCAACTCTAGCATCCGTTTCGTTTTCTTCAAGCCAGTCAATGTTGCACGACTCGACGATTCTTTTGGTTACTTTATTATATACTCTATGAGCAGAGCCTTTAGCGTATCCAATAAAGTAACATTCGTCCCCCTTGGACTCAAACTTTCCATTGGTGTCCTGAAGTAGCAACACACATGGACAACCAAAAATACGAAAGTGTGATCCCGAGGGTTTACGTTCTTCCAGAATCATATAGGGTGTTTTCATATGACGTTTGTTAACTAAAGCATGATTCTGGACGTAACAAGCCGTGTTAACTGCCTCAGCCCAAAAGAAAGTAGGGAGCTTTGAGTCGGCCAACATGGTTCATGCATCCTCAATAAGAGTACGATTTCGCCTCTCAGCCACTCCATTTAGTTGCGGAGTTCTTGGTGCACGACACTGCCTGTCAATTCCTTTCTCAGCACAAAATGAATCCAAGGTGATATTTTTGAACTATGTCCCATTATCAGATCGAATAGCCTTGACCTTCTTGCTTGCTTGATTTTCAACAAGAGTGATAAATCGTTTAACCAACTCTGCAGTCTCATTCTTGTGACTCAAAAAGAATACCCAAGTGTAACATGAATAGTCATCAACTATCACTAGACAGTAAGACTTTTCGCCAATGCTCAGTACATTTACTGGACCAAAGAGATCCATGTGAAGCAACTGAAGCACAGAGTTGGGTGACGGTATAGGTTTGGATCTATGAGGCTTTCTATATGCCTTCCCTTTTGCACAAAGAACACATTTCTCTACCAGCATGAAATCTTTGATCGGTAGATCGCGGACCATTTGACCCTTGGCAAGACGATTTAAATTTCATATTTACGTGTCCAAGATGGCGATGCTATAAGAGACCGTCATGTTCTGAAATCTTTGAAAATAGGCAAGTAATTTCTTCAGTGCGCTTCTTGTTCATGTCAATGACATAGGCATTTCCTCTTCATTCAGCTGCCATCAAATACCAATCTTCCGGTATAATGATTCCCGGTTTCAAGATGTAGCACTGTTGGGATTGAACCATACAAAGGAACCGAGGATAGGTAAAGCCAAAACTAGTTCAAAACAGTTGGTCAATCATAAGAAGTGTTTGCACAAGATTCTCCCCTTGACAGTGGCTCCAACATCTGATAGACTCCAAGCACTGCTCATTACAACTGCAGACTAGCCAAGCACTGATGAAGATTAAAGACTGATGCTCAATCAACTGATGTGTCCCAAGCACTGTTAAAGACCAAAGCACTGCTCCTCCAAAGAACTGATCATCCTTTGAAGAAAGCACTGATGCTCAACATCAGTGCTTAGGCTACAACAGTGGAATGAAGAATCAGTGGTTTATTTATGTAGTGTCTATGTAATCAGTAGTTTTGTAATCAGTGGTTGTATAGAACAGTGTTTATAGTTTGTTAGGAGGTTAGATGTCACTTTCATGGTGACGTCAGCAAAGATGCTCAGTGGTTTGCTTGTACTATAAACAGAACAATACCCTGTACTGTTATGTTAGCTCTTTTCACCTAAGTCTTTCTGTATGAACAATCACTGAGCTCAGGCTGAGGGGGAGTCTTGTGCATGCATGCATAATTGAATCTTGTAACAAATACAATCATTCGATTAATGAAATCATGCTTGCTTAAACTTTTCTTCCATTGATTGTGTGATTAAAGTTAATTTCCATATTCCGCTGAACAATACTTGTTTCATCTTTCCATTTCTTGTTAAACAACACAATCAGAGAAACTCAGATCCTAACAATTGGTATCAGAGCAAGGACAGTCAAATTTGATCTAACAATCATTTTGACGTAAAAGTTCAGCTCGATTTCATTGATACTTTCGATTGTTTGTATTTAGTTGAAAAATAGAGTTAGGGATAATTACATACAAAAGTTGATTATTCAGTACCTGTAAAACAACCAGAATGGCGTCACAATCACAGGACACTAATAACACTGGCACACTCTTCAAACCACCTATGTTGGTCAGATCCGAATACAACATCTGGCAGCGTAGGATGGGTCACATCTTAGCTCAACAAAATACAGGGTGTTGGAAGTCGGTTGCCTTTGGACCACATGTTCCAATGGTGCCGACTGCTGAGGATCCAAAAGTTTTTGAACCTAAGAAAATTGAAAACTATTCTAACCAGGATTTTCAAAAAATTGAATTGGATGCCAAGGCCTTTAGAATAGTAGCATCAGCACTCCCAAATGAAATTTATGCTGGGCTGTTACACTGTAACAGTGCCAAGGAATTGTGGGATGCACTTAAGGAACAGTTTGGTGGTACTGAAGAAGTAATTGAAAACAACAGGGAGGTTTTGAATTAACAGTATGAAACCTTTTGTCACACCAAGGGTGAATCATTAACACAACAGTTTGAACGTTTTAGTTGTCTCATAAGTGAACTGAAACTTGTTAATGTTGAATTTTCTAAATCAACTCTAAATAGTAGATTTCTAAGGTCACTTCCTGAAAAATGGGACACAATTGCTTTTGTAACCAGAAATTCAGTTGGGTTCAAAGAACTTACCCTGACCCAGCTTCATGGTCGACTCCTTACCTATGAGAGGGAGTTGAACCAGAAAAAGAAGCTACAAGAGACTGGGAAGGTTGCTGATGATTATACCTTCGGCAACACAGCTCTTTTGGGTCAGGAAGAATCTGGTGGTAGTAAGGATCAGGGTTATGATCATTATATTGACATAACAGCTGGTGGAGCTTTTAACAACTCTGATTCTTACTCATCCAACTATGCTTTTACAGCAAATGGAGAAAACCAGAATTCTGATAATATGTCCTTTGAACTCAATGATCTCCAGCATTTTGATCCAACTTATCTGGAGGAGATGGATATTTTGCACCAACTTGCACTGCTGAGTGTTAGAACCAACAAGTTTTATAAGAGAACAGAGAGAAAATTTCCAGGGTTACATGGGAACTTGAAAGTAGGGTTGGATAAATCAAAGATAAAATGCTACAAGTGTAATAGGTTAGGTCATTTTGCTAAAGAGTGTAGGAGTCAAAATAATGGACCAATCATCACACATCCTAGTTCAAGACCACAAATTAACCAAACCACTGTGTAGTATTCCCAATATGCCCATACTACTCATGTAACACTGATCACTATGCACACCCTGCAACACCTGTTCCAGTGCACTATGTCCAAACCACTGTTCCACAGATACAGTATGTCCAAGCCCCAGCTCCTCAGGTTCAGGTGCAACAAGTTGCACCTCAACAAGCTACCCAAACTTCTGTTCAAACAGATTAGCAAAGCTTCTTCACCCAATGCTTTGTTGATTGGAGTAGCTTGCCTGAAGATTTAGCTGATGAAAACTTTGCTCTATATGCTGAGAATGATGTTTCTAGTGATGAATTCTGTTTTGCAGCATTAGAGGCCATTCCAGAAGGGCTGGAAACTGAAGAAGGAGCATCTAGTGCAGAAACAGTGGATACAATTGCTGAAGCAGTGGTTACGGCTGTTGTTAATGAACAACTATTGGAAGAAAATTCAGAACCACTAGTGGAACCACTGTCTGACCCCTGCTCTGTTGAAGAAGATGAAGAGAAGAAGGCAGAAGATAGTGAACATGTCTGTGATTGTGACATGATAGCTGCAACTAAGGTATCACCCCAGGTTCTTAAAAACCTATGTTCAGACAAATGCATCATAGCATTTGCAAATGTTAAGGAGGTGAATGAAAACCTTAGAGATAAAATGTTAAATGATGAAGTACAATTTGAAAAATCTTTAAAAGAATTAAAAATCAAATTGTCAGAAAAGGAAAATGAAAATGAAATTTGCAGCCTCAAACATGAGCATAGCATAACCAAGGACGAACAATAGGCCATGATAGAAAAATATCAAACCTGCAAAAAGGAGTTGGAATCCACCCAAATCACATGTGAGAAATGGGTGGAATCTTGCAAAGGTTATGAAGTTATGCTTGAGAAACAGATGAAAAGCAATATAAAATTTGGCATAGGTTTCAGGAAAAATGACCAAGTTGAAAACAATGCTGCAAATGAATCTGGTTCTGTTGAAATCATACCCACTAACAAGGATGGTCTGTTGGTGCATATTTGTGACAACAACTTAGATTTGGTCTTTGGATATCTTGTAATTAGTTAAACGATAAACGGTTAGTGGGTTTAGCTTTGTATTAGTGAGATTATAGAGTTTGGGCTAAACTAAACCCATTTGGGTCAAGGGGAAATGAATTGGGCTTGCCCATGTTGCAAACCCTAGCCCAAATAGTAAACCTTGTGTTATATAAACAAGGTTAGGCTTTAGGGTTTAGGTTAAACAGTTAATCAGCCAAAACAGTTGTATGAGAGAGTATTTTCGTGAGAGCATAGGCTTGGACGAATTTAATAGTGGTTAGGGTTTTGGATTGATTATAATTCCTTGTGATTGATAATCAATAGAAACCCGGTTTGAAAGTGATTGCTGATTTCTGTTCCTACACGTTTTCTGCTAATTCTGATCAAGAGGATTTCGCACTCTTGATTGGAAAGACGATTCTGTGAAGATCCATACACATCAAGGGGACCAACAATTGGTATCAGAGCATTAGGCTCTTGAAGGCTCGGTTCAAAATTGTTTGCTGCAGAAACAGGGAGATTTTTTGAAATTTTTGAAACCTGAAAATTAGGGTTTTTAAAATTTTCGAAATTTGTGTGTTTGGTTTGATAAAATTTTCGAATTTTTTGGCTGTTTTGATCTTCTGGTTTGTTTGTTTGGTGTTTTGCAGGATTTCTGGAAAGATTCGGTTGATTGTTTGAAGGATTTTGGCTGGAAACACTTGAAGATTCGAAGACTGTTCTTCGTGTTCTTCATTAATTTCATCAAAATTTCATCAAAAGTTTGCTGATTTGTTGTTTTGATTTTGCAGGAAAGTGATACGAAATCTGCTGAATTTTGTGAAGATTGAATTTCCAAATCTGCAGCCCAGCGAATTTAACTAGTTCAGCGAATTTAACTGACCTGCATACTTGTCGGCGAACTTAAAATCCAAAGGCGACTTTGGTAACCGTAAATTTTCCACAGCGAAAATATTACGGTTTTCGGGGACTTTACCAGTCAGCGACTTTACCTGCGAATTTGACCAGCGAAATTAACTGATCAGTCAGTGAACTTGAACATCTCAGCGAACTAGACCAGCATAATAAACAGTTTGGCCAGCGAAATTAAACAAACCTAGCGAAATACCTAGCGAATTTAACGAGAACAGGGAAATAACCAGCGAAATTAGGAGAGGAATTAAGTGGTGGAACTTTCGTTGGCAAGCGTCGGAAAAATTTCAGTGTTTTGCAAATAGAAATTGATCCGTAACTCATTTGACTAAACAGGTTGTGCCGTTAGATTCCTTGGATTTTTAGGACAAAAAAAAAAAACCCGAAATCGGTTTTTGAAATTATATATCATTGGACTCGTCTTTTCGAGACGATTCTAAGGGTGTACTTTGGTAATCACAGTTTTCGGAGATATTTTGTACGGCTTTATCAGTCTGCAACGGTTAAAATGTCGAACATGAAGAGTTTGAATGCTCCTAAGATGATGAAGGTGGAGAATTATCTTACATGGAAGGACAGCTTCAAATCCTTCATTAAATCTCAGGATGCACGCATGTGGACATGTATTGAAGATGGGTACATAAACCCAGTACATGATTTTGAGGGCAGACCACGAGTAACAGCCTATGTGAACATGAAAGAGGCAGATAAGAAAGTGTATGAAGCTGAAAAGAGAGCTTTAGCTGCAATAATGTCATCCTTACCTGATAGCATCAAGCATACCTTCACAAAGTACACAAATTCAAAGGATATGTGGGATGCATTACAAAAGCGATATCAGGGAAATGAGAGTGTCACTCAGGCATTCATGGCAGAGATAGTGCCAGTTGATGAGGCTGAAACTAGTGTGAGTGATGCTGAATCTCAAGTAGAGAATGCTGAAGCAAAAGTGGATGCTGAAGTAGAGAAGGAGAGTGAAGCTGAACAGGTTATTGCTGATGAAGCCACAAAAGTTCATGAGGAAGAGGTACAATCTAATTCTGTATGTTTAAGATGTCATGAATTACATGGTGAAGTTGACAGGTTGTCAGTACAAAACCAAAGTCTGGTGAGTGAGATGTCTGGCATAAAAGAGTCAAACTTTTTTGCTAAAAGAAATGAATCTCTATACTTGAAGAAGATAAAAGGTTATGAAAGTGAAATCGAAGCTTTAACATGCAAATTAAACAAAAAACTTCAAGTAATAGACTTAGCTCACGAAATGATGGCTGAGAAAACAAAAGAGAATTTTGAAAAATGCAAAGAGTTGTCAGATGCACAACTCAAAATTATTGAACTTGAACAGAAATTAAGTCAATTCAGAGATTCGTCTTTTGTTATGAAACACATGATGGGTGGGTTAAAGAAAAGTAATGACAAGACCACTGGGGGCTTCCAGGGCTTTAATGAAGTCCCACCTCCTCTTAGTCATGACTATTCTTTCCTCACTGATGAAGATGAGCTAGCAGCCTATATGTCAACTGCACCAAGTAGTTTCGCATCTACATCAAGTCAAGGTGAGGGGTCTGAGAGTGGTGATGCTAGGAAGAACAATAACAGGGAATCTTTGAAAAAGAAAAATTCACCTCCTAAGAGCAAAAATCAAACTTTTGTTAAAAAGATTAATTTTGTTCAAGGTAGTGATATGAAAAATGAAACCGCTGTTATTGAAAAAGAATCAAATGTAGAGTTTGCTAAAAATAAAAACAAAGAAATATCTGAATCAAAGCAAACTGAACAAAATTCTTCCAAGGCATCGTCACCATCTGATAAGGGATCTACCTCAGAGACTCTAGCAAAGAAGTCTTTGAAAAGGAGATCGTGCTTCCGGTGTCACATAAAGGGACATGTAGCTAGCTGCTGTCCTAACAAAAATAGTGAAGCACAAATGAGTGACAAACAGAGAGGAAAATTACCAGAGAAGAGTGGTGATAGTGAGGAGAAAGGTTCAAATTCTCCAAAGAAATCTGCTTCTAAGCAACCACAAAATGTTGTTGTTGGTGTAGATAAGGCTGGAACAGGAACTCCACAAGTTCCACGTTTTCAAAGAAATCAATCTAGATTTCAGCCTAGATCTCCACCAGGCGGATATCAGAGACCTAGAAGCGGTTCACCTAGAATGAACAATTTTAATGGAAATACAAATAATTTCAGAAGTCAAGGTCAATATCAAAATCGATACCAAATTTATGGTGGTCGAACTTTTTATAACAATGGCTTTAGAAATTATAACAATCAAGCTTCTTGGAATCAAAATTCAAGGTATCAAAATCAAAATTTCCAAAGGTCAAATTGTCCAAATGTATATAGGAACCCTCAGGACCAAAGACCTAGTGGAAATCAAAATCAAATTCCATCAACAGGTCTACGATCCAAGACTCCAGTTAGGAGTAATGGATATTGGATGGATGTTCCGGTGGTTGGTGAATTTGGACGACCCAAGACCATTAAGGCTTGGGTCCCCCAATCTAACTAATTTCTTAAGTTAGTGTGTGCAGGAGCTGCTAAGGAGGATTATCAACTTATGTTGATAATGGCTGCTTCAGGCACATGACGGGGGATGTGAGATTGTTGATATATATGTATATTAAATGATTTAAATTGAAGTTCAAAGTGCTGAGTCGACACAGAAGATAACCTGGCAGATCTTTATACTAAAGCTTTTGACAGGGCTCGCTTTGAACATTTAGTCGAACTCAACGGGATGAGGAATCCTGAATAACTGTTTTTTCATAAGAATTTTTGTAAATAGTTTACTGCTTTTCATAAAAAAACAAAAACATAAAAAAAAATTGAAAAATCAAAAACATAAAAAAAATATAAAATCAAAAATGAGATTTCACTGTGTGAAAAAGAAGAAATGATAGTACATCAGCAAGTTAGACTGTCACACTGAAACTGAATCATAAATTGCTTAAGTGTGATAGCAGCTTCATCATATGATGTACCAGTAGGCAAAAGCATGAAATACTCAACTTACCAATGTGATATAAACTTAAATGAACTGAATATGAGTGGGGAACACATTAGTGGTGTATGGTTTAATGACCTTAAATCTTGCGTTGATAGATTGCCAAAATCTGAAGTTTTGGGTCTTTATACTGTTGTTTCAACTAGGGATATCTTGGCTGTCTGTCTGTTAGAACGAAAATTGTACATGACCCCAGGAAAGATAGTCACTTGGAATTAGCTCATTTCTATTTGAATGTCTGTATATTTCCCGATACACACAATTTTGATCTGATTCTGAAATCTTCTCTGAAAAAAGTCATGTACCTCCTCTGCTGCATCCAGATATATGCTGACCTGGAGGTGCTAGGCAACGACAGCTTCTGCTGCATCCAGATACATGCTGACCTAGCTGTACGTTGTCGCGCTATAGATCAATACACCCAAAAGAGGCCCTCAAGTGCCCAAAAGAAACCCAAGAAACCTATATCAAACTGAGAAAATCTCATTTGATTTGTATATTATACCATCTCTACTGAAGATCTATTCTGTTCTCTTCTCAACCTATTCCCAGTTAAGATTTCAGAAATCTGGATTGGACTTGTGAAATATGTGGTAAGGAAGATACTTGCATGATAGAGTGTGTTGTTTATATTTCCAGGATTTGATTAGTATTTATTTGGGTGTTCATAGTTAAGCAATCAAAACATGATAAAACAGATTATATGCAGACCTAAACACAGTCAGGATATCTTAAAGGATGCCATCAGTATACTCACCTACTACGACGAATCTTTGTGCATACCTTGATCGCGAGGGTATATCCTGAAGTGGGACACGCTCGTTTTTCAGTTAATAAAATTACCTTAATGTATCATACGGTAATGGTACTTGAAATGTTCATGCATTTTGTTTAAGTGGACAAACATACTGGTAATCGTCTTGAACTGCCTTTCACTAAAAATTGAATAAAGAATTATCTAATCGTGTGAAACAGTTTGATTGTGCTGATATGATCTTCTTACCAGTGATTCTCACAAAAATAGAGTGTTTATTGCATTTGTATTTACTTGCTTTCAGAAAATATAAAAATCCAAAAATAGTGTCTTTTTCTGTTTAAAATTCTTAATGTACGGAAAACTGTTATTCTTGGAGGAATTGTTACTGATAGGGGGAGACGGTGTTAGAAAGTGAGTTCAAATTTTATCTTCTGTAGGTTCTTATGTGTTGAACAAAAAGTTTTGCGTGTTGGTGATGAAATTGAAAGTTCTTAATCTGTGATACAGTTTAACTGTCTCTTGAATAATAATAATTTATTTAACTTATGTTGAAAAATTCTTATGGTTTCTCGAGATGTTTGTTTTATAGTATACAGATTGAAGCAGTTTGTTGCTGAGAAGTTGCTGTGAAGTGTGAAGATGAGAGTTTGATTGGATGCATGGTAGAACCTCCTTTCTATATTGCAGACAAGATTGAAGAGTTTGAAGATTGTTGTGCAAATGCTGAACTGGAGTTTACTCAAGTGCTAACATGTTGAAGATTTGGTGATTGGATGCATCAGCTTAGGGGGAGTCTGTTGCTGACAGTCTGTTGCTGACAGAAGCTATTGAAGCTGAAGCTATCCAAAGACCAAGACAGTGCAAGACTACGTGAAGATTGCAAGAAGACTGAAGACAAAGTTTTGACTGAAGACAAAGTTTTTATGAAGCTATTGTCAAGGGGGGAGTTTGTTGGTGCATATTTGTGACAACATCTTAGATTTGGTCTTTGGATATCTTGTAATTAGTTAAACGATAAACGATTAGCGGGTTTAGCTTTGTATTAGTGAGATTATAGAGTTTGGGCTAAACTAAACCCATTTGGGTCAAGGGGAAACGAATTGGGCTTGCTCATGTTGCAAACCCTAGCCCAAATAGTAAACCTTGTGTTATATAAACAAGGTTAGGCTTTAGGGTTTAGGTTAATCAGTTAATCAGCCAAAACAGTTGTGTGAGAGAGTATTTTCGTGAGAGCATAGGCTTGGACGAATTTGATAGTGGTTAGGGTTTTGGATTGATTGTAATTCCTTGTGATTGATAATCAATAGAAAACCCGGTTTGAAAGTGATTGATGATTTCTGTTCCTACACGTTTTCTGCTAATTCTGATCAAGAGGATTCCGCACTCTTGATTGGAAAGACGATTCTGTGAAGATCCATACACATCAAGGGGACCTACATGGTCAAGAAATCAAAATAACTGATAAAAGTGGCAACAAAATCACTCTTGAAAGACCAGTGGGATCCTGAACTTTTGAGGAGATTGAGAAATACCAATTCAAACCCACATGGTCTGATGAGTGTGACCTCTTTGAAAATTTTAAACCCATGGACTTCACCACAGTGGATGGTGTAAAATCACCAAAAGCCAAGGTAATTTGTCACACCCCCAAAATACCACATGCGGTGACCCCGCTAGGCGTGTGACGTACCAGGATCTAGCCACCAATCACATTGAACCAATATGATGTTATAAAAGAAGGTTTCCATTTATAATGATAAAATATTCATAACCACAATCCAAGTTTAGTATGTTCCGCGGAAGCAAATAGTAAAACACTGTACAAATGTTTCAAAAACCAATGTATGTGAAATTAGTAAACAAGTCTTGTGTATCCATGCAGTACGACCCATGACCACTCCAACTATCCAGATAGCAAGTTCCTTCTCCATAGTACCTAACGACTTGCGAGCATGCAACAAGTGTATCAGACAACGCTGGTGAGTTCATACGAGAACGTTAGTTACCAAGTGTTTAGTTCAATTCATTGATTATAATGTTGATAATAACTCGAGTTCAACACAAGATGGCTCCAGATAATTTTTGCCCTTCCCCAATGCCCCTTTCCAAGCATTGGTCATGACTGGGTCATTAGTTCATACCCGTCCTCTCAGGTACGGGGTGAGGGTGCCAAACTGATGTGTGTAAAATGCAACATATAAATTACATCAAATGAGGCATAAAACTAACCCTTTTTAAGTACTAATGTTGGAAAAAGTGTGTTTTTGTCTTCCTTTTGTATTTTCAGGATTAAATGAGCTCAAATTAACAAAAGAAGCAAAAAGACAGCTAAATCTAGCATAAATACAAGAAAAGGAACAAAAGTGGATTGCTCGACCCCTCAACAGCATCCTCCCAAGCAAAACAGAGAAGGCAGAAAACTGAACACGCCCCGTGCTCAGCGAGCACGGGGCTGTACCCAAGAAGCAGCAGAAAAGACAAACCTGTAGAAGCTTCTATTGCTCACCACGGGGCCGTGCCCAGTGAACACGGGGGCGTGCCCAAAGTACTGCAGGCGCATTAATTGTAATTGCGAATTAGAATTAATGAGGAGAGATAGTGTCAGACAGGCACGGGGCCGTTCCCAGACCTCTGTTCAGCCTATAACTAGGAGTGCTTGGCTTCATTGCAACTCATCCCTTGGCACACCACCTCTCTCACACTTCATCCACCACCCACCACCATCACAACACCATCATCCATTGTCCATCATAGAGTGTGTGAGTCGTCTCGGGATCCAAGAATGATCGTAAGAATTCTTGACAATCATGGCCATGTTTGCCTAAGTCTCTTACATCACTTGGTGAAGACAAATGTTTAGTATAATACTTTTTATTTTTAATCGTTTGCACTTTTTATTTGGTTTTGTATTAATGACTTTAATAACTAGTTTCTTATGTTGAAGGTGACTTTTCCTTATCGTTTGTCCGTGGTGTCTTGGCATTATTTTACTGTCTATATAAAATAAAAGATTTTCACCATTCATATCTCCACGGTCTATATGGAGGTATGTTGGCTACCTGGTCGGGGGTTAAGGGAACGGTTTGGTAAGGGTCTTGCCCTTGCTCAGCGTTTAGAGGTCCTGCAAGGAACCTGGGTCAAATTTAGTAGGATCTCCTTCAATACCCAAAGGTATTGGATGGCGGGGATCCAAACTCTTTGACCCCCTCATAAGTAAACTACTATTAATATTATAACCCGGCTATTTAGGACTGTATCCCTGCTGACTCAGACTACTTAGTCGAGGGTAACGTCACTTTCAAAAGAGGGGCCTACCATAATTTGCATTAATAACTTAATTCATTATCTTTCAATAATCCGATCCTTTAGGATTGTATCCTTGCTGACTCAAACTACTGGGTTGAGGGTAACGTCGCCTTCAAAAGAGGGGCCTACTACAATAACTAAGATAATCTCTTAAACAAGTGCAAAAGTGCGAAAATAATCAAAGGTTATACTAATACACGAGTCGGATCCAAGTGATTCATATTGTCTATCTGTTTTTATTTTTATTTTATTTTTCAGCATTTAGTTAGTTTTATTTTCTTAGTTTAAAAATCTTTTTCTAACATTTTGATTTGATTAGACGTTGAGGATAAACCGGTACTAAAAGCTCTTGTGTCCTTGGACGACCTCGGTATCTTACCAACTCTATACTACATCCACGATGGGTGCACTTGCCCATATGTGTGTTTAGTGTTAGTAAATATCGTGTTTTATAAATTTAAAACTTGGCTAAAAAGTGTAAAAAGGGCTTAAAATATACATCCAAATTATATCACACTTCACGCACATCAAGTTTTTGCGCCGTCGCCAAGGATTTTAAGAAAGTTAGGAATCAACAGCCTAATCATTTTTTTATTTTCTTTTTAATTTTTTTTTTTAGGATTTTCTTAGTTTTTCAGCTTCTGCAGAGATCAGCACGGGTCGTGCCTGCTGAACACGCCCCCGTGCTCAATCATTGGAACTGGCAATCTTGTTTTAAGTCAGACAGTAAGCTAAACACGGGGCCGTGCTCACTCAACACGCCCCCGTGCCCAAGATTCAGTTACTGAAAACAGAACCGTTAGATCCCGGCGGTTGGTAATTTCTGACACAAACATGAGTGATGGTAATACTTTTTGCTTTCGGCACTCTTATGATACGTGGTGTTAATTATGTGGAGGCAACCATAAAGAATTAGAATGTTACTTTCTAAATTATAAGCCCCATTACATAGACCGATCGTCTTCCTATAACCTTTAGAGGGACAAAAGTAAAAATAATCACTATCTCTCCCTCGAATGCGCCCAGCCAGATATTCTAGGAGAAATGCTCCTTGACGAGTTATTTCAACTAGAAAATCTAATTTTAAATTGGTTCAAAGAGCTTAGGAAGGATTTCATTAATCCATCCCAAGACGACGACCATGAAGAAATGTTGGGGTCGCATTCCGACAACCTCGTTGCTCCCAAAAATACCTTCAGTTCTAGCGAAGACTTGGACGATAGTCGTCCCTATGCCAATTGTGCCGTGAAGGGCTCTTAGTCGACTTCGTTCGGTGCATACATAGACCTGAGCAATTCGGCATATACCTTCTTTAACGAGAGCCCGGGAAAGGGTTGGACTTGTACACCTAGAATAAAAATAGGAATTACCCTCACCGACAACCTCTTGCGTTCTCGCCTTAGTCTAGGACAATAAAGGTATCTTAGGCACTTTGAGGTTGTTCCAACCAGTAAGGAACCACCCGATAAAATTAAGTTCCTTAAAAAAATTAGAAAAACTTCATAATCAGCCTCTCGACACGGGGCCGTGTCCAGCCAACACGCCCCCGTGCCCACCAAAAAGATTCCCTTCTGACCTTTACATCAGAATACGGACAAACAGTGTCAGAACTCTATCTGCACACGGGGCCGTGCCCATTGGACACGGGGCCGTGTCCAGGACGCTGTCGTTTTCTATAAATGCAGCCAAGAATTCTGCACATTTGGACCATCTTGGGACAGAGATTTGAAGGAATCTTCTCTCAACTATCCTAGGTATGTTCTAAAAGAAGGTTCCAACAAACCATCTTGCCCTTTCCTCTATTAACCATTTCCTTCTTCTTCATCTTTCTCCAAGAACCTCCATTAAAGTTTGAAATTTCAAGCTTTGTGGTGAGGATTATTGAGTTTTGTTCAAGGAATCTTGTTAAAAATAAGTTGTATAACATTGTTTTAAGTTACTAATATCCAAAAAGACCTCACAAATTCGGAAAATAACTTAAAACTTCAAGATTCCTTGTTTCAAAACTCTGCAGAAAGATGAACACGGGGCCGTGCTCAACGAGCACGGGGCCGTGTCCAGATTACTGTTTCAGCAAATAAACTATTTTCAGTTTATTTTTAGTAGAATGTCGAGTGAAAACAGCGAGACATCTTCCGTGCATTCATCAAACAGTCGAAGAGGGAGAAGGCCCTCCATTGAAGCTACACTTGTACACTATGTCATAGCATTAAGGGAGGCTCTCGACGAAATGACGTCAGTAGAGGAGGTCCTAATCGAGCGTATCAGCGATCTTACGGTGGGACTTGAGAGTAGCTTCCAAGAAATTAACCTCTTGCACCAGAGGTTAAATATTCTTGTAACACCCCCGATGGAACCGGTCCTTTCTCAAGAGGATTGGAACCTAGCGCTTGAAGTTAACAACCATACCGGGTGGGACGACATTCCGGCGGAACCTCCCGTGGAGCATCAACAAGAGATCCCGGTGGAAGTCGCAACTCCTCAAACTAACGCTAACGAGCCCTCTTTTCTCCTCCCAAGGGAGGTGGAGGAGTGGCTCGCCGACATGTGAGGAAACCACACCCGGAAGAAGGAGTTCTATAAAGCCACATCCAACCAAGACTACTAGCTTCTTGGAAATTTTGCTAATTCAAATAACTTGTAGGCTAGAACTCCATGGTTTAATGCTTCTTGTGTTTTCTTATCGAGCTTAATATTATTTTAGGACTATGTATCTCTCTATGGTTTTAATGGAATGATGGTTTTAAGGTTTGAATGGGTCATAATAAATAAAACACACTCATGGTGGTCAAGGATGACAAGGGAAACGAGAAACATGGCCCCATGCACAACAAGGCCACCCGACAACAATTTGTCTATTACAGTAAGCTCAGCACGGGCCGTGCCCAGCCAACACGGCCCCGTGCTGAACACCCTGCAGACAAATGCCCAGTTCAGGTAACTGGACACAGGCCGTGTTCACCGAACACGCCCCCATGTCCAGGCTTCTGTTTCTTTTCTTTAATTATTGTTACTGGCACCTAAACACGGGGCCGTGCCCGGTCCCCACGGAGCCGTGTCCAGACTGCCAGTAACATAAAATTTTGCTTTTAACACCATGTTACACATTCAATCAACCTAAAAATTTATTTTTGGGACACATTGAGGACAATGTGTAATTTAAGTGTGGGGGGGATGCTAAAACCTTGAATTTTGCAAGTCCTAATAACAAGCCTTACACAAAACTCTATTGGAACCGCTATTCACCCCAAATTTTTTTCAAAAATTTTCAATTTTTTTTTATTGTCTAAAGTTTAAGTTGGGAATTCTAAGACTAACAAGGTTATATTTTTACAAGTTTACAACCGATAGCGTCGTGATAAAAAGAACCAACATAAGAAAATTATGAAACGGCATGACAAGCTTAGTTAAAATTCGATTATATATACTAGATCACATAAAAACCCATTCCCACAAAAGTGAGTTTTGAGCCTTTATTGAGCATACAAATATACATCTTTACGCTAAATGCTCATTTTTCGTTTCTTGTGTGGATAGCCGCTTGGTTCTTACGACTCTAGAACTTGCCACGACAATTCATTCCCGGTCCTTGCCAACTTAAACCCAAGTAAGTAAATGATGGAGGCATTAGGACTAACCCTTTTTTTCTTTCAAAACCATTATTTTTATTTTTCTTTTCACTTACCCAAAAACTCCCCCTTGTTAGCCCCTTTGAGCCTAAACCTTTTCGTTTCTTAACCCCAAAACCCTTTTTACCCACAAAAAAAAAAACCCTTTTTTATTTTTACCCTTTATTTTAGTAACAAGCTCGGTTTTCGTGTGACTAAAAAAAATATTTATAATGAAGTTAGAAATAAACAAACAAAGCTCCTCAAACAAAAGCTTGTTTGAAGAAATACTTCATTAAAAAAAAGTCACAAAAACAAAATGTTTTACGAAAACCGACGCTTTTTACGACTTTCGCCCTTTTCTACTAACCACTAACCCAACTACCCACCTTTAGTCCAAGCCTAACCCTTCACCCCAAAAAGTCCTCTTAATATTTACAAAGGTATAAAGTTAAAAAGGAGGAGGATTGATTGCTTGGCAAGCTTATGGTAGGAACAAGTTCCATGCCGCTCTCGAGTGATTCACTAAAAATACACCTTCGGCCGAGTGTGAGTGATTTCTCCCATGAGGTATGTGAACTTGTATATAAATGGAATTTTAAAAAGGCATGTTATGCCTAAATAAATAATTTACCTTATGAAAAGTTTTTAATAAATCATGACGAATAGCATTGTAAATAAATAAAAATAAAACCCAATAAAAATCTTGGATTCCCGACACTCTATGACAAGCCAAAACCTTCTCTTCTACCCATTCCATTTGGGAGTGTAAGCCACATATTAAAGAGTTTTGCTTGAGGACAAGCAAAAGTTCAAGTGTGGGGATATTTGATGTGTGTAAAATGCAACATATAAATTACATCAAATGAGGCATAAAACTAACCCTTTTTAAGTACTAATGTTGGAAAAAGTGTGTTTTTGTCTTCCTTTTGTATTTTCAGGATTAAATGAGCTCAAGTTAACAAAAGAAGCAAAAAGACAGCTAAATCTAGCATAAATACAAGAAAAGGAATAAAAGTGGATTGCCCGACCCCTCAACAGCATCCTCCCAAGCAAAACAGAGAAGGCAGAAGACTGAACACGCCCCGTGCTCAGCGAGCACGGGGCCGTGCCCAAGAAGCAGCAGAAAAGACAAACCTGTAGAAGCTTCTATTGCTCACCACGGGGTCGTGCCCAGTGAACACGAGGGCGTGCCCAAAGTACTGCAGGCGCATTAATTGTAATTGCGAATTACAATTAATGAGGAGAGATAGTGTCAGACAGGCACGGGGCCGTGCCCAGCGGACACGGGGCCGTGCCCAGGCCTCTGTTCAGCCTATAAATAGGAGTGCTTGGCTTCATTGCAACTCATCCATTGGCACACCACCTCTCTCACACTTCATCCACCACCCACCACCATCACAACACCATCATCCATTGTCCATCATAAAGTGTGTGAGTCGTCTCGGGATACAAGATTGATCGTAAGAGTTCTTGACAATCAAGGCCATGTTTGCCTAAGTCTCTTACATCACTTGGTGAAGACAAGTGTTTAGTATAATACTTTTTATTTTTAATCTTTTGCACTTTTTATTTGGTTTTGTATTAATGACTTTAATAACTAGTTTCGTATGTTGAAGGTGACTTTTCCTTATCGTTTGTCCGTGGTGTCTTGGCATTATTTTACTGTCTATATAAAATAAAAGATTTTCACCATTCATATCTCCACGGTCTATATAGAGGTATGTTGGCTACCTGGTCAGGGGTTAAGGGAACGGTTGGGTAAGGGTCTTGCCCTTGTTCAGCGTTTAGAGGTCCTGCAAGGGACCTGGGTCAAATTTAGTAGGATCTCCTTCAATACCCAAAGGTATTGGATGGCGGGGATTAACGTGATGTCGTGGTCACAATCAAATTTAATCCCAATAACAACTATATAGATAGTGGCAAGTGGGTATAGCACATAGGGAGTTTGTGGAATATGTGTTATTTGAAAGTTTGTCTAATGATGTGTGTAAAATGCAACATATAAATTACATCAAATGAGGCATAAAACTAACCCTTTTTAAGTACTAATGTTGGAAAAAGAGTGTTTTTGTCTTCCTTTTGTATTTTCAGGATGAAATGAGCTCAAATTCACAAAAGAAGCAAAAAGACAGCTAAATCTAACATAAATACAAGAAAAGGAACAAAAGTGGATTGCCCGACCCCTCAAAGGCATCCTCCCAAGCAGAAAAGAGAAGTCAGAAGACTGAACACGCCCCGTGCTCAGCCAGCACGGGACCGTGCCCAAGAAGCAGCAGAAAAGACAAACCTATAGAAGCTTTTATTGCCCACCACGGGGCCGTGTCCTGTGAGCACGGGGGCGTGGCGAAAGTACAGCAGGCGCATTAATTGTAATTGCGAATTACAATTAATGAAGAGAGAGAGAGTGTCAGACAGGCACGGGGGCGTGTCCAGCGGACACGGGGCCGTGCCCAGCCTTCTGTTCAGCCTATAAATAGGAGTGCTTGGTTCCATTTCAACTCATCCCTTGGCACACCACCTCTCTCACACTTCATCCACCACCCACCACCACCATAACACCATCATCCACCACCATCATCCATTGTCCATCAAGTCCATGTTTGCCTAAGTCTCTTACATCACTTGGTGAAGACAAGTGTTTAGTATAATACTTTTTATTTTTAATCTTTTGCACTTTTTATTTGGTTTTGTATTAATGACTTTAATAACTAGTTGCTTATGTTGAAGGTGATCTTTCCTTATCGTTTGTCCGTGGTGTCTTGGCATTATTTTACTGTCTATATAAAATAAAAGATTTTCACCATTCATATCTCCACGGTCTATATGGAGGTATGTTGGCTACCTGGTCAGGGGTTAAGGGAACGGTTTGGTAAGGGTCTTGCCCTTGTTCAGCGTTTAGAGGTCCTACAAGGGACCTGGGTCAATTTTAGTAGGATCTCCTTCAATGCCCATCGGTATTGGATGGCGGGGATCCAAACTCTTTGACCCTCTCATAAGTTAACTACTATTAATACCATAACTCGGCTATTTAGGACTGTATCCCTGCTGACTCAGACTACTTAGTCGAGGGTAAGTTCACCGCCAAAAGCGGGGCTTACCATAATTTGCATTAATAACTTAATTCATTTTCTTCCAATAATCCAACCCTTTAGGATTGTATCCTTGCTTACTCAAACTACTGGGTTGAGGGTAACGTCGCCTTCAAAAGAGGGGCCTACTACAATAACTAAGATAATCTCTTAAACAAGTGCAAAAGTGCGAAAATAATCAAAGGTTATACTAATACACGAGTCAGATCCAAGTGATTCATCTTGTCTATCTGTTTTTATTTTATTCTTATTTTTCAGCATTTAATTAGTCTTTATTTTCTTAGTTTAAAAACCTTTTCTAACTTTTTGATTTGATTAGACGTTGAGGATAAACCGGTACTAAAAGCTCTTGTGTCCTTGGACGACCTCGGTATCTTACCAACACTATACTACGTCCACGATGGGTGCACTTGCCCATATGTGTGTTTAGTGTTAGTAAATATCGTGTTTTATAAATTTAAAACTTGGCTAAAAGTGTAAAAAGGGCTTAAAATATACATTAAAAATATATTACACTACACGCACATCAAGTTTTTGGCGCCGTTGCCGGGGACACAAGGATTTTAAGAAAGTTAGGAATCAACGGCCTAATCATATTTTTATTTTTATTTTTAATTTTTTAGGATTTTCTTAGTTTTTCAGCTTCTGCAGAGCTCAGCACGGGTTGTGCCCGCTGAACACGCCCCCGTGCTCAATCATTGAAACTGGCAATCCTGTTTTAAGTCAGACAGTAAGCTGAACACGGGGCCGTGCTCACTCAACACGCCCCTGTGCCCAAGATTCACTTACTGAAAACAGAACCGTTAGATCCCGGCGGTTGGTAATTTCTGACATAAACATGAGTGATAGTAATTCTTTTTACTTTCGGCACTCTTATGGTATGTGGTGTCAATTGTGTGGAGGCGAACATGAAGAATTAAAATGTTACTTTCTAAATTATAGGCCCCACTACATAGACCCACCAATTCCTTATAACCTTAAGAGGGGCGAAAGTAAAAATAAGCACTATCTCTCAACTAGAAGAACTAATTCTAAATTGGTCAACTAGAAGAACTAATTCTAAATTGGTCAAAAGAACTTAGGAAGGATTTTATCGATCCGCCCCAAGACAATGACCATGAAGAAATGTTGGAACCGCATTCCGACAACCTCGTTGCTCCCAAAAATACCTTCATACCTAGCGAAGACTTGGACGATAGTCGTCCCTGTGCCGATTGTGCCGTGAAGGACTCTTCATCGACTTCGTTCGGTGCATACATAGACCTGAGCGATTCGGCATACACCTTCTTTAACGAGAGCCCGGGAATGGGTTGGACTTGTCCACCTAGAATGAAAATAGGAATTACCCTCACCAACAACCTCTTGGTTTCTCGCCTTAGTCTAGGACAATTAAGGTATCTTAGGCACTTTGGGGTTGTTCCAACCAATCAGGAGCCACCCGCTACTAGTGAGTTCCTTAAAAAAAACTAGACAACTTCATAAAACAGTCCCTCGACACAGGGCCGTGCCCAGCCAACACGCCCCCGTGTTCACCAAAAGATTCTCTTCTGATCAGTACGTCAGAATACGGACAAACTGTGTCAGAACTCCAGCTGCACACGGGGCCATGTCCAACGGAAACGGGGCCGTGTCCAGAATGCTGTCGTTTTCTATAAATGCAGCCAAGAATTCTGCACATTTGGACTAACTTGGGACAGAGATTTGAAGGAATCTTCTCTCAACTATCCTAGGTAAGTCTAAAAGAAGGTTCCAACAACCCATCTTGTCCTTTCCTCTTCTAACCATTTCCTTCTTCTCCATCTTTCTCCAAGAACTACCATTAAAAGTTTGAATTCTTCAAACTTTGTGGTAGGGATTAATGAGTTTTGTTCAGGAATCTTGGTAAAATATATGTTACGTAACATTGTTTTAAGTTATTAATATAAAAGGACCTCACAAGTTCAGAAAATAACTTAAAATTTCAAGTTTCCTTGCTTCAAAATTCTGCAGAAAGATGAACACGGGGCCGTGCTCGATGAGCACGGGGCCGTGTCCAGTCACTGTTTCATCAAATAAACTATTTTTCAGTTTATTTTTCGTAGAATGTCAAGTGAAGGCAGCGAAACATCTTCCGTGCATTCATCAAACAGCCGAAGAGGAAGGAGGCCCTCCGTTGATGCTACGCTTGTGCACTATGTGATAGCATTAAGGGAGGCTCTCGACGAAATGACGTCAGTAGAGGAGGTCCTAATCGACCGTATTAACGATCTTACGGTGGGACTTGAAAGCAGCTTCCAAGAAATTAACCTCTTGCACCAGAGGTTAAATATTCTTGTAGCACCCCCGATGGAACCAGTCCTTCCACAACAGGATTGGAACCTGACACTCGGGATTAACAACCCTACCGGGTGGGAAGATTTTTCGGCGGAACCTCCCGTGGAGCACCAACAAGAGATCCCGGTGGAAATCAAAACTCCTCAAACTGATGCCAATTAGCCTACTTTTCTCCTTCCAAGGGAGGTGGAGGAGTGGCTCGCCGACATATGAGGAAAGCCACACCCGGAAGATGGAGTTTTAAAAAGGCCTTGTCTAACCAAGATTAGTAGCTTCTTGGAAATTTTGCTAATTAGAATAAAGTATAGGCTAGAACTCCATGGTTTAGTATTTCCTTGTTTTCATATTTAGTTTAGTGTAAGTCCTCTCTATGGTTGCAATGAAATGATGGTTTTCAAAGTTTGATGGTTCATAATGAATAAAACACACTCATGGTGGTAAAGGATGAAAAGGGAAACGAGAAAAATGGCCCCATGCACAAGAACAAGGCAAACCGACATGAATTTCTCCATTACAGAAGGCTCAACACGGGCCGTTCCAACCAACACGACCCCGTGCTGAACCCCCTGCAGAAAAATGCCCAGTTCAGGTAACTGGACACGGGCCGTGTTCACCAGACACGCCCCCGTGTCCAGGCTTCTGTCTCATTTCTTTAATTTTTGTTACTGGCACCTGAACACGGGGCCGTGTCCGGTCCCCACGGGGCCGTGTCCAGATTGCCAGTAACATAAATCTTTGCTTTTTAACACCACATTACACATCCAATCAACCTAAAAATTTATTTTTGGGACACATTGAGGACAATGTGTAATTTAAGTGTGGGGGGGGGGGAGCTAAAACCTTGAAATTTTGCAAGTCCTAATAACAAGTGTTACACAAAACTCTATTGGAACCGCTAAACACCCCAAATTTTTTTCAAAAACTTTCATTTTTTTTACTTGTCTAAAGTTTAAGTTAGGAATCCTAAGATTAATAAGGTTACATTTTTACAAATTTACCACCGAGAGCGTCGTGATAACAAGAACCAACATTAGAAAATTATGAAACGGCATGACAAGCTTGGTTAAAATTCGATTATATATATACTTGATCACATAAAAACCCTTTCCCACAAAAGTGAGTTTTGAGCCTTTATTGAGCATACAAATTTACATCTTTAGACTAAATGCTCATTTTTCATTTCTTGTGTGAATAGTCGCTTGGTTCTTACGACTCTAGAACTTGTCACGACGATTCATTCCCGGTTCTTACCAATTTAAACCCAAGTAAGTAAATGATGGAGACATTAGGACTAACCATATTTCTTTCTACACCATTATTTTTCAATTTTTTTTACCACCTACCCAAAATCCCCCTAGTTAACCCCTTTGAGTCTAAACCTTTCAATTCTTTACCCTAAAACCTTTTCACCCACCAAAAACCCTTTTTATTTTCACCCTTTATTTTAGTAACAAGCTCGGTTTTTCGTGTGACAAAAAAAAAAAAATTTTGATGAAGTTAGAAATAAACAAACAAAGCTATTAAAACAAAAAGCTTGTTTGGAGAAATACTTCGAAATAAAAATTCACTAAAACAAAGTGTTTTACAAAAACCGACGCTTTTTACGCTTTTCGCCCTTTTACTAACCACTAACCCAACCACCCACCTTTAGCCCAAGCCTAACCCTTCAACCAAAAAAAGCACTCTTGATATTTACAAAGGTATATAGTTAAAAAGGAGGAGGATTTATTGCTTGGCAAGCTTATGGTAGGAATAAGTTCCATGCCGCTCTCGAGTGATTCACAAAAAATACACCTTCGGCCGAGTGTTGAGTGATTTCTACCGTGAGGTATGTGAACGTGTATATAAATGAAATTTTAAAAAGGCATGCTATGCCCAAATAAGTAATTTCTCTTATGAAACGTTCTAAATAAATCATAACGAATAGGATTGTAAATGAATAAAAATAAAACCAAAAAGATCTTGGATTCCTGACACTCTATGACAAGCAAAAAACCTTCTCTTCTACCCATTCCATTTGGGAGTGTAAGCCACATATTAAAGAGTTTTGCTTGAGGACAAGCAAAAGTTCAAGTGTGGGGGTATTTGATGTGTGTAAAATGCAACATATAAATTACATCCAATGAGGCATAAAACTAACCCTTTTTAAGTACTAATGTTGGAAAAAAAAGTGTTTTTGTCTTCCTTTTGTATTTTCAGGATGAAATGAGCTCAAATTCACAAAAGAAGCAAAAAGACAGCTAAATCTAACATAAATACAAGAAAAGGAACAAAAGTGGATTGCCCGACCCCTCAACGGCATCCTCCCAAGCAGAAAAGAGAAGTTAGAAGACTGAACACGCCCCGTGCTCAGCCAGCACGGGGCCGTGCCCAAGAAGCAGCAAAAAAGACAAACCTATAGAAGCTTCTATTGCCCACCACGGGGCCGTGTCCAGTGAGCACGGGGGCGTGGCGAAAGTACAGCAGGCGCATTAATTGTAATTGCGAATTACAATTAATGAAGAGAGAGAGTGTCAGACGGGCACGGGGGCGTATCCAGCGGAGACGGGGCCGTGCCCAGCCTTCTGTTCAGCCTATAAATAGGAGTGCTTGGTTCCATTTCAACTCATCCCTTGGCACACCACCTCTCTCACACTTCATCCACCACTCACCACCACCATAACACCATCATCTACCACCATCATCCATTGTCCATCATATAGTGTGTGAGTCGTCTCGGGATCCAAGATTGATCGTAAGAGTTCTTGACAATCAAGGCCATGTTTGCCTAAGTCTCTTACATCACTTGGTGAAGACAAGTGTTTAGTATAATACTTTTTATTTTTAATATTTTGCACTTTTTATTTGGTTTTGTATTAATGACTTTAATAACTAGTTGCTTATGTTGAAGGTGATCTTTCCTTATCGTTTGTCCGTGGTGTCTTGGCATTATTTTACTGTCTATATAAAATAAAAGATTTTCACCATTCATATCTCCACGGTCTATATGGAGGTATGTTGGCTACCTGGTCGGGGGTTAAGGGAACGGTTTGGTAAGGGTCTTGCCCTTGTTTAGCGTTTAGAGGTCCTGCAAGGGACCTGGGTCAATTTTAGTAGGATCTCCTTAAATGCCCATAGGTATTGGATGGCGGGGATCCAAACTCTTTGCCCCCCTCATAAGTTAACTACTATTAATACTGTAACCCGGCTATTTAGGACTGTATCCCTGCTGACTCAGACTACTTAGTCGAGGGTAACGTCACAGCCAAAAGCGGGGCTTACCATAATTTGCATTAATAACTTAATTCATTATCTTCCAATAATCCAACCCTTTAGGATTGTATCCTTGCTGACTCAAACTACTGGGTTGAGGGTAACGTCACTTCAAAAGAGGTGCCTACTACAATAACTAAGATAATCTCTTAAACAAGTGCAAAAGTGCGAAAATAATCAAAGGTTATACTAATACACGAGTCGGATCCAAGTGATTCATCTTGTCTATCTGTTTTTATTTTATTTTTATTTTTCAGCATTTAATTAGTTTTTATTTTCTTAGTTTAAAAACCTTTTCTAACTTTTTGATTTGATTAGACGTTGAGGGTAAACCGGTACTAAAAGCTCTTGTGTCCTTGGACGACCTCGGTATCTTACCAACACTATACTACGTCCAAGATGGGTGCACTTGCCCATATGTGTGTTTAGTGTTAGTAAATATCGTGTTTTATAAATTTAAAACTTGGCTAAAAGTGTAAAAAGGGCTTAAAATATACATTAAAAATATATTACACTACACGCACATCATCTAATTTAACTAAATTAATCTAATTGCAAAAGAAATAAAATTCGAGAGTTTATGTGAGTGAATTGGTTTTTCTTTTCTTTTTTTTTTTACTAAGAATACTAATTAATTTGTGAAATGAAAGTTGAGTTTGTAAACAATTTGGAGACGAATGACCATCCTAAGTTTCCGGTTTGCCTCAACAATTGTGTTATAATCCACTAGAAAGAACTACATAGACATAGTTCATGCATAATTACTTATTGTGATGAAAGGGAACTAAGTACTCAGATTCCTAGAACGTGAGGTTGTTACCCGATGACCAATCAACGCTTACCCAATCCTAATTTTACCCATGATATCTCGATTGCCAACGGCACCAAGAACGTATGGTTTCAAACTAGAATATCATAAGAATCAACACTTTACAAATAAGCAATCACACACCATGATAAACAAGACATAGATAGAGTTTACCATTCTTGAAATTATGGAATCAAAACATAATTGTTTCATGCAAACCTTTAACCTAGGATGACCATAAAGAACCTAGCCACTCATGGCTGGGAAAACTTTGTAGCAAAATAGTAGGAAATTGTTGTTTATAAGAATCACCAACACAACTAATGAAAACTAGATGATTAGATAGTTCCAAGATGATGTTCTTTACTCCCAAGTGCCTCTCAAATACTTCCTAACTCGTTCTAGCCAAGTAGTAACCGAAATTGCATGATTAAACATCATAAATCCCCATAAAATGGCCAAAAAATGCGAAGGTTACACAATTGGATAAGTCAGTGCCGTAAGCTACGCTGCCTGCCATAGCTTACGGCAGTCAGCAAGGTCAAATGTCAGCATATGGCGCCGTAAGCTACGCCGCCTGCCATAGCTTACAGTGCCCAATTGTTCCTTACGACGGTGAGCTCCTGTTTTACGGCAGACATCTTGGCACTTGGTGTGGGGGCCGTAGCCTACGGCAGAGGCCGTAGGTTACGGTGTTGTATCTTCTTTTTCCTCATTTCTTCATTAAAAACTTGATTTTCTTCACATCTTGATTATGCCATCTTCCCACATCCATCTAAGCTTCCTAATTCTAGCATCTTGAGCACTTTAACACCTGTATATCAAATCATCTAGTGGTTACCAAGTTCAAGCGATTAACTGAATAAAGCATGGAATGTGCATATATTTAGACCTTTTAAGGGTTGTCCTACGGACCACCCGTCACATCCCCACACTTACCCGTTGCTTTTCCCAAGCAACCTATTCAAATACTATTTTCAACCACAAGCGACCAATCGTGCAAACCAAGCTAAAGTGTCGTCCTTTTACTAACTTTCAATCATACCACAAAACACACCTCCCACAAAAACTCTTGATGACAAGAAAATTAACATGTTATGCTAAATCACTCAATGCGTGTATGTGTGTGTGCGACAATAAGCTTGTATGAAAATCAAGTTTCTTCCTAACGAATATCTAACATGCTTATGAATCAAAGGAACTTACGGGTTGTAACGGGGCTAGGTGCAAGGGTAGGAAAATGGTGGAATACATATGAGAAGGCTAATTGATTTGACCCGGTTTTATTTCCACTACTAAACAAAGCAAACGACTATGTACAAAACATCATAAACTTCTAAACTACTATTGAAACTAATAACTTCTTTTTGTATTTTTCTCATATTTTTTTTAACACATCAACTCAACAATATATACAAGAACATCAATACTACATACTAAATCTCCTAAACCGGGTCATTTCAAAAGGTAAAATTTTGTAAGAAGTAGGTTTGGGTCACAACCGAATAGTATAAGGCTCAAACATGGCTTTCTAAAGACCAAACCCCCACCCCTCACAATACCAAGCTCATATATGTAAAGTATGAGGTCCAACCCACCAATCCCGCACTCTCACACATCTAGACGAGGCTTCCTAAAAGTCCCCTATCATTTCCAAAAGCATGCTAACTCTAGGATTTAACAAGTATTCACACACAAGTTCTATTAACACACGACACACACCGCCACTCAAACAATGAAATATCAATAACAAACATGTGTGGCTCAAGTTCTCACCAAGAAAAGACTAGGAATGGGTGTTGGTGTGTCAAATGGAACAATATCAAGTTTTCAAATTTTGACACTTTTACTTGGTTTCACAAAAATTTTTAACTTCTCAAAAATTTCCCCCATCCCCACACTTGGGATACATTGTCCCAATGTATGGTTTTGAGGGAAAGATCGCTTTCAACAAAACACCAACATTAGCTTAACATCTCGAACCCCAAATTTCTTTTTTTTTATTTTTTATTTTATTTCTAAAAAAACACCACCAACTTTCACAACCCAACAAACACATCAACATCAAAACACCACCCTACCTCCCAACCATAAACAAAAGCAAACAACTAACTACCAATATTTCAAAGCTAAAGAACACAACAAGACTAAGGAAAAAGTACATCGACCTGGTGAAGTTTGATACAACAAATGTTGTAGAAAATCCGACTTCCTATCACTACTTTCACACCAATCTCCGCACATCTTCCCCACACTTGAGTGTTGCCATGACCCTGAAACATAGAAAGATAAAAATAGCAAGATCAATATAAAACCCCGGGTTGCCTCCCGAGCAGCGCTAAGTTTCGAGTCTTCAGCCAGACCGTGCCACCCTCATTTAAGGTGGCTCAAAAGAATCGGTTCCTGCCATCTCCATCACTTCCTTGTGCCATTGAGCAACATGCATTCATCTTGTTTTGACTTGGTGGGTAATCAAATACGCTCTTGCTTGAACCCATATGCTTTTCTTCACGATCCGGTGGGTGATTTCTTCTCATTCTTTGGAACACCTTTTCACTAAACCCGCTATCATCCGCCTTAACAAACTCGTAACTAATCATCTTCGTCTGGACATTAAATGACAACTTACGGTTCTTTTCGGTCATGTTAATGATTCCTTCTCTATAATCAATTTGAGCATTTTCCGTATAGAGAAACGGTCGACCCAAAATCACCTTTTGTTGTGACGCCATCGTGGTAGTAGCATAATCTAAAACCAGAAAATCCACTGGGTATTCGAATTCTCCCAACCGAATCATAACATTCTTAATTATTCCTCGTGGACGCCTCCAACTCTCATCCGCCAAGCTCACCATGGTGTCTACATCTTCAAGCGGACCGAAATCGTACATGTCATATAAATCGCCTGGTAGCACACTCATGCTTGCCCCATAGTCCAACAATGCGTGAGGGATTTTTAATTTTCCCACACGGATAGGCACAATTGGTGCTCCATGCTCTCTGTCCATTTCAACTTCGGCATCCTTTTTCAAACCTGCATTTATTTGACACGAAGAGGTTAGACATTTTTCATTAAATTCGGTACTAGGAACGGTGCTTACCACATTGATATTAACGCCTTTTATGTTATTGGGATTTGTCACCGTATCACTTGGTAGCTGGCCTTTTGCTTTCTTCAAAATCGCCACTTCACTCGCAAGTTGACCCATTTGAGTAGTCAAAGTTTGAATAGCTTTATCACGGGCCTCGTCCTTTTGCATCCGAACCTCATCACGTTGATTCATTCGTTGCATTTCAACTTGCATCGCCTTCAACATCTCCATTACTTCGTTTCCACCCGAAGAGCTTTGACCCGTTTGATATTGCCTTTGAAATCCTTGTTTCCTTGGAAATTCGGGTTAGCTTGATTTGAAGGGTGCCCATACCGAAAGTTCGGGTGGTTTCTCAACCCGGGGTGGTAAGTGTTAGAATTCATATTATAGTTTCTACCACCCCCTCCTTGACCTTGTACCGCATAAACTTCTTCATATTGCCCTTCCACCACTCCCTGGCAATTTTTAGCCGCATGACCTATTACATTACACAATGCACAAACATCATAAATTTGATTAGTAGTTTGAACATTACCATTGTCAACTGCATGAACTTGCGATCTCGTGACAGCCGGTCGTGCTCTCCTTGATGCTTCAGCTTTCCTCTTTGAGGTAATGGCCATTTGTTCCAAGAACTCCCAATCCTCATCTTCATAATTTGTGCCAAAAGTCCCATTTGTGATGGACATTAGATCACGTGCATCCTCGGCACACAACCCTTCATGAAAGGCGTTCATCAACTCCCAAAGCTCAATCCCATGGTGTGGACAATTTTTAATCATCATGTTTAAGCGCTCGAAGGCTTCATGGAACATTTCGCCTTGTTGTTGTTAGAAACTTCTCAACCCTTTCCTAGCATCATTGGTCTTTTGGGCGGTATAAAATTCGTCTAAAAATGTTTGTTGCATTTCCCCCCAAGTATAAATAGATGCCGAAGGCAAAGTGTAGAACCACTTCTTTGCCTTATCTTCCAAGGAGAATTGAAATAAGACCAACTTCACATCATAGACTGAAAAACCTTGACTCCCAAGAGTGTTGCAAATTGAGTCATAGGCGTCCAAATGAAAATAAGGTTCCTCCGTCGCTAGACCCTTATATTTCGGCAAACTTTGTAAGGAATTAGTCCTTACTTCAAAGGTTCTTCCTTGGTTATTATGAGGAATAACCACCGGTAAAGGATTGTGAGTAATCACCGGCCTAAAATGCGCTTCAATACCCCTCGCATTTTCTCTAAGATGCCTCCTTGGTACACCAAACCGACCCCTTGGATGAACTTGACCCATTGGTCTTTGTATAGGCCCTTATGGTGCAATTGGTTGTTGAAATTGTTGTTGTGGCACCGGTGGGTGTTGAATTGGCCTTTGGAATTGTGGTTGCACATTTTGTGGGTGAACTTGTTACAAAGGTACCGGGCGTTGCAGTTGCGGCCCTTGTGGCCTTGGCCTAATATGTTGAGGCATGAGTTGTTGTTGTTGTACCCCACCAACATTTGGAATCACTTGCATTTGGCCTTGCATATAACCATATTCCCTTTGATCTCCTTCACCCCCATAAGCGTACCCGTCTTCATCAAAACCTTCAAACTCCTCATAACCTTCATCATACCCATCTCCTTGAATTCCCGAAGACTGCCCAAATGGAAGAGTCGAGTATTGGAAACCCGACTGGTTTGAAGGTCTAAATGATGTAGCATGGATAATGGTCGAGTTTGGTGCTATAGTATGGCTTGAATATGATGGACCCGCACCCGGGAAGAAATGGGACAATGGTGGTATAGTAGTGGAAGGGTTAAACGTGATGTTTGGTTCTTCTTGGGTAGCAATGGGTTGTGTGGTGTTGGTTGGTGTAACATTTTGGATTATAATGGGTTCGGTAGTGTTTGGTGGAAAGGTGGTATTTGGTGATGGTTGAGTAGATGATGGTATAAAAGATTGAGCAGGTTTACCCGTAGTGGGTGGTGGTGGTGGTGGATCTCTATCCATGTATCGAAGTGTTGTAATGGGCGTAATTGGCGTTGTTGGTGAACCACTGATGGTATTTTCTCTAAGTAAAATTCTGTTTGCTCGCAAAGTTCTCTCAATTTCTGGATCAAACACTAATGGTGACAGCTTGTGAGAGCTTCTAGTACGCATGCACCTGTAAGTACCTGCACACTAACACACCCGTGTAAACCAGAAAAATAACAACTTAAAACAAGAATAAAAATAACACACATTGCGCACTACTCCCCGGCAACGGCGCCAAAATTTGACGTGATGTCGTGGTCACAATCAAATTTAATCCCAATAACAACTATATAGATAGTGGCAAGTGGGTATCGAACACAGGGAGTTTGTGGAATATGTGTTATTTGAAAGTTTGTTTAATTTAACTAAATTAATCTAATTGCAAAAGAAATAAAATTCGAGAGTTTATGTGAGTGAATTGGTTTTTTTTTTTTTTTTTTTTTTTTTTTTTTTTTTTTTACAAAGAATACTAATTAATTTGTAAAATGAAAGTTGAGTTTGTAAACAATTTGGAGACGAATGACCATCCTAAGTTTCCGGTTTGCCTCAACAATTGTGCTATCATCCACTAGAAAGAACTACATAGACATAGTTCATGCATAATTACTTATTGTGATGAAAGGGAACTAAGTACTCAGATTCCTAGAACGTGAGGTTGTTACCCGATGACCAATCAACCCTTACCCAATCCTAATTTTACCCATGATATCTCGATTGCCAACGGCACCAAGAACGTATGGTTTCAAACTAGAATATCATAAGAATCAACACTTTACAAATAAGCAATCACACACCATGATAAACAAGACATAGATAGAGTTTACCATTCTAGAAATTATGGAATCAAAACATAATTGTTTCATGCAAACCTTTAACCTAGGATGACCATAAAGAACCTAGCCACTCATGGCTTGGACAAACATTGTAGCAAAATAGTAGGAAATTGTTGTTTACAAGAATCACCGACACAACTAATGAAAACTAGATGATTAGATAGTTCCTAGATGATGTTCTTTACTCCCAAGTGCCTCTCAAATACTTCCCAACTCTTTCTAGCCAAGTAGTAACCGAAATTGCATGATTAGACATCATAAATCCCCATCAAATGGCCAAAAAATGCGAAGGTTACACAATTGGATAAGTCAGCGCCGTAAGCTACGCTGCCTGCCGTAGCTTACGGCAGTCAGCAGGGTCAAATTTCAGCATATGGCGCCGTAAGCTACGCCGCCTGCCATAGCTTATGGTGCCCAATTGTTCCTTACGGCGGTGAGCTCCTGTTTTACGGCAGACATCATGGCACTTGGTGTGGGGGCCGTAGCCTATGGTAGAGGCCGTAGGTTACGGTGCTGTATCTTCTTTTTCCTCATTTCTTCATTAAAAACTTGAGTTTCTTCACATCTTGATTATGCCATCTTCCCACATCCATCTAAGCTTCCTAATTCCAGCATCTTGAGCACTTTAACACATGTATATCAAATCATCTAGTGGTTACCAAGTTCAAGCGATTAACCGAATAAAGCATGGAATGTGCATATATTTAGACCTTTTAATGGTTGTCCTACGGACCACCCGTCAGGGATCCAAACTCTTTGACCCCCTCATAAGTAAACTACTATTAATACTATAACCCGGCTATTTAGGACTGTATCCCTGCTGACTCAGACTACTTAGTCGAGGGTAACGTCACCTCCAAAAGAGGGGCCTACCATAATTTGCATTAATAACTTAATTCATTATCTTTCAATAATCCGATCCTTTAGGATTGTATCCTTGCTGACTCAAACTACTGGGTTGTGGGTAACGTCGCCTTCAAAAGAGGGGCCTACTACAATAACTAAGATAATCTCTTAAACAAGTACAAAAGTGCGAAAATAATCAAAGGTTATACTAATACACGAGCCGGATCCAAGTGATTCATCTTGTCTATCTGTTTTTATTTTTATTTTATTTTTCAGCACTTAGTTAGTTTTATTTTCTTAGTTTAAAAATCTTTTTCTAACATTTTGATTTGATTAGACGTTGACGATGGGTGCACTTGCCCATATGTGTGTTTAAAAGCACTTGTGTCCTTGGACGACCTCGGTATCTTACCAACACTATACTACGTCCACGATGGGTGCACTTGCCCATATGTGTGTTTAGTGTTAGTAAATATCGTGTTTTATAAATTTAAAACATGGCTAAAAAGTGTAAAAAGGGCTTAAAATATACATCCAAATTATAACACACTTCACGCACATTACAAACCTAAATAGCGCTATCAACTAGTACCCCGTTACCTCTCAGGTAACAACCAAGATGGGACTTAATGGTGATAGGAATTGGGTGTATTATCCAACATCCCAGTTTTTTTACCCAAATGACCTATTCCTCTCAGGAATACCCACTGATTGTCCCACCCACCGGGATGCATGCTCAAGAGGAAGTGAACTCACCTTGGATTGCTCGATAATGTAAATTACTTGTTCACAGTTGATCTACCAACCACGTCCTAACATGGTTATCAATATCAATCAGTTTTGGTTTACTAGTGAGCCACGTATTTAACAAGTAATCGTCACATATCACGAAATAGTAACAACACATAGCATGACGGAATCATTCTATATTTTACAGTCTATCGTGCAGGTTCATCAACACATATTACATAACAACCCAAACATCAAGTACTCAATTGTGCGGCCCAAGCATTCAGGCCCACACATCTTGTGCGACCCGAATGACCTTGTGCGACTCGGATGGCCTTGTGCGATCCAGCTGGGTTGTGCGATCCACACCGCCCTCAGCCCATCAGTCTTGTGCGATTGGGTTTCGGCCCAAGGACATGTACGGCCCCATCACTTGTAGGATTGAGGCCATGTTGTGAGACTGGGACTTGTGCGACTCAGCCCAACTACCCGGCCCAATGTTTGTACCAGCCCACAGGCTTGTGTGATTGATCTATGTCTTGTGCGAGTCATAACACTTTTGCGACTCGGGTTGGCTTGTGCGACCAAGCCAAATCCCCAATTCAGTTACATAGTTTCCTCAATTACATCCCACTAATTTCTCAATCATGTTACACAGAATTCGAAACAGTTGTTGATAAATCCATACATTGAAATTATTATTATCTCATGATTAATTCCATCATCATCATTTAAAATGAACAAATCAAAAAACATAATTCAAGATCCAAACAACAAGCTAACATTACTATGAACACGTTACACTACCAAATCATCGATCATCCTTATCTCGTTAATCCGAGTTATTGATTAATCCTCAATTCAACCCTAAGAACACTAGCAATCCATATGATGTGTTCATGTATGTTTAATTAACAGGTTAACACCAAGATCATGCCCTCCCTTAACATACATTTATGCGAATCATCATAGTCCATATCATTCATCATGTTTTCTAGCAAGAACCCTAAATAGATATGATTGCACATGATCAGACATAATCGAACAAGATTAAAACATTTCGTAATCATACTAATCGAGAGATATCGAGCGCCCTAGATTGCTTGGATGAGAAGAGTAGTGCCACACGAGGAAAAGATCTCGAAGAATGGGGAAGACAACCGACGAGTTCGAGTAGAGAGGAGTGGGAGAGCTAGGGTTTCGTGTGTGTTTATGTTTTGCAAGATTACGAGGAGTAAACACCCATCCCCATGTTGTTATGCGCTAAATGGAGTGGGCCGAACCCATCCTTGGGTTGCCCTTGGGCCACGGGTTCAAGCAAATAGAGTTGGCTCGATCATTTGAGCGACCGGACCAGTTTCACATTACAACTACGTAACACATAACATATAAAATCATAACATTCATTGAAATCAAACACATCAATTAATCACGTATGTTCATACAATACATTAAAGCACAATGGAAGGTTCTTAAAATACGAGTTGTCACATCATCCCCAACTTGAAAGAAATTTTGTCCCGAAATTTAACAAGTCGTCCAAAGTGGCAAGATGTTAAATTAGGATGACTGTGGATTTTCCGCAGGTGCCACATCATCCCCAACTTGAAAGGGAATTGCGCCCTGAAATTCGCCAGTTGCATCAGATTTAGATTGCTCGGTTGGGAATAAGTGAGGGTACTTGAGCTTCATAATTTCAATGGGTTCTTCGACAAACTGCAATTTGTCGTCGATCCTTATTTCTTGAAGTGGTACCACAAGTGTTTCATTAGACAAACACTTCTTTAATTGTGAGTCGTGGAATACATCATGAATGTTACCCAACTCAGTAGGTAACTCGAGCTTGTAAGCCACTTTACTGGATTCGTTCTAGGATTTTGAATGGCCCAACATAACGAGGATTAAGCTTACCGCGCTTCCCAAAGCGCACCACACCCTTCCAGGGTGAAACTTTCAGCATAACGTGATCGCCTACAGTGAACTCCAAGGGTTTCCAACGCTTGTCGGCGTAGCTTTTCTGACGGTCACGCGCCGCCGCCATACGATTTCTGATCTGGACAATCTTTTCTGAAGTTTCAAGAACAAGTTCCGGACCTATGATTTGGCTGTCACCCACCTCAGCCCAACAAAGAGGAGAACGACATTTCCGGCCGTGCAACGCTTCAAACGGAGCTGCCTGGATGCTAGTGTGGTAACTGTTGTTGTAGGAGAACTCGATCAACGACAAGTGTTTCTCCCACCCTTTTCCAAAATCGATCACACATGCTCGCAGCATGTCTTCAAGTGTCTGGATGGTTCGTTCGCTTTGACCATCCGTCTGTGGGTGATAAGCAGTACTCATGTCAAGACGTGAGCCGAACGATTTATGCATTGATTGAAACAAATCAGATATGAAACGTGGGTCACGATCAGAAATAATTGAGGTTGGCACCCCGTGCCTAGAAACCACATCCTTCAGGTAGACAGCAGCAAGTTGCGAGAACTTATCCGTTTCCTTGATTGCTAGAAAGTGCGCTAACTTCGTGAGACGATCAATGATCACCCAGATGGTATCGTTTCCGCTTTGAGTTCTTGGCAAACCAGTCACGAAATCCATTGCAATTTGCTCCCATTTCCACATGGGTATTTCTGGTTGTTGAAGCAGGCCTGAGGATTTCTGATACTCTACTTTGACTTTCGCACAAGTCAAACACTTACTCACATACGTCGCGATGTTAGCTTTCATCTTCGGCCACCAATACAAGACTTTGAGGTCCTGATACATCTTATCCGAACCCGGGTGAACAGAGTACCGAGACTTGTGCGCTTCGTCCATCACAAGATCTCTAAGGTTACCATACAAAGGGATCCATATCCGTTCCATAAAATAATAAATGCCATCAGATCTTTTCTCAAGTCATTTCTCCATTCCCCGCAAATATTCAGCTTCCAGGTTTTCTTCTTTCAATGCTTCGGTCTGAGCAGAACAGATCTGATTGGGTAAGCTGGAGTGAATAGTGAGCTGCAGAGCGCGGACACGCTTGGGTTTCATTTCTTTTCGGCTAAGGGCAGCAGCTACAACGTTAGCTTTACCTGGGTGATACTTGATGGCACAAACGTAGTCGTTCAGGAGTTCTACCCAGCGACGCTGTCGCATATTCAGCTCCTTCTGATCGAAGATATGCTGAAGGCTCTTGTAATCGGTATAAATAGTGCATTTAGTACCGTACAAGTAATGCCTCCAGATTTTTAACGCAAAGACCACGGCCCCCAACTCTAAGTCGTGAGTCGTGTAATTCTTCTCATGAACCTTCAACTTTCGAGAAGCATATGCTATCACCTTCTCGCGTTGCATTAGCACACAACCGTGACCCTGAATAGAAGCATCACAGTACACCACAAAATCCTCGGTACCCTCAGGTAATGACAAGATTGGTGCACTGCAGAGTTTTTGTTTCAAGAGCTGGAAAGCATCTTCCTGCTTCGTTCCTCAAGAGTATACCACACCTTTCTGTGTCAACAAGGTAAGAGGTTGAGCGATCTTCGAGAAATATTTAATAAATCTTCGATAGTACCCAGCAAGACCAAGAAATTGTCACACCTCCAAAGGAATCTTCGGTGCCGCCCAATTCCTGATAGCGTCAATCTTGGCAGGATCCGCGTATATCCCCGATTCATTAACAATGTGGCCAAGGAAGTGCACTTTTCGTATCCAGAAGTCACACTTAGAAAACTTCGCGTAGAGTTGCTCCTTCTTCAGGAGCTCCAAGATAAGATGCAAGTGTCGCTCGTGGTCCTCCTTGCTCTTAGAATAGATCAAAATGTCATCGATAAACACAATGACAAAATCGTCGATATACGGTTTGCACACACGATTCATGAGGTCCATGAAAACCGCTGGTGCATTTGTCAACCCGAATGGCATAACCAGAAACTCGTAATGGCCATACCGCGTTCGAAAAGCTGTCTTAGGGACATCCTCCTCTCGGACTCTCATTTGATGATAGCCCGATCTTAAGTCGATCTTCGAGTAGAAACTTGACCCTTGCAACTGGTTAAACAAATCGTCGATACATGGTAACGGATAGCGGTTCTTGACTGTCACCTTGTTGAGTTCTCGATAATCAATACACATACGGAAAGACCCGTCCTTCTTCTTCACAAACAAAACTGGGGCTCCCCAAGGCGAAGAACTAGGTCGGATAAAACCCCCATCCAGTAGTTCTTGGAGTTGATTTGACAGCTCTTGCAACTCTCCTGGTGCAAGACGATAAGGAGCACGGGCAATCGGGGCTGCTCCTGGTGTAAGGTCAATCTGAAATTCCACCTGACGGTGTGGAGGTAGACCAGGACGCTCTTCAGGAAACACATCAGAAAACTCGTGAACAACTGGAAGGTCTTCAATCCTCCTTTCTTCAGGTTGAGTTTTAGCAACAAGAGCTAGAATAGCAGGGTGGCCGTTTCGTAAACACTTTTGGGCTTTCATGGCTGAGATGATGCCAACCAATGCACCACTACGATGACCTTGAACCGATAAAGATTCCCCATTGGGGAGAGGGATACGCACGATTTTCTCTTTACAGAGAATTTCTGCTTGGTGCTTAGACAACCAATCCATGCCAACGACCACATCAAAACTTCCAAGAGTAACGAGGAGTAGGTCAATGTCGAACACTTGACCCAAAAGATCAAGTTCATAGCCAAAAAGAACATATGAAGCTTCAATCGTTTTGCCATCGGCTAACTCCACAACGTGTTTGTTTACAAGAGGTGCGGGACTCAATCCTAACTGACGACTGAACTCCAAAGACACATAACTCCAATCAGCACCAGAGTTGAATAAAACAGAAGCAAGTATATTGTTCACAGAAAACGTACCGGTTACAACGTTGCCATCATTGCGAGCTTCCCCAGCGCCAATGGTAAACACTCTCCCACGCGCACCGTTCCCTCCATTGTTCCCATTGTTGTTATTCCCAGTATTGTTGTTACCAGCATTCTGATTGAGTTGAGGGCAATCCCGTCTGAAATGACCCTCATCACCACACTTAAAGCACCCCTTACGATTTCCCTAATTCTGTTGAGGCTGTTGCCTCTCCTGTTGCTGTGGCTGCTGTTGCTGCTTTGGGAGTGAGACCCTGCAGTCTCTAGCCATATGGCCTACCTTGTTGCATGATGCGTGTTAGTGTATATATGTTTTAAGTATTTATTTTAAGCCCTTTTTACACTTTTAAGCCAAGTTTTAAATTTATAAAACACGATATTTACTAACACTAAACACACATATGGGCAAGTGCACCCATCGTGGACGTAGTATAGTGTTGGTAAGATACCGAGATCGTCCAAGGACACAAGAGCTTTTAGTACCGGTTTATCCTCAACGTCTAACCAAATCAAAATGTTAGAAAAAGGTTTTAAACTAAGAAAATAAAACTAACTAAAATGCTGAAAAATAAAATAAAAATAAAAAATAGATAGACAAGATGAATCACTTGGATCCGACTCGTGTGTAGTGTAACCTTTGATTATTTTCGCATTTTTGCACTTGTTTGAGAGATTATCTTTGTTATTGTAGTAGGCCCCTCTTTTGAAGGCGACGTTACCCTCAACCCAGAAGTTTGAGTCAGCAAGGATACAATCCTAAAGGGTCAGATTATTGAAAGATAATTAATTAAGTTATTAATGCATAATGTGGTAGGCCCCTCTTTTGAAGGTGACGTTACCCTCAGCTAAGTAGTCTGAGTCAGCAGGGATACAGTGGTTAAAGTTTTAATAGTAGTTTAACTTATGAGGAGTTCAAAGAGTTTGGACCCCCGCCATCCAATACCTTTGGGTATTGAAGGAGGTCCTACTAAATTTGACCCAGGTCCTTTGCAGGATCTATACACTGAACAATGGCAAGACTCTTACCAAACCGTTCCCTTAACCCCCGACCAGGTAGCCAACATACCTCCATACAGACCGTGGAGATATGAATGGTGAAAATCTTTTATTTTATATAGACAGTAAAATAATGCCAAGACACCACGGACAAACGATAAGGAAGAATCACCTTCAACATAAGAAACTAGTAATTAAAGTCATTAATACAAAACCAACTAAAAAGTGCAAAAGATTAAAAATAAAAAGTATTACGCTAAACACTTGTCTTCACCAAGTGATGTAAGAGACTTAGGCAAACATGGCCTTTGATTGTCAAGAACACTTACGATCAATCTTGGATCCCGAGACGACTCACACACTCTATGATGGATAATGGATGATGGTGGTGGATGATGGTGTTGTGATGGTGGTGGGTGAAGTGTGAGAGAGGTGGTGTGCCAAGGGATGAGTTGCAAGAGCTCCAAACACTCCTATTTATAGGCTGAACAGAAGCTCGGGCACGGCCCCGTGTCCATCTAACACTCTCTCTCTTCATTAATTGTAATTCGCAATTACAATAAACGCGCCTGCAGCAACTTGACCACGCCCCCGTGTCCACTGGGCACGACCCCGTGGTGGGCAGTAGAAGCTTCTATAGGTTTGTCTTTTCTGCTCCTTCTTGGGCACGGCCCCGTGCTCACTGAGCACATGGCGTGTTCAGTCTTCTGTTTTCTTTGTTTTGCTTGGGAAGATGCTGTCGGGGGGTCGGGCATATCACTTTTGTTCCTTTTCTTGTATTTATGTTAGATTTTGCTGTCTTTTTGCTTCTTTTGTTATTTTGAGCTCATTTAATCCTGAAATTACAAAAGGAAGACAAAAGCACACTTTTTCCAACATTAGTACTAAAAAAGGGTTAGTTTTAAGCCACAATTGATGTAATTTATATGTTGCATTTTGTGCACATCAAATACCCCCACACTTGAATCTTTGCTTGTCCTCAAGCAAAACTCTTTACAATGTGGCTTTTTTCACTCCCAAATAGAATGGGTAGAAGAGAAGGTTTTTGGGCTTAGTCATAGAGTGTCGGGAATTCCAAGATTATTTAGGTTTTATTTTTATTTATTTATAATCATATTCGTCATGATTTGTTAAAAACGTTTCATAAGATAAATCATTTATTAGGGCATAACATAGCTTTTTTAAAATTCCATTTATATACAAGTTCACATACCTCACGGGGGAATCACTCAACACTCGGCCGAAGGTGTATTTTTAGTGAATCACTCGAGAGCGGCATGGAACTTACTCCTACCATAAGCTTGCCAAGCAATCAATCCTCCTCCTTTTTAACTTTATACCTTTGTAAATATCAAGAGGACTTTTTGGGTGAAGGGTTAGGCTTGGGCTAAGGTGTGTGGTTGGGTTAGTGGTTAGTAAAAAGGGCGAAAAGCATAACAAACGTCGGTTTCTTTTGAAAGACTTTTTTATTTTATTTTGATGAACCACTTATTTCAAACAAAGTTATTTTTGATGAACTTGTTTGTTTGTTTGATTTCATCAATATAAATTTTTTTTTCGATAAGGAAAAGTCTTTAGAAAACCGAACGTTGTTACTAAAATAAAGGGTTGAAAATAAAAAAAAGGTTTAGGTGGGTAAAAAGGGTGATGGTTTTGGGTTAAGAAATGAAAAGGTTTAGGCTCAAAGGGGTTAACTAGGGGGATTTTGGGTAGGTGGTAAAAAAAATGAAAAATAATGGTGTAGAAAGAAAAAGGGTTAGTCCTAATGCCTCCATCATTTACTTACTCGGGTTTAAGTTGGTAAGGACCGGGAATGTATTGTTGTGGCAAGTTCTAGAGTTGTACGAACCAAGCGGCTATTCGCACAAGAAACGAAAAATGAGCATTTAGTGTAAAGATATGTATTTGTATGCTCGTTAAAGGCTCAAAACTCACTTTTGTGGGAAAGGTTTTTATGTGATCAAGTATATATAATCAAATTTTAACTAAGTTTGTCATGCCTTTTCGTAATTTTCTTATGTTGGTTCTTTTTATCACGACGCTATCGGTTGTAAACTTGTAAAAATATAACCTTGTTAGAACTTGAATTCCCAACTTAAACTTAGACAAGTAAAAAAAATGAAATTTTTTTTGAAAAAATTTGGGGTGATTAGCGGTTCCAAAAGAGTTTTGTGTAAGGCTTGTTATTAGGACTTGCAAAATTCAAGGTTTTAGCATCCCCCCCCCCCCCCCACACTTAAATTACACATTGTCCTCAATGTGTCCAAAAAATAAGTTTTTAGGTTGATTGAATGTGTAAAATGGTGTTAAAAGCAAAATTTTATGTTACTGGCATCCTGGACACGGCCCCGTGGGGACCGGGCATGGCCCCGTGTTCAGGTGCCAGCAACAAAAATTAAAGAAAAGAAACAGAAGCCTGGACACGGGGGCGTGTTCAGCGAACACGGCCCGTGTCCAGTTACCTGAACTGGGCAATTTTCTGCAGAGTGTTCAGCACGGGGCCGTGTTGGGCGGACACGGCCCGTGCTGAGCTTACTGTAATGAAGAAATTATTGTCGGATGGCCTTGTTTTCGTGCATGGGGCTATGTTTCTCGTTTCCCTTGTTATCCTTCACCATCATGAGTGTGTTTTATTTTCACAACATCATTCAAACCTTAAGACCATCGTTTCATTAAAAACCATAGAGAGAATTACATAGTCCTAAAATACTAGTAAGTAAGATAAGTATGCACAAGAAGCTTAAACCAAGGAGTTCTAGCCTACAAGTTATTCTAATTAGCAAAATTTCCGAGAAGATAGTAGTCTCGGTTGGATGCGGCTTCATAGAACTCCTTCCTCCGGGTATGGACTCTTCATATGTCGGCGAGCCACTCCTCTATCTCCCTTGGGAGGAGGAAGGAGGGCTCGTTGGCGTTGGTTTGAGGAGGTGTGACTTCCACTGGGACTTCTTGTAGATCTTCAAGGGGAGGCTCCGCTGGAATGTCACCCCATCCGGTAGGGTTGTTGACTCCGAGTGCTAGGTTCCAATCCTCTTGAGGGAGGATGGGTTCCATGGGAGGTGTTACAAGAATATTTAACCTCTGGTGCAAGAGGTTAATCTCTTGAAAACTATTTTCCAGCCCCACCGTAAGATAATTTATACGGTCTATTAGGACCTCCTCTACCGAAGTCATTTCATCAAGAGCTTCCCGTAGTGCCATGACGTAGCGTACAAGGGTAGCTTCAATGGAAGGCCTTCTTCCACTTCTACTGTTTCTTGAATGCACTGACGATGTTTCACTGTTTTCACATGACATTCTATGAAAATAAACCGAAAACAGCTTATTTTAATGAAACAGTACCTTGGACACGGCCCCGTGCTCAATGAGCACGGCCCCGTGTTCACCTTTCTGCAGAGTTTTGAAACAAGGAATCTTGAAGTTTTAAGTTATTTTTCTAACTTGTGAAGTCTTTTTGAACAATAGTAACTTAAAACAATGTTATACAACATATTTTTAACAAGATTCCTTGAACAAAACTCAATAATCCTTGCCATAAAGCTTGAAATCTCAAACTTTAATGGAGGTTTTTGGAGAAAGATGAAGAAGAAGGAAATGGATAAAAGAGGAAAGGACAAGATGGTTGTTGGAACCTTCTTTTAGAACATACCTAGGATGGTAGGAGAGAAGATCCCTTCAAATCTCTGTCCCTAGATGGTCCAAATGTGTAGGATTCTTGGCTGCATTTATAGAAAACGACAGCATGATGGACACGGCCCCGTGTCGGCTGGACACGGCCCCGTGTGCAGGCAGATCCTGACACAGTTTGTCCGTATTCTGACGTAAGGTCAGAAAGGAATCTTTTGGTGGACACGGGGGCGTGTTGGCTAGGCACGGCCCCGTGTCGAAAGGCTGATTATGAAGTTTGTCTATTTTCAAGGAACTAATCTGGATCGGGCGGTTCCTTACTGGATGGGACAACCCCAAAGTGCCTAAGATATCTTAATTGATCTAGATTAAGACGAGAACGCAAGAGGTTGTCGGTGAGGGTAATTCCTATGCTAAATGTAGGTGGACAAGTCCAACCCTTTCCCGGGCTCTCGTTAAAGAAGGTGTATGCCGAATCGCTCAGGTCTATGTATGCACCAAACGAAGTCGATGGGGAGTCCTTCACGGCACAATCGACACAGGGACGACTATCGTCCAAGTCTTCGCTAGAGTTAAAGGTATTGTCGGAAGCAACGAGGTTGTTTGAATGCGAACCCAACGCTTCTTCTTGGTAATCGTCTTGAGATGAATCAAGGAAATCCATCTTAAGTTCGTTTAACCAATTAAGAACTAGATCTTCTAGTTGAAATAGTTCATCAAGAAGCATTTCTCCTAGAATATCTGGTTGGGCGCCTTCGAGGGAGAGATAAGGATTGTTTTTACTTTCGCCCCTCTTAAGGATACAGGCAAATGATGGGTCTGTATAGTGGGGCTTATAATTTAGAAAATAACATTCTAATTCTTTATGACCGCCTCCACATAATTAACACCACGTACCATAAGAGTGCCGAAAGTAAAAATGATCATTATCACTCATTTTTTGTGTCAGAAATTACCAACCGTCGGGATCTTACGGTTCTGTTTTCAGTAACTGAATCTTGGGCACGGGGGCGTGTTGGGTGGGCACGGCCCCGTGTTCAGCTTACTGTCTGACTTAAAACAAGATTGCCAGTTCCAATGATTGGACACGGGGGCGTGTTCAGCAGGCACGCCCCGTGCTAAGTTCGGCAGAGGCTGAAAATTAAGAAAATCCTAAAAAAATAAAAATAAATAGAAAAAATGATTAGGCCGTTGATTCCTAACTTTCTTAAAATCCTTGTGTCCCCGGCAACGGCGCCAAAAACGTGAGGCGTGTTAGTGTATCTATGTTTAAATTTATAAAACACGATATTTACTAACACTAAACACACATATGGGCAAGTGCATCCATCGTGGACGTAGTATAGTGTTGGTAAGATACCGAGGTCGTCCAAGGACACAAGAGCTTTTAGTACCGGTTTATCCTCAACGTCTAACCAAATCAAAATGTTAGAAAAAGGTTTTAAACTAAGAAAATAAAACTAACTAAATTGCTGAAAAAAAAAATAAAAATAAAAAACAGATAGACAAGATGAATCACTTAGATCCGACTCGTGTGTAGTGTAACCTTTGATTATTTTCGCACTTTTGCACTTGTTTAAGAGATTATCTTAGTTATTGTAGTAGGCCCCACTTTTGAAGGCAACATTACCCTCAACCTAGTAGTTTGAGTCAGCAAGGATACAATCCTAAAGGGTCGGATTATTGAAAGATAATTAATTAATTTATTAATGCATAATGTGGTAGGCCCCTCTTTTGAAGGCGACGTTACCCTCAGCTAAGTAGTCTGAGTCAGCAGGGATACAGGGGTTAAAGTTTTAATAGTAGTTTAACTTATGACGGGATCAAAGAGTTTGGACCCCCGCCATCCAATACCTTTGGGTATTGAAGGAGGTCCTACTAAATTTGACCCAGGTCCTTTGCAGGATCTATACACTGAACAATGGCAAGACTCTTACCAAACCATTCCCTTAACCCCCGACCAGGTAGCCAACATACCTCCATATAGACCGTGGAGATATGAATGGTGAAAATCTTTTATTTTATATAGACAGTAAAATAATGCCAAGACACCACGGACAAACGATAAGGAAGAATCACCTTCAACATAAGAAACTAGTAATTAAAGTTATTAATACAAAACCAATTAAAAAGTGAAAAAGATTAAAAATAAAAAGTATTACACTAAACACTTGTCTTCACCAAGTGATGTAAGAGACTTAGGCAAACATGGCCTTTGATTGTCAAGAACTCTTACGATCAATCTTGGATCCCGATACGACTCACACACTCTATGATGGACAACGGATGATGGTGGTGGATGATGGTGTTGTGATGGTGGTGGGCGAAGTGTGAGAGAGGTGGTGTGCCAAGGGATGAGTTGCAAGAGCTCCAAACACTCCTATTTATAGGCTGAACAGAAGCTCGGGCACAGCCCCGTGCCCGCTGGGCACGGCCCCGTGCCCACTAGGCACGGCCCCGTGTCCATCTGACACTCTCTCTCTTCATTAATTGTAATTCGCAATTACAATAAATGCGCCTGCAGCAACTTGACCACGCCCCCATGTCCGCTGGGCACGGCCCCGTGGTGGGCAGTAGAAGCTTCTATAGGTTTGTCTTTTCTGCTGCTTCTTGGGCACGGGGCGTGTTCAGTCTTCTGTTTTCTTTGTTTTGCTTGGGAAGATGCTGTCGGGGGGTCGGGCATATCACTTTTGTTCCTTTTCTTGTATTTATGTTAGATTTTGATGTCTTTTTTGCTTCTTTTGTTATTTTGAGCTCATTTAATCCTAAAAATACAAAAGGAAGATAAAAGCACACTTTTTCCAACATTAGTACTAAAAAAGGGTTAGTTTTAAGCCACAATTGATGTAATTTATATGTTGCTTTTTGTGCACATCATTGCACCTGTGATTCTGATTCTGATTCTGATTTACAGAAGATGACTGACTAAAGCTGCGGTTGATACTGTTGACTGGTTTCTTCTGTGACTGATTCGAGTTGGACACCTTGTCCACATCATTCCATTTGCGTTTTCTATCAGTAGCAGGAGTAGTAGCTGTAGCAGTAGTGGCAGTAGTAGAAACACCCGGTGGTAGCAAGCCATGCTCCACCTCTTGGTCTGTGATCTTGTGAGCTAAGCGGATGATCTGGGCCAAGTTGTTGAGGTTCGCTGCAGTAACCAAGCCCTTAACCTGCGGGACCAATCCATTGATGTACAGCTCGATTCTTCGGTGTGGAGGTCGTGATAAGTTCGGGCACATATTAGCTAATTCATGAGACCGTTTTGTGTACGCCTCAATCTCGGACCCCACCATTTTCAGATCATAACACTCGTTCTCCAGTTTCTGTATTTCATCACGAGCACATTACTCCTCTCTCATCAACTCATTGAAATCCTCCCAAGTAGTGGCATTCTCCATCTCAATGCCCAGCATCTGGACTTGGGCATTCCACCAAGTCAAGGAACCATCCTCGAGTGTGCCTGAAGCATACTTCACTCTGTCCCGAACAGGACAGTTACACATCGCAAACACCGATTCTGCCTTCTCAAACCAACCCAGTAGTCCCACTTCTCCTTTAGTCCCACTGAATGTCTGTGGCTTACAATCCATGAACGTCTTTAACGTACAAGCAGGCGGATTGTTTTGATTCTGAATCGCTTACTGACCTAAGGACGAAAGAAAATACAACACTCAGGTAAGAGTTGAGTACGCGACACAAGAATAAAGGGTATTTGGCACATATCGTACCAGCTTGGTAGGCTTCCAAAGCCTCAGCCACACGTGTGTTAATCAAGTTTGTCAAGTCGGCCTGAGTCATCACAATGTGACCACATCCATGGCCTCGTCCGCTCATGATTCTATATAAGAAAAGGGAAAAGCTTAAGAGTCGAGAATAAGTAGGAGTCAAACCCCACGATGACTTCTACAGACTACTAAGTTTACATCAGACAACAGAGCGGAACCCCTTTCACACACGTTAGGCCTCACTGGGAATCACATGCACCCCACATTATTATTATGTGTGCACCCATAATAACAATGCGATTTGCATGTTTATCTCAGCTCCTCCCAACTTGTGCTAAAAGATTCCTCAGGTTCGAGTAGCAAGACAAAAACATCACAACATAGATCAAGAAGGTTTATCAATCACATAACATAAGCTAGTAACACAAGAACTCTTACTTCAATACTGGGTGTGCATTCACATACAGTGTCATACTCAAGTGTTTACTAAATATGATGTACAATAAGTAAACGAGAAACGAACCTTGCAATCTGGAGCTGAGTGTCATGGTCGCTTTCTGAACTGTTCGGTTATAGTCTGGTTTTATAAAAATGTTTTAAAACCTAGTTCACTATAACCAGTGGCTCTGATACCAAACTGTCACACCCCCAAAATACCACATGCGGTGACCCCGCTAGGCGTGTGACGTACCAGGATCTAGCCACCAATCACATTAAACCAATATGATGTTATAAAACAAGGTTTCCATTTATAATGATAAAATATTCATAACCACAATCCAAGTTTAGTATGTTCAGTGGAAGCAAATTGTAAAACACTGTTCAAATGTTTCAAAAACCAATGTATGTGAAATCAGTAAACAAGTCTTGTGTATCCATGCAGTACGACCCATGACCACTCCAGCCATCCAGATAGCAAGTTCCTTCTCCATAGTACCTAACGACCTGCGAGCATGCAACAAGTGTATCAGACAACGCTGGTGAGTTCATACGAAAACGTTAGTTACCAAGTGTTTAGTTCAATTCATTGATTATATTGTTGATAATAACTCGAGTTCAACACAAGATGGCTCCAGATTATTTTTGCCCTTCCCCAATGCCCCTATCCAAGCATTGGTCATGACTGGGTCAGTAGTTCATACCTGTCCTCTCAGGTACGGGGTGAGGGTGCCAAACCTAAATAGCGCTATCAACTAATACCCCGTTACGTCTTAGGTAACAACCAAGATGGGACTTAATGGTGATAGGAATTGAGTGTATTATCCAACATCCTAGTTTTTTTACCCAAATGACCTATTCCTCTCAGGAATACCCACTGATTGTCCCACCCACGGGGACGCATGCTCAAGAGGAAGTGAACTCACCTTGGATTGCTCGGTAATATAAATTACTTGTTCACAAGTGATCTACCAACCACGTCCTAACATGGTTATCAATATCAATCAGTTTTGGTTTACTAGTGAGCCACGTATTTAACAAGTAATCGTCACATATCACGAAATAGTAACAACACATAGCATGACGGAATCATTCTATATTTTATAGTCTATCGTGCAGGTTCATCAACGCATATTACATAACATCCCAAACATCAAGTACTCAATTGTGCAGCCCAAGCATTCAGGCCCACACATCTTGTGCGACCCGAATGACCTTGTGCGACTCGAATGGCCTTGCGCGATCCAACTGGGTTGTGCGATCTACACCGCCCTCAGCCCATCAGTCTTGTGCGATTGGGTTTCGGCCCAATGACATGTACGGCCCCATCACTTGTGCGATTGAGTCCATGTTGTGCGACTCAGCCCAACTACCCGGCCCGATGTTTGTACCAGCCCACAGGCTTGTGTGATTGATCTATGTCTTGTGCGAGTCATAACACTTGTGCGACTCGGGTTGGCTTGTGCGACCAAGCCAAATCCCCAATTCAGTTACATAGTTTCCACAATTACAGCCCACTAATTTCTCAATCATTTTACACAGAATTCGAAACAGTTGTTCATAAATCCATACATTGAAATTATTATTATCTCATGATTAATTCCATCATCATCATTTACATTGAACAAATCAACAAACATAATTCAAGATCCAAACAACAAGCTAACATTACTATGAACACGTAACACTACCAAATCATCGATCATCCTTATCTCATTAATCCGAGTTATTGATTAATCCTCAATTCAACCCTATGAACACTAGCAATCCATATGATGTGTTCATGTATGTTTAATTAACAGTTTAACACCAAGATCTTGCCCTCTCTTAACATACGTTTATGCAAATCATCATAGTCTATATCATTCATCATATTTTCTAGCAAGAACCCTAAATAGATATGATTACACATGATCAAACATAATCGAACAAGACTAAAACATTACGTAATTATACTAACTGAGAGATATCGAGCGCCCTAGATTGCTTGGATGAGAAGAGTAGTGCCACACGAGGAAAAGATCTCGAAGAATGGGGAAGACAGCCGACGAGTTCGAGTAGAGAGGAGAGGGAGAGCTAGGGTTTGGTGTGTGTTTATGTTTTGCAAGATTATGAGGAATAAACACCCATCCCCATGTTGTTATGCGCTAAATGGAGTGGGCCGAACCCATCCTTGGGTTGCCCTTGGGCCACGGGTTCAAGCAAATAGAGTTGGCTCGATTATTTGAGCAACCGGACCAGTTTCACATTACAACTACGTAACACATAACATATAAAACATAACATTCATTGAAATCAAACACATCAATTAATCATGTATGTTCATACAATACATTAAAGCACAACGGAAGATTCTTAAAATACGAGTTGTCACATAATTCCTCGTAAGGACATCCCAACAGTGTTTCAAAACTCTGTTGCAAAGGAGTCTGAAAAGAAGAAAAATAGAGAAAAGGTTAAAAACTTGTTTTATGACTTTTTTTGTGAAAAGAAAAACCATTTAACAAAAGATTGTTTTCATATAAAAGCCTGTGATATTAACAAAACAAGTACCATTCTGCCTTCAAAAAGCTGCACCATCTATGGTAAAACAAACCATCTTACTTAGGAGTGTGTGTACCTCAAAACTTTTAAGGTCAAAAAGGAATAGTACACTTCAAAAACACTCATGAGTTCATCAAAATCACAAACCAAGAAACAACCATCATTTGTGCATGTCCAAACAGCTGTTACAAAACAGCTGAACCAAAACTCTGTTGACACACCCCGATTTCCACGTGTATCACCGGTGGGCCCGTGGGGGATTACCGTGACGTAGTTGGCAACAATATAGTCAAACCACACAATTATATAAATGCACAGCGGAAGCTTTAAAGATAAATATATACTTCAACCTCTGGTGGTAATATCAAATATATTACAGAAGTCGAATGTATCCACAGCGGATCAAAATAATAATAAAATATTGTTCATTCAGATACGGCATCGAGTTTGCGAGACTATTCGTGATGCCTAGGAAGCTATTACCAGCCCATTTCGTATAGTACCTGCACTTAATCTTTTGGGGAAAAATACGTCAGTTTACACTGGTAAATACATTCAACTGACACATTTGAAAATGTTTATTAAAATTGATTTGAATGTACAAGGCACAAACTCTTTTATAACTTGGGAAAATTATTAAAATCTTGTGAACGTATTACATGTTCTTTTATGCGTTCAGTAGCCCGGATCGTGCCGGGTTAAAGATTAATAGACACACCACATTGCGTAAAACCGTAGTATAGAAACCAATGGCTACGTCTTTTAATTAAGTGTCGACAATATATACCGGGTGTACGCCTACACCGGGATGTCGAGGTCGTGGCCATTTCGTAAAATGATGCCAAGGATATCCGGGACAACGGTCATTAACCCCCCAAAGGCTTTTAAGAAACAAAACTGTTTAAATGAGCCGATCATAATATTTAATTAACCACCTAAGCGATGGAAGATATGATGCTCAATCAAGCGGTAAATATTATACCGTATCCCAAGCCCATATAGGGGAAATAAGTTAAAAGTATTTACCTTTGCAAGTATATTCCTTAATTTGATTAAATCACCAATAGCTTTTACTGGGGCTCCTAATCTGGAACGAAGGTTTTAATTAACCTCTTAGAATCCTAACGGGTCTTATATTGGCCGTAGCCTAGACCGGTTGGTTCCGGAATATAAATATGGCTTAATCGCGTGAAAAGGCGAAAACCGAGAATGGAATGTGATTCTGCCCCAAACAAGTTCAGAGACTTGTTTTATATGGGTTCAAGGTTCACACTCTGGATTTTGGGGTCCAAATAATATAATTTGACCCGTATCGGCTAACTTATGAAAACTAGTTTCATAAGTCGAACCGTGCGCGCAATAGGCGAAACGGTTAACCATGGGAGTCTTACGCTTATTTCCTAAGTCAATATGCCTTAAAGAGGTTGTGGTATTAGTAGGATACCTACCGTGATGCCCGTAACGAGTTTAAGTTAACATTACGCCCCGTAGGGGTTTTCCGGTCATTTTAAAGACTTTTAAAGAGCTTTTCGAGTTCTACAGGAAATCTGAGTTTCCCGAACAGTTTATAAAGTCTAAAATACCTTATTTATTATTTAAAATCAGTAGTAACTGGAATCGGGTTAAAGGACCTTGTAGAACTCAAGTTTTGGCCGAAAAGGGCATATTCGGTATTTACCGAACCGTAGCCATAACCGCAGGTTATGAGCAAGGTAAAAATTATTAAAAATCCTTAAAATTCCAAAAATATTATTTTATAACAGTGGGTAAAAGTTTTGGTGACGAAATCTTGGTTTAGATAAGCGTTATGCTAATTGCGCCGTTTATTACAAAAGTTTCTTATAAATGCGCTATTTAGCATAACTCTCATTCTAGACCTCGGATTGACGTGAAACTTTAAGGACTCTTATAATTTAATAAGCAAGGTTATGGTCCGTTCACGTGTCCGAAATACTCGTTTTATTTTTAAAAGGCCGTTACGGTCAACTTTTAGGCGATTAACGGAAATGCGTAAAGACTCGGACAAATCATGAACCGGTCACAGAGGGTTATACCATCATGTAACCTGGTCCTAAGAGAGTCCTAAGGCATATCTATACCTTACTAAAACGGGTCAGAACTGAAGTCAAAGCAAAAGCCAAACTTTTGCGACATTCGGCTCCGAACCGGGTCAATATAGCAAATGGTCGATTCAAACGAGCGTAAACCAGTTTATATACTTAATATCATGTTTTATGAGTGTTAAAACAGGTTTCATAGCATGTATATTACAGATTATGTATAAAACGGCAAAATAGCTTTCTGTTGACTTTTTAAGTACACGTTTGACTCGATATTTGACATAGTTAGAGTGGTGATCAGAGGGAACCCTTTTAGGGGTTTATTACCCACATAAATACCAACTCATAACTACTTTTGATCCGACAATTCACTGGACCATTTGTGAATTATCGCTATGACAACCGTTAGTTACGACGGTTGGGTTTATAAGCTAAATCTATGGAAATACAAGACCACAATGGATGTGAACGACTTACAGAAGTTGTGTCTTGCTTAGAGAGCAGAGAAGAATGCTTGAGAGCTTTAGAATGTGATCAGATGAGTGAGTTTGAGTTGTGTGTTGGTTATGAACCAAGGATGGCTATTTATAGTGAAACAAGGCACTCAAGATCATTACACAACACCTACAACTGATCATGGATGATGGGCAGGTGTCCCATAGAGCTATGGGTCGAGTATAGGGTGCCCATGCCTCATTTATTGATGTTTAATCTTTCACAAGCTCAAAAGGCATGCAATTACAAACTTTCTGCATCTGGGCGTCTCACGCGGCCCGCATGGAGGATCCATGCATGTTTTAACGCGGGCCGCCTGAAGTTTAAATCCAGGCGCGTACAATTAGAAGGCTCGCGGCCCGCTTTCACTTAACCCGAAACTTAATGCGGGTCGCGAGAGGTTAGATTTTCAAGTTTTTAAAATCTTTTGTAATGATGACGAGGATCTGGTAATTAATAACGAAATCTTTCGTAATTATTAACCTGACCTTTCGGGTTTGAAGGGGTAACTTTGCGGTTTGGCCCTCGATTATTTACAACTAAGGACCTCGTGTTATTTACCCGCGTTGTTAAGTCCCCGATTAGTTTATTAATTATTCGGAAAGCCTTAACTTTCATTATTGACGCTTTTAACCCTTCTTATACGAATTCGATCATAACTTTCTCGTTTTAAAACGGAACTTCGCGGAATTTATACAGTATGTTCTAGTGAGCGTATAATACTGTTACAAAGCCTCGGGAGCGTTAAAGGGTCACTCAGATGTATAATTAAACATGTTGACACAGTTAACCCCTGTAGTTTGTAATCTCTCAATTTCTTCCACGTTTCCCTTCCGTACGATCCATGATTCATTCGTTTGAAGGTACAAGCACTACTTAGGGTTACTGTACGGTATATTTACCCTTGCTTGACATCTATAACCCTCGAATTTACATACATTCAAGGTTTGTCAAAATTAGTCCTTTATTTAATATCAATGCCACGTGTAATCAAATGACACGTGTTAACACATCATTGGACACAAAAATTCGAGGTGTTACATCCTCACCCCCTTAAAATAAATCTCGACCCGAGATTTACTCAAATAAATAGGGGTACTTTTCTTTCATTGTGGCTTCGACTTCCCACGTATATTCAGGACCTCTACGAGCATCCCATTTGACCTTTACAATCGGTACGTGCTTTCTTCGAAGCTTCTTCACCTGTCGATCTTCAATCGACAAAGGTTTTTCTACAAACTTTAAGCTCTCATCTATATGCACATCTGTGTGTGGAATCACCAATGATTTATCGGCGAAGCACTTTTTGAGATTGCAGATGTGGAACACATTGTGAATTCCATTGAGCTCTTCAGGCAAGTTCAACTTATAGGCAACTGACCCGACACGTTCAATGACCTCAAAAGGTCCTATGTACCTCGGACTCAGCTTGCCCTTCTTGCCGAAACGCATCACTCCTTTCTAGGGCGACACTTTAAGCAACACCTTTTCACCTACATCAAAGTGAAGGTCCTTACGCTTCGGATCAGCGTAGCTTTTCTGCCTATCACGGGCAGCCTTGAGACGTTCCCGTATCTGGACAATCTTGTCCGTTGTCTGGAAAACTATCTCTGGTCCCGATAATTGGACCTCTCCTACTTCCGCCCAACAAATAGGCGATCTACATTTCCTACCGTATAATGCCTCGAAAGGCGCAACCTTTATGCTGGTATGGTAGCTATTATTGTAGGAGAATTCGATTAGGGGTAGATTCTTATCCCAGTTACCACCTAAATCGATCGCACATGCACGAAGCATGTCTTCTAACGTCTGGATAGTACGCTCACTTTGACCGTCCGTCTGCGGATGGTAAGCTGTACTGAAGTTCAAACGCGTACCCAAAGATTGCTGGAAACTCTTCCAGAAATGTGACGTGTATCTAGTATCCCTGTTGGAGATAATAGACACAGGTATGCCGTGTAAGGCTACAATCTTATCAACATACAGTTGGGCTAACATATCGGAGCTATACGTCTCCTTGATGGGTAAGAAATGAGCTGATTTAGTCAGCCTATCGACTATGACCCATATTGTATCGTTTCCTTTCCTGGTTTTGGGTAACTTGGTTATGAAGTCCATAGTTACGCATTCCCACTTCCACTCGGGAAGTTCAGGCTGTTGTAGCAAGCCAGACGGCTTTTGGTGCTCGGCTTTGACTTGAGCACAAGTTAAGCACTTTGCTACATGGGCGGCTACAGACTTTTTCAAGCCTATCCACCAATAGTTTGCCTTTAAGTCTTGATACATCTTGTCTGCACCAGGATGGACAGAATATTTGGAACTATGGGCTTCCTGGAGGATAACATCTCGTAGTCCTCCATAAATCGGAACCCATATACGTCCGTTCAGTCTAAGGATTCCATCCTTGCTAAGAGTCAACTGCTCCTCAGTTACTCCTAACTTTTCATTAGGATAATTAGCTTCCAACACAGCCTCTCGCTGTGCAACTAATATCCTTTCAATTAAATTGTTCTTGACCTCAATGCTCTTGGCATTGATTCATATAGGTTTTACCCTTTCTTTTCTGCTCAGGGCATCAGCGACTACATTCGCCTTGCCGGGATGGTACCTGATCTCACAATCATAGTCATTCAAGGTCTCCATCCAACGGCGCTGCCTCATGTTCAACTCTTTCTGATTGAACAGGTGCTGGAGGCTTTTATGATCAGAATAAATCACAAATTTAATACCATAAAGGTAATGCCTCCATAATTTCAGTGCAAATACAACGGCACCCAACTCCAAGTCATGGGTGGTGTAGTTCTTTTCGTGCACCTTTAGTTGTCTTGAAGCATAGGCAATCACCTTGCCCTTCTGCATAAGCACACACCCCATGCCCGTGTGTGATGCATCGCAGTAAACTACGAATTCATCTGTACCTTCAGGTAGTGTCAACACAGGTGCGTTGCTTAGCTTCTGCTTCAGAACTTCGAAGGACTCTTGCTGCTTTGGGCCCCAAATAAATTTTTCTTTCTTCTTGGTTAAGGAAGTCAGGGGCGCAGCAATCCTTGAAAAATTCTCAATAAATCTCCTGTAGTATCCTGCTAATCCCAGGAAACTACGAATTTCGGTAGGCGTCTTTGGCTCTTGCCAGTTCATGACTGCCTCTACCTTAAGATCCACTTGGATACCACGCTCACTTACAACGTGACCTAAAAACTGAACCTCACGTAGCCAGAATTCACATTTCGAGAATTTGGCGTAGAGTTTCTCACGCTGTAGTAATTCGAGAATGCAACGGAGGTGCTTCTCGTGGTCAGCTTGGCTTTTGGAATATATAAGAATATCGTCGATGAAGACGATGACAAATTTGTCCAAATACGGCTTGCAGACGCGATTCATGAGATCCATGAACGCAGCCGGTGCATTTGTGAGCCCAAAAGGCATCACTAGGAACTCGTAATGACCATAGCGAGTCCTAAATGCTGTCTTATGTACATCTTCATCTCTGACCCTTAGCTGATGATAGCCCGACCTCAAGTCGATCTTCGAGAAATAGCTTGCTCCTTGCAGCTGATCGAACAGATCGTCGATCCTTGGCAAAGGATATCTATTCTTTATGGTAACTTTGTTTAGCTCTCGGTAATCGATGCACAAACGCATCGATCCGTCCTTCTTCTTTACAAATAGGACAGGTGCTCCCCAGGGAGACGAACTGGGTCTGATAAAACCTTTTGCCAATAGTTCATCCAACTGGGTCCTTAATTCCTTCATTTCCGTCGGAGCTAGCCTGTAGGGCGCTCTAGCTATAGGAGCTGCTCCAGGAATGATATCTATTCTGAATTCCACTTGTCTATCTGGTGGTAAACCAGGTAGTTCTTCGGGGAAAACCTCGGGATATTCAGAAATAACAGGAAGATCCTCTATCTTCGGCTTAGGCTCTTCAATTATCACCTGAGCCATGTAAATGACACAGCCTTTGTTCAAACACCTAGAAGCTTTGAGCATAGATACGTCCTTGGGTAATCCATACTGCGTGTCTCCTCGAATGGTGAGCGATTCACCACTCGGAGTCTTTAGCACTATAAGCCTTTTGTTGCAAACGATTTGGGCCTGATTACGGGATAACCAGTCCATGCCTAGAACAATGTCAAAACCCGCTAGTTTGAAAGGAAGTAGAGATAGAGGAAAAGAATGGTTCTTAATTGACATTTCACATCCCTCTAGAACAGTGGAGACGGTTTCTATCGTGTCGTCTGCTAACTCTACCTCGTATTTCACATTTAGGGTTTTGATAGGCATATTTAAAAGTTGTCAAAATTTTTGGTCTACAAAGGACTTATCAGCGCCTGAATCGAAAAGTACTCTTGCAAATATATTATTTACGAGAAAAGTACCTGTAAGTACGTTGTCGTTCAGCACAGCCTCCTTTGCATCCATACGGAAGACTCTCGCATTTGTCTTCTTGTTCTCTTCTGGTTTCCTGGCATTCTTAGGGCAGTTACTCTTTATATGCCCTTTTTCATTGCAACCATAGCATGTTGCATCCTTGATCTTTTTACAGTCCACTGTCTTATGGTCCTTGGACTTGCATAGTCCATAGGCAAAAGACTTTGTCTGGGACTGTGAATTTGACCCAAACCTACATTTTCCAGAATGGAGTTTCTGGCAGACTTTGCATTTGGGTCTTTCACCAGCTTGCCCATCTTTCTTCGTCTCCGACCCTCTTTTGCCATCACCGTTTCCACGGTGCTTCTTTCCTGACCTTCGTGAGGTATCATCCTCACGTTTCCTCTTCTCAGCCTCCTTGCTCCTTAGCGTCCTCAGACGGACAGCATCTAAAGTGAGAGACAAGGAGAGGTCAGTGACTGACCTGAAGGTCGTCGGCCGAGAGGCCTTCACGCTAGCCTTTATCGCAGGCTCCAAGCCCCCAATGAAACGGGCGATTCTTCTAGACTCTGGTGTCACAAGGTACGGAACCAGGCGAGACATCGTATTGAAGCTCGTCAAATAAGCCTGGCAGTCCAGGTTCGTCATCACCAGTGACACAAAGTCAGCCTCGATCTTCTCAACCTCATGCTGAGGGCAGTAGTTTTCCTTAATGAGAGCAATAAATTCTTCCCATGTCATCTTGTATAAAGCAGACTTACCTGATGCCTGCACCAACGCTCTCCACCATGCCAGGGCCTCGCCCTTAAATGACTGTGACACAAACTTCACCACATCCTTCTCTGCGCACCCACTGATGTCCACAATAGTGTCCATCTCATCCAGCCAGGTGATGCAGTCAACAGCACCCTTCTCCCCTGTAATTCCCGGGGCTTACAAGATACAAAATACTTGTAGGTTACCCTTGGCACCGGATGCATCAGTGTATTCTCGTTCACGACGAATACTATTCTCAGCTGACGAGTGGTTGTCGTCATCTTTCTTGGGTTTGGAGAGTGGTTTGGATTGTGACTTTGGTTTGGAGGGTGGTTTTGATACGGTTCTGCCTTGGGACTCAGTATATTGACGATCCAGTGCTGCCTGAACAGCGTTGTCAATCAGAGCCTTTAACTGTGCGCCTGTCAAATGCACTGGCGCATTGTCATAGTCATCTTCATTTGTATGGCTATTCTCTCCATTGGGATCCGCCATTGTAACTTGAATCTGTTACAGAAGATAACAAAATTTTATTCAGGAGATTATTATATAATTGTCTTTCATGACAATTTGTCAACCATGGTAACAGAGACCATATTTGGTTAACTTATTACTCATTAAATCTTAGGATTTGAATATATCCTATTTTAGCTATATCTATAATATTGGCGGCATAAAGCCTAATCACGAGGATGTTTTATACTATTAGCCGAGATTTCAGAGAATCAAAGGCATAGAGATTTGAACCGTAGTTCTTTTATCTTTTTCTGACAGGGAGTTATAGACCACCACTGCCTTTTGTCTTTATAAGACAATTATTACGGCCCATAGGCACTACACCTCTAATGGATGTTTTAATATGGTTGGCCCGTAGGCACTACATCACTTAATGGATGTTTTAATAAGATTGGCCTGTAGGCACTACATCACTAATGGATGTTTTAAATAAGGTTGGCCCGTAGGCACTACATCACTAATGGATGTTTAAATAAGATTGATCACCTTCATTGGTGATTTAACCCACGATTTATAAATCATTTAGTTGGGTTTTGAAATCCTTAAAGGATTATTGTATGAGAATGACGTGTGTGATTTTAACGAATCACATCTGCCATGAATGTCAACATGCTTGCAGAGGTTAACAGGGAATCTGAATCTTTTAATTCGGTCTTACCATCTTGGCCGGATCTTAAAAGACACCAGGCTAGGTTTCACTCGTAAGATTCTTTATTTAGGCAGATCAATTTAAAAGGAATGGTTTTGATTTATTTCATACATATTAAAACAAAACTCATAACATACATTCCATAATCTCAAATACAATCACATATTGCCCTAAATGGGTCTTTCAAATAGTACATACCTCCATAGAGGTTTAAAATAAGTGACAAGTCCACGCAGGGACTAACATAAAATAAGTGTCCATGCAAAGACTAAAAGATAAGTCCACGTAGGGACTGAAATACGATAAGTGTCCACGCAGGGACTTATTTCAAAATAGAAATTAGTACAACTATTAAGGGCTAGTGGTCACGTTTCTTCTTTTTGCCCTTTAGTAGGTTCGCCAAGCCTTTGAGAAATCCTCAGTGGCTCTTTTTCTCTTCCTCGAACTCTCTCTCCACACGATCTAGTCGATGGAGTATCTCTTCCTGTTCAGGAGGAGAGAAACGTGGTTGTGGCGCTTGTTGCGGAACTGGAGGTCTGGGAGGTATTGGATACCCATGAGCTGAGTAGTCTGGTGCTCCCATGTTCCCATGAGCTCCGTCAGGATAGCGTGCATTATATCTAGCCGACACCACATATGGGTCGTGCTCATAATTGTAGTTGTAATGTGCTTGTGACGGTTCGAACGGGTTGTAAGCCGTTAGACCCGTGTAAGCAGGTATGGGTTGGTCATACCCAAATGGTGGCGAATTTGGTGCAGCTGGGGCGGAGTTCGCCTCCTGTATAGGACTTGAAGGTCCTTCTTCTTGTAGTGGCGGATAGTGGCTACTACTAGAGTGTCGAGGGGTGCTGAAGTGGATACCCCCTCCTCCTCGTGTGGACATATGAGCATTTGTCCTCCTACGCCTTGGCGGATCAGGCATTACTGGTTGCGCCGGTGGCGGAGGTGGTGGCGTAACTGCCACAAAGCGTGAATCCTCACAGGGATCCTGTGGATGTCGCGGTTGTTGTGATGTCTGTTGAGGTGGTGTGTAGTACCACTCATGTCGGTCAAACAACGCTTGGAAACTATCTGGTCCCTGATAGGGTGTGCCATGGAAGGATGACCCATCAGAGACTTGTATCGGATGCGTGGGCGTACCACGAGCAGGTTCTGTTGGATCAGTATCTTCATCCATATGGTCTTCAGAGAAGTGATCTTGTGGCCCTAATGGAACAAAGCCTGAAGGTTCCTGTATGTAGTCAGCTGGATTAAACTGACCTATGAAGTATGGAGTAGGGTCGTCGTAATTTCGGTGTGATACCGAACGTTGTAGAGGTATGAAGGAAGGTTGTGGGTTGTTGGGATCATTCTCTGAGTTTGGCCCAAAGGAGTGCCGGTACGATGGCGTCGAGCTGTGCGAGGTGGAATGCCTCGCGGGTTCGTAAAGGTCTCTTCGCCTCTGTGGTTCTTCACTCCTTGTAGTCGAAGGAGCTCGCGTACCAGAAGGTCCGGCTTCGTGATCGTGATGAGTAACGATCTCTCCTCTGCCTCTTCTTCCCCTTCCTCTTCCTCGGAATATTACTGGCGGCATGTTTCCTGCTTTATAAAACTTTAAATACCAATAATAAAGAAAAAAGACAAAATTGGAATAACAATTCGAATTTGTCCTAAGTTCTTGTCTAGACTCAAGTATGTGCAATTGTGTCACTGAGATTAAACGCGTTAGGATAGTGTTTAATTCACTCAGTGTTGGCTCTGATACCAACCTGTCACACCCCGATTTCCACGTGTATCACCGGTGGGCCCGGTGGGGGATTACCGTGACGTAGTTGGCAACAATATAGTCAAACCACACAATTATATAAATGCACAGCTGAAGCTTTAAAGATAAATATATACTTCAACCTCTAGTGGTAATATCAAATATATTACAGAAGTCGAATGTATCCACAGCGGATCAAAATAATAATAAAATATTGTTCATTCAGATACGGCATCGAGTTTGCGAGACTATTCGTGATGCCTAGGAAGCTATTACCCGCCCATTTCGTATAGTACCTGCACTTAATCTTTTGGGGAAAAATACGTCAGTTTACACTGGTAAATACATTCAACTGACACATTTGAAAATGTTTATTAAAATTGATTTGAATGCACAAGGCACAAACTCTTTTATAACTTGGGAAAATTATTAAAATCTTGTGAACGTATTACATGTTCTTTTATGCGTTCAGTAGCCCGGATCGTGCCGGGTTAAAGATTAATAGACACACCACATTGCGTAAAACCGTAGTATAGAAACCAACGGCTACGTCTTTTAATTAAGTGTCGACAATATATACCGGGTGTACGCCTACACCGGGATGTCGAGGTCGTGGCCATTTCGTAAAATGATGCCAAGGATATCCGGGACAACGTTCATTAACCCCCCAAAGGCTTTTAAGAAACAAAACTGTTTAAATGAGCCGATCATAATATTTAATTAACCACCTAAGCGATGGAAGATATGATGCTCAATCAAGCGGTAAATATTATACCGTATCCCAAGCCCATATAGGGGAAATAAGTTAAAAGTATTTACCTTTGCAAGTATATTCCTTAATTTGATGAAATCACCGATAGCTTTTACTGGGGCTCCTAATCTGGAACGAAGGTTTTAATTAACCTCTTAGAATCCTAACGGGTCTTATATTGGCCGTAGCCTAGACCGGTTGGTTCCGGAATATAAATATGGCTTAATCGCGTGAAAAGGAGAAAACCGAGAATGGAATGTGATTCTGCCCCAAACAAGTTCAGAGACTTGTTTTATATGGGTTCAAGGTTCACACTCTGGATTTTGGGGTCCAAATAATATAATTTGACCCGTATCGGCTAACTTATGAAAACTAGTTTCATAAGTCGAACCGTGCGCGCAATAGGCGAAACGGTTAACCATGGGAGTCTTACGCTTATTTCCTAAGTCAATATGCCTTAAAGAGGTTGTGGTATCAGTAGGATACCTACCGTGATGCCCGTAACGAGTTTAAGTTAACATTACGCCCCGTAGGGGTTTTCCGGTCATTTTAAAGACTTTTAAAGAGCTTTTCGAGTTCTACAGGAAATCTGAGTTTCCCGAACAGTTTATAAAGTCTAAAATACCTTATTTATTATTTAAAATCAGTAGTAACTGGAATCGGGTCAAAAGACCTTGTAGAACTCAAGTTTTGGCCGAAAAGGGCATATTCGGTATTTACCGAACCGTAGCCATAACCGCAAGTTATGAGCAAGGTAAAAATTATTAAAAATCTTTAAAATTGCAAAAATATTATTTTATAACAGTGGGTAAAAGTTTTGGTGACGAAATCTTGGTTTAGATAGGCGTTATGCTAATTGCGCCGTTTATTACAAAAGTTTCTTATAAATGCGCTATTTAGCATAACTCTCATTCTAGACCTCGGATTGACGTGAAACTTTAAGGACATGCTTATAATTTAATAAGCAAGGTTATGGTCCGTTCACGTGTCCGAAATACTCGTTTTATTTTTAAAAGGCCGTTACAGTCAACTTTTAGGCGATTAACGGAAATGCGTAAAGACTCGGACAAATCATGAACCGGTCACAGAGGGTTATACCATCATGTAACCTGGTCCTAAGAGAGTCCTAAGGCATATCTATACCTTACTAAAACGGGTCAGAACTGAAGTCAAAGCAAAAGTCAAACTTTTGCGACATTCGGCTCTGAACCGGGTCAATATAGCAAATGGTCGATTCAAACGAGCGTAAACCAGTTTATATACTTAATATCATGTTTTATGAGTGTCAAAACAGGTTTCATAGCATGTATATTACAGATTATGTATAAAACGACAAAATAGCTTTCTGTTGACTTTTTAAGTACACGTTTGACTCGATATTTGACATAGTTAGAGTGGTGATCAGAGGGAACCCTTTTAGGGGTTTATTACCCACATAAATACCAACTCATAACTACTTTTGATCCGACAATTCACTGGACCATTTGTGAATTATCGCTATGACAACCGTTAGTTACGACGGTTGGGTTTATAAGCTAAATCTATGGAAATACAAGACCACAATGGATGTGAACGACTTACAGAAGTTGTGTCTTGCTTAGAGAGCAGAGAAGAATGCTTGAGAGCTTTAGAATGTGATCAGATGAGTGAGTTTGAGTTGTGTGTTGGTTATGAACCAAGGATGGCTATTTATAGTGAAACAAGGCACTCAAGATCATTACACAACACCTACAACTGATCATGGATGATGGGCAGGTGTCCCATAGAGCTATGGGTCGAGTATAGGGTGCCCATGCCTCATTTATTGATGTTTGATCGTTCACAAGCTCAAAAGGCATGCAATTACAAACTTTCTGCATCTGGGCGTCTCACGCGGCCCGCATGGAGGATCCATGCATGTTTTAACGCGGGCCGCCTGAAGTTTAAATACAGGCGCGTACAATTAGAAGGCTCGCGACCCGCTTTCACTTAACCCGAAACTTAATGCGGGTCGCGAGAGGTTAGATTTTCAAGTTTTTAAAATCTTTTGTAATGATGACGAGGATCTGGTAATTAATAACGAAATCTTTCGTAATTATTAACCTGACCTTTCGGGTTTGAAGGGGTAACTTTGCGGTTTGGCCCTCGATTATTTACAACTAAGGACCTCGTGTTATTTACCCGCGTTGTTAAGTCCCCGATTAGTTTATTAATTATTCGGAAAGCCTTAACTTTCATTATTGTCGCTTTTAACCCTTCTTATACGAATTCGATCATAACTTTCTCGTTTTAAAATGGAACTTCGCGGAATTTATATAGTATGTTCTAGTGAGCGTATAATACTGTTACAAAGCCTCGGGAGCGTTAAAGGGTCACTCAGAGGTATAATTAAACTTGTTGACACAGTTAACCCCTGTAGTTTGTAATCTCTCACTTTCTTCCACGTTTCCCTTCCGTACGATCCATGATTCATTCGTTTGAAGTTACAAGCACTACTTAGGGTTACTGTACGGTATATTTACCCTTGCTTGACATCTATAACCCTCGAATTTACATACATTCAAGGTTTGTCAAAATTAGTCCTTTATTTAATATCAATGCCACGTGTAATCAAATGACACGTGTTAACACATCATTGGACACAAAAATTCGAGGTGTTACATCTGTTAAAAGAGAGGTTCAAGTGACAGATGCACCCCCTGCTAACTAATTCCAAAGTGGAAAAGGTCAACCTCCATACCAAAGGGTCCCACATGTTTATGAGGCTTACAAAAGGCCTTCTAAACCAAAAGTGCACAGGCATCCCTTTGGATATCAACAGCTGATTGGAAATGATCCCCAACAGTGGTTAGAAGCACATACTTCAAAAGCTGCTCAAACCCTTGAGCTAACCACTGTCCATGTTACTGAACTTAACTCAGACACTGTTTAGACCCCATCCGAAGCCTTATTGGCTTTGGAGACCCTCCTGAACTAATTATTTACTTGATGTGCAGGGAGCTTCTGCATGCTTAGATAGTCTTTGGCATGTAGATAGTGGAGGCTCCAAGCACATGGCTGGATGTAGAGCCCTACTCAAAGAATTCAAAGCTCATGGAGGGGGTGTTATATCCTTTGGTACAAATAGTAAGGGAAAGTTGTTGGGTTCTGGAACAGTACAGTCGAGAAAAGTTAAGTTTGAAAATGTCAATCTGATTTACAATCTAAAATTCAACCTTCTTAGTGTCACACAAATGAGTGACAAAGGTTATGGGTCATTCTTTACTAAGGAGTTTTGTAAGATTGTTGGACCAGAAATGGTCAAAAAGGTTGAAGAAATAATAAAAACTAGAAAAACCTAACTTGTTGCTCAAAGGAGTGGCAATGTTTATGTAGTTTATTTGTCAAAAGAGAGCCCCATGACTGATTCCTGTCTGTTCTCAGCTGCCTTTAACAAAGAGACAGAACTATGGCACAGAAGATTGGGGCACACAAATCTCAAGACAATCACTTCTTTGTCAAAACAAGGCCTTGTAGGAGGTCTTCCACAAAAATTGTTCACATGTCCTGAGCATTGTGTTTCCTGTTTAAAAGGAAAACAACATAAAAGCTCTTTTAAGTCCATTGAAGAGTCCAAAACAACCAAGTGTTTGCAAATGCTGCACATGGATCTGTTTGGCCCAGTAAAAGTCATGAGTCTTAAAAAGAAAAGATATTGCTTAGTAATTGTAGATGACTTTTCTAGGTTTACATGGACTTATTTCTTACATTCTAAAGATGAGACTGCAGGAATTTTGCAAGACTTTGTCAAACAGGTTGAAAAGCAATTTGACTTGCCAGTAAAAGTCTTTAGGAGTGACAATGGCACAGAATTCAGAAATAGGGAGTTGGATGAGTTTTGTGTATCAAAAGGAATTGTAAGGCAGTACAGCATTCCAAGGACACTAGAACAAAATGGGGTTGTTGAAAGAAAGAACAGGACACTGATTGAGGCTGCCAGGACCATGCTTGAAGATTCATGTTTGCCATTAACTTTCTGGGCAGAGGCTGTAAACACTGCCTGCTATGTCCAGAACAAAGTTTTGATAAACCCCAGGCATCAAAAGACTGCCTATGAAATTCTGTATAAAATCAAACCACTGATCTCATACTTTAAAGTATTTAGTTGCCTATGTTTCATTTTAAACTTGAAAGACTCAATTTCAAAATTTGCAGGCAGAGTAGACAGTGGTATCATTTGGGATACTCAACCACTGCTAAGGCCTAAACAGTGTTTAACACTAGGACTAAGTGTGTGGAAGAGACTTTGAATGTAAAGTTCAATGAACTTTCTTCATTAAAAATCCCTGCAAACCCTGCTGAGTTATTTGATCTTGATAAATTCACTTTTGAAATTGTTTCTGTCAAGACTAACAGTGCAGTTCCATCTCAACCTCCTCCATCAAACAATGGATATGAAGTTATCATTCCACAACAGAAATTCACATCCATTGCCAGAGCAGCAGATGTTCAAAACAGCTGTCAAAGCTCAACCACTGCTACATGAACAGTTGTTGACCAAAGTAGTCCTCAAACCTATGTTTCCACATCCACAAACACTGTTGATAAAAATCTACAAACAGTGGATAAAAATCAACATGTTACCACACCAATTCCTCCTATTCCTCCACCTCCATTTCAAGACATTGTTAGATCATTAAAGTCACCAACAGTTGTTAGCTTAGATGATTCACATCTGCAGGCCTCACCCTTAAATGCCATTTGTTCCATACAAAGGAGATTTAATCTTCTTGAAGTCTCATCCACCAGATCAAATCATTGGCAACATCAGTGAAGGGGTTCCACCAGAAGTCAATCCCAAAACATCTGTCTTTTTGCTAGTTTTCTATCACTTCATCAACCTGTCAAGTACCAAGAGGCACTGAAAGACAACAGTTAGGTAGAGGCTATGCAAGAAGAGCTCCAATAGTTTAAAAGACAACAAGTATGGGAACTTGTACCACTGCCAGAGGGTGTGAGTCCTATTGGCACAAAGTGGGTCTTCAAAAATAAAACTGATGAAAGGGGCATTGTTGTCAAGAATAAAGCAAGGCTTGTGGTTTAAGGTTTCAGACAGGAAGAGGGCATTGACTATGATGAAACTTTTTCCCCTGTAGCAAGATTGGAAGCTATCAGACTGTTCTTGGCCTTTGTTGTCAACCACAACATAAAGGTGTTTCAAATGGATATCAAATGCGCATTCCTCTATGGTAAGATTCAAGAAGAGGTATATGTTTGTTAACCTCCTGGTTTTGAGGATCCATTTAATCCAAATCATGTCTACAAGCTAAATAAAGCTTTGTATGGCTTGAAACAAGCACCAAGAGCCTGGTATGAAACTCTTTCCACCTTTCTTCTCTCTATTGGCTTCACAAGAGGCAAAATTGACAAAACACTGTTTTTAAAATAGAGAGGGAAAGATCTGATGATTGTCCAGATTTATGTGGATGACATCATTTTTGGAAGCACATGTCCCAAAATGTGTGAAGAGTTCAGAAAACTCATGACAGCTGAGTTTGAGATGAGTGCAATAGGTGAACTATAGTGCTTTCTTGGTCTCCAAGTAAAGCAACTGCAAAATGGTACTTTCATTCATCAAAGCAAGTATGCTAAAGAACTTTTAAACAAATTTGAGATGAATGACTGTAAACCATGTAGTACACCCATGGCAACCACCAAGCTAGTCATGACTGATGAAAAGGATGATTTGGTTGATCAAACCTTATATAGAAGCATGACTGGGTCTTTATTGTACCTAACTGCATCTAGCGCAGACATCATGTTTGCAACAATTGTTTGTGCAAGATCCCAATCAGCCCCTAGAAAGTCTAACCTAGTAGCTGTGAAAAGGATACTCAGATACGTAAAAAGTGCGCCCACACTTGGTATCTAGTACCCTGCTAATGGGAATATTAAGCTTTCAGGTTTCTCAGACAGTGACTTTGCTGAATGTAATACAACAAGGAAGTCCACATCAGGAGGGTGCCAATTTCTAGGTGATTGCTTAGTATCTTGGCAAAGCAAAAAGCAAGCAGTTGTTTCAACATCCACTGTTGAGGCAGAGTATATAGTTGCTGCAAGCTGCACAGCCCAACTGTTATGGCTTCAAAATCAACTGCTAGATTTTGGTATCACTGCTTTAAAGACACCTCTTATGTTGGACAGTCATGCAGCAGAAAATATCATCAAAAATCCATTTTCACATTCAACCGCCAAACACATTGATATCAGACATCATTTTGTGAGGGATTGCTATGAAAAAGGTTTGATTTCTCTGCATCATGTTCATACTAAGGATCAGTTGGCAGATGTGCTAACAAAAGCATTAGACACATCCACATTTGAAAGCTTGATCTCTAGGATTGGCATGCTTAACATGGAATAACAGGCAAAATCCTGTTTTTCTATGAATAAAAAGCATTAAAATGTTTTCAGAAAATAAAAAATACATCCTTAAAAATAGTTAAAAATGAAAATTTTTATTAATCCTTAAAAGTCTGTCATGAACACTATTCTGATTCAAACATCTGTTTTGTTGAAAATTATCCACTGCTGAAAGACAACCTATGTTCCCTCATGTTCATTATTAATCACTGTTGTCAAACATCAGTGTTTTTAATCACTGATGGCTATCCACTAATAGTTAAAATCAGCCACTGTTTTCATATTCACCTCTGTAAACCGCTGATATTGATCATCAGTGGTTTCCTAAACGACTGTCATCCATTATTCATCAGAGGTTGTCACGTGGACAGTTCTTAGCCGTTAGATCTTTGTAACTGCTACCACGTCAGCATTCACTTTTTCACTTTATAAAACCCTGATTAAACCCCTAATCAGAGGTTTCACTACCGTATCGAATTCAAAAGTTCTTTCAAAAGCAGTTTCCATCAAACTCCTTCGAATCCTTCATCTTCTTTCTCCTCTCGCATTTTCCTTCGAATCACCATGGCTCTTACTCTCAAAAACCCTCATAATTACCTATGTACCCTTGAGAAAACAAGTAAAAACACATATTTCCACTCAATCATCGATGCTCTTTCATCTTCAAAGTACAAAACTTTGTTGACTTGCAACGCACCCATCTATTAAGAACCCTACGTGAGTTCTGGAAATATGCCAAAGTCGAAGTTCAAGACAAAAAGCCTTGGGCTATCACATCAAAAGTAGTAGAAATTCTTGTTTCAATCACACCACAGACAATATCAGAAGTTTTTGAGATGAATGATCACATAGGTAAAAATTCTTTTCACAAAGATGAGTATCAGACAGATCTGATCGAAAGAGGGTATGTGGGAAAAATGACTAAAGCTACTTTGCAAAAGGGAATTTTCCCACCTCACATGAAATTTTTATTTCATACCCTAATCATGTGTGTTTCAAACAAAACAACAACTTTCAATGAAATACCTTTGAAAATCCAATACTTGGGATATGTTATCATGGCAGAAGTTGATTTTAATTACTCCCAAAAGATTTTCAATGATTTGGTTAAGAATTTAAATAATATAAAAGAAAAGAAGAAACCATTTTTGTTATTTCCAAGATTTTTGAGTTACTATTTACAAAAGAAATTCCCAAAGGATAATGCACAAGTGCTTATCCATGGTACTTCTTATCAAATTAATAGCCTTTCTTCTGAAACTTTTACAAGGATGTCAGAGTCAAAATCTTTTGAAACACAAACAGAGGAACCTGAGCAAACTTTAGATGCGTCCACATATGCTCCTCAGGTTTTTGCTGTTGAGCCCACTGCTCATGGTGACCACAGCAGCACAACCCTGCTGTGCAACCCCCACCAAAAATCACCAAAAAGCCCAAAAAGAAAATTATCAAAAAGCCCACCAACCCATCTAAAAAGAATCTTCTGGAAGATGAGATCCCAGAAGTAACTCCTATGACAACACAAAAGTCACCAACAACAACTGTTGCTACTTCCTCACAACAATTGTTAAGATCTCCACCTAAAGCCTCAACTCCTCCTGCTTCCTCACAAAAGGAACAGGTTGTAAACACAGGGACACCACTTTATGATACATTACCCTCACTTGAGAGTATGTTCAACGATCCTGCTCCCGGGGCAAATTCTCTTTCTACTCCTATCCCTACAATCACATTACCACCCACCATGGTACCTCTGTTGAAAGCATTGGATATAGATCGGACACTAATCAGTTCTTTTCAACAACCCATCACTGAGAATATACTCCAACAAGTGACTGAGTCTGATGCCTCTACCTTTGCTAACCCATCAACAGTTGAGGAGGTTACACCCCTAGAGTTACATGTAACTCTTGGTGGTAGTTCAAGTGGAGCAGCTACTACAGGTGTTGAATCCACTGATTTACACCTAGACAGTAGTTTCATAAGTAAGCCTCCCTTGAAGGCAACCATTGCTGATGCTATCCAATTTTCCACTGGTGTGTTTAAATTACCCACTAGTGTGTTAAATAAAATAGCTAATGCAGAGTGAAGCCCCGAGTATCAAGAAAAAGGGGCATCAGTGGATGAACCATTGGAGACTTCTCCTGGTCCAACTGCTGATACAACCACTATCAGATGATCCCATTCACTTGGGTGATGGTTTAAAATACCAAGAATTGATGGAGAGAGTTGACAAAATTGAAACATCTGTGGCAGATATCAAAAATATGTTGCAACAGTTGTTACAATCCTCAAAGGCTTCATCCACTGCTTCATCATCTGCTCCTACCACACATGAGCTATGGCAACTTTTCCAACATGTGCTTCATCAACAAAGAATATATGCTGATCAACAACATGAAATTCAACTACAAATGTTCTGAAATGTGATGGATGCAAGGTATAAGGATACTCAAGCTGACATTAAAGCCATCAAAGCTCATTTACTCCAAACCACTGGTACTTCTCCTCCTACAATTATCTATGTAGAAAACCCTGATGATGCCAAAAAGGGGGAGAAAGGAAAGAAAGGAAAGGAAGGTTTACACCTAGAGCCTGAGCCAAAAGCTAAACCTGTTGTAGAGATTCCTAGGCCAGATGGTACAAAGAAGGTTGAGGTGACTCTCAACTTATTTGTTGAACAAAAAGCAAAGGGAAAAGAGAGAATGGAACGAAAGGGCACAGTTAGATTTTCAGAAGAAAAGAAAGTTCTGATGGCAAAGGAAGAATAGGGTACTTCAAAAAGAAGAAGAACTACCAGAAAGGTTAGCAACCCCACTGTCACATCTTCCAAACCCACTAAACAACCTTCTAATCCCCAAAAGTTCCTCACCTCAAACCACAAAGCCAACAGATGTTGAGACACCTGTTATATCAACAGTTGTTGATACATCAGTAGTTTCAACAGATGTTGTTTCAACCAATGCTCTCATCACTTTACCAATCACCACCCAATCCAGAAATACACCTCCAACCACTCCAAAAATCAAAAGAAGGAGGATAACAAATGTCATACTTGAAGATGACACTGTACCTTCTCCGCTTCCAATTTCTTCACAACCTCTGATCCTACTTCATCTACTTCAATTCTAACCCCTGACCCAACTACTGCTTTGGTTCCCTTGGGAGTAAAATATCCTCTGGATCTTCCAGCAGTTAGAGAAGAGATCAAATCCTTCTATTCTGAAGATGATCCTGAAAAGAGAGATCTTCCATCTCTTCATGGTTATCCTTTGCCAAGAAACATAGAAGAGTATCTTCAACTGAAGGTCAAACAAGCAGAGGATATATCAAGAAGAGACACAAAGGGAAAATCTGATAAAGAAATTCAAAGGAATCTGCAATATTTGCTCAGCCAAGTCAGAACATTAGAGCAGTTTTCCAAAGATCTTTGTCAGAAGTTATCAGAAAAGGATGATGAAAGCTTAAAACAAGACTACATTGAGCACATCATGATGAATAAGAAACACAAGGCAGAAAGGTATTAATTCAAAGACTGGACCATAAGTGAGCTCAAGCAAGAAATTGAAAGATTGCAAAAGATGCTTGAAGACCCAAAAACAAAACAAACCCGACCAGTTTGGTCCCAGTATAAAAAGAATGTACCTGAAAGGGCTTTGAAGTTGAAAAGAATGAAGGAAGAGCTTATAACTGCAAAGTATGGCTCAAGGAATCAAGTCACAAGGTGGACAGAGGTTTAAGTGTTAGAAACCTACAAAAGGTTGGAAGAAAAAAGAAAGAAAGATCCCACTGTTCCTAAAAAGCTAGATTATCCAGCATCAGTAGTTTCAGCCAAACATACCCTACCAACTAAAAGATCTGCTAAACCCATTGTTCCATCTGCTGTTGTCTTTTATCAAAGAAAGTAGCAAAAACAGATGGATGAAGAAGAAAAGGCACAAGAAGCTGATATTATGAAAGTGGTTCTTCAGCAGATGTTGGTAGAAAATCCTGACTCAGCAAAACTTCAAGACATTGCCAAAAGAGTCACGAGCAGGCCTCCATCACAAAACTCATCACAGATAAAACCTATCCCAAGAAACCCACCAGACTCAAAAATACTAAAGTGGAAGTCTGATCAAAAGACCCATGTATTGACATTGCTCAAGTCTAGTGGTGAAGTTGAACACATAACAAGGGAAGATGCACTTGGTCTGGGTGTAACTGACCTTCAAGACTTGTTAGAGCTTCAACTGTGCAGGGATGAGGATGATGAAGGTTCTCTGAACTTTGAATTACAATTCAAAGGGCAAATCAGGGAAAAACTGATGAGGCAATAAATATCAGAAATAATGAAGGGTTTTGGCATCATCTGTTCCAGGGGGATATTGTTGGGATTGAACCCTACAAAGGAACAGATGATAGGTAAAGCCAAAACTGGTTCAGAATAGTTGATCAATCATAAGTAGTGTTTGCACAAGATTCTCCCCTTGACAGTGGCTCCAACATCTGATAGACTCCAAGCACTGCTCATTACAACTACTGATTGGCCAAGCACTGATGAAGATTAAAGACTGATTCTCAATCAACTGATGTGTCCCAAGCATTGTTAAAGACCAAAGCACTGCTCCTCCATAGAACTGATCATCCTTTGAAGAAAGCACTGATGCTCAACATCAATGCTTAGGCTACAACAGTGGAAGGAAGAATCAGTGGTTTATTTATGTAGTGTCTATGTAATTAGTAGTTTTGTATCAGTGGTTGTATAGAATAGTGTTTATAGTTTGTTAGGAGGTTAGATGTCACTTTCATGGTGACGTCAGCAAAGATGCTTAGTGGTTTGCTTGTACTATAAATAGAACAGTACCTTGTACTGTTCTGTTAGCTCTTTTAAGTCTTTCTGTACGAACAATCACTAAGCTCAGGCTGAGGGGGAGTCTTGTGCATGCATGCATAATTGAGTCTTGTAACAAATACAATCATTCGATTAATGAAATCATGCTTTCTTAAACTTTTCTTCCATTGATTGTGTGATTAAAGTTTATTTCCATATTCCGCTGCACAATACTTGTTTCATCTTTCCATTTAGTTGTTAAACAACACAATCAGAGAAACTCAGATCCTAACAAGCACCCCTTTTTAGTAAAATGAACAGTCATTCCTTTATCACAGATCTAAGAGATACTCAAGAGACTGTGTTTTAATTTAGGAACATAGTTCACATTCTCGAAGCTCAAAACCCCATTCTGCATTATCCCCTTTAAAGTGATTCTACCAGTTTCTCCTCCCGCAAATGAGACATATCCACCATCAAACTCTCTTACATTAATGAGTTAAGATAAGTCTCCCGTCATGTGCCTGGAACAACCACTATCCATGTACCAAAGTCGCACGATAGTCCTCCACAGATGTTCCTGCATAAGTAGCGGGATTAGTTAGTTTTTGTAACACAACCCATTGTGGACCTGGGTTTTCCTTGAGCATCAACATAGGACACCTTTTTCCAAACTAAATTTTCTTTGTTCAAAAATATTTGAGGATTTATTATGTGCAGATTTGGTCTGAGATGTAGAAGATTGAGCAGCATTAACTTTAGTTTTCCAATATCTATTTGATCGTTTGTAAGCATTTTTACCAATAATCTTATCTGAATTGTTTTAAAACCCTTTTGTCAATTTTGGTTCCTTTGTTTAGCTGCATTCCAATCTTGATCAGAAGGTTTGGCTTTGCGAGAGTTATTTCTCATTGTCTTAGACTTGGCAATAGTCACGAACTCAGAATAACGTTGTCGGTTCTGCTTACTTTCTGATTTTGTGCATTTTTAGCATTTTGCTGCACCTTTGGGTGATGAACACAATTTCTAGCAATGTGTCCAGGAATTCCACAGTTGAAACAGGTCTATCGTTTCAATGTATGGAGATTCAGAGATCTAGCTACATTAGCTGATCTGATGGGTCTAGATGAATGAGCTTGCTTTTGTTGCGTTGCTTATGTTCCATGTGCCTTTATGGGTGTCTTGGTACCTGTTGACCAGAACAAGCACATGTAAGAAGATTAGGCTTTTGATGATTATTTTCTGTTATATGATTCTTTAATTTATCTATTGAAGAAGATTCATATCTTATTTCTGACTCAAAAAGAATATTTTGTGGCTCATTTTCTGGAGTAATCACCTTTTCGTTTTCACTTTCAGACTCACATGAGTCGGATGTATTTAGAAATGGTTCACTTGTGAATTCATTTTTCAAAGATGTTTTCTGATCATCTTGTGAAAGTGTTTCAGAGGTCCCACTGGATGTTCCAATAGGGACATCTGCTAAGGCAGTTTCAGATGAATAATCAGAACAATTTTGATCAACACTTTCATTTTCATTTTTCTGTTTAGTTTCAGTTACTGTTGAATAAGAAACATCACACTCATTATTAACTGAAAATAAACCATCATCATGCACCAAGTCTAAGTTTTCACCACAAGTATCAAGGTTTTCGCCCAAAACATCAGGCCCAACACACATAGTACTAAGAATGTCAAAAAGCAAAGTGTTATCAGAATCAAATTTATTTGAAATCAAAAACGAATGCTTGTTCATCACCAACCACATCTTCAACAACTACTTCATCTGCAAGGGAAGAAGAAGCATTAGTATTTTTCGCAGACTTAGAGACAAATTTAATTGGCTGAGCTGTTCTTTTTCCAACAGGTTCACTGTTGATCGATGCCTCATTAGTCCTTAGACCATAAGACATGTTGTCGGCTCTTTCTAATTCCTCTACAGTCATGGGCAAATAGGTGTAGGTACTCCAATTGTTGAATGGTGGAGGTACCTTATTGTAACCTAAACCACTCCCTTTCTTTCGTTTATACTCCAATTGTTTATCACATAGGTCTTTGGCCAATTTACTAGAATTGTCATATTTTTTAATATTTATCTCGTTTAATTGATATTTTTGTTTGATTTCTTCTAGGTCCTTGGTCAAGACACATATGGTTTCTTTAACATCATCGTATACACAACACTTCACGCTCACATCTTATTGAAGTTTAGCAATATCTTTTCGTTGAGCTTCTATCTTTTCTTTGTAAAGTTTCTCGTTTTTCTTTAAAGCAGAATTGTGCCTTTTTATGTCTTGAAGATCTGAGATCAGTTTTGAGTTGTGTAAACGATAAGCTGCTACTTAAAAATATGGTTTCTTAGAGTGTCTGGAATCCAAGTTCTAAATTTATTTTGTTTTTATTTTATTTACAATCTTATTCGTCATGATTTATTTAAAACACATTTTAAGAAAAATTATTTATTTTGGGCATAACATGCCTTTATAAAATTCTATTTAGTTATATACAAATTTACACACCTCACAAGTGGTCACTTAACACTTGGCCGAATATTTTTAACTGCAAGCGCTTGGACCCGGTGTGGAACTTACTCCTACCATAAGCTTGACAAACTATCAAACCTCCTCCTTTTGGACGTTTAATCCTCGTAAATATCAAGAAGTGTCAGTTTAGGTAAAACGGTAAAAAGCGTAAAAAGTGTCAGTTTTTTTTATTGCTTTGTGGCTTAGAAAAAAAATTTAGCTAATTTTTTTTAAAAAAGGTTTAAACTAACCCATACTTGTAATTTTATAACCGAACTTTTACAAAAATAAAGGGTGTAAATAAAAAGTTTTGTGGATATGGGTGGTTGTTTTTGCAAAATTTATACTTTTGCAGGTTTAGAAATGAAAGGGTTAAGGCTCAAAGGGGTTTAAGTAAGGGGATATTTTTGGTAGGGGGTGAAAAGAAAAACAAAGGTTTAGAATGAAAAATGGGTTATAGTCCTAATGCCTCTATCATTTACTTACTTAGATTTGTGTCGGTAAGGATTGGGAACATATATATTGCTTTGGCAAGTTCTAGATTTGTAAGAACCAAACGGGATATTCACAAAAGAACGAAAAATTAAGAAATTAGTATAGATATGTATTTGTATGCTCGATAAAGACTCAAGACTCACTTTTTGTGGGAAAAAAAGGTATAGTGTAAAAATGTATATATAATCAAATTTAACAAAGATTTGTTATGTGCCCGTTTTTATAATTTTCTTAATTGGTTCTTTTTATCACGACGCTATCAGGTGTAAATTAGAAAAAACATAATTTTTAGAACTTATTTTTCCCAACTAAACCAAGATAAATAAAAAAATATAAAAAAAATTGACAAAAAAGTTAAAGGTTATTAGCGGTTTTTCAAGACGAGTTTTGTGTAAGGCTTGTTTTTACGACAAAAGATTCAAGGTTTTAACATCCCCCCACACTTTAATTACACATTGCCCTCAATGTGTCCCAAATAGGATTTGTTTAGATTAAATGTGCAAGAAGTGGGGTAAAAATAACAATTTTTATGGTTGCTGGTCACTGGGCACGGGGGCGTGCCTGGTGGACACGGCCCCATGGTCAAAGTGCCAGTAACAGAAAACTTACAGTATGGTGGACACGAGGGCGTGATGGGTGGGCACGGCCCGTGCCACCTTCTCTGGAGAAAATTTTAACATCAAAAAATTGGCCACGGGGGCATGATTTGTGGGCACGACCCCCTTCTGCAGACTCTGATTTGCAATTTTTGAAGCGGGAGGCTCTGGTTTACGTGCATGGGGTCCCTTTTTCAACGTCTCTCACATCATTCCACCATTTTACAAACACCACCTTTTTATTTAGAACAACCATCCATTACAAACTAAAAGAAAAGTGAAAAAGTACATAATCTTAAAGTCCTAAGATAGATTAGCCTCCTAATGACAAGAAATAAAACCCTTGAAAAGCACTCCATAGAATAATCGAGATAACAAAAACCCGGAGGTGGTTTCTAAATGTTGAAAGGCTTTTAAGCTTTTCCCGAGGGTGTACCCTCATATGTCGTTGAGAATTTCCTCTATCTCCCTTGGGAGAAAAAGGAAAGGTTCATCATCTATAACTTCTTGTGTGAGAGGGGTGGTGGTCAATGGAACCTCATGAAGTGTGTCTAGAGGTGGTTCTGGTGGAATTTCATCCCATCCGGTGGGGATGATGATTTCTTGAGCAAGGTTCCAATCTTCTTGTGGGAAGATTGGCTCCATGGGAGGCATAGCAAGAATGTTCAACCTTTGTTCCAAAAGGTTGATTTCTTGGAAGCTTCTCTCAAGTCCCATCGTTAAGTAGTTGACCCGGTCTATTAGGACCTCTTCCACCAATGTCATCTCCTCCGTAACCTCCCTTAGCGTACTCACGTACCGGACAAGAGTAGCCTCGATGGAGGGTCTTCTTCCCCTCCTGTTGTTCCCCGTAGTAGTTGACGAAGTTCCACTGTTTCTAATTGACATTCTAAGAAAAACAAAGAGGTTGTTATAACAACCCTCCTATAGACCCTTAACATAACCCTAAACGTCCTAAAATATACCCTGTCTGCGAGAAATAGGCCTAGAATACCTTAATATTTACAAAAATCAAACAAATACAAGTATATAGGGTTGTCGTGGGCCGCGACCCGGACCCCCTAAGTCTCTCGTGGGGCGCAAGGCCCAGTTACTTGTCGGTCACCCCCTTGCGCCACGTGTCCCCGTCTCGTGTCAAGCCTACCCCATCGACTCACCAAGTCTAGAGCCTAGCCTATGGTTCTCGCGAGTCACGAAGGCCGAAGCTAGATCTCTCGCGGGGCGCGAGAGACCCCTCGACCAGCCTATAAATAGGGGCTTCAGGCCTCATTTGCATATCGTTTAGAATTTTATTTTCTCTCTCAATCTCTAGTAGCCTAAACTCTCAGGAAGTATACCCCTAAAAAGCGAAGTTCTGCCTCGTTGTAAGTATTATAACCCTATTTGTTACCCTATATGATCGATCTAGGGCTCCGTAACGCACGTCATGGCTCTGCCTGACACAGTCGTTGGAGTTCTGTCTCGTGTTACACCTGATTGATCTAGGACTTCGTAATGCATGTCAAGGCTCTGCCTGACTCAGTCATTGGAGTTCTGTCTCGAGTTGTACGGTTAATGTAATTTGGGTTATTTTACTAACACGTATGCATTGTTTAATAATAGATAATAACCAGCAGATTTACCAGGAAGTCTTAGTTTTACCTAAGTAAACAATGTGAGTACATCTGCTTTTTGCCATCTTTTTGTAAACCACTTTTGTGAGTCAAAATGTTTTATCAAAACCTCAAATGTTTTAAATAACACTTAACAGTAATTGAGTATTTGTGATTCTACAATTACTGGCGGTATGTTGGGGTTTTGTATACATTACTTGAAACTCGTTACTATTGGAATAGTAGCATGACCACAAGTCAGGATTGACAGTACCAAATGGGTAATTGGATAGATATAAACAAATGTAACTGCGGATGCCCTCAATACTGTAAAGTGATAAAACTATTTTGACTAAACTGGGATGCACTCGCCAGTATTTCTTGCTGATAAAATCTTTTTAAAACGCGTTTCAGGTAACTTAATGTGAAGCTAATAGAAGCCAGCTGGAGAGCACTGAAGGCTTAGAAAAGTGGCTATAAAAGTTACCTAAATAAAAAGGAGTTTTGTTTTCAATAAACTAGGGTTTATCCCTATAAACATATTGTAATAGAAACTTGGGTTTTATCCCATTTATTTGTTATAAAAAGTATGGTGTTTTAACTCTGATAAAATATTTCCTAACTACGGTCCTGATGTCGCATTTCCGCAGCCAAATTTGTCACACCCCCAAAATCCACATACGGAGTATCACCGCTTGGGAGCGTGACTGACCAGGATCAAGCCACCAATCATACAGAACAATACATATAATAAAAGTAGTTGTCATTCAAACCAAACCAATTCTATATGAAAGGTGTTCCAAACCATAAGAAAGTTATCGTTGTTTAGCGGAAGCGTATTATTGTAAATCCCATAGTAATTAAGTATCAAATATCAAAAGTGTTTAACAAGATAATCACGATCCAAGCCCCACAACGACCAGCTCCTCCCTGTGTAAGCTCCATATACCTAACGACCTGCAAGGCATGTAACAGAGGGTCAACAACTAGTTGAGCGAGTTCACAGAAAGTAAATGCGTAATAGTAAGTTCGTTTGTAACAGGTGGCTCTACTGGGCCGATAGTATGTTCTATTGGTGGGGGCTTCCCACGTTGTATAACCACTAGACTACTCGTAACCCTAAGTATCCTTCACAACCGAGGATAGTAATAAGCATAAGTATCCTTCACATCCGAGGATAGTAATAAGTATAGGTATCCTTCACAACCGAGGATAGTAGTAAGTATAAGTATCCTTCACAACCGAGGATAGTAGTAAGTATAAGTATCCTTCACAACCGAGGATAGTAGTAAGTATAAGTCTACGTAGAGGGTAAGTATGTGTCCTGCACAACCGAGGACAGTGAATAGCATAAGTATGTGTCTTGCACAACCGACGACAGTGGTATGGTAGTCTAGTAACAGTGCGTACACGAATCTAGTCAACCTCATTCCTTTAATCCCATTCCCAAGCCCTTGGGAATCCCATGCCTTAGTAAGGGTGTGAACTCACCTTGGTTTGCTCGGTATGCTTAACTATTGGTGCACAAACAATTTAGTCAAATCCTATACACACGTATACCAACTGTTCAGTATTCGCATTTAGTCACATATTTCATCACAAGTTGCATTCATTTGATATACCCACATAATATCATGCGACAAGTAATAATTGATTCATGAAACATACTTAACCATAGCATACATCAAAACCATTACAGGCACTAAACACTTGAGTCACATGGGAGTTATATCACATAGAAATAATGCATCAAACACCCTTACAGTATTATTCATCATAATATTATGTACAAGTATTCAAAACTCAGACAAGAAGTGTGGGGGGGGGGGCTTCCCTGCTTAAACTCGGACATGGGGAGGTGAAGGGTGCTAAAAGTCGGACCATGGGGGTTTCCTTATGAAACTCGGACCCCTTGGCTTAACAAAACTCGGTCCACACATAGGTTTTAAAGTCGGACATCACTTGTTCTCTTATAATAAAACTCGGTCCATATATTCATCAAATAACTCGGTCCATATATTCATTCAATAAACTCTGTCCATATCTTCATTTAATAAACTCAGTCCATATATTCATTCAATAAACTCGGTCCATATATTCATCAAATAACTCGGACCAAAACACTTGTACATAACTCGGACCATGTCTTCATTTAATAAACTCGGGCATGCTTTCATTTCACAAGGTCGGACAAGGATTCTAAAGCCCAAAAACTCGGACCTATGCCATGTTTAAACTCGGACTATGCTTTCATTTGATAAACTCGGACCTAGTGTCCATCAAGTAATTCGGTCCACAAGTAATTCATTAAACTCTGACATGGCATGTTATTCAAACTCAGACACCAAATTATGCACAGAAACTCAGACAAACAATTAAAAACTCAGACTGTTAACTCCGAACATTAACATACGTGATTTCCAAAGCTAATTCACACAATCATTGGAACAGTTACATTCTTGCACTAACACGATCAGGAAACCCTAACTTCATACATTTGCATTGCACTGATCAAATAAACCATCAATATTTCTAGCATATCATGCATCTAAATCATCAGGCAATTGATTATACAACTAATTAACATCATTATCTCAATACTCAGAATCAAATCAATAGCACAAAACATCATATGAAGAACTAGGGTTTATAAGGATTACAAGGATCAAGAATTGATAACAATCAAATAATCAACAAACAATAATCATTTACCTTGTGATGATTCTAGAGAAATGTGAAATCAAAAGTGATGATTAGCTTGACAATGATGATGGTGATGATTGCTAGAGAGCCAAAGAAATGAGAGTACGTGCTTGGATTCTTGTGTGTGTGGTTTAGTGAAGAATTAGGGTTAAGTATAATTAAGTTTTCACTAATAACTCTTCACACCCTCAAATATTCTATTTTACAAAAGTACACCATCTCAATCAATTTCACAGTTTCACCACCAAGTTTATACATTTGACAAGTTTATCACAATTAACACATAGTCATGCACAATCACAATTAACATATACAATTCCATAACAACTAATTGTGAAATCAATCGACTAAATAATACAAGAACGTGCAATAAATGCGAAATAGAAATCTTGGAATTTCGAGTTGTCACATTATCCCCAACTTAAAAGAAATTTCGTAGTGTTCACTGGTTTTCCTGGTGTGTCACATCATCCCCCCGTTGATTTGGAATTTCATCCCGAAAATCAGTAGTAGTAGCTTCAGCCTCAGTAGTGGTTGCATTGGTTTCGAATAACTGGGGGTACTTTTCTTTCATTTGGTCTTCGCGTTCCCAGGTGTACTCTGGGCCACGTCGGGAGTTCCAACGAACTCGAACAAGAGGGATTCTCTTGTGTTTGAGGACCTTAACATCCCGGTCCGTGATTTCAACTGGCTCCTCGACGAACTGCAACCGCTCGTCGATAGTGAGTTCCTTAAAAGGAACTATGAGGGTCTCATCTGACAGGCACTTCTTCAGATTCGACACGTGAAATACATTGTGAACTGCACCGAGTTCAGCTGGTAGGTTCAGTCTGTAGGCTACTGGGCCTATTCTTTCAGTGATTTCGAACGGTCCAACATACCGCGGATTGAGTTTGCCTCGTTTACCAAATCGAACCACACCCTTCCAGGGTGAGACTTTTAATAAAACCCGGTCCCCGACCTGAAATTCCAAAGGCTTGCTACGCTTGTCCGCGTAGGCTTTCTGACGGTCGCGTGCTGCCGCCATGCGTTGTCGTATTTGTGCAATCTTTTCTGTGGCGTCCACTACAATTTCTGGACCTGTAATCTGACTATCCCCCACCTCTGCCCAACAGAGAAGTGACCGGCATTTACGTCCGTACAACGCCTCGAATGGAGCGGCTTGTATGCTGGTGTGATAACTGTTATTATACGAAAACTCCACCAAAGGGAGATGCTTTTCCCAGCCGTTGCCGAAATCAATAACACATGCCCGAAGCATGTCTTCAAGAGTCTGGATCGTTCGCTCAGACTGCCCATCCGTCTGAGGATGATACGCCGTACTCATGTCCAACCGAGAGCCAAACGCTTTGTGCATCGCTTGCCATAGCTCTGACGTGAATCGTGCATCCCGATCCGAAATGATAGAGGTTGGCACTCCGTGCCTCGAAACAACTTCTTTCACGTAGATGTCTGCTAAGGTAGAAAACTTATCTGTTTCTTTGATAGCCAAGAAGTGAGCAGACTTTGTGAGTCGATCAACGATCACCCAGATAGTGTCATTCCCGTGCTGGGATCTAGGTAGGCCAGTAACAAAATCCATGGAAATTTGCTCCCATTTCCATTGTGGTATTTCCGGTTGCTGAAGTAGGCCTGATGGTTTCTGATACTCAACTTTAACCCTTGCACAAGTCAAACACTTGCCGACGTAAGTTGCGATAAGAGCTTTCATGTTTGGCCACCAATAAGTTGTTCTGATATCGTGGTACATTTTATCCGACCCTGGATGTATCGAGTAGCGAGACTTGTGCGCTTCATCCATCACAAGCTCTCGTAGACCGCCATAAAGTGGGACCCAAATACGCCCCGTTACATAGTAGGCGCCGTCTTCCTTTTGTTCCATGCGTTGCCTTGAGCCGCGTAAGGCTTCAGCTTTGACGTTTTCGGGCTTTAATGCTTCCATCTGAGCAGTTCGTATCTGTGCAGGAAGACTGGACTGAATAGTGAGCTGCAAGGCTCGTACGCGTCTAGGTAAAGTGTCTTTCCGGCTGAGAGCGTCAGCCACAACATTGGCTTTTCCTGGATGATACTTGATGGCGCATTCGTAATCATTCAGTAGTTCAACCCATCTTCGTTGACGCATGTTCAAATCCTTTTGCTTAAGAATATGCTCGAGACTCCTGTGATCGGTGTAAATCGTGCACCTGGTACCGTACAGGTAGTGTCGCCATATCTTAAGCGCGAAAACAACAGCTCCCAGCTCTAAATCGTGCGTCGTGTAGTTCCGTTCATGAACCTTGAGTTGCCGCGAAGCGTAGGCAATAACTTTATCCCGCTGCATCAATACACAACCAAGCCCCTGTATCGATGCGTCACAATAAACCACGAAGTCATCCGTGCCCTCGGGCAGTGAAAGGATAGGTGCGCTGCATAGTCTATCCTTCAGGTACTGAAAAGTAGTTTCCTACGTGTTACCCCATCTGTAAACAACACCTTTCTGTGTCAGCATAGTGAGCGGCTGCGCGATCTTGGAGAAGTCTTTGATAAACCGCCTGTAGTATCCCGCCAAACCCAAAAATTGGCGTATTTCTGTTGGTGTACGCGGTGCAGGCCAGTTTCTGATCGAATCAACCTTGGATGGATCGACATGAATCCCATCCTTGTTCACCACATGGCCTAAGAAGTGGACTTCACGAAGCCAGAAGTCGCATTTTGAGAACTTCGCGTACAGTTGCTCCCTTCGAAGAAGTTCCAAAATAAGACGCAAATGCTGCTCGTGCTCCTCCTGACTCTTGGAGTAAATCAAAATGTCGTCGATGAAAACGATAACGAACTTGTCTAGATAGGGTTTACACACCCTGTTCATAAGATCCATGAAGACTGCAGGCGCGTTCGTAAGCCCGAATGGCATGACAAGAAACTCGTAGTGGCCGTAACGAGTGCTGAAAGCGGTTTTGGAGACGTCCTCATCCCGGACTCTCAGCTGATGATATCCTAACCTCAAGTCTATCTTGGAGTAATAACACGACCCTTGCAACTGGTCGAATAAGTCATCTATGCGCGGAAGAGGATAACGGTTCTTCACCGTCACCTTATTGAGTTCACGGTAGTCGATGCACATTCTGAACGTACCGTCTTTCTTCTTTACGAAAAGCACTGGAGCTCCCCAAGGCGATGAGCTTGGACGAATAAAGCCCTTTTCCAAGAGCTCTTGTAGCTGCTTCGACAGTTCTTCCAGTTCGGTTGGAGCCAGACGATACGGTGCGCGGGCTATAGGTGCTGCTCCAGGAGCCAACTCAATCTGAAACTCGACTTGACGATGAGGCGGTAAACCGGGTAAATCTTCAGGAAACACCTGAGGGAAGTCACGTACAACTGGAATATCCTCCAGCTTCTTTTCCTTTGCTGATGCATCAGTAACAAGAGCCAAAATGGCTGTGTGTCCTTTACGTAAACATTTCTGCGCCTTCAAGTAAGAGATGATGCCAACCACAGCACCACTCTTGTCGCCTTGAACTTCGAGAGGTCCTTGACTAGAGCGAGGAATACGAATAACTTTTTCCTTGCATAAGATCTCCGCGTGATGTTGGGATAACCAATCCATACCGATGACGACGTCGAAACTACCCAAAACTATGGGTATAAGATCAATCGAGAAAGTCTGACCCGCTAGAACGATACTACAACCCTTGATTACATGAGCCGCTTCTACACTTTTACCATTGGCTAGTTCTACGACGTGTTTGGTGTTTAGGGGTGTTGGTGTACGTTTTAACAATTTACTCATTTTCAAGGACATATAACTTGTATCAGCACCCGAATCAAATAAGACAGTAACATAAATATCGTCGAGAAGGAACTTACCCATAACCACATTGGGATCATTCACTGCATCTCCTCGTCCCAACACAAAAGCACGACCACGAGCTTCATTGCCATTGTTGTTGTTGTTTCCCCCGTTGTTGTTGTTGTTGTTCCCGTTGCCCTGATTGTTGTTATGGTTGTTGTTGTTCTGGTTCCTGTTCAGCTGAGGGCAATGCCTTTTGAAGTGACCCTCTGCACCACAATGAAAACACCCTTTGTTGCCCTGCTGCTGATTCTGCTGTGCTTGGGGTTGCTGCTGATTCTGATTCGCAGGTCGGGGGCTTCTACAATCTTTGGCCTCATGACCCATCTTGAGGCATCTTTGACAACGACCCTTATTACACTGGCCACTGTGATGTTTGTTGCAGGTGTTACACTTCGGAAGGTTTCCTCGATACCCTCCCTGACGGTGGCTGCCTGAGGAGTGCTGACTGGGACTCTGGTAACTGTCTGTCTTTCGTTGCTGAGCTTGTGACTGTACTGAAGCTGACCCCTTGCTAGAATCCCCATCCCATTTTCTCTTACTTTCACTGGGAGTAGCAAGTGTAGTAGAAGCAGTAGTGGTAGCAGTAGCACTGATACGCTTTGGCAGTCTGTTCTGATCCACTGCCTGATCTGTGATGCGGTGAGCGAGGCGCTGAATAGCCTGGATGCTGTCAAGATTCGCCGATGTTACGTGGCTCTGGATTTCTGGTGCCAAACCCTTGAGATACAACTCAATACGCTTGTATGGAGGGTCCACCATAGTTGGGCATAGCACAGCTAGTTCATTCGACCATTTAGTATAGGCTTCGATCTCTGACCCAACCATTTTCAAATGATACAGCTCGTCTTCCAGCTTATGAATGTCTTCTCTAGTGCAGTATTCCCTCTTAATCAGCTCTTTGAAATCATTCCAGGGTGTGGCGTTAGCAGCTGCCAACCCTAAGATCTGCACTTGTGCGTTCCACCAAGTGAGCGCAAACCCTTCAAGTGTGCCAGTGGCGTACTTCACCCTGCGAGCCTCAGGGCATTCACACATCTCAAAAACCGACTCGAGCTTTTCAAACCAGTGGAGGAGTCCAACTGCTCCCTCCGTGCCACTGAACGTGCTAGGACGACAATCCATGAAATTCTTGAAGGTACACACAGGTTGTTGCTGAGCGGGTTGACCTATTGTGTACGAATAGGACAAAGTTAAATACGAGAATTAATGTAGGATCTAAAGATCCTAGTGTCTATACTGCAGGGTATACTACCTGCTTGAGCAGCTGCAAGTGCCGCAGCAACTTGAGCCTGAACAAGAGCCTCTAACTGGGCTTGAGTCATGTTGATTCGTCCGGCCATTGATCTTCACATCAAAGGCAACATAAGTGAGAAAAGTTCGCGAATAGTGCGATGACAGAAGAGTGTAAGCACGTATGTGTTCTCAAGCAATAACAAGTAGTGAGCAAAGTAATGTAAGCATACTACGAGCAAAGTTCTATGCAATTCTAGCATGTAGGCAATAAACATAAACCTTATTACTAGGATGTCGAGTCTTGCACGTGGAGCAAAGCGTCGTTGTGGATCGTTGAGAGCACTGTTCAGGTTATAGTCTGGTTTTAATGAAAGCGTTTTCCCATATTAAAACCAAGTTCTCTATAACCAATGGCTCTGATACCAATCTGTCACACCCCCAAAATCCACATACGGAGTATCACCGCTTGGGAGCGTGACTGACCAGGATCAAGCCACCAATCATACAGAACAATACATATAATAAAAGTAGTTGTCATTCAAACCAAACCAATTCTATATGAAAGGTGTTCCAAACCATAAGAAAGTTATCGTTGTTTAGCGGAAGCGTATTATTGTAAATCCCATAGTAATTAAGTATCAAATATCAAAAGTGTTTAACAAGATAATCACGATCCAAGCCCCACAACGACCAGCTCCTCCCTGTGCAAGCTCCATATACCTAACGACCTGCAAGGCATGTAACAGAGGGTCAACAACTAGTTGAGCGAGTTCACAGAAAGTAAATGCGTAATAGTAAGTTCGTTTGTAACAGGTGGCTCTACTGGGCCGATAGTATGTTCTATTGGTGGGGGCTTCCCACGTTGTATAACCACTAGACTACTCGTAACCCTAAGTATCCTTCACAACCGAGGATAGTAATAAGCATAAGTATCCTTCACATCCGAGGATAGTAATAAGTATAGGTATCCTTCACAACCGAGGATAGTAGTAAGTATAAGTATCCTTCACAACCGAGGATAGTAGTAAGTATAAGTATCCTTCACAACCGAGGATAGTAGTAAGTATAAGTCTACGTAGAGGGTAAGTATGTGTCCTGCACAACCGAGGACAGTGAATAGCATAAGTATGTGTCCTGCACAACCGAGGACAGTGGTATGGTAGTCTAGTAACAGTGCGTACACGAATCTAGTCAACCTCATTCCTTTAATCACATTCCCAAGCCCTTGGGAATCCCATGCCTTAGTAAGGGTGTGAACTCACCTTGGTTTGCTCGGTATGCTTAACTATTGGTGCACAAACAATTTAGTCAAATCCTATACACACGTATACCAACTGTTCAGTATTCGCATTTAGTCACATATTTCATCACAAGTTGCATTCATTTGATATACCCACATAATATCATGCGACAAGTAATAATTGATTCATGAAACATACTTAACCATAGCATACATCAAAACCATTACAGGCACTAAACACTTGAGTCACATGGGAGTTATATCACATAGAAATAATGCATCAAACACCCTTACAGTATTATTCATCATAATATTATGTACAAGTATTCAAAACTCAGACAAGAAGTGTGGGGGGGGGGCTTCCCTGCTTAAACTCGGACATGGGGAGGTGAAGGGTGCTAAAAGTCGGACCATGGGGGTTTCCTTATGAAACTCGGACCCCTTGGCTTAACAAAACTCGGTCCACACATAGGTTTTAAAGTCGGACATCACTTGTTCTCTTATAATAAAACTCGGTCCATATATTCATCAAATAACTCGGTCCATATATTCATTCAATAAACTCGGTCCATATCTTCATTTAATAAACTCGGTCCATATATTCATTCAATAAACTCGGTCCATATATTCATCAAATAACTCGGACCAAAACACTTGTACATAACTCGGACCATGTCTTCATTTAATAAACTCGGGCATGCTTTCATTTCACAAGGTCGGACAAGGATTCTAAAGCCCAAAAACTCGGACCTATGCCATGTTTAAACTCGGACTATGCTTTCATTTGATAAACTCGGACCTAGTGTCCATCAAGTAATTCGATCCACAAGTAATTCATTAAACTCTGACATGGCATGTTATTCAAACTCAGACACCAAATTATGCACAGAAACTCAGACAAACAATTAAAAACTCAGACTGTTAACTCTGAACATTAACGTACGTGATTTCCAAAGCTAATTCACACAATCATTGGAACAGTTACATTCTTGCACTAACACGATCAGGAAACCCTAACTTCATACATTTGCATTGCACTGATCAAATAAACCATCAATATTTCTAGCATATCATGCATCTAAATCATCAGGCAATTGATTATACAACTAATTAACATCATTATCTCAATACTCAGAATCAAATCAATAGCACAAAACATCATATGAAGAACTAGGGTTTATAAGGATTACAAGGATCAAGAATTGATAACAATCAAATAATCAACAAACAATAATCATTTACCTTGTGATGATTCTAGAGAAATGTGAAATCAAAAGTGATGATTAGCTTGACAATGATGATGGTGATGATTGCTAGAGAGCCAAAGAAATGAGAGTACGTGCTTGGATTCTTGTGTGTGTGGTTTAGTGAAGAATTAGGGTTAAGTATAATTAAGTTTTCACTAATAACTCTTCACACCCTCAAATATTCTATTTTACAAAAGTACACCATCTCAATCAATTTGACAGTTTCACCACCAAGTTTATACATTTGACAAGTTTATCACAATTAACACATAGTCATGCACAATCACAATTAACATATACAATTCCATAACAACTAATTGTGAAATCAATCGACTAAATAATACAAGAACGTGCAATAAATGCGAAATAGACATCTTGGAATTTCGAGTTGTCACAAAATTAATAAACACTGATACCACCCGCTCTGCGTGCCGTGGGCGCCCGCCTTCCGGGGCAGGGGTCGGGGGTTGCGACAGTTATCATTTACGAAGAACATCTCCATGGCCCCGTGTCACACCCCCAAAATCCACACGCGGAGTACCACCGCTTGGAGGCGTGACATGACCAGGATCAAGCCACCAATCATATCGAACACAACATTTAATAATAAAAATAGATAATGTAATTCATCACGACATGATTGATGTTCAAAACCAAACTTTGTTTAAGTAGCGGAAGCATATAAATAAACACAATATAGTTAACAGTTTGAAATGTCATAAATGTTTGGCAATCCTTCACTAATCCTTGTCCACAACGACCTGCCCCTCCTTGTGCAAGCTCCATAAGTACCTAAGGTCCTGCAAGGCATGCAACAAAGAGTCAACAACTAGTTGAGCGAGTTCACAGTTAAAAGTTCAGTAATAGTATAGTGTGAGTAGTAGTAAGTTCGTTCGTTATATCATATATCATATTTCCATCGCGGCCTCCCAGGCAGGTGTGCGAAGATGTTAGGGGATGTTCCTCCCCAAGTATTCTAGACTAGGTTTATTTGTATCGCGGCCTCCCAGGCAGGTATGCGAAGATTAGTAAATTCAGTTCGCGGCCTTCCTAAGGCAGGTGTGCGAAGACAGTCATAATATCGCGGCCAACCCTTGGCAGGTGTGCGAAGATCAGTTCAATAAGTGTTACTAGTCTAGTCGTATCGTATCGTTAGGTTCTATCAGCTGAGTATGTACAGTAATTCAACAAATCCCATTCCCACCCGGGAACCCCATGCCTTGGCTGTGTGAACTCACCTTGGGTTGCTCGGCAGATACACAAAAGTAAAGGGTTCTTGAACTAAGAGTGGTCAACCACGTCCGGATTGAGAGGAGAAGGGGAATCGGCCAAGTCAAGAGCTTCGAGAGGGATGGTTGCCGTCGGGTTCGTGAGGAGGAGAGAAGGAAGAGAAGAGGGAGGTAGGGTTTTGTGACTTGTATGTGTTATGTTTTGCAACAAATGAGAAAACAAGCCCCTAGAGAGTGTTTGTTTGCGTAAGGGGAGTGGGCCGAGCCCAACACGGCTGCCCTATGGTGTCCGATTACAAGGTGTGGCCCAATGGGCTTGTGCGATCAATTCGTGTTGTGCGGTTCGGGCCGTTAAATATACACACACATTACATAACACAATGCACATAGTCATAACAATCATTAAATAATATATTTCACATAAGCACGTAGCGTTACAAGATAGGTCTAAAATACGAGTTGTCACATTATCCCCAACTAAAAAGAAATTTCGTCCCGAAATTTGGTACGCACTCACTGAGGAAGCTAGGTAAGTTGTATTGTTCACTAGTTTTCCTGGGGTGTCACATCCTCCCCCCGTTGATCTGGAATTTCGTCCCGAAATTCCGCAGTAGTAGCTTTAGCCTCAGTAGTGGTTGCATTGGTTCCGAATAACTGGGGGTACTTTTCTGTCATCTGATCTTCGCGTTCCCAGGTGTACTCTGGGCCGCGTCGGGAGTTCCAACGAACTCGAACAAGAGGGATTCTCTTGTTTTTGAGGACCTTAACATCCCGGTCCGTGATTTCTACAGGTTCCTCGACGAACTTCAACCGCTCGTCGATAGTGAGTTCCTTAAAAGGAACTATGAGGGTCTCATCTGACAGGCACTTCTTCAGATTCGACACGTGAAAGACATTGTGAACTGCACAGAGTTCAGCTGGTAGGTTTAGCTTGTAGGCCACCTTGCCTATTTTCTCAATGATCTCGAACGGTCCGACATATCGCGGATTTAGTTTGCCCCGTTTGCCAAAACGAACCACACCCTTCCAGGGTGAGACTTTTAGTAAAACCCGGTCCCCGACCTGAAATTCCAACGGTTTTCTACGCTTATCCGCGTAGGCTTTCTGACGGTCGCGTGCTGCCGCTATGCGTTGTCGTATCTGCGCAATCTTTTCTGTGGCGTCCACCACAATTTCTGGACCCGTGATCTGACTATCCCCCACCTCTGCCCAACAGAGAGGTGACCGGCATTTACGCCCGCACAATGCCTCGAATGGAGCGGCTTGTATGCTGGTGTGATAGCTGTTATTATATGAGAACTCCACCAAAGGGAGATGCTTTTCCCAGCCGTTGCCGAAATCAATAACACATGCCCGCAGCATGTCTTCAAGAGTTTGGATCGTTCGCTCAGACTGCCCATCCGTCTGAGGATGATATGCTGTGCTCATGTCTAACCGTGAGCCAAAAGATTTGTGCATCGCTTGCCATAGTTCTGACGTGAATCGTGCATCCCGATCCGAAATGATGGAGGTGGGCACCCCGTGCCTCGAAACAACTTCTTTAAGATAGACGTCTGCGAGAGTGGAGAACTTATCTGTTTCCTTTATAGCCAGGAAGTGTGCAGACTTGGTGAGTCGATCCACGATCACCCATATAGTGTCGTTCCCACGCTGAGATCTGGGTAGGCCTGTAACAAAATCCATGGAAATTTCTTCCCATTTCCATTGCGGTATCTTGGGTTGCTGAAGTAAACCCGCTGGTTTCTGATATTCCACTTTGACTTTTGCACAAGTCAAACACTTGCCAACGTAAGTAGCGATGTGGGCCTTCATGCTAGGCCACCAGTATGTAGTTCTGATGTCATGGTACATTTTATCCGAACCTGGATGTACCGAGTAGCGAGACTTGTGTGCTTCATCCATCACAAGCTCTCGTAAACCGCCATAATGTGGGACCCAAATACGTCCCGTTACATAATAGGCACCGTCTTCCTTTTGTTCCATTCGTTGCCTTGAGCCGCGTAAGGCTTCAGCCTTGACGTTTTCGGGTTTCAATGCTTCGATCTGAGCAGTTCGTATCTGTGCAGGAAGACTGGACTGAATAGTGAGCTGCAAAGCTCGTACACGCCTAGGTAGAGTGTCTTTCCGACTGAGAGCGTCAGCCACCACATTGGCTTTGCATGGATGATACTTGATGGTGCATTCGTAATCGTTCAGAAGTTCAACCCATCGTCGTTGACGCATGTTCAAATCCTTTTGCTTAAGAATATGCTCGAGACTCCTGTGATCGGTGTAAATTGTGCACCTGGTACCGTACAGATAGTGTCGCCATATCTTAAGCGCGAAAACAACAGCTCCCAGCTCTAAATCGTGCGTCGTGTAGTTCCGTTCATGAACCTTGAGCTGACGAGAAGCGTAAGCTATAACTTTATCCCACTGCATCAATACACACCCAAGACCCTGTATCGACGCGTCACAATAAACCACAAAGTCGTCCGTGCCCTCTGGCAATGAGAGAATAGGCGCGCTGCAAAGCCTATCCTTTAAGTACTGGAAAGCGGTTTCCTGGGGACCTCCCCAACGGTAGGTGACACCCTTCTATGTCAGTAGTGTAAGCGGCTGTGCGATCTTCGAGAAGTCTTTGATGAATCGTCTGTAATAACCCGCCAAACCCAAGAATTGGCGTATTTCCGTTGGTGTACGCGGTGCAGGCCAGTTTCTGATCGAATCTACTTTGGATGGATCGACATGAATCCCATCCCTGTTCACGACATGGCCTAAGAAGTGGACTTCACGAAGCCAGAAGTCGCATTTGGAAAACTTAGCGTACAATTGCTCCTTCCGTAGTAGTTCCAAAATCAATCGTAGATGCTGCTCGTGCTCCTCCTGACTCTTGGAGTAGATCAGAATGTCGTCGATGAAAACTATCACGAACTTGTCTAAGTAGGGTTTGCACACCCTGTTCATCAGATCCATGAATACGGCAGGCGCGTTCGTTAATCCAAATGGCATGACAAGAAACTCGTAGTGACCGTAACGAGTTCTGAAAGCGGTTTTGGAGACGTCCTCCTCACGGACTCTCAGCTGATGGTACCCTGACCTCAAGTCTATCTTGGAGTAGTAACTCGACCCTTGCAACTGGTCGAATAAGTCATCTATGCGTGGAAGAGGATAACGATTCTTCACCGTTACCTTGTTCAGTTCACAGTAGTCGATGCACATCCTGAAAGTGCCATCCTTCTTTTTCACGAAAAGTACTGGAGCTCCCCAAGGCGATGAGCTGGGACGAATAAAGCCCTTTTCCAAGAGTTCTTGTAGCTGCTTGGACAGTTCCTCCAATTCTGATGGGGCTAGATGATACGGTGCGCGAGCTATGGGTGCTGCTCCAGGAGCTAACTCAATCTGGAATTCGACTTGGCGGTGAAGCGGTAAACCGGGTAAATCTTCAGGAAACACCTGAGGAAAGTCACGTACAACTGGAATATCCTCCAGCTTCTTTTCCTTTGCTGATGCATCAGTGACAAGTGCCAGAATTGCAGTGTGCCCCTTTCGTAAACATTTATGAGCCTTCAAGAAAGAGATGATGCCGACCACAGCACCACTCTTGTTGCCTTGAACTTCAAGAGGTTCTTGACTAGAGCGAGGAATACGAATGATCCTTTCCTTGCATAAAATCTCTGCGTGATGTTGGGATAACCAATCCATACCGATGGCAACGTCGAAGCTACCCAAAACTATGGGTATAAGATCTATCGAGAAGATCTGACCAGCTAAAACGATACTACAACCCTTGACTATTTGCGTGGCCTCTAAACTTTTACCATTGGCTAACTCTACGACATGTTTGGTGTTTAGGGGTGTTGGGGTACGTTTTAACAATTTACTCATTTTCATGGACATATAACTTGTATCAGCGCCCGAATCAAATAAGACAGTAACATAAATATCGTCGAGAAGAAACTTACCCATAACCACATTGGGATCATTCACTGCGTCACCCCGACCTAGCACAAAAGCACGACCCCGAGCTTCGTTGCCATTGTTGTTGTTGTTTCCCCCGTTGTTGTTATTGTTTCCGTTGCCCTGATTGTTGTTGTTGCGATTCTGGTTCTGGTTTAGTTGAGGGCAATCACGTTTGTAGTGACCTTCAGCCCCACACTGGAAACATCCCCGGTTTCCACGCTGTGGCTGCTGCTGTTGATTCTGTGGAGCTGGCGGTGGGAGTTGCTGGTTCTGATTCGCTGGCCGTGAGCTTCTACAATCCTTAGCCTCATGACCCGGCTTGAGGCATCTTTGACAACGCTCTCTGCGACACCTTCCACTGTGGTGTTTGTTGCACCTACTACACCATGGGTGAGTTCCCCGATACCCACTCTGCCCCTGACTACCTGATGATTGTTGATTCGGACTCTGGTAGTCATTAGTCTTGCGCTGCTGTGCTTGAGACTGAACAGAAACTGATCCCTTGCTGGAATCCCCATCCCATTTTCTCTTGTTGTCACTGGGAGTAGCAGAAGTAATGACAGCAGTAGTGGTAGCACTGATGCGTTTTGGCAGCTTGTTCTGTTCCACTGCCTGATCGGTGAGTCGATGAGCAAGACGTTGAATGTCTTGGATATTGTTGAGGTTAGCTGACGTCACGTGACTCTGAATCTCTGGCGCAAGCCCCTTGAGATACAACTCAATGCGCTTAACTGGAGGGTCCACCATCGTTGGACATAAGATAGCCAGTTCATTTGACCGTTTCGTGTAAGCCTCAATCTCTGACCCCGTCATCTTCAAGTGGTATAGCTCATTCTCCAGCTTGTGAATGTCGTCTCGTGTGCAGTACTCACGCTTAATCAATTCCTTGAAATCCTCCCAAGGTGTGGCGTTAGCAGCTGCCAACCCTAGGATCTGTACTTGCGCGTTCCACCAGGTGAGCGCAATCCCTTCCAACGTGCCAGTGGCATACTTGACCCTGCGAACCTCAGGGCATTCGCACATTTCGAATACTGACTCTAACTTCTCAAACCAATGGAGGAGTCCCACTGCCCCCTCGGTGCCACTGAATGTGCTTGGACGACAGTCCATGAAGTTCTTGAAGGTGCAGACAGGTTGCTGCGCGTGTTGACCTATTATGTATGAATAGGACGAAGTTAAATACCAGAGTTAATGCAGGATCTAAGGATCCTAGTGTGAGTCTATACTGCAGGGTATACTACCTGCTTGAGCAGCTGCAAGTGCCGCAGCAACTTGAGCTTGAACGAGAGCCTCTAACTGGGATTGAGTCATGTTAATTCGTCCAGACATGATCTTCATTGCAAAAGTAGAGTAAGTGAGAAAGGTTCGCGAGCAGTGCGATGACACAAAAGTGTAAGCACGTAAGTGTTCTCAGGCAATAGTGTCATGTGTATCTAAGCGTAATACGAGCAAAGTTCTATATAGTTCTAGCATGCAGGTAATGAACATAAACCATATTACCTAGGATGTCGAGTCTTGCACGTGGAGCGAAGCGGCGTTGTGGATCGTTGAGAGCACTGTACTGGTTATAGTCTGGTTTTAATAAAAACGTTTTCCCATATTAAAACCAAGTTCTCTATAACCAATGGCTCTGATACCAATCTGTCACACCCCCAAAATCCACATGCCGAGTACCACCGCTTGGAGGCGTGACATGACCAGGATCAAGCCACCAATCATATCGAACACAGCATTTAATAATAAAAATAGATAATGTAATTCATCACGACATGATTGATGTTCAAAACCAAACTTTGTTTAAGTAGCGGAAGCATATAAATAAACCCAATATAGTTAACAGTTTGAAATGTCATAAATGTTTGGCAATCCTTCACTAATCCTTTTCCACAACGACCTGCCCCTCCTTGTGCAAGCTCCATAAGTACCTAAGGTCCTGCAAGGCATGCAGCAGAGAGCCAACAACTAGTTGAGCGAGTTCACAGTTAAAAGTTCAGTAATAGTATAGTGTGAGTAGTAGTAAGTTCGTTCGTTATATCATATATCATATTTCCATCGCGGCCTCCCAGGCAGGTGTGCGAAGATGTTAGGGGATGTTCCTCCCCAAGTATTCTAGACTAGGTTTATTTGTATCGCGGCCTCCCAGGCAGGTATGCGAAGATTAGTAAGTTCAGTTCGCGGCCTTCCTAAGGCAGGTGTGCGAAGACCGTCATAATATCGCGGCCAACCCTTGGCAGGTGTGCGAAGATCAGTTCAATAAGTGTTACTAGTCTAGTCGTATCGTATCGTTAGGTTCTATCAGCTGAGTATGTACAGTAATTCAACAAATCCCATTCCCACCCGGGAACCCCATGCCTTGGCTGTGTGAACTCACCTTGGGTTGCTCGGCAGATACACAAAAGTAAAGGTTCTTAAACTAAGAGTGGTCAACCACGTCCGGATTGAGAGGAGAAGGGGAATCGGCCAAGTCAAGAGCTTCGAGAGGGATGGTTGCCGTCGGGTTCGTGAGGAGGAGAGAAGGAAGAGAAGAGGGAGTTAGGGTTTTGTGACTTGTGTGTGTTATGTTTTGCAATAAATGAGAAAACAAGCCCCTAGAGAGTGTTTGTTTGCGTAAGGGGAGTGGGCCGAGCCCAACACGGCTGCCCTATGGTGTCCGATTACAAGGTGAGGCCCAAATGGGCTTGTGCGATCAATTCGTGTTGTGCGGTTCGGGCCGTTAAATATACACACACATTACATAACACAATGCACATAGTCATAACAATCATTAAATAATATATTTCACATAAGCACGTAGCGTTACAAGATAGGTCTAAAATACGAGTTGTCACATTATCCCCAACTAAAAAGAAATTTCGTCCTGAAATTTGGTACGCACTCACTGAGGAAGCTAGGTAAGTTGTATTGTTCACTAGTTTTCCTGGGGTGTCACACCCCGTGCCGCCTAGGCACAATGATTTCGAACTGAGAACTCTCTGTTTTAAGTTATTTTTTCTTTGGCTTTTGAAAATTTTGAATGTAAATAACTTGAAACATTGTTGTAAAACATTTATTTTAAGAGAGTTTGGGTTTAAAATCACTTATTTATGTTGAAAAAGCTTGAAGCTTTGAAGATTCAAGCTTTCATGGATGTAGGTTGAAGGTTTTAGAGAAGAAGGAAAGAGACAAAAGTGGCAAAGACAAGAAGATTGAATGAAACCTTTTTAAGAATATACCTTTTTGGGTATATGTGTAGAATCAGATCAGATTTTTGTCTTTGGAATGAGTCCAAGATATGCTACCAATGGCTGACTTTATAGAAAGTGATAGCACAGTGGCCACAGCCCCGTGGTCTGCAACGGGTCAGAGTAGCTTTTGGTAGCTAGTGACCACGGGGCATGTTGGCAAGGCACGGCCCTGTGGTATCTTAACAGATGGGCACGGGGGCGTGCTTATTTGGCATGACCCCGTGTTGTTTTTGAGATTTATGAAGTTTCGTCTCTATTTAAGGCGTTTTATTTTATCAGGTGGCTCTTTGCTGGTAGGAACAACACCAAAGTGTTGGATGTACCTAAGATGCTTATGATTTGTACGAAAACGCAAGAGGTTATCGGAAAGGAAGAATCTTAATCTAAACGGTGGGCGAAACCAACCTTTATTTACCTTATCCGGGCTCATGTTAAAGAAGCTATGAGTCGAATCACTCCGGTCTATGTATGCACCGGATGTAGCCGGTGGGGAGTCCATCATGGCACAATCGAAACCGGGATGACTATCGTATTCGTCCTCACAAGTTGTTAAGGCACACGTAGTGGCTTCGTTGTCGATTATTTCTAGATGCCCCCCACCAAATCTTCTCCAATGTTAGTGTTTTGTGATGAACACCACATATTCATCATAAACTCTATCTCTTTTAATTTTTGGATAATCCTCTTTTCTATTTGGCATATGTCGTCTGAGGTTATGTCTTCTTGAAAAGAGGTTTGATGGCATTCAGACGGATGATAGTTATCGTTTTTACTTTCGCCCTTCTTAAGGTGACTTTCACAGGAGGACGATCGGTTCATTAGGTAATGGGGTCGAATTTTAGAAAGTAGCATTCTAAATCTCGAATAAACCTACCACATAATTGACACCATTCATCGTAAGAATTGTGGAAGCAAAAATAATCAATATCGTCCATGTTTTTGTCAGATGATATTATCCGCTAGGATCAGACGGTTCTGTTTTGAAGTTGCTGATAAGAAGACACGGCCTCGTGTTGAGCTAACACGGCCCCGTGTCACAGCTATTGTTCTTAATAAAACAGTTTTACCAGCTTCTGTTAAGGGCACGGTCCCGTGTTTAGTGAGCACGACCCCGTGCTGTAGCTGCAGGGTAATGCAGAAATTGCAAAAAAAAAAAAAAAAAAAAGAAAATCCTAAAAATTAAAAAGAAAAAGATAAAAATGACTAGGTTGTTAATTTTAAGCTTTCTCAAAATCCTTGTGTCCCCGACAACGGCGCCAAAAACTTGACGTGCATATGAGTGTGGGTATAAATTATTAGATATATTTTAACCACTTTTTACTCGCGGATCAAGCTTTATATTTATAAAACACGATACAATACTATCATTCTACACCCGTTATGGCAAGTGCATCCATCGTAGACGTAGTATAGTGATGGTAAGATACCGAGGTCGTCCAAGTACACAAGAGCTTTTAATACCGGCTTATCGTTAACGTCTAATCTAACAACATTTTGATAAAAGTTTTTGAAAGTTTTAAAGAGATAAACTAGAAAAAAAAAATGTAAATGAAAGGAAAAAAACAAATAGACAATTAGGAATCACTTGGTTCCAACTCCTCTTTTATGTATCCTTTGATGATTTCTGCACTTTGGGCTTTTTAAGAGTTATCTTAGTTATAATGGTAAGCCCCTCTTGTGAAGTCGACGTTACCCTCAACCTATTGTTCTGAGTCAGCAAGGATATAGTCCCGCAAGGTCGGATTATTGAAAGATAATTAAATAAGTTATTAATGCTAAAAGTGGTAGGCCCCTCTTATGAAGGCGACATTACCCTCGGCCATATTAGTCTGAGTCAGCAGGGATACAGTCCCGCAAGGCCAGATAAAGTTTTAATAGTAGTTAATTTATAAGGGATTACAAGCCGTTCTTACTTCCCCCGATTTGATGCTATCTCCCTCAAGGGAAGTCCTAATAAACGTAAATCGGTTCCTCGCGGGATCTATACACTGAACGAGGTAAGAACTTTAACCAAACACCCTTCTAACCCCCTTCCAGGCAGTTAACACGCTTTATATAGACCGTAAGGACACGAATGAGTGAATCAACAAAACATGAAGAAATGATTAAATAAAATTCACCTTCAATATAAAAACCTAGTTATTAAAGTCACTAATACATACCCAATTAAAAAGTTGCCATAGATTGGAAATCAGAAGTAATACATAAAAGATTTGTCTTCGCCAAGTGATGTAAGAGATTTAGCCAAACATGGCCTTTGATTGACAAGAACTCTTACGATTGATCTTGGATCCCAAGAGTACTACACACTCTAAAAGTGGAAAGATGGATGATGGTGGTTGGTGTTGGTGTTGTAGTGGTGGTGGACTGATGGCAAGTGTGAGGAAGTGGTTTGCCAAGGGATGCCTTTCTCTTGAACCAAGCACCTCTATTTATAGTTGGAAACAAAGGTCTGGCACGGCCCCGTGGTCTTTTATTTCTCTCCCTTCATTAACTGCAGATGACAGATCTTTGTATTGACACGCCCCGTGGTGAATGAACATAGCCTCGTGGTGAGTGTACTTGCTGTACTATCTCAGATTCTGTGAATCCAAGAGTTGACCACAACCCATGTTAACTTAGCACGGCTCCGTGTTAGTTTGTCTTTTGTTGTTGTGTTTTTCTGCAGGGCATCTTGACTGGGCACGACCGCATGCCTGGTGGGTACGGCCCCGTGCCTAAGCTTATGTTTTTGTTATTTTTGTTGTTTTGGATGTGGATGGGGGTTTGGCAGGTCGTATCAATCCAACTTCCTTGTATTTGTGTTGGTTTTTGCTTTTAATTTGTTCCTTTTATCCGTTTAAGCTCTTGATCCTGTAAATTAAAAGTAAACAAAGAAACATGCTTTTTTCAACATTAGTACCGAAAAAGGGTTGATTTTATACCTTGTTTGACGTAATTTATATGTTGCATTTTACACACATCACTGACTTTTAGTATGCACACTAGGTTTATGTTTTGATTGCTAGAGAGCTCCTATATTTTAAAGTGGCATTAAAGTGAAGGTTACCCTACAAGACACTAGCATCTTGATTATCTATGTTATGTTTTGTTAAAAAAAAACGAGTTAATTGCCATTTTAGTCCCTGAGGTTTGTCTAAATTTGTCATTTTAGTCCAAATAGTTTTTTTTTCCGCCTCTAGGTCCCTGACTTTTCCCTTTTATTGCCATTTTGATCACATACCCTAACTCCATCCAAAAACCCCATTTTTAACCAAGGGTATTTTTGGGATTTTCATTTTAAATCTTTTCAATTGCCATTTTGATCCAATTCTAAAAAATCAAAAAAATTCTAAAAAATAAAAAAAAAACACTAAAAAATCCAAAAAATTCTTAAAAAATCCAAAAAATTCTAAAAAATCAAAAAAAATCTAAAAAATAAAAAAAATCATAAAAATAAAAAAAAATCTAAAAAACAAAAAAAATCAAAAAAGATCTAAAAAATCAAAAAAAAATCTAAAAAAAATAAAAAAAATCATAAAAAACCTAAAAAATCAAAAAAATTCAAAAAAAAATCAAAAGAGTAAAATCTAAAAAATAAAAAAATCTAAAAAATCCAACAAACATTGATAAATGGATTTCTGCAGCTTTTTTAGAGTTTTTATTTTTTTTGACCATGTTAGATTCCCTGTTTTTTTAAATGGATAAATAGATTTCTATCGTTAATCTGCTTAGAAACGAAACCAAAAGAGGTAAGGAGTCCATGACCTCTCTGTTGAACCCTTTGATTATAAAAGAATAAAACTTTATAATCAATTTTTTTAACAGTAAACTAACTTCCATTAAAACCGAAGACGATACAAATCAAAGTCCAGCAAGATGCTCAATGAAAATAAAACTTTATAACTACCACGTTTCACCATCTTACCACTTCTCCAAACTGAGTGAGTCTAATAATTACATTATGTTACATGTTTCACCATCTTACCACTTCTCCAAACTTTATAACTATCATGTTTCACTATCTTACCACTTCACCATTTTAGAATTTTTCTGATTTTTTGGAATTTTTTGATTTTTTAGAATTCTTTTGATTTTTTAGAATTTTTTTGGCTTTTTTATAAATTTTTTTTTTTAGAATTTTTTTATTTTTTTGATTTTTTAGAATTTTTTTGGATTTTTTTATTTTTAGAATTTTTTAATTTTTAGAACTTTTTTATTTCTATAATTTTTTTGATTTTTTAGATTTTTTTTGGATTTTTTAGAATTGGATCAAAATGGCAATTGAAAAAATTTAAAATAAAAATCCCAAAAATACCCCTGGTTAAAAATGGGGTTTTTGGATGTAGTTTGGGTATGTGATCAAAATGGCAACAAAAAGGGAAAAGTTAGGGACCCAGAGGCGAAAAAAAACTATTTGGACTAAAATGGAAAATTTGGACAAACCTCAGAGACTAAAATGACAATTAACTAAAAAAACCTATTCTTTTGGTTTGTATATGACATTAGAGGATCTGGGCATGTTTTCCGTTGCGTATGAAATATCTAGCTTAAGAACTATGTTGTAATGCGAAAATCCAAAGTATGAGTCATCGGGTTTGGGGCGTTGCATATATAAGTAGACACGTAGATTACTTTAGTTGGTGATTTAACATGATTTAAAGTGATTTAAACTAAAAAAGGAAAACATCGAATTTTGTTCAATTTGTGGAACACCTAAAGTGATGAAATCAAAGACCTAATTGATGGAATTTGAATCTGGGTTGTCGAGACTTTTTCGTCTAACTGGAAAAAAGCTCGTAACTATACTTAGGGGTGTTCAAAATTCGATTTGGATTCGGGAAATTCGAAATTCGACTTAATTCGAATTCGATTATCATAGTTCGAATTCGAATTGATTCGTATTGAAGTCCAATAATTAAATACGCATCGAATATGAATTAATAATTTTCAATTTGATTCGATTTAAAATTCGAATTCAATTTATACACACACACATTTAACTTCTAAACTTGGCCAAAGTATTAATTACATCCATAAGTGATAAGTTTATTATTCATAACATTACCAAACCTAATGACAAATAGATCATACTACTTATTTTTGAATTTTACCTAACTTAAATCGCTACCGGTAAGCAACCTATCTTCTAAATTTTGGTTTTTTGAGATATGGATAGTTAATTAATCTTGCAGATTAGTATATTTTGTGTTAAATATAATTAGTTTTAGTAGTTTAAAAAATGAATGTAAAATAATTTATTGTTTAAGGTGAATTTAAATTAAATCGAATTTATTCAAATTCTATTCGAATTTGAGTTTCAAATATGAATCGAATCGATTCGAATACGAATTCAGGTAAAAAAAAATAAAAAGTAGAAAAATTTGATTCGATTAACTCGAAATTCGTTATTGAATTCAATGAACACCCCTAACTATACTCCTAACGCAAGTTATGTTGGTTTGAATATTGGGATTTATCAAGTTATTGGGTCATTGGTAGGGGTCTAGGCGCCATGCACCTTATTGAAACGTCATTATAAAGTTCTTCATATTTGCATGGTTGTTGGGTAGTTAGTAGGAACTTATTATCAGTATAAGTTGTTAATTTCCATCAGTTAAAAAAATTCGGCATCAACTTGGTCCATTAGTGGCAAGTGGAATAAAGAACAACTTATCAGTAGCAATTGCACGCGGTAGTAATGAATATGATCAGTGGCAACTGATCTTCCGTTTTAATTGGTAATCAGCAGTAAGCTAATGGATCAACAATAACTGAGATCTTGTTGATAGGCCATCATCAGTATCATGACCGTCATCTATCCTACTCTTTCATGAAAAGTTGCAACACGTCAACAAAACGTTGTGATAGTTTCCCACGAGTAAAAAGACAGTCTTTGGTCTGCTTCACATACGATTTGATATACGAATTTTGGTACAATTTTCATACAAAAAAACATACCCATTCTTGGGTTTTCTCTGAATTATTTGTTAAAAAATTTTGAGACTACCATCAAACTAATTTATCTGAAAATGATACGTACAATATTCAAAGATTATATAAAGATTTATAAACTTTAAAACCTACTTGTAATATTTTTCACGTCAGAAAAGAAAAAATGGTTTATCGTTGGTAATTGGTGATGAGCTTCATTAATAATTGTGTCAACGTTCTTTTTAAATGTTTTTATGACCGGCCAAACCATCACTAGTCCACTAAGGGTGAACGGGGCACCATGCGGTGACCCAAGTCTCCTAGAGGAAACACCGCCGCCATCAACGAGGGGAGTCAATTAGGTGAATGAAATCGGTGAGAGGTTACCGAATGAAGGAGGGAGGGAGATGGTGGGCCACCCTTTTTTCAACCAATCAAAACATTTCTTTTTTTTTCTTTTTGAATAAAAAAACAAGTCCCCTAAGAGGAGAGTGCCGCCATCAAATTGAGGGTGTGAGGGAAGTTAAGAGGGGAGTTGACGTGGCGCGTGCCGATTGGCCGTGCGTAAGAGAGGGGACTCCCCTAAAAGGTAAACTGTTTCTTTTCTCCTCAAATTGCAATTTACAGGTTCATCTACAAAAATACAAAATAAGCATCATATTTTATTTATTTAGGTTTTTGTATTTTATTTAAATTTCAATTATACTACCAAAATACAAGTAAAATAGTAAACCTACACCCAAAATTGTAAATATTGTATTACATTGTTTATGATACCTTCTAGCTAGTTCTTAAGTCTATTTCAACCGGTGTAGCGTTTAGGCGATCAATTTCATATGTGTTCAGGTTTAAAATCATTGCTTTTTCTTCCCATTAGACTAGAAGGTATGGGGGCCGGCTTGGCCCGGCGCCGGACCCCCACACCGCCCCCCTCTTCCGGCTTCCGTCACAAACGGCGACCCACAGCCGGGTCCGCCGTGCCTCCTTCTTCCTTTTCCTCTCACATATACCTATACATATATACATATATATACATAAAGGGGTTCATCCCCCACCCCCCTAGGTCCATCCCCTCCAAGCCACTCCTACGTGGCGCCTATGTGGCGGCTCATCCCCTCCAAGCCCATCCAAACCATACCTTCTAGTCTTAGTACTACTGCTACTGCTGCTGCTCCTTCTCACTACTTTTATTATTATTATTATTATTATTATTATTATTATTATTATTATTATTATTATTATTATTATTATTATTATTATTAATGTGTATATCGAGAAAACAGTATATTGGTTTCTACACGGGAGAGTGATTTGAACTTGATTTAGTATGACATGACATGATTAGTTATAATGTGGTTGTTGCAAAATAACTACATATTTCATAAGACTTGAGTTTAAACATGTAACTTTATTTAAAAAGATATGATAAATGGAAAAAAAGTGTACTTTAAAATAACAAAACTTTTAAAGACAGTGATGTTTTTTTTTTCTTTTTTGTAATTCTGAAAACTAAAGACTTACAGGCAAACTTTTTTTTAAAAACCTATTCTTGCTACTTAAAAGATACAAGATTCAAATATCATTTGTCTACCTTTCAATCGAATAAAATTTTGTAAAAAGAGCCCAAAAGTTTATTGAGGTGCTTAATCTTTTGGCCAAAAGCATATTGTATGATGTTTGGTTTGTTGCAATTCAATAAATTTGGAATCAAATTTCCTTTTTAACATATTTGGTTTGCAAAAATAATTGGAATTAGAATTTGAAATAAAATTTAACGGAAAACATATTTTGTGTAGAATGAGGAATTCGGGATGGAAATCTATTATCTATAATAAACATGATAAATGAGGGCTTATGTGTCATGATTTGGGGGCTTGCAAAATGATGTGGCGTCACCTAAGGCAATCTAGAAATTGGTTTTGGCTCCAAAATTTGGGTCATGAAAATTCGTGTATATGGGTTAACGCGGGATCCATATCCTTAATTTTTTACCCGTCTTTATTTGTACGATACCTGTGTTTCTTTTCCAAAACCCTAGAGAGCCTCCATCTCCATCTCCATCTCCATCCCCATTCTCCATCTCCATTCCATTCCAAGCAACTGATCATCTTCACATGTCTTTCCTAATGAATTCCATATCGATAAGATAAATGTTTTGAGCATCGTGAATCCTTCATTCGTTTCATTCAACACCGTTATTCTGACTCAAATCAAAGGACGCTTCTTTCTAAACTCTAGCCTCCTTCATCTCGCTCTTTTGGATCAATCATATTCTCATCAAATGGTTCAATAATCAGGTACCTCTTTAATCCATCAATCTCTACAACCCAATTGATTCAACCATCAGGTACATAAAGCTATTCCTTTTGGGCTTTTATGTCTGCCTTAATCGAATAACTTTGCATACCATCTATTTTTAAAGGGGTTTTTGGATGCAAAAGATTTTTTACGAGGATCTTAAAAATGAACAAGATGGAAAAGGTAAAAACTTTTTTTCTGTTTGCATAATTTATCAAAGTATGGGATGATGAGGAAGATGAATACCTAGCTCGTGTTGTTTTTGAGAATATGCATCTGAATGATGAAAAGGTAGCCGTAAATCCTGCACCTTTGCATCTTCAAGATGTTCTTTGATCCAAAATTGTAAGCATAACTATAATTGAGTATGTGTTTTTACGTTGGAAATGGGTGGGAAAAGAGGGCTGGTGTCCCATATGCAAGCAAGGAGTGATCCTTAGTTATGGAAGTACCATATATGTGTTCTTCCTTTGTCCGGGTAATAACAAGGATCAGTCAATTGTTAATTGCTATTTTAATGCAGTATCTGTCGTTGCGTCAGATGATCAGTCAATTGTTAATTGTTATTTTAATATCCTGTTTTTTTATTGTTATTTATCATCTTTCTTTTAATGCAGTATTTAAGAGACCCTTCTTGGATGACTTTTTAGGATTTTTCTTTGAGAGATTTGACGTTGCCATTTGGTCTTCAAGAACCAGGTATTACATTGTTAGTAAGTTAAATATATTTTACCATTCAGTGTCTCCTATAATGCGCTGTGAGCACTTTGTAACTCATGAAATTTTGCATAGGAAAATTTTGGACCCTGTGATTGATTATTTGTTAGGGGATTTGAAGAAGATGTTGGTGTTTATTTGGGTACGTGTTTCGTATTTTTCAAGAGACCCTTCATTGAAAAGATGTGGTCACTGGCAGCATTATATTTGTTTGTTATTAACTAAGGTTATTATTATATGTATTATTGTTTTTAGGACATATCTCACTGCACCAATTCAAGTGCCCGAAGCCTTGAAAACTATCACAAGTTCATAGTCTTCAAGATGGACTGTTATAATTTTTGTCTCTGGTAATTACATATCCTGTTTTTTTATTGTTATTTATCATCTTTCTTTTAATGCAATACTTAAGAGACCCTTCTTGGATGACCAGTCAAAGTGACCTTCTTTGTTTTAGGAATCGAGTAAATATCTTTCACCGCTCTTTGTTCTATTCTAACTAATTTAAATTGTTGTATAGGAGAAATGGAGCTCTATCTTTTGATGACTTGGCGGGCCAAATAACACTTGAAAAGAATGGAAAAGTCCTTGACTTCTTCCCTAGGGAGGTGTCAACCGATCACATTACCGCTCTTCAGGTCTATTATAAACCACTTGCTTTTCAATTTCAACACATTTTAGGGATGCTTGGATCTGTGTTCTGCATCTGATTATTTGCTATTGAAAGATTAGAAAAAATTGATCTGCTGTAATAAGAGGTTGTGGAAGATAGTTGAATGTATTGTTGAATGTATGGTTTACTGTGTGTTAAACATCATATATTGTGAAGAAATCATTAATATGTACTTATATAGTGAGTTTGTTGAGTAACTGTGAGAAATTTGGTTATTTTTGAGCTGGAAATGTGATGGTTTAATTTGTACTTTAATTGATTAGATCTTGAAGTTATGATTCTAATTAATGACATGTATAGTTATCATGTTTGATAATTCAAGTTAATATTAAGTGGATCTCGGTTTTAGATAGTTGAGTAAGGAAGCATAGAAAGTTTTTGCGGATATGGAGACTTTTGAACTAACACGGTCTGAACAGCATATTTTATATTTTTTATAGTAGGCTGAACTGGCGACTAAGGTTCAGGGGATGTGTAAGTCGATCAGAGTAACACTAGATCATCATATTTTGCGTGAAGAGCTTGAATTATGGCCTTTGTTCGATATGCATTTTTCTATCAAGGAGCAAGATAAGCTCATGGGTCGAATCATTGGTACTACGGGTGCTGAGGTGTTGCAGTCGATGTTGCCATGGGTGACATTTGTACTTACTCAAGAAGAACAAGACAGAATGATGGACACATGGAAACAAGCTACCAAAAATACGACGTTTACCGAGTGGCTTAATGAATGGTGGGACGAATCTTCTCCTTCAGATGCATCATCTTCAGTGTCAGATAAAAATATTTCACAAGGTTTGTTATTCCAGTCTCTCTGTTTCTTTTAACTTTTTAGGGGATATCTTAGTTATATTGTTTTTTCTTTTAATTTCATTTAGGATCTGAATTACATGAAGTGTTAGATCCAAATGGTTATACCTTCAAGCCCGGTTGGAAAGATATATTTCGGATGAATGAAAATGAGCTTGAATCAGAAATGAGAAAAGTTTCCAGTGATCCGATTCTTGATCCCCGAAGGAAGGCTTATCTCGTGCAAAACCTTATGACCAGGTGTGTTTGATTTTCCCCTTATCTTTTTTTTTTTTTTTTTTTTTTTTCATTTTTATGGTAATTTCAGTTATTTTAAAGAGTAAAATGCCATTTTCGTCCCTAAGGTTTGGCCACTTTTGCGACTTTTGTCCAAAGGTTTGTTTTCCCGCATCCGCATCCAAAAGGTTTGAAACCTTGCCATTTTCAGCCAAATCATTAACTCCATCCATTTTTCTTCATTATTAAATGAGGGCCATTTTTGTCTTTTTAGACATTTTTTATTAAAATAAAAAAAAAAACACTATAAGAAATAAAGATCCACCTCTGTTGACTTTCTCCCCACCAAACCCTTTAGACATCACAAAAATGTCTAAAAATGGAAATACCCCTGACTTGGCGTTAAAAATGGATGGAGTTAACGAGTTGGATGAAAATGGCAAGATTCAAACCTTTTGGACCCAGATGCGGAAAATCAAAACTTTTGGATGAAAGTCGCAAAAGTAACAAAACCTCAGGGACGAAAATCGAAAAATAGCATTTTACTCTATTTTAAATTAAGTCAAAACAAGTTAAACATTCTTGCTGACTAATTAAATTAATGGTCAACGTGGTCGTTGGATAGCCGCTCAACAGAAATTACCTCAAGGAAGTGAAAGCGACGAATCAGATAGCGAACGTCTACACGGATGCTCGCCTTCGTTTCGTGACGAAGAGAAACAAATCTTCGGTTGTGAACACTATAAACGCAACTGCAAGCTTCATGCTGCATGTTGTCAAAAGCTATTTACATGCAGGTTCTGTCATGATAATGTCAGTGACCATACAATGGACAGGTTACCACTCCTTTTCCACTGAGTAATAGTTTAATGGTTTAATAATAAAACTTACTTATTTATTTACTATATCAGGAAAGCTACAACTGAAATGATGTGTATGAATTGCTTGAAAGTTCAACCCGTTGGGCCAGTTTGCTCAACCCCATTTTGCAATGGACTTTCAATGGCAAAATATTATTGTAGCTACTGTTTGGGGATAAAGTTATTGGATCATAAGTGTAGGGAGAAAGGTTTGGAAACAAATTGCCCTATTTGCTGTGATTTTTTATTTACATCAAGTGCAGCTCTTAAAGCGCTTCCCTGCGGTTATTTTATGCACTCTGCTTGCTTCCAGGTGGCACCATGTTACCTTTTATGTTTCTATATTCGAAATCTTTGTTGCTGATTACTTAATTATTGTCGTCTTTGCTTTCAATAGGCGTATGCTTGCACACATTACATCTGTCCTATATGCAGCAAATCTATGGGAGATATGTCGGTAAGCGACTGCTTTTTTATTTACTTACGTTTAAACTCAATTTACTAAGGGAAAGGTTTTGGTAACTCGAAAGATATGCATCTTCAAAGGGACTCGACTATCTTTAAATTGTGTATCCACTGTATCACTAATTTATGTAACATGAGACTTTGTATTTTATTTTATTTGTACACTTGATATTTATCTTAATAGTTTTCTCCAACCCGGGTAGCACCCGGGTGATAACCTAGTTAATTCTATAAAATTCACCAAGTAATGGAAAACAATATATTTACTATCTATGTCATTATAGCCAAGTGGCATTTTATGGGTGTGATAAAGCGCCCTGAGTTCGATTTCCATAATGGGTTTTTCCCAGATTTATTAGGTTTTCTCCTGAATTGATGTATAGACATTATTGCCTAGTGAAGATGTATATGATCAGGTGGTTCCGTCGATGGCACGATTATACTCCAGTGGTCCGTCAGTTATCCTAAATTGTCATTCAAAAAAAAAAATGAAAACAATATACTCATTCCAACATGTGAGCGAATTATTAAACAAACAAAAACTCATATACCTCCGCACACTTTCATTTTTGGTGTACACCTTTAATTCTGGCCACCGTTTTCTACCGTACTCCAGATCTTTCAACCATTATAAATCCATTGAGTCAAGTCTATAGCAAAAACATGGTCTCAAGCGGTCTTGATCTAGGGTTTTGTGACCGGTAAGATGACGGCAACATCAGCGCGACGGTTCTTTGATTAGCAAATGGTTAATCGGAACTCGCGAATGAACAATAATGATCGAAAGAATCAACATCATGAATTGGTTAAAAGCAATAGAAATAATTTTCAAGTTTCAATTCACAGTTTTAGGCATCTACAAAAGGAACACATTTTAAATCAGATCGGACAATTTCAAATTTGTTTCAACAACACTTTATGTTTATAGTTTTCCTAACCATGTGAATGGATTGATGTTGAAGGAACATTGTAATCATTTGTGGATATGTCTCTCACGTCTATATGGCGAAGAAGTTGTCTAAGTTAAGGAAGTGATTCGCATTTATTCACTTCATTCGAGTTAAGGAACCTATGAGTTTGTTAAGAAACTTACGTACGACATGGTTTAGAAATCACTATTTGTGCTTTTATAGGGCTAGAGTTGTTAAACAGGAATCAACATTGGATGATGTGATAAAGGATAATGGAATTGGCTCCTAATTTTACTTTTAATAGGACCCAACAACATGCTAAACCTCGAAACCGAACTTCTAAGACGAGTACGTTGTCACACCCGCTCAAAGGCGGAAGCACGAGGTGTGATCGTGATTGATTCTCATTGCATACAAATTAGCAAACATTCTATATGATTAAAAATAAACTCCCAATGCCATTCATAGATTCAAGTTTCAAAACATAAGTTAAGTAAAGTGTTTACATTACTTCAAAAGACAATAAGTTTTAAAGTTTACAACACATTCAAATTTCAAAGGATCAAGGATTTATTCATCATGTCGTCGCAAGGAGGCGGGACATGATGATAGATCCTATAAAAGTGGCATGGAGTAACAACACATGACTTCTTGAAGCAAAGAACAGCAAAGTATTCCACTAATTACCTGAAATACATGTAAGTTTGAAAAATCATCAACAAAGTTGGTGTGAATTCATGCAGTTAATTTGTATAGAATGTATAAGATGTATTTCTATGAAAAATGGTATGTAGCTTGTAAAAATGAGTTGAGATGTAAATAAGATGTATTACGTAAGGAAATCGAGATCGCTAATGTTTTGCAAGGACATTAACATGTGTGACAACATAGGAAGCATCCAAATCGAGGCGATTTACATCGATTACCCTTCGACTGTGACCCAAAAGCACTCTTTCGTATGGGTCAACGAGGACCAAGAGTGAGGCTACCAATACCCGCTAGATCTAACCTTTTGCTCCTTGGTCTAAACTTAGATTAATGGTGCTTACTGTAACACCTCGCAAAATCATGTCCAATATAATAAAGACACGTGTCATGAACTCTAAACGTGAAATGAATTGATTTCGAGGGACTAAAGTTGACAAACAAAGAAAGTATGTGTGTGGAAGGACCAAAGGTGTCAACATTTGAAAATTTATGCCTCTCAACAACCCTACACGACGTTTATACTCTTAAACAAATAAACTATGAAACGTATGAAGCCGTTTGTGAAAGAAAGTGAAAGTTTACAAGATGCGAGGGTTAAACGTGTCAACATGTTAAATTACTACCTCTGAGTGACCTTTTAATGAACCCAGGGCTTTTTTTAACGATTAATTATACTCTCAAGAATAAGTGACAAAAATTTCACAAGGTTTAGATATCGTTTAGTATAAATACGTTAACTTTCGTGAATAAAGAGTTAAAAGCATCAACGAGGCAAAACTAGTATTTTCGGATATCGTTTAACGAAACCGGACCTAATGGTGTTTGGATATATCCTAAAGATCATCCAAATATAAACTTTATGGGTTAAAAGTGCTTAAAATAGAAGTTGTTACGCTTTAAAAGGTCCAGGGGTTAATTCTGCCAAGTTTGAAACTCAAAAACTGGTCCCCCATAGGGCTCGCGCTACGCGACGCCAAAGCAGGTGTGCCGTCGCGCGACGCGACGACCTGTTTTTTCACAGCAACATGCACGGGTACAGGTTCTGCGATTTTCTCCGCCATTGCATGCTTGTTTTCGATACCAGGAACTGTGCAAATGGTTTTTACTCCATGAGGACACTTGGGATCATCTGGTTACTCCTTAGAACAGCTGGATTGATCTTGGGGACTCTCAATTGCCTATATAAAGGCCCTTGCCTTGTTTCATTTGAACTTACACATTTTAATTTCACTCTTAATTGATCTCTGAAGCATCCTGGTCATCTAGGAAGCTTTCTCAAGTTTAATCTTCGTGCTAAGGACCATTGTAAGCGTTCTTAGCTCCTGTAGTTAAGTTTTATTTAGCTTAATTACCGAAAGTCAAAGATATCGTAATGATACTTTGATTTTGTGATTAATCACTAACGATCCAGCCATTATTCGAATTGAAAGTGGCTATGTGTTGGTAATTAAGTAGGTGATAATCCTTCAAAAGGGCACCTCCTAATTATCACGTTTACTTAGTCAATTGTCGGGTCAAAGTTATGAAAAGAAAAGTCAAACGAGTCAGTTTTTATAAAATAATTCATAACTGATAACGTAGAATCTATAAAATACATTTTATCACTTAAATAACTTGTTAAATAATATAAGAACATGTTTAGGCATGTTCAACCCGACAATTCTGAGTATTAGGCTCGGTTCGCAACCGAAAGTCGCAAAAGTAGACTTTTGCTTTGAGTTTCAGTTCTGACCCGAATTAGCTTAGTATAGTTATGCCTTATGGTTCCTTTTGTGACCATATTATGTGTTAGTATAACCCTCTGAGGTCATACTACATGGTCCCTTAGAAATTAGAGATCATTTGCATGTTTCCGTTAAATGCTTAAAAATTGACCATTATGCCCTTATGTTATAAAAACGAGATTTTTGAAAATGTGAGAGGACAAAAAGATTTATTACTGATATATATGTATGTCCTAAAAATTTGACATCCGTTTCTGGTCTCAAATAAAAGTTATGCAAGATATCGTAAAACAAGACTTTTTGTTAATTAAATTGCATTTTTGGCATAAATCATATTAAACCCCAATTTTTGGCACCAAACTTCCTACCCACTATTATGATATAATATTTAGGGATTTTTTGAAATTTTTGACAAAATTTTATACTGACCATAACGTAGAGTTCTAGCATGAATTCGGTAATTGACGATAATGCCCTTTTCATTAATAAAATGAGATTTACATATCTTTTATATGCCAAACTTTTTCCTACTGATGTCATATGTTAAATAAAATATTTCTAATATTCAAGACTGATCAAAACTTCAAAATTTTATAAACATCTCAAATATCATCAAATACCGACTTTTACGCTAAATAGGCGCATAGTATGGTTTAAAACCATATTTAACGCCTAAGACTTGTTACCTACTGATTTTATAAATAAATTTTTATACTTTACTAGTAAGTATAAGTCTTGAACTCAGACTTCCAAATTTGATCTTAAAAGCATATGTGAAATGACCAAAATGCCCCTACGGTGCATAGTTTGGCCATAAATGATAAACCTCACATATGTATGACATCCTACCGATGTAACTTGATAAAATAAATATTTTTACTAAATATTTTAGACCAGAACCTCATTTTGCTATTAAACCTCTTTTATAAACTTTAAAATGACCGGAATACCCTTACGTGGCTTAAATTGGTTTTAAATTCATTTTCGGCATAATTATTGATATCTTACTGATATCATATCATATTTAAAGTATATTAACTTGTGAAACTTGTATATGACTCATTCGGTTACCCGTTATGCATATACGCGTTCAGTACGATTTATGTAACTAGTTTGCATAAATTAGCCGAAACGGGTCAAACCTTATCATTTTTACTTCAAAATCCAGAATGTATTTAGTTTACCCATTTTATACAAGTCTTCACACTTGTTGGGTGTCACACCCCCAAAACCTAGGGAATGTCCCTGCTAGGCGTGTAACGTACCAACAACGAGCCACTAATTACATTGAACCCATACCAGTTTATAAATAAAATCCTCAATTAATAATGAAAAGTACTATCAATAAGTTTAAATGAAAACCAAGATGTTCAGCGGAAGCAAATAGTAACCCAAAATCGATCCCTCTCAGGGATACCCAAAGACTGTCCCAACCACCGCGACGCATGCTCAAGAGAGATGAACTCACCTTTGGTTTGCTCGGTAAGATTAGTTGCGTGTTTAAATTGCTCAAACGATCCTAACATGGATACCATTAACAATCAGTCGTGTATCGCTTAATCTTTACATTCTATACACACATTACACAAATAGGCACCATATAATATCATGCAAGTTATCAGATTAGGCAACTAAACAATTTGCAACAAACACCATGCTTTCATGTAATAAGTGTTTTGAATCCCCACCATGTTGATGATTCACCGGGTTCCACTTTAAATATCAATTTACAACACTAAACTTCTATTATGTAAACAAATACTTGTGCTAGACTAAGCCCCCAAACCCTCTCCAATGTGTGGCCGGACCATTACCATTAACTCGGCCCACTGTTAACCCTTACATCAAGTTATAATCCATCATGTATTGGGATTACATTAACATAACAACTAATTCATTTCTTGGATCTCGGCCCACTATCCAAATATTCTAATTAAAAGTTGCAGCCCCATTATATATCAGAAATACTACAACATTGTGTGGTCCGATCACAAATAAATTAGTCTAATAATGTTTAGCAGTCCATTTAACCTATAATGACCCAACTAACATACATGCAATCTGCCAAAGTATTCGGCCCAAATTTTTATGTGAAGCCCAATGAATTTCTTTGTGTTAAGTACTTCCAATTACCAGCCCAACACAAATCAATTATCATTCATATTAACCATAACCTAGTTTCATACCACTAGCCATTAAAATCACCTAACAATATACCCTACTTGCTATTGAATGGCTAAAATAAGATTATTGATCAAATCGAACCGATATGACACACAAACAGACCACACTGTTTCATTAATTTATGTGTATCTACTCATGCACTAACCATGTACAATTAAAACCACCACTTGTAGATCGAAATCCGTCCGAACGTTACACATAAAATAACCAATCTGTTTAGTGACTAATTAGCATGTTGTCAAATTGTGATACGTATGAGTCTTATATCAATGACCACTAACCTTAAACATATTATAATAACAACTATCTATCATGCAATACTACCTGTTAATTCAATCAATATTACATGTTTATTACCACACTTTAAATCATTCATGATTCATGATCAGTTACATATTAAGGAACACGATAAATCAAGAGTTTAGTAAGCATGATTGACTAACCAGAAGATTGATATTTGTTAAACACAAAGGGTGATCTCCAAGAGGAAATGACTTCGACACAAAGGAGGGGGTCTACTGCCGTATGCACCCTTAGGGGAAGATAAGGTTTAATTTGAGTATAAGATAATTAACAACACAAAACACAACCTAATATAACCATAACTTGGGCGATCGGGCCTATAACTTAGCCGAACTGGGCTTAAGCCCATGAGATGGGCTGCCAAAACACCCAAGTAACTGGGTTGGGGCTTTCAGCTCTAAAAGGACTTACTTTGGGCTCGCAGGTTTGGTTCGGGCTTCGCAGGTTTATGGTGTGGCCCAATCGTATATACCACACAAGGCTTGGCCCATTACACACACACACACAATTACTCAGTTACGATATATCCTGACACGTTTATCAAAGTCATGGTTTAAACAGATTTAATAAAACAAGAACCGGAAGGACAATAACGAGAGGAATCGAAATCACAAAACCGCAGGCACTAACCTTGAAAGTTCGGGTTGTCACATCATCCTCAACTTGAAAGAAATTTCGTCCCGAAATTCGATAAGTAAGCATAGAGGAGTGAAGTGATAAATCAAGATTGCTGTAGGTTTTCCTCAGGTGCCACATCATCCCCAACTTGAAATGGAATTTCGTCCCGAAATTCACCAGTAGTACTAGAATTAGATTGGTCATTAGGAACGTGTTGAGGATATTTGAGCTTCATCTGATCCTCGCGCTCCCACATGAACTCCGGTCCACGTCTTGAGTTCCAACGAACACTCACAATTGGAATTCAACTAAGTTAAAGAACCTTGACTTCCTGGTCCATGTGTTTGATAAATTCCTCCAGTAAAAGTATCGCACGTGTTTCATCAGACAACCACTGCCTTAGATCCGAAACATAAATGACATCGCGTACATTACCCGATTCGTCGGGTAACTCGAGTTTGTAGGTTACGCTACCGATTCTTCTCAGACTGTTGAATGGTCCATCGTGACGTCAGTTAAGCTCGCCATGCTTCCCAAGCATTCCACACCATCTCAGGGTGAGACTTTCAACATGATACGATCGCCTACAATGATCTTCCAGCATTTCCCAAGTTTATCAGCTTTCCTGACGGTCACGCGTTGCCGCCAATCGACTCCCGATCCAAACAACCTTCCCAAGAGTTTCGAGTACCAGTCCTGGACCAATAATTAATTTGTGAACCATCTCAGTCTAATAAGAAGGTTGGCGTTATTCTCTATATTTTTTTCTCAACAGAGCTGTCTGGTTACCAAGATGATATCTGCCGTAGTAGTACTCATACCATAGGTAAGAGTCCTTCCAATTTGCACCAAAGCCAGTCACACACATGCTCGCAACATGTCTTCGAGTGCCAGGAGAGTTCGTTTTCTCTGATCGTTTGCCCAACAGCGATAAGCAATGCTCTGGTCCTGACGTGAGCCAAGGTTGTTGTGTATTGCCTGACATAAATCATGCATAGATCAAATTCAAAGGTAACAGGAGTTGGCACCTCGTACCTAAAAGCCGCCTCTCTCGGAGGAATATTCACAACTGTGAAGTCTCGTCAATTTTCTTGATTGCAAGAAAGTGTGCTGGTAACTTGAGTCCATCAATAATCACCCAGGTGATAATGTTTCCGTTTCGAGTTGAAGTAGACTAGTGACAAAATCCATGGCAGACTGTTCTCATTTCCATACATGTGTTTCTGGTTGCTAATATCCCACCTTGACTTTCCCACATGTCAGACTTCGTTCCCATGCGTGGCTATGTGGGCCTTCAGGCCCGGTCACCCGTACATGGTCTTCAGGTTTTAACACATCCTATCAAAACTTAGATGAATAGGGTATCGAGGCCCGTTTGCTTCGCCTGCACCAGTTCTTTAAGGTTGCTGTATAGTGAGGTCCATATTCATTCCATGAAGTAGCAAATATCGTCCGACTTGCCAAAGGGTGCTTCCCCATGCCCCGCATGGGTCAATCTTGAGAACTCTCTTCCCTCAGTTCTTCAATTTGAATAAGGCGAGTCTGATCAGGTATGTTAAAGTCAATAGCGAGCTGCAAAGCTCGTGCACATCCAGGTTTCACGGTCGTATTCATTCAAAAGTTCCACCCAGTGTTGCCATCACATGTCTAGCTCTCTTGAAACAAGGGTACACGGGAGGCCCTTGTGATCGGTCTAAGTGGTGCATTCGGTACCGTCCAAGTAATGCCTCCAATTTAAATCCAAAGTCTATGGCTTCCACCACAGGTCGTGACTCGTGCAGTTCTTCCTGTAACTCCACCACGTGGGCCATCTCCTTCTCATGTTGCATCGATGTGTAACTGGGACTCTGATTCGAACCATCATCGTATACCGCCAGATCATCGGTACCCTCAGATAGAAGTGGTGCTCGGTGCGTTGCAGGGTTGGGTTTTAAAAGCTGAAAAGACGTTCCCCTGTTTTATTTCCCACGAATTCACAGCTCCCCGCTGTGCTAAGGAGGTTAAAGTTGCGTAATCTTCGAAAATCCCATGATGAATCTGCGATAGTATCCAGCGACCCCAAGGGATTGCTGTATCCCAGAAGGAATCTAATATTGCATAAGGTCAATATGAAATTCCACCTAACGATGTGGAGGTAAACCAGGCAACTCTTCAGAAAACACGTCAGAAAATTCACGAACAACTGGAAGGTACTCGATCTACCTTTCTTCAGGTTGCGAATCGGTGATGAGAGCTAGTATAGCAGGGTAGCCCTTCCGTAGACACTTCTGGGCTTTCATGGCTGAGATGATGCCAACCTTGGCACCACTACGATGATCTTGAACTGATAAGGATTCCCCACTAGGGAGAGGGATGCACACGATTTTCTCTTTACAGAGGATTTCCGCTTGATGCTTAGACAGCCAATCCATGCTAACGACCACATCAAAACTTCCAAGAGTAATAGGGAGTAGGTCAATGTCAAACACTTGACCCATAAGATCGAGTTTACTACCAAAAAGGACATGAGAAGCTTCAATCGGTTTACTATCGGCTAATTCTACCACATGCTTATCTACAAGAGGTGTGGGACTCAACACTAACCGACGACTAAATCCAAAAGACACATAACTCCAATCGGAACCAAAGTCGAATAAAACAGAAGCAAAAAGATCGTTCACAGAAAACGTACCGGTCACAACGTTGCCATCATTGCGAGCTTCCCCAGCACCATTAGTAAAACTCTTCCACGTGCCCCGTCTCCACCATTGTTCCAATTGTTGTTATTCCAAGTATTGTTGTCGCCAGCATTCTGATTAAGCTGAGAGCAATCCCGCTTAAAATGGCCCTCATCACCACACGGAAAACAGCCCTTACGATTTCCCTAATTCTGTTGAGGCTGCTGCCTCTCCTGTTGCTGCGGCTGCTGCGGCGGCTTTGGGAGCCAGACCCTACAATGTTTAGCCATATGACCCACCTTATTGCACCTGTGACATACCCGAGTGCACGGCCCGCGATGGTGGAACATACACTTATTACACTTTGGTAGCTTTCCCGCGTAGGAGCCCTAATTTGAATTGTCGCTCTGATTCTGATTCATCGAAGGCGACTGGCTAAAACTGTGGTTGTTACTGTTGTCTACCCTTTTCTGAGATTGACTGGCACTGGTTGCTTTGTCAGCATCGTTCCATTTTCGCTTGTTATCACTAGCAGGTGTGGTAGCTGTAGCAGCAGTGGTAGTAGCAGATTTACGAGGCGGCAATGAGCCACGCTCGACCTCTTGGTCAGTAATCTTATGTGCTAAACGAATGATCTAGGGCAGATTGTTAAGGTTTGTAGCAGTGACATAGCCCTTTACAGCTGATGCTAGGCCCTTGAGATACAACTCAATTCGTCGATGTGGAGGTCGAGACAGGTTAGGGCACAAAATTGCTAGTTCATGAGATCGTTTCGTGTAAGCCTCGATCTCGGATCCTTCCATCCGCAAATCGTAGTACTCATTCTCAAGCTTCTGAATCTCATCACGAGGACAATACTCTTCTCGCATCAACTCCTTAAAATCATCCCAAGTCGTTGCATTAGCCGTCTCGATGCCCAACATCTGCACCTGGGCATTCCACCAAGTTAAGGCACCATCCTCCAAAGTGCCTGTAGCATAATTCACACGGTCCCCCATGGGACAATTACACATAGCGAACACTGACTCAGCTTTCTCGAACCATCGAAGTAGCCCCACAACCCCTTCAGTCCCACTGAAGGTCTGTGGCTTACAATCCATAAATGTCTTAAACGTGTAAGCAGGCAGATTGTTTTGATTCTGATTCGCTGGCTGACCTAATGGACGAAAGGAAATAGAACACAAAGGGTAAGAGTTGTGTACGCAACACAAGAATAAAGATAATTTGGCACATATTGTACCAGCCACACGGGTGTTGATCAGATTTATCAACTCAGCCTGAGTCATAGCAATGTGTCCACGTCCATGGCCTCATCCACTCATGATTATATATAAGGAGAGGGAACAAGTTTAAGGATCGAGCTAAGGCAGGAGTCAAATATCACGTTGACATCTACAAACTACATAGTTTACACCAAACAAAAGGGCAGAACCCTTCTCGCACTCGTTAAGCCTCACTGAGACTCACATGCACCCCGCATTATTATTATGTGTGCACCCATAATAATAAGGCGATTTGCATGCTTATCTCAGTGCCTCTTAACTCGCGCTAAAAGGTCCCCCTCATTCAAACATCAAACGAAAGGTATTACAGGGTTAAGAATCACAATAGTCAATGGGTAGTGTCACACTAACCGATCACATAACAGGGATTGGTAACATAAGGACTCCTACTGCAGTGTCAAGTGTGCATTCACGTGTAATGTTATACATAAGGGTACACTAGGTATACTATGCAATAGTAAACGAGAAACGAACCTTGTAGTCTGGAGCTGAGTGTCGTGGTCGATTTCGGAATTGTTCGGTTATAGGCTGGTTTTATAAAAACGTTTTAAAACCAAGTTCACTATAACCAGTGGCTCTGATACCAAACTGTCACACCCCCAAAATACCACCTAGGGAATGTCCCTGCTAGGCGTGTAACATACCAACAACGAGCCACTAATTACATTGAACCCATACTAGTTTATAAATAAAATCCTCAATTAATAATGAAAAGTACTATCAATAAGTTTAAATGAAAACCAAGATGTTCAGCGGAAGAAAATAGTAACCCAAAACCGATCCCTCTCAGGGATACCCAAAGACTGTCCCAACCACCAGGACGCATGCTCAAGAGAGATGAACTCACCTTTGGTTTGCTCGGTAAGATTAGTTACGTGTTCAAATTGCTCAAACGATCCTAACATGGATACCATTAACAATCAGTCGTGTATCGCTTAATCTTTACATTCTATACACACATTACACAAATAGGCGCCGTATAATATCATGCAAGTTATCAGATTATGCAACTAAACAATTTGCAACAAACACCATGCTTTCATGTAATAAGTGTTTTGAATCCCCACCATGTTGATGATTCACCGGGTTCCACTTTAAATATCAATTTACAACATTAAACTTCTATTATGTAAACAAATACTTGTGCTAGACTAAGCCCCCAAACTCTCTCCAATGTGTGGCCGGCCCATTACCATTCACTCGGCCCACTGTTAACCCATACATCAAGTTATATTCCATCATGTATTGGCATTACATTAACATAACAACTAATTCATTTATTGGATCTCGACCCACTATCCAAATATTCTAATTAAAAGTTGCAGCCCCATTATATCAGAAATTCTACAACATTGTGTGGTCCGATCACAAATAAATTAGTCTAATAATGTTTAGCAGTCCATTTAACCTATAATGACCCAACTAACATACATGCAATCTGCCAAAGTATTCGGCCCAGATTTTTATGTGAAGCCCAATGAATTTCTTTGTGTTAATTACTTCCAATTACCAGCCCAACACAAATCAATTATCATTCATATTAACCGTAACCTAGTTTCATACCACTAGCCATTAAAATCACCTAACAATATACCCTACTTGCTAATGAATGGCTAAAATAAGATTATCGGTCAAATCGAACCGATATGACACACAAACAGACCACACTTTTTCATTAATTTATGTGTATCTACTCATGCACTAACCATGTACAATTAAAACCACCACTTGTAGATCGAAATCCGTCCGAACGTTACACATAAAATAACCAATCTATTTGGTGCCTAAATAGCATGTTGTCAAATTGTGATACGTATGAGTCTTATATCAATAACCACTAACCTTAAACATATTATAATAACAACTATCAGTCATGCAATACTACCTGTTAATTCAATCAATATTACATGTTTATTACCACACTTTAAACCATTCATGATTCATGATCAGTTACATATAAATGAACACAATAAATCAAGAGTTTAGTAAGCATGATTGACTAACCAAAAGATTGATATTTGTTAAACACAAAGGGTGATCTCTTGGAGGAAAAGACTTCAACACAAAGGAGGGGGTCTACTGTCGTATGCACCTTTAGGGGAAGATAAGGTTTAATTTGAGTATAAGATAATTAACAACACAAAACACAACCTAATATAACCATAACTTGGGCAATCGGGCCTATAACTTAGCCGAACTAGGCTTAAGCCCATGAGATGGGCTGCCGAAACACCCAAGTAACCGGGTTGGGGCTTTCAGCTCTAAAAGGACTTACTTTGGGCTCGCAGGTTTGGTTCGGGCTTCGTAGGTTTGGGGTGCGGCCCAATCGTATATACCACACAAGGCTTGGCCCATTACACACACACAATTACTCAGTTACAATATATCCTGACACGTTTATCAAAGTCATGGTTTAAACAGATTTAATAAAACAAGAACATGAAGGACAATAACGAGATGAATCGAAATCACAAAACCACAGGCACTAACCTTGAAAGTTTGGGTTGTCACATTGGGTCTAAATCACATTCCAATCCGGTCACCGCTTAATCTTGTGTTTCGTACCGTAAACTTTTCTTTAAAACTAACCGGTCTAAGTTACAACTTAAATAAGACCATTAGGAATCTAATAGGTTATTAAAACCTTCGTTCCAGATTAGGAGCCCAGTAAAAGCTATCTGCACTGCTGATTAGAATATACGGCTGAGTATAATTTATATTTTAGCTTAGGTAAATACTTTTGACTTATTTTCCCTTATACGAGCTTGGGATACGGTAAATTATTACCGCTTGATCGGGTATTGAATATTTAATCGATTAGTGGTTAAATCATTGAGATAACCCGTTTTAGTCTGTGTTTTTTATACAAAGCATTTGGGGGTTAATATGACCGTGCCCTGGATATCCTCGGCTCATTCATTTGAAATGGCCATGACTTAAGCACGGGGTGTACGCATACACCTGACAGTTGCGTATGTAAAACGGTATCTCATTCGTGAGGAAACTTCTTGTGGGCTTATACTAGTGCTGTGTCTATTAATCATGTCCCGGCTCTTCTATTCCGGGCCCTGAACGTACGACAAACATGTAAATCTGTATACAAGATTATTTTATATAATTGTCCCAAGTTATAAAAGATTTTATGCCTTGTGCATCCAAACCAATTTTATAAACACTTTTCAAAAGAGTCAGTTAATTGAATTTACCAGTGTAAACTGACCTATTTTTCAAAAGATTAAGTGCAGGTACTATGCGAAATGGGCTGGAAGCTCCTGAGTATTAGATAAAGAGTCTTGCAAGCTCTTAATACTTAAAGTCTGTCGAACAATATTTTACTTTATGTTTTAGATCCGCCTGTGGATCCACATACAACCGTTTGTATAACATTTCATTATACTTTCCATTTCGGTTTGTATTATTTTCATTCTAGACTTCTGCTGTGCATTAAACTGTGATTATTTGACTATGATGATATCAACTACGCCACGATACTCCCCACCGGGCCCACCGGTAATTCGTGGAAATATCGGGGTGTGACAGGTTGGTATCAGAGCCAACATTGAGTGAATTATGTTGGTGCATTTCATCTGTTGACTTCATTTTGGATCGAGTCATAGTATTAGAATGTTAGATCAGGGCACGTAGTACGAGAAAATAGAAGATTGTATAGGTTTTTAGGAGTAGGTTCGCTTATTTGGACAAGTTAGGATCGCTTATATGTCAATCAGTGTGGTCCGCTTATACGACCAAAGACAGTCCGCTTTTGTGGTCTTGTGTCTTTGGAGCGGACCTGCTAGCCTATATATAGTCCAATGAGCGGATCATTTGTAAGGTCTTGCTGAAACTCATACCGAGGTGCTGCCGGATCGAGATTAGCCTGTAATCTGTTATATATCAATAGAAAAGGAGTTTAAAGTGATATTCAAGCTGTTCCTGAGTCAAATACTTGTTTTCCGCACCTGTATTTGATAGAATTACCTCTGAACGACTCGTTCGGGTCGTAGAACGATCCTACAATTGGTATCAGAGCTTCAGGAGGAGGAGTTCTACAGAGAATAGCTGAGTTTCTTCAAAATTTCTGTCTTCTACACCTTTTTTTCTGTTTCAGACACTTCCAACGGTCAGAATTGATTCAAAAGCTCAGAGATTGTGCACGATAGTACAGAGACAAACCCTTGAAAGTTTGGTGTAAAAATTCAAAGGATAAATGGGTCAAACAGGTCTTCGAAAGTGGTTCGCTTTTCTGGTCATGTTATAGGTTCGCTCCTATGAACACTTTAGGTCCGCTCATAGTAACAGTTTCAACCAGGTTCGCTCGAAAGTTCCAGTCTGGTCCGCTCTTTGTTACAAATTTCAGGAGGTCCGCTCAAGATTTCTTGTCTGGTCCGCTCGAAGAGACACTGTCATACAGGTCCACTTATAGTTTCTGCCGGTTCGCTTTTGTGACCATTTGAACGTCTGGTTCGCTCGTTTGTACATTGCTGGTCCGCTTCAACAACAACATACAATCTAGTTCGCTCATTTGTACACCGATTGATCCACTCGTATAGAATACTCTGGTCCGCTCTTTTGTCAAACAGAGGATTCGCTTTTGTGTTCATTGTTAGTAACTTGGTTCGCTTTTAAAGCTGTTTGTAATATTTTAAAAAAATCAAAAATGGAGGAGGAATTCTTCAACGCGTTCGCTACACCGGTAACCCCGATCACTTTGGCGCAAAATACGATGCTCGAAAACGAAACGGGCACGATGCAAAAACCACATAGACTGATGAACATTGAGAAATACAAAAATTGGGAAGGTAGGTTCGAGAATTGGGTGCAAGCGAATTATCTTGACGCTTGGGAATGCGTAGAAACCAAGTATGTTCGACCATTGAACGATGACGAAGAACCCGTTCCAATCAAAGATTTATCTACTGATGCTCGGAAGAAGTATAAAGATGAGAAAATGATGCTTAGTCTTCTTCAACAGGCAGTCAAAGAGGATATCATGGTTCTTCTACAGCATAATGGAACTTCGTACTCGATTTGGAAAGCGTTGCGATCGAAATTTAGAGGAAGTGAGGAGATGGTTAAGAGTAAAAAATCACTTCTGAAGAAAGAGTTCGATTTGTTCCAAGGGTTGAAGAATGAGAGTACGAGAGAAATTATTGAACGTTATTGTAATCTGCTTGCCAACATGAAAAGGTTGAGTATTGAAAAGAGTACTGATGAGCTGATAGAGAAACTTGCTGATGCATTGCCGTATGAGACTTGGGGCACATATCTGATGATGCTCAGAAACAAGAAAGGTTTTAGCAACCTGATGCTCAGTAAGTTCATCGAAAAAATAGAGGCTCAAGAGATGGAACAGAGAAAAGTGATTAGAATGAAAGATTTCGATGGTGAACAGGATATCGGGCTGTATTATAAGGCAGGAGTTAATGAAAAGAAATCTTCAAATCTATCTCCGAAGGTTGAGACTGCCTACAACGCCAAGAACTCATCTGGAAGTCCATCATCGGGGTCCAACAGCAAAACCAGCTTTATTTCATTTTCATCATATGATCCAAACATCTCTGCAACTAAAAATGGGAGAAAGTTACAGTGCAACATAGTGTTAAATCTTGAAAATGATCAAGATTATTCTGAGGAAGTTGCCAAAAACCAAATGTCTTTGTTAGGAATGGTTTTGGAATCTTACACTTGTTTTGTTGCAGGTCGTATTGGCAATCCAATGCTAACCAAAGAAGACTACGACCAGATAGATGCTGAAGAGATGGAGCTGATGGATATAAAATGGTGTCTGGCTAGTGTTTTACGGAGAGCTGAGAAATTTAAACAAATCACGGGGAGAGATGATCTTCGTGATGCGAATGTTTCTACTTTAGGTTTTGACAAATCTAAAGTTACTTGTTTTCGGTGCAGGGAAAAAGGACACTTCAAGAGGGAGTGCACTAACCGAGAAGCAAGTGGGGCTCAAAATCCGTTCAACAACAATAATGATTACTATCGGAAAGCCATCTACCACCAAGTTGGTCAACAATCATCTCAACAACAAAAACATCAAGCTCAAACTGCACATGGAAGAGATGTAATTGAAGACACTGGAAAGAGGGCTTGTGTGAGTAGTTATGATTGTGGAAAAAGAAGGGATGGTAGTGCTTTGATAATTGATCAAGATGATGAGAGATTACCAGAGGGTTTTAGCTGGGCAAATTTTACTTGGGATGATTATATTCCTGATCAAACTACAGCTCACACTGCTTTTACAGCAAAGATTGTAGATGATAGTGATGATGATACAGAATATTGGGCGAGAAAATACAGAGAAGATATGAAGTTGGTTGCTAAGAGTGATAGCGAAGACGAAAAAGTCAAGAAGGAGATGAAAAAGAAAAAGATCATGACGCCGGTGAGTAGTGATGATGAAGAGGTGCCGGTAGTGAGAAGGCAAAAAGTGTTAGATGTGCCTAAATTCAAAGTTGAAGAACAAGTTGATGCAAAAGAGGTTCCTGTTAAGTGTGAAAATTGTGAAGCTGTGAAAAAGCTGAATAGCACTTTGATTTACAACTTGAACAGTCTGAAGGAGTCGTATGATGTGTTGAACAAGACAATGAATCATTACAATCAAACTAGTGAAGAGCAAGCTGTTGCTATGAAGACACTTCAGGGAGCGTTCATGACAAAACAGAAAGTTGTAACAACTACATTGAAAAATGTGCTGCTTTAGAACAGAAACTTGAGTTGCAAAGAATTGAAACAGAGAGAGTGAATCGTTTGTTAAAAAGTTACTCATGTACTTCCTATGTGATTGACAGGATTTATTCGACGGTTGAGAGCATGAAGGTATGGGAAGAGGATGATGTAACTGAAGAGAAAGTAGCTGGAATAGGTGCTGATGAAAAGATTGCTGACAAGAAGGAGAATAGCAAGAAAAAGGACACTGAAAAGTTTTCATCTGGTAAGAAGAAAGGTGTCAGTTACAATAAGTGTCCACCCCCGCTGGAAAATGGATATTTGCCTAGATATCCAAACGATGAAAGAGTCAAAAAGGCCGCAAATTTACAGTGGGAGTCAGAGTCGTCAGTCAATCTTCCAGATAGTATTGATGTTGTGTTTACATCATCTGACACTGATCAACAGTCTCAATTGATGAAGAAAGTCGTGGATCATGTGTTAGAGAGTGATGATGTGGAAGAGTCAAAGTCTGGGTCATGCACACAGAGTCAATCAGAAAAACAAGGCAAATTAGTTTATGATAGAAAGTTTTTGCTGTCAAAATCTAATTTGGATGATGGATTGTTTAAAGTTGCTTATACTTTGAATGATTCTGACAAATTATATTCTGACGAAGAATTTCCAATAAGAGGTGTTAAACCTGAAATGATAAAAAAGGTTTTCAAACTCACAGAAATTAATATTTCTAAAATAAAAGGCTTATGTCTTAATGAAAAACCTAAACCTTACACCTCAAGAGTTCAACAGAGATTAAACAAGAAAAGAATTACAGTTCTGGTTCAGATTTTCAAAAGAAATCAAACCATAACGGTAATTTCAAAAAGAAAGGGCTTGGTTTTACTCCTACAGAAAAACAGAAAAATGAAAAATATGTTCGTGATTTTAAATCCAAAATGTCATTTGTTTCAGGCACATCAATTGATGAAGAAGAAAAGACAAATTTTTGGAGGGAATCAAATAGTGAGTTTCTTGCGAAGAAGCAAGACGAACAGAAGCGAGATACAAGAACCTGTTACCGACGTAACACTGTTGGACACATTGCAAAAGATTGTTCGAATGCGATACAATCAAAACAGGGAGTATTTCGTAAAATCAAAGAGAAAGTGTTTGCATTCGAATCACCACTTGATAGAACAAAACTGTTTAAAGATTCTATTTTTGAAATTGGTGAGAGTTCGAACAAGTTTTACAAGAAAAGAGCAAAATCTGACAACCAGAAATGGGTTGTTAAGAGTATTGATGAAAGCTCTAGCGATGATTCTGATAGGTCGAAATCAGAGGAGCTATCTTCAGGCGATGAAACTGATTCCACAAAATCAGTTGAGCCACAAGTTGTTTCAAAATGTGAAGCTGATGTAAAAGTTGAAAAATCAGTTCCGATTGTTAATGATGAGGAGTTTCCATTACTTCGGGCTGAGAATTATAAAAAGAAAATTGGTAAAGTTGAAATTTCTAACCAATTTTATCATGATGAACAGGAATTTGATGCTGAGAAGGTCTTTAACCCCAAGGTAAAACACATCTTTGGCAAGATGATTGATCGAAAAGTCAAAGGGGTTAAGGAATTTTATGAGAAGAAAACAGAGAAGGAAAAGGTTGAACCATCCCTAGTTTGTGACTGGGATGGTACATATTTCGAACAATAAGTCTCAGGACTTGCCGGAGCTCCCAGGTTGGTAAGCGTGGAGCATGAATCGGCATCTTTCTTGAATTTTATTCGGTAACGTCAATCATACAATCGGTAAAGAGGTTTGTTTATGTTTGTTGGTTGTAATTACAAGTAGTTAGATGATTTGATTGCATATGGTAAATCAAGGACATTAAGTTGTACTTGTATTTTCCTACTTTTGGTTGGAAGTCAAGATGATGAACCACATCCCCGAACATTTGTTTGATAAATCTACAAGTGGTAAAATCAATCAAACTTATTTTTTGGAAAAACCATTTTGATTAAAACAAACTTAAGTGTTTTGAAATCTAAATGGGAAAATAGTTTGTTGATAGGGGGAGTTCTGATTGTTTATGCCTAGTGAATGGCGATTTGAGGTGATTTGATATCGATTGTCATGTTTCTGTACAGTTTGTTTTCATATTTTCGTTAATGTGTTTGCATTTTAGGGGGAGTAAGAAAATTTCAGAAAATTCAAAAACATTAGAAAATCTGAAAAAGTAAAAAACATGATAAAATCAAAAATGAGTTTTGTTGTGAAAAAGAGGAAATGATAGTAAATCAGTGGACTATCACAACATGCTAAAGAATTGGAAAGTCAAAATGTGATAAACGATCTTACTGCGGATGTGTCAGTAGATTTTCGCACATTTAGTAAATTGAAACGAGATATAAACCTGAATCAAACTTGCTTGATTCGTGGGTAACTATTCTTGGATATATGGGCAACCCCCGAAATCTTGTTTGAAAGGTCCCGTATTCTGAGATACTAGGTCTTTATACTCAGTGATATCTGGGGTATTATCCCGGGACTTTTGCTGTATGGAAGTACTGACCTTGTCCCCGGATAATGCTTTTCGCAAAATGCTTGAAACATAGCATCGCCCTCAGCAAGCTGATGAAACAATAAAATTGATAGTCGCTGCTGTTGTAATCAAAAGATCCTCTAAAGGGGACACACCAAAAGTCGAGCCGTCATCTCTCTGCTGAACGGAAGTTCTGACCTGAGCTCTCACGGTTTCGCATCTACCCCTTTACAGATATCAGCTGTGGTATACTCACCTGTAAGACTGAGTATTTGGGATCTGGATACGGGAGTATATTCAAGTGGAGTGATACACAATTATGTTTAAGTGTCTAAAACATTAATTTCGTATCTCGAGTCAATTGAAGTCTGTGTGAAAATTTAAGTGGACAAACATACTGACAATCTAGGTAAATTGTTTAGAACTTAAAATGTAATCAAGCTTAACGGTGTTGGTGATACGTCTCAGAAACTGATATGATCCTCTGGCACGAACTCACAAAATATTGTCTGTAAAGTTTTTGTTTCTGCATTTTTTTTATCTTTCAGAAAATCCAAAAAAGATTTTAGTGTGTTTTAGCATAAATTGTTGAAAATACAAAAAGAGTTTCGACAACTGGTGTTGAAAAACTAATTTTCAAAATTCAAAATGCTAAACATGATGAGCAAAATTTGAGGGGGAGTGTGTGTGTGAAACTAAATGTTTTCATAATATAACCTTTTTAAATGGTTCATCATAGATAGATGAAAAGGAGTCTGAGTTGGTGCATGTTTATTTTATGCTTTAATGTTTGTCATATATCTTATGTTTGTGGTAGAGAGTATGCAGGAAATGTCAACATCTGAAGAGAATATTTAACATCTGAGGGTGAGTCAACAAACTCAAAAGTTGTCAATGTTTTTGTGAAGAAGAGTCTGTTTCTCGTGAGGGGGAGTCTGTTGAAGATAGAAGAGAAAGAGATGAAGATAAAGAGAAGCCCAGTGGCTGATCAAGACAGAAGATTGAAGACAATGTGATATGACTCGATGACACTCCGTCAACATCTGAGGGGGAGTCTGTTGGTGCATTTCATCTGTTGACTTCGTTTTGGATCGAGTCATAGTATTAGAATGTTACATCAGGGCACGTAGTACGAGAAAATAGAAGATTGTATAGGTTTTTAGGAGTAGGTTCGCTTATTTGGACAAGTTAGGATCGCTTATATGTCAATCAGTGAGGTCCGCTTATACGACCAAAGACGGTCCGCTTTTGTGGTCTTGTGTCTTTGGAGCAGACCTGCTAGCCTATATATAGTCCAATGAGCGGATCATTTGTAAGGTCTTGCTGAAACTCATACAGAGGTGCTGCCGGATCGAGATTAGCCTGTAATCTGTTATATATCAATAGAAAAGGAGTTTAAAGTGATATTCAAGCTGTTCCTGAGTCAAATACTTGTTTTCCGCACCTGTATTTGATAGAATTACCTCTGAACGACTCATTCAGGTCGTAGAACGATCCTACAAATTAAACACTAGCCTTTTGTGTTTAATCTCAATGACACAGTTGCACATTCCTTGACTTCCGAGTCTAGGCAAAGGACTTAGGATTAATCCTAATCTTATTTGGTTTATATCTTTTTGTTGTTTTTCTTGTTTTGACAGGATTACAAGCAAACATGCCACCTAGAGTGAGAGGACGTGGAGGACGAGGAAAATCACCGATCTTAACTAGGAGCGATCAGGAAGCTGGGCCATCTCACCGGCGCACACCATCCGCATCACTCGGACCGAGTCCTCATGAAGACTGGAGGACATACCTCGAGCCCGCGAGATGCTCTGTCTCGCTTAGCTCCTCACCATCTTACCATGATTCCTTCAGGCTGCATCAGAAAGACGAGTCCGACCACTCTCAACATTCATACATTCCTCTGCAGCGTTCGGGTTCACACCATTCCTTTCAGAACCCAACACCCTATTTTTAGAGTCGGTTCAACCCGATGAACCAGACTGAAGAACCAGAGGGACAAAACCCTTTGGGACCAGCTGATCTGTCACACCCCGAATTTCCACGTATCACCGGTGGGCCCGGTGGGGAGTATCGTGACGTAATTGATGTCATCATAGTCAAACAACACAATATATAAATGCACAACGGAAGCAAAAGATAAATATATTACATTCCGAATATAAAGTAATGTTAAAGTATTACAACGGAAAGTAAAGGATCCACAGGCGGATCAAATAAAAGAAAACTGTTCAACAGACTTTAGGCATCTAGAACTTGCAAGATTCCTTATTAACGCCCTGAGCTTCCAGCCAATTACGTTCAGTACCTGTCACTTAACCCTTTTTGGAAAATACGTCAGTTTACACTGGTAAATACAATTAACCGACTCATTTGAAAATGTTTAATAAAATTGATTTGAATGCACAAGGCACAACATATCTTTTATAACTTGGGACAATTATCTTTATAATCTTGTATACAGATTTACATGTTCGTTGTACGTTCAGGGCCCGATGTAGAAATCGAGTCAAGATTAACAGACACGCCACATGTATAGGCCCACAAGAGAGTGAGATACCGTTTCCCTTATGCACTGTCAGGGGTATGCCTACACCTCGTGCATAAGACGTGGCCATTTTATAATACAATGATGTCAGGGATATCCTGGACATGGTCATTAACCCCTAAAGGCTTTTATTTCAAACAATACAGATTAAAGCAGGTTACCTCAATAATTTAATCACAATACGACTAAACATTCAATACCCGACCAAGCGGTATTATTATAACACCGTATCCCAAGCCCGTATAGGGAAAATAAGTTAAAAGTATTTACTTGAGCTAGCAAAAGCAATTTATACTCAGCCGTATATTCTAATCATCAAGTGCAAGTACTTCTACCGGGGCTCTCAGTCTGGAACGAAGGTTTTATTAACTTATTAGATTCCTAACGGGTCTTATTTAAGTCGTAACTTAGACCGGTTAGTTTTAAGGAAAGGGTTACGGTTCAAAACGCATAACTAAGCGAAGACCAGATTGGAATGTGATTTAGACCCGACAAGTTTGGAGACTTGTATAATATGGGTAAACTAAACACATTCTGAATTTTGAGATTAAAATGATAAGGTTTGACCCATTTCGGCTAATTTATGCAAACTAGTTACATAAACCTAACCGAACGCGCAGCAGGCGTATCGGGTAACCGTAAAAGTCCTATACAGGTTTCCTAAGTCAATATGCTCTAAATATGTTGTGATATTAGTAGGATATCTTCCATTTTGCCCAAAACGAGTTTAACCCCAATATACGCCCTGCAGGGGTATTTCGGTCATTTTAAAGATTATTAAAGGCGATTTCCGGGTTAAACAGGAAATCTGAGTTTTCTGACCAGGTTATAAAGTTCAAAATACTTTATTTATTATTTAAAATCAGTGGCAATTGGATTGGTGTCAAAATACTATGTAAAACTCATTTAATACATATAAAAGGTATAATCGGTATTTACCGAATTAAGGAGATAGCCTGAGGTTATGATCAGTTTAAAAATAATTAAAACTTTAAAAATCTCAAAATATTATAATACATCAGTGGGTATAAGTTTGGTGTCAAAAATTTGGGTTTAGATAGGCTTTATGCTAATTGCGCCGTTTAATTACTAAAAGGCGTTATAATTACGCTAATGAGCATAACTCATAATCTAGACCTTCAACTGATATGAAAATTTAGGGACAACTTTATAAATCAGTAATAAGGATTATTATCCTTTCACTTTTCCAAAATTCTCGTTTTATAGTCAAAAGGGCACTATGGTCAACATTGAGCATTTAACGGAAACGTGCATATGGAATGGACAAACAACGAACCAATTCCAGAGGGTTATACCCTCATGTAACTTGGTCCTAAGGAAGTCCTAAGGCACTTCTAGACTCTACTAAAATGGGTCAGAACTGAAGTCAAAGCAAAAGTCAAAGTTTTGCGACTTTCGGTTCCGAACCGGGTCAAAACAGGAAATTGTCGGATCAACAAGCTTAGATCAGTTCTTAAACTCATTACCGAGTTATATGAGTGATAAAATAGGTTATACGCCTTCTACATTGCTACTTATGCCCTAAATCGAAAATTAAGCTTCTGTTGACTTTTTCTAAGCAAGTTTGACTCGACATTTGGACTAGTTAGAGTGGGAATCAGAGGGTGCCCTTTTAAGGGTTTAATGCCCACATAATTACCAACATATAACTACCTTTGTGTCGATTAATCACTAGACCATTTGTGATTAACCGCTAAGTCAATCGTTAATTACGACGGATTGACTTTTAAGCTATAACTATGCAAAAACTATACCACAAAGGGTTAAACATACTTACAGAAGTTTGGTACACGACCAGAGATGCTAAGGAAGAGTGCTTGAGCTCCAGAAGTGATCAAGAAAGCAGTTGAAGGTGTGAAGAACAATGTTGCATCTCAATGGCCTTTTATAGCCAATTTGGAGGCATAAGATCATTACAACAAGGCCTAAAAGTGTTTCTAGATGACCAAAAACTGTCCCTGAGTGCTAGGGGACGTTTAAGGGGCGCCCATGCTGCTCATAATGGCTCATATGTCGGTTAAAACACCAAAAAGTGCTTCTGTCCACGTTTCCTGCATCTGGGGCATTGACGCGGCTCGCGTCCAAGATCACGCCACCTTTACGTGGCCCGCAATCCTAATGTCAGAGCCCATATCTTTCCTGTCAGCGCGGCCCGCGTAAAGTCCTTTGCTACTATTGGCCTTTGGCGATTCGAAGGGGTAACTTTGCACTTTCGGCCTCTTTTATTTACGTATAAGGGCCTCATGACTTTTACCCGCGCCGTTAAGTCCTCGGTTTGTTTATTACTACCCGAAAAGTCCTAACTTTCAATGTTGACGCTTTTAGCCCCTCCCATACGAATTTGATCATAAATTTCTCGTTTTAAAACGAAACTTTGCGGAATTTATATCGTACATTCTAGTGAGCGTAATTTACTGTTACAAAGTCTCGGGTTTGTTAAAGGGTCACTCAGAGGTATAACTTAAACATGTTGACACATTTAACCCCTGTAGTTTGTAATTTCTCACTTTCTTTCACAATTAGCTTCGTATGATCCAGGAATCATTCGTTTAAGGGTATAAACATCATGTAGGGATTTTGTAGGGCATATTTATCCATTGTTGACATTTTGAACCCTTGAATTCACATACTTTCTATGTTTGTCAACTTTAGTCCCTCTATAGTATTCATTGACTCGTTCAAGCTTATGACACGTGTCAATACATTATAGGACGCAAATTTTCGAGGTGTTACATCCTCACCCCCATAAAAGAAATCTCGACCTCGATATTTGTTAATGTAAAGGAAGTATTTTCTGTCTTATATTGGGCTTAATCTTCTCCAGTACCTTTGAGCCTCTAAGGTACTCCAATTGACCTTTATAATAGGTACATGTATCTTTTTGGGGCTTCTAATCCTGTCAATCCTTAATCGACACAGGATGCTTATGTAACACCTCGAAATTTTGTGTCCAATGATGTGTTAACACGTGTCATTTGTTTACACGTGGCATTAATATTAAATAAAGGACTAATGTTGACAAACCTTGAAAGTATATAAATTCGAGGGTTATAAATGTCAAACAAGGATAAATATACTGTATAGTATCCCTAAACGATGCTCGTACCTTCAAACGAATAAATCACGGATCGTACGGAAGCGGAACGCAGAAGAAAGTGAGAAATTACAAGCTACAGGGGTTAACTGTGCCAACATGTTTAATTATACCTCTGAGTGACCATTTAACGAACCTGAGGCTTCGTAACAATAAAATACGCTCACTAGAATATGATATATAAATCTCGCGAAGTTCCGTTTTAAAACGAGAAAGTTATGATCAAATCCGTGTACGAGGGGTTAAAAGCGTCAATAATAAAAGTTAAGACCTTTCAGATAATATTGAAAATAACCAGAGGACTTAATAATTCACATAAATAACGCGAGGCCCTTAATCGTAAATAACCGAGGGCCAATTCGCAAAGTTACCCCTTCGGTTCCGAAAGGTCAGGTTATTAATTACAAAGATTCGGTAATCATTGCGAAAGATTTGGCAAGATTCTGATCATGATTACAAAGGATTTAAAAATCCTGAAAACATAACCTAACGCGACCCGCGTAAGGTTTCAAGGTAAGTTGAGGCGGGCCGCGAGCCTCCTCTTAAACGCGCCTGGTTAGTAAACTTCAGGCGACCCGCGTACAAAGTGCCTGGTTCCCCCATGCGGGCCGCGTCAGGCGCCCAGATGCAGAAACATGCTTAACTTGGCTGTTCAGCCTTCCAAGAGCCATGATCTGCATTTAAACACCTCCAAATGACCCCTAAACGACCCCTAACACTAAGGACAAGTGTTGATCAGTTGTGGTGTGTGCTAGACTTTGTTGTCAATCAATTGTGGTGCTTGAAACCACTATATAAAGCCTAAGTTGCAACCATAAGTTCACACCCCATCATCTGCATCATTTGGTCATTTCTAGAGCTCCAACTTCCTCTCAAGTGGTCACACTTGGTGCATAGGACCTCAGTAAGTGTTCCACTCCTTTCCCAATTGAGCTTTAACTTAGTTTTAGCTTAAAAGTCGATCCGTCGTAACTAACGGTCGACTTAGCGATAACTCACAAATGATTCAGTGAATTGTCGAATCAAGAATGGTTATTTGTTGGTAATTATGTGGGTAATAAACCTCTAAAAGGGTTCCCAGTGATCACCACTCTAACTATGTCAAATGTCGAGTCAAACGTGCACCCAAAAAGTCAACAGAATGTCGTTTTGGCAAATCTTGCATAATCTGTAATGTATATACTATGGAACCTGTTTTGATGATCATAAAACATGATATTAAGTATATAAACTTGTTTGCGCTCGTTTGAATCGACCATTTGCTATATTAACCCGGTTCGGAGCCGAATGTCGCAAAAGTTTGACTTTTGCATTGACTTCAGTTCTGACCCGTTTTAGTGAAGTATAGTGTGACAACTCGAACTTTAGGCTTGCTTGATGTAACGTTACGTGTTTATGTGACATTTTGAGCTAATGAATATTACGTGAATTATGAGATGTCGTTATGTGTATTGTGTGATATATTTGTATGTTAATTGAGCCGAACCCAAACCACACACTAAAACCGATTGCACAAAGCAAACCGGTCATACAAGCTCGTTTGGGCCACCTTGAAATCGGATTCCACTTGATACCCGAGTTGGGCTCGGCCCACTCCCCACTCGCAACACACAAAACCGGAACTAGGGAATTGTTTTACCACTTTTGCAAATCACAAACACACACACAAACCCTAGAAGCTTTGCTCTCTCTCTCGGCTTGCTTAGAACTCGACGGCAGGACCATCATCTCGATCGGATCACACTCTCTTTCTTGTAATCGGTTAGTATGATGTTTATGCTTGTGTGTTAAGTGATGTTTTGATTACATGCTTGGATCGAACCGATTAGAATTTGCATGATGATGAACTAGGACCGGTTAGATATTGTGGTTATGTTGGTCCTCGAATTGATTGTTATATAATCAGTTTGTAGTTGTGGTTAACTTAGAATCGAATGTTTAGATATAAAGAAATCGGCTTTTATGATATATTATGATTATGTGATTGACTTGGACATAAATCGGATATATATGAATGCATGATCTACATAAGAATCAATGATCTGGTGGTATTACCGAATGATCAAGTAATCGGCTACAGTATGCATCGGGTTAACTTGAATGTTGGTTTGTCGATGAATTGTTAGATGTGTTCATGCATGATATAATTAGGGTTCTTATGAAGTTGTGTTGCAATTGTCATGTTTGATTGATATCATGCTAAATGATTTGTTAAAAATTATGTTAATTGATCTGGTTACCGAATTGACCAAATTGTTAGCTGAAATCTCGGGGTTTAATGGACTAAAATTATGGAAACCAGTTACACGTTCGGTTGCGACTCGGATTGCGAGTCGGAACCCCACTCGAGACCACAAGCAGCACAAGCCGCAATCATGGTTGCGAGTCAGATTGCGACTCGTAACCAAACCAGGATGAACCGAGACCATCTATTGCGACTCGTATCCAGCCGTTACGACTCGAGATCCCCGTTGCGACTCGTAACCCCGTTGCGAGTCGAGACCACCCTTTTTACACGCACACTGTTGGGCCTTCACTGCCACGGGCCCAATCTATTGAGCCCAACGATTTGAATTGTGGACTGTTTTGCTATTGGACCGATATACGTTTACTATTTTGGGCCGAATGAGAATCTAGGCTGTTATGCTATTGGGCCGGGTATTGTTGGACTTAGACAATTGGATCCTCACATGCTAGGTCTTATCTGCTTACGTGCGTACATGTTTGCCATGACTATACGTGATTACTATATACGTGCTATATACGAACCTGACTCGTATAATAACCATGATAGGACGTGAGTGACCATTTACTTGCTACTTGTACTTTCTGTGTATCTGCCGAGCAAACCAAGGTGAGTTCACACAGCCAAGGCATGGGATTCCCGGGTTGGGAATTGGGTTGGATATGTTGAATATGGAATGATTACTCGTACTTACGCATTCTCTAGACTATAGACCATCGTCCTCAGGTTAGTCAGGACACGTTACGTAAAGCCTACGTAACCCAGTATATTTGCCATATGTCTCCCGGGTCGGGAGGACACGTTACGTAAAGCCTACGTAACCCAATACCATCTACTGGCTTCCAGGTTGGAAGGCCACGCTGCGTAAAGCCTACGTAGCCCCCACGCGTACCACTGTCCTCGGGGAAGGGCACGTCACGTAAAGCCTACGTGACCCTGTACGTTTTCCTGTTCTCAGTAAAGAAGAACACATGGTCGGAAGTTAGTCTAGTAAGTACCGTTAATGAGAAGCCCTCATTAGCCAGGATAAACATGGGAAGCCCCCACCTTTAATACACACTAGTATGGGAAGCCCCCACTAGCTATACTTATACATTACGTTATGAACTTACTTTCTGTGAACTCGCTCAACTAGTTTGTTGATTATTTGCTGCATTCCTTGCAGGACCATAGGTACCATATGGAGCTTGCACAAGGAGGAGCAGGTCGTTGTGGGATACGGATCATGAACTATTTATGAACTTATTACTCGTATAACTATTTTGAGATTACATACTATGCTTCCGCTATTTAAACGATGTTTGGTTTTGGAACACAATCATGTCATGATGATTTACATTAATACTTTTATTATTAAATGCTATGTTTGATATGATTGATGGCTTGATCCTGGTCAGTCACGCTCCCAAGCGGTGGTACTCCGCGGGTGGATTTTGGGGGTGTGACAGATTGGTATCAGAGCCATTGGTTATAGAGAACTTGGTTTTAATATGGGAAAACGTTTTTATTAAAACCGGACTATAACCAGTACAGTGCTCTCAACGAACCACAACGACGCTTCGCTCCACGTGCAAGACTCGACATACTAGGTAATAAGGTTTATGTTTATTACCTGTTTGCTAGAACTGCTTAGAACTTTGCTCGCATTACGCTTAGATACACATGCTTTGATTACATGAGAACACCTATATGCCTACGCTTTTCTGTCATCGCCCTACTCGCGAACCATTCTTACGTATGCTACTTGTTACTATGAAGATCATGTCTGGACGAATCAACATGACACAAGCCCAGCTAGAGGCTCTCGTTCAAGCTCAAGTTGCTGCGGCAGTTGCAGCAGCTCAAGCAGGTCAACACGCGCAGCAGCCTGTCTGCACGTTCAAGAACTTCATGGACTGTCGTCCAAACTCTTTCAGCGGCACCGAGGGGGCAGTGGGACTCCTCCATTGGTTTGAAAAGTTAGAATCAGTATTCGAGATGTGCGAGTGCCCTGAGGCTCGCAAGGTCAAGTTTGCCACCGGTACTTTGGAGGGAATAGCACTGACTTGGTGGAACGCCCAAGTCCAGATCTTAGGGCTGGCAGCTGCTAACGCCACCCCATGGAACGATTTCAAGGAACTCATCAAGCGTGAGTACTGTACGCGTGAAGATATTCACAAGCTGGAAGACGAACTGTACAATCTGAAGATGGTTGGGTCAGAAATCGAAGCATATACCAAACGGTCGAATGAGCTGGCCGTTCTGTGTCCTACTATGGTGGACCCTCCATACAAGCGCATTGAGTTGTATCTCAAGGGATTGGCGCCAGAAATTCAGAGCCACGTGACGTCGGCTAATCTCGAAAACATCAAGGAAATCCAACGCCTCGCTCACCGTATCACTGATCAGGCAGTGGATCAGAATAAAATGCCCAAGCGTGTTAATGCTACCGCTAACGTCACCACCTCAGTTACTCCTGCTACGTCTGGTGACAGTAAAAGAAAATGGGATGGAGATTCTAGTAAAGGTTCAGCGATTGTTCAGCCACAAGCTCAGCAGCAGAAGATTGACCACTATCAGAGTCCCAGTCAGCAATCCTCTGGTGGTCACAGACAGAGGAGATATCAGGGTAGTCAACCTAGGTGCCACAACTGCAACAGGCATCACCACGGCCCATGTAACAAGGGTCGCTGTCAACGGTGCCTCAAAATGGGTCACGAGGCCAAAGACTGCAGGAGCCCTCGTCCTGCGAATCAGAATCAGCAGCCTCAGCAACCAGCTCCACAGAACCAGCAGCAGCAGCAGCCACAGCGTGGAAACCGGGGATGTTTCCAGTGTGGGGCTGAAGGTCACTTCAAACGCGATTGCCCTCAGTTGAACCAGAATCGCAACAACAACAATCAGGGCAACGGCAACAACAACGGGGGAAACAACAACAACGGCAATGAAGCTCGTGGTCGTGCATTCGTACTAGGTCGAGGCGACGCAGTGAACGATCCCAACGTGGTTATGGGTAAGTTTCTCCTCGACAATATTTACGTTACTGTCTTATTTGATTCGGGTGCGGATACAAGCTATATGTCTGTGAAAATGTGTCAACTGCTAAAACGTGCACCAACACTTTTACCCATCAAACATGTAGTAGAGTTAGCTAACGGTAAAAGTCTAGAAGCCACGCACGTAGTTCAGGGTTGTAATCTTATCCTAGCTGGTCAAGCTTTCTCTATCGACCTCATTCCCATAGTTTTGGGTAGTTTCGACGTCGTGATTGGGATGGATTGGTTATCCCAACACCAGGCAGAAATCTTATGCAGCGAAAAGGTTATTCGCATTCCTCGTTCGGGTCAGGAACCTCTAGAAGTTCAAGGCGACAAGAGTGGTGCAGTGGTTGGCATCATCTCTTTCTTGAAGGCTCAGAAGTGCTTACGTAAGGGACACACAGCCATTTTGGCTCTTGTTACAGACGCATCAGCAAAGGAAAAGAAATTGGAGGATATTCCAATTGTACGTGATTACCCTCAGGTGTTTCCTGAAGATTTACCTGGCTTACCGCCTCATCGACAGGTCGAATTTCAGATCGAGCTCGCTCCAGGAGCAGCACCCATAGCTCGCGCACCATATCGTCTAGCTCCATCGGAATTGGAGGAACTGTCAAAGCAACTGCAAGAGCTCTTGGAAAAGGGCTTTATTCGTCCAAGCTCTTCGCCTTGGGGAGCTCCAGTACTTTTTGTGAAAAAGAAAGACGGTACGTTCAGGATGTGTATAGACTACCGTGAACTCAACAAGGTGACGGTGAAGAACCGTTATCCTCTTCCACGCATAGATGACTTATTCGACCAGTTGCAAGGGTCGTGCTACTATTCGAAGATAGACTTGAGGTCAGGGTACCATCAGCTGAGAGTCCGGGATGAGGACGTCTCCAAGACAGCCTTCAGAACTCGTTATGGTCACTACGAGTTTCTTGTCATGCCATTCGGGTTAACGAACGCGCCTGCCGTATTTATGGATCTTATGAACAGGGTCTGCAAACCCTATCTTGACAAGTTCGTCATAGTATTCATTGACGACATCCTGATCTACTCCAAGAGTCAGGAGGAACACGAGCAGCACCTTCGTCTTATTTTGGAACTCCTTCGGAAGGAACAGTTGTACGCCAAGCTTTCTAAATGCGACTTCTGGCTTCGTGAAGTCCACTTCTTAGGCCACGTGGTGAACAAGGATGGGATCCATGTCGATCCATCCAAGGTAGATTCGATCAGGAACTGGCCTGCCCCGCGTACACCGACAGAAATACGCCAATTCTTGGGTCTGGCAGGTTACTACAGACGGTTCATCAAAGACTTTTCGAAGATCGCGCAACCACTTACACTACTGACACAGAAGGGTGTCACCTACCGTTGGGGCAACACGCAGGAAACTGCTTTTCAGTATCTAAAGGATAGGCTTTGCAGCGCACCTATTCTTTCATTGCCAGAGGGCACAGATGACTTCGTAGTATATTGTGACGCATCAATACAGGGTCTGGGTTGCGTATTGATGCAGAGGGATAAAGTTATTGCCTACGCCTCTCGTCAACTAAAGGTTCACGAACGGAACTACACGACGCACGATTTAGAGCTGGGAGCTGTTGTTTTCGCGCTTAAGATATGGCGACACTACCTGTACGGTACCAGGTGCACGATTTACACCGATCACAGGAGTCTCGAGCATATCCTTAAGCAGAAGGATTTGAATATGCGTCAGCGACGATGGGTCGAGTTACTTAATGACTACGAATGCGCCATCAAGTATCATCCAGGCAAAGCCAATGTTGTGGCTGACGCCCTTAGTCGAAAGGACACTTTGCCACGGCGCGTGCGAGCGCTACAGCTCACGATTCAGTCTAGCCTTCCTGCTCAGATACGAGCTGCTCAGACAGAAGCACTGAAGCCCGAAAACGTCAAGGCTGAAGCCTTACGCGGCTCACGACAGCAAATGGAACAGAAGGCAGACGGCGCCTACTATGTAACGGGCCGGATTTGGGTCCCACTTTATGGCGGTCTACGCGAACTTGTGATGGACGAAGCACACAAGTCTCGCTACTCGGTACATCCAGGGTCGGATAAAATGTACCACGACATCAGCACTACTTATTGGTGGCCTAGTATGAAGGCCCACATTGCTACGTATGTTGGAAAATGCTTGACCTGTGCGAGAGTCAAGGTCGAATATCAGAAACCAGCTGGCCTACTTCAGCAACCTAAGATACCTCGGTGGAAATGGGAAGAAATTTCCATGGATTTCGTTACAGGCCTACCTAGATCCCAGCGTGGGAACGATACAATATGGGTCATAGTTGATCGACTCACCAAGTCTGCACACTTCCTGCCGATTAAGGAAACGGACAAGTTCTCCACTCTCGCAGACGTATATCTTAAAGAAGTTGTCTCGAGGCACGGGGTGCCCACATCTATCATTTCGGATCGCGATGCACGATTCACGTCAGAACTATGGCAAGCAATGCACAAGTCTTTTGGCTCACGATTAGACATGAGCACAGCATACCACCCTCAGACCGATGGGCAGTCTGAGCGCACGATCCAAACACTCGAAGACATGCTTCGGGCATGCGTCATCGATTTCGGCAACGGCTGGGAAAAGCACCTCCCTTTGGTGGAGTTCTCATACAATAACAGTTACCATACCAGCATTCAAGCCGCTCCATTCGAGGCATTGTACGGGCGTAAATGCCGGTCACCTCTCTGTTGGGCAGAGGTGGGGGATAGTCAGATTACGGGTCCAGAGATTGTAGTGGACGCCACAGAAAAGATCGCACTGATACGACAACGCATGGCGGCAGCACGAGACCGTCAGAAAGCCTACGCGGACAAGCGTAGAAAGCCATTGGAATTTGAGGTCGGGGACCGGGTTTTATTGAAAGTCTCACCCTGGAAGGGTGTGGTTCGTTTTGGCAAACGGGGCAAACTAAATCCGCGGTACGTCGGACCATTCGAAATTATAGAAAAGATTGGCAAGGTAGCCTACAAGTTGAACTTACCAGCTGAACTCGGGGCAGTTCACAATGTTTTTCATGTATCAAACTTAAAGAAGTGCTTATCAGATGAAAACCTCATCATTCCTTTTAAGGAACTCACTATCGACGAGCGGTTGCAGTTCGTCGAGGAACCAGTAGAAATCACGGACCGGGATGTGAAGGTCCTCAAACACAAGAGAATCCCTCTTGTCCGAGTTCGTTGGAACTCCAAACGTGGCCCAGAGTACACCTGGGAACGCGAAGACAGGATGACAGAAAAGTACCCCCAGTTATTCGGGAACAAGGCAACCACTACTGAGGCTGAAGCTACTACTTCGGAATTTCGGGACGAAATTCCAGATCAACGGGGGGAGGATGTGACACCCCAGGAAAATCAGTGAACAGTACAGTTTACCTAGCTTCCTCAGTGAGTGCATACCAAATTTCGGGACGAAATTTCCAATTAGTTGGGGATAATGTGACAACTCGAACTTTAGGCTTGCTTGATGTAACGTTACGTGTTTATGTGACATTTTGAGCTAATGAATATTACGTGAATTATGAGATGTCGTTATGTGTATTGTGTGATATATTTGTATGTTAATTGAGCCGAACCCAAACCACACACTAAAACCGATTGCACAAAGCAAACCGGTCATACAAGCTCGTTTGGGCCACCTTGAAATCGGATTCCACTTGATACCCGAGTTGGGCTCGGCCCACTCCCCACTCGCAACACACAAAACCGGAACTAGGGAATTGTTTTACCACTTTTGCAAATCACAAACACACACACAAACCCTAGAAGCTTTGCTCTCTCTCTCGGCTTGCTTAGAACTCGACGGCAGGACCATCATCTCGATCGGATCACACTCTCTTTCTTGTAATCGGTTAGTATGATGTTTATGCTTGTGTGTTAAGTGATGTTTTGATTACATGCTTGGATCGAACCGATTAGAATTTGCATGATGATGAACTAGGACCGGTTAGATATTGTGGTTATGTTGGTCCTCGAATTGATTGTTATATAATCAGTTTGTAGTTGTGGTTAACTTAGAATCGAATGTTTAGATATAAAGAAATCGGCTTTTATGATATATTATGATTATGTGATTGACTTGGACATAAATCGGATATATATGAATGCATGATCTACGTAAGAATCAATGATCTGGTGGTATTACCGAATGATCAAGTAATCGGCTACAGTATGCATCGGGTTAACTTGAATGTTGGTTTGTCGATGAATTGTTAGATGTGTTCATGCATGATATAATTAGGGTTCTTATGAAGTTGTGTTGCAATTGTCATGTTTGATTGATATCATGCTAAATGATTTGTTAAAAATTATGTTAATTGATCTGGTTACCGAATTGACCAAATTGTTAGCTGAAATCTCGGGGTTTAATGGACTAAAATTATGGAAACCAGTTACACGTTCGGTTGCGACTCGGATTGCGAGTCGGAACCCCACTCGAGACCACAAGCAGCACAAGCCGCAATCATGGTTGCGAGTCAGATTGCGACTCGTAACCAAACCAGGATGAACCGAGACCATCTATTGCGACTCGTATCCAGCCGTTACGACTCGAGATCCCCGTTGCGACTCGTAACCCCGTTGCGAGTCGAGACCACCCTTTTTACACGCACACTGTTGGGCCTTCACTGCCACGGGCCCAATCTATTGAGCCCAACGATTTGAATTGTGGACTGTTTTGCTATTGGACCGATATACGTTTACTATTTTGGGCCGAATGAGAATCTAGGCTGTTATGCTATTGGGCCGGGTATTGTTGGACTTAGACAATTGGATCCTCACATGCTAGGTCTTATCTGCTTACGTGCGTACATGTTTGCCATGACTATACGTGATTACTATATACGTGCTATATACGAACCTGACTCGTATAATAACCATGATAGGACGTGAGTGACCATTTACTTGCTACTTGTACTTTCTGTGTATCTGCCGAGCAAACCAAGGTGAGTTCACACAGCCAAGGCATGGGATTCCCGGGTTGGGAATTGGGTTGGATATGTTGAATATGGAATGATTACTCGTACTTACGCATTCTCTAGACTATAGACCATCGTCCTCAGGTTAGTCAGGACACGTTACGTAAAGCCTACGTAACCCAGTATATTTGCCATATGTCTCCCGGGTCGGGAGGACACGTTACGTAAAGCCTACGTAAACCAATACCATCTACTGGCTTCCAGGTTGGAAGGCCACGCTGCGTAAAGCCTACGTAGCCCCCACGCGTACCACTGTCCTCGGGGAAGGGCACGTCACGTAAAGCCTACGTGACCCTGTACGTTTTCCTGTTCTCAGTAAAGAAGAACACATGGTCGGAAGTTAGTCTAGTAAGTACCGTTAATGAGAAGCCCTCATTAGCCAGGATAAACATGGGAAGCCCCCACCTTTAATACACACTAGTATGGGAAGCCCCCACTAGCTATACTTATACATTACGTTATGAACTTACTTTCTGTGAACTCGCTCAACTAGTTTGTTGATTATTTGCTGCATGCCTTGCAGGACCATAGGTACCATATGGAGCTTGCACAAGGAGGAGCAGGTCGTTGTGGGATACGGATCATGAACTATTTATGAACTTATTACTCGTATAACTATTTTGAGATTACATACTATGCTTCCGCTATTTAAACGATGTTTGGTTTTGGAACATCAATCATGTCATGATGATTTACATTAATACTTTTATTATTAAATGCTATGTTTGATATGATTGATGGCTTGATCCTGGTCAGTCACGCTCCCAAGCGGTGGTACTCCGCGGGTGGATTTTGGGGGTGTGACATATAGATATGCCTTAGGACTCTCTTAGGACCAGGTCACGTGATGGTATAACCCTCTGTGACCGGTTCATCGTTTGTCCGAGTCTTTTACGCATTTCCGTTAATCGCCTAAAAGTTGACCGTAATGCCTTTTTAAAAATAAAACGAGTATTTCGGACACGTGAACGGACCATAACCTTGCTCACTAAATTATAAGCATGTCCTTAAAGTCTCACGTCAATCCGAGGTCTAGAATAAGAGTTATGCTAAATAGCGCAATTAAAATAAACTTTTGTAATAAACGGCGCAATTAGCATAACACCTATCTAAGCCAAGATTTTATCACCAAAACTTTTACCCACTGTTGTAAAATAATATTTTGGGAATTTTAAAGATTTTTAATTATTTTTAGCCTGCTCATAACCTACGGTTATGGCTATGGGTCGGTAAATACCGAATACGCCCTTTTTGGCCATAAAATGAGTTCTACAAGGTCTTTTGACCCGATTCCAGTTGCTACTAATTTTTAATAATAAATAAAGTATTTTAGACTTTATAAACTGTTCGGGAAACTCAGATTTCCTGTAGAACTCGAAAAGCTCTTTAAAAGTCTTTAAAATGACCGAAAAACCCCTACGGGGCATAATGTTAACTTAAACTCGTTACGGGCATCACGGAAGGTATCCTAATGACACCGCAACCTCTTTAAGGTATATTGACTTAGGAAGCAAGCGTAGGACTCTCACGGTTACCCGTTACGCCTATTGCGTGCACGGTTCGGCTTATGTAACTAGTTTACATAAATTAGCCGATACGGGTCAAACCATATCATTTCGACCCCGAAACCCAGAATGTGAATATTAAACCCATATAAAACAAGTCTCCAGACTTGTTGGGTCGGAATCACATTCCATTCACGGTTTTCGCCTTTCCGCGCGATTAAACCGTATCTATCTTTTGAAACCAACCGGTCTAGGCTACGGCTAATATAAAGACCCGTTAGGATTCTAATAGGTTATTTTGAAAACCTTCATTCCAGAATAAGGAGCCCCAGTAAAAGATATCGGTGATTTAATTGATTAAGGAATATACATTGCAAAGGTAAATACTTTTAACTTATTTTCCCTTATACGGGCTTGGGATACGGTATTTTAAATATACCGCTTGGTCGGGTGTAGAAACCTTTTAATCGGAGATGATTAAATTGCATAATCCCGTTTTAATCTGTGTTGATTGATAACAAATAACGTTGGGGGTTAATGACCGTGTCCTGGATATCCTTGGCTCATTTTAAAAAGTGAATGGCCACGACGTAAGCACAAGGTGTAGGCAAAACACCTCCTGTTGCATATGTATAACGTATACTCACTCGTGAGAGTATTCTTCTTGTGAGATTATATTTGTGGTGTGTCGATTAATCTTGTCCGGCTTGTATTGTATAATCACCGGCCCTAAATGTTGGACAACCATGTAAATCGGATACAAGATTTTTATTAACAAAATTGTCCCAAGTATAAAAGATTAATTTTGCCTCTGTGCATTTTAATCAATGTGTCAAGATATTTTGTGCCTGGTGCATCTAAATTAATTTTCCTAAACTCTTTTCAAAAGAGTCGGTTGAATGTATTTACCAGTGCAAACTGACGTATTTTCCCCAAAAAGATTAAGTGCAGGTACTATACGAAATGTGCTGGTATTAGCTTCCAAAGCATCATGAATAGTCTCGCAGACTCGATGCCGTATCTGAATGAACAGTATTTCATTATTATTATTTTGATCCGCTGTGGATATATTCGACTTCTGTAATACATTTGATATTACAACCAGAGGTTGAAGTATATATTTATCTTTAAGCTTCCGCTGTGCATTATATAATTGTGTGGTTTGACTATATTGTTGCCAACATCGTCACGGTAATCCCCCACCGGGCCCACCGGTGAGACACGTGGAAATCGGGGTGTGACAGGTTGGTATCAGAGCCAACATTGAGTGAATTAAACACTATCCTAATGTGTTTAATCTCAGTGACACAATTACACATACTTGAGTCTAGACTTAACATAGGATTACTCCCGACTCTAATCTGAAATTTATTGCTTCCAATTTTTTTTTTATTTATTGGATACGTCGCCAAGAGAAGAAGCCGTAATAGGAGTTCTCCACACCCGGGGTCCTGAGATGCTGAGCTTCGTACCGCGACAAAAATGAAACGAACACCCGAGGAGAATGCAGTCAAAAATAATAATGAAGAAGAAACTCCTCTTACGGAAAATCGTTTTCTTATTAGTCCCTATAAGGACATAATTATCCTTCAGTCCTTACGGGCCATGCAAATTTTCATATAAGACAAAAGGCAGTGGTGGTCTATGACTCCCTGTCAGAAAAAGGTAATGAACTAGGTTCAAACCTCAAATACTTTGATTCTCTGAAATCATAACCTATAAATTATATATGTCCGTGTGACTAAGCCTTTTGTGCTATTATTAAATGCCTCGATCCCAGACGACCATGGCGTATAAATTAAACTTGTCCACGAGACTAAGCCTTTTGTGCTATTACTAAATGCCTCGATCCCAAACGATCATGGCTTATAAATTAAACTTGTCCGTGTGACTAAGCCTTTTGTGCTACTACTAAATGCCTCGATCCCAGACAATCATGGCTTATAAAACTTGTCTACGCGACTAGGCCATTTGTGCTAATATTAAATTATAAATTAGGATTTATGATAAAATCCTAAATAAAAATAAATATCCTTCCTTCCCTGCCAGTAGGCATTTTTAAAAGGAATCTTAAAGGTGAAATCTAGCCTACGCGGCCAAGAGGGTGAAACCTACCCAAGAGATTCAAATCCTTGTTAACACCTAAAAACGTGTTAGCACTCCTGACAAATGTGATTCGATAAAGTCACAGCAGTCATCCTTATATTGGATTCTTCCAATTTTCTTATCTAGTCTAGTGATCTTTAGATCATGGCTTGGGTCATCCTATAGAATGATCACGTTATAAAAATCCAATAGTGATGAAGTGCCTACGGGCTAAACTTGTTGTCCGAGAAGACAACGACAGTGGTGGTCTGCGACCTCCTGTCTGAAAGTGTTGGACCAGGTCCAAGCATAATGGTCGGTAGGATCCATACGATCTCGACTAATAGCATCTGAGAAGATGATCATATTATAACCATCCCTCAGAAGGGAAATGCCCACGGGCTATACCTATTGTCCTAAAAGACAAAAGACAGTTGAAGTCTACAACTCCCTGTCAAGAGAAGGTAATAAACGTGATTCAAACCTTAAATGCCTCGATTCTCTGAAATCATGGCTTACAAAAATTTAGAATTGTCCTTGTGACTAGGCCTTATGCGCCACTTCAATATCCTTAATGTTTTATAACTAGGATAAATTAAAATGGAAAATACTAATTAAATATAACTAACAAGTTAACCAATATGGTTTATATTACCATAGTTGATAAATCGTCAAAGATGATGATTCCATAATAATCTCTGAATAAATCATTGTTAATATTTATGTAGCAATCAAGCTACATGGCTAGATTAGATGAAGCTAACAGTCACTTGAAGGGCAACAATGATGCTACCAGAATTAATGTAACTGGAGCAGAACTGCAGGCAATAATAGATTATGCTGTTACTCGAGCTCTTGATCGACAGTATGATGAACCAAATGATACCCACTCCAAGACTCTATCTATGGCTTGTAATAAGCCCACTCCTAAAACGCATGAGTCAAGGGAGGACGATGTTCATGACTTGTCAAATCAAAGGAGTATTCCGTCTAGACAAGTTGTGTTTCATCAAGAGGCATCAGTTAAGACCTGTTCATATAAATATTTTGTCTCCTGCAAGCCCAGAGACTTTACAGGAGAAAATGGGGCCATCGATTGCATGACATGGCTTGATGAAATGGACGCTGTTGTTGACATCAGCGGTTGTGCGGAGCAAGATGTTGTGAAATTTGTTTCACAATCATTTAAAGGAGAAGCGTTGGCATGGTGGAGGTCATTACTCCAAGCCACGGGGAAGGTTCTACTCTACAACTTATCTTGGGGGCAATTTGTTGCATTAGTCAAAGAAAACTATTGCCCTCAGCATGAGGTAGAAAGGATAGAATCGGACTTCCTGACCTTGGTCATGGAAAATTTGAACTGTCAGGCATACGTGACAAGTTTTAACACTATGTCCCGCCTAGTTCCTTATTTAGTCACCCCTGAACCTAAACGCATAGCGCGTTTCATTGGAGGCCTAGCACCAGAGATAAAAGGAAATGTTAAAGCATCTAGGCCAACCACATATAGGTCCGCGGTGGACTTATCCCTATCTCTCACCTTAGATGCAATCAGATTTAAGTCTGTTAAGGCTTCTAGCGAGAGAAGAAGAGAAAGAGAGGAGGAGAACTCTCATCAAACTAACAAGAAGAAGAAGGGAAGCTCGGAGCGTGGGAAAGATTCTGAGTTTGGAAAGAACTCGAGTCCACCTGATAACAAACCCAAATGCAGTAACTGCAAAAAGCAACATTTTGGAAAATGTACAATCAACCCACGTGCTAAATTGTGTGGAATTTGCAAGACCAAGGGTCACAAAACCTTAGATTGCAAGGGGTTAAAAAACGCCACATGTTACAATTGTAACGAGGAAGGGCACATCAAAACCAGCTGCCCAGAGCTTATAAAGAAGCCGGGAGAGGCCAGGGAAAATAAACACATGAATCTTCAGGATGAACGCCCAGGGGATAATGCAGTATGATATATATATAGCAGGTACCTTCCTTATCAAACAGTATGCAGAAATTAATTACCACTGGCACATATAACTCTATAATGAATAATGATTGTTGAGAATTATTGTCTCCGTCTGATAGGACCCCTATCGTTTAATCCGAGATGAAAAATTTGTCGTTAATACTTAAGAAAACACTCCAACGAATCCTAGATTGATGTCTGTATCTATTAGGAATCGCTCTTTTCTAATATCCTTATGGCAAGCTTTCGAGCTATCCAAAATTCATCAATATAACAAAGACGGATGTGACATTTTGATCCCCTGTCAACAAGATGATGAATTAGGCCCAAACCTTAAATGCCGTTGATGGTCCCTCGTGACCTAGGCTAAACATAATGAATATATATTTAATAACATTCATTGAGAATGTTAGTACTATATTAACCAATATGGTCCATAAATGCCATGGTTAGTATATGTTAAGGCCATCAGGATGAAGAATAGCAGTTGTTGGATTGCGACTAAGAAATTGTTTTATTGGTATTAGGAACCCACATCGAGTATGGCAAACTCGGATAAGACAACAGTCAATCGCGCCATTGATGACGCGACGCATGCTAATGATGCTGAAATTGTAAACCTTAGAATTTCCAAGGATGTTCTTCAGACCATGATAGACGCAGCCGTTAGAAAAGCTGTAAAGAAGGCTGTGAAAAAGTTAAAGGAGCCCCTTGTGGCTCGGTCCAAGTTTTACCTAGGACCACCTTTCCTTACTCCTAAGGAGGATCTTGTTCATGCCTCTGATGCAAAGGATGAACTAAAAAGGAAAAGGGACGTAGACAACTCCCAGAGTTCCAAGAAAAAGAACAAACAAAAGTCCGACCAGAAACCAGAATGTGAGACCTGCAAGAAGCGCCATTATGGGAAATGCAGGTTCGAACCAAAATCTAAATCACAGCCCAGGACTTGTGGAATCTGCAAGTCTAAGGGACATAAAACGTTGGACTGCAAGGACATGAAGAATGCCGTCTGTTTCGGCTGTAATGATAACGGCCACATCAAGACTACGTGCCCTAAAAATGTCAAAGGAAATGCGGCGGAGGAATTAAAGCCTAAAATTGAAGACGCCTAAAATGCCTGAGCTAGTCCATAAATAATGGCAACAGGTATATTCCTTGGCATTTTATCAGTAATTTAAATACTAAGAGTTTATTTTGGTTCGGATACCAGTAAATTCTTCATAAACAGTAATCTTAGAGAACTTTTATATTAGCCACAAGGTATAAATCATCGAGAAAACCTTAGTAACCTATTCTTCTAGTATCGACAAGGAATCCTTCCGAAAAATCTAAGAGTCCTCTTTCTTCGCATAGAGTACAACAACATATGTTATTTTTATTTTCTTCCTTCATTTTTCTCTCTTCTATCGCCTGCGAATGCCAAACTATGTTTGATAAAAGTGCCATATGAGGATTGGCGTATTCTAGTGTGTTCCATAGATTACTTCCATGCCTGATCAGTATGGAGGTTTAATACATGGAACCCCTGAGATATCCCAATGGTTATATTGTACTAGAGTCGACTAGTAGTATTCAAGGAAGATATCCATAATATAGTTATCTAAATAAATATTCCCTAGTAACGGAATATGAGGACTCATAACATAAATATGTCACTTAATTGACACGAGCAATGATGGGTGAACTGGAGTCTGAGATATGGAAATCTTTATAACCTCCTCGTATCTTGACTACATCCTCATAAGTTTCCCTGCTTACCTCCTGGAAGGCAGGTAGAGTTAATAAATATTAACATCCCTCTATGGACTGGAGTATTGTGAAAAGCTCCACATTGCTTATAAAACAATCGAAACCCTTGATTAAATAAGTTTTAAGATATAGTCTCATATAGCCTGACTCTGTATTCTGAAGGTTTTATAAGAAAGACGGTTCATATTATCTATATATTAATGACCGCAACCCTAATTAAGCAACAATTAAGAACTGCCATAAGATGCCAGAATCTAAAGGCAAATTACTGGTGGATAGGCTTAATAAAGTCTGTAGCCACTCATGTTACCAAATGCTCGACTTATGCGCAAGTCATAGCTGAGATGGTAACTACGGATTTTATTGCCAAGTTACCCAAAACCAGGAAAGGAAACGACACAATATGGGTTATAGTCGATAGGCTGACTAAATCAGCTCATTCCTTACCCATAAAGGAGACTTACAACTCCGGCACCATAGCCCAATTATATGTTGATAAGATTGTAGCCTTACACGGCATATCTGTGTCTATTATCTCCGATAGAGATACTAGATACACGTCACATTCCTGGAAGAGCTTCCAGCAAATCTTTGGGCACGCGTTTGAACTTCAGTACGGTTTACCATCCACAGACGGACGGTCAGAGTGAGCGTACCATTCAAACGTTAAGAGACATGCTACGCGCGTGTGCTATAGATTTAGGTGGTAGTTGGGATAAGAACCTACCCCTAATCAAATTCTCCCACAACAATAGCTACCATACCAGCATAAAGGCTGCGCCTTTCAAGGCATTATACGGTAGGAAGTGTTGATCGCCTGTTCGTTGGGCGGAAGCGGGAGAGGTCCAATTATCCGGACCAGAGATAGTGTTCGAAACGACGAACAAGATTGTTTAGATTCGTGACCGTCTCAAAGTTTCCCGAAATAGGCAGAAGAATTTCGCGGACCCAAAAGCGTAAAGCTTTTCACTTCAAAGTAAGGTGATAAAGTGCTGCTTAAAGTATCACCCTGGAAGGGGGTGATGCGTTTCGGTAAGAAAGGCAAGCTAAGCCCGAGATACATAGGACCTTTTGAGGTTATCGAACGTATCGGACTGGTTGCCTACAAGCTGAACTTACCAGAAGAGCTCAATGGAATTCACAAGGTATTCCACATCTGCAATCTAAAGAAGTATTTCGCCGATGAATCATTGGTGATACCTCATACGGATGTGCATATAGATGAGAGCTTGAAATTTTTAGAGAAGCCTTTGTCAATTGAAGATCGACAGGTGAAAAAGCTTTGAAGAAAGCATGCACCGATTGTAAAGGTCAAATGGAATGCCCATAGAGGTCCCGAATATACGTGGAAAGTTGAAGACACAATGAAAGAAAAAAAATACCCTTATTTACTTGAGCAAATCTCGGGTCGAGATTTATTTTAAGGGGGTGAGGATGTAACACCTCGAAATTTTGTGTCCAATGATGTGTTAACACGTGTCATTTGTTTACACGTGGCATTAATATTAAATAAAGGACTAATGTTGACAAACCTTGAAAGTATATAAATTCGAGGGTTATAAATGTCAAACAAGGATAAATATACTGTATAGTATCCCTAAACGATGCTCGTACCTTCAAACGAATAAATCACGGATCGTACGGAAGCGGAACGCAGAAGAAAGTGAGAAATTACAAGCTACAGGGGTTAACTGTGCCAACATGTTTAATTATACCTCTGAGTGACCATTTAACGAACCCGAGGCTTCGTAACAATAAAATACGCTCACTAGAATATGATATATAAATCTCGCGAAGTTCCGTTTTAAAACGAGAAAGTTATGATCAAATCCGTGTACGAGGGGTTAAAAGAGTCAATAATAAAAGTTAAGACCTTTCAGATAATATTGAAAATAACCAGAGGACTTAATAATTCACATAAATAACGCGAGGCCCTTAATCGTAAATAACCGAGGGCCAATTCGCAAAGTTACCCCTTCGGTTCCGAAAGGTCAGGTTATTAATTACAAAGATTCGGTAATCATTGCGAAAGATTTGGCAAGATTCTGATCATGATTACAAAGGATTTAAAAATCCTGAAAACATAACCTAACGCGACCCGCGTAAGGTTTCAAGGTAAGTTGAGGCGGGCCGCGAGCCTCCTCTTAAACGCGCCTGGTTAGTAAACTTCAGGCGACCCGCGTACAAAGTGCCTGGTTCCCCCATGTGGGCCGCGTCAGGCGCCCAGATGCAGAAACATGCTTAACTTGGCTGTTCAGCCTTCCAAGAGCCATGATCTGCATTTAAACACCTCCAAATGACCCCTAAACGACCCCTAACACTAAGGACAAGTGTTGATCAGTTGTGGTGTGTGCTAGACTTTGTTGTCAATCAATTGTGGTGCTTGAAACCACTATATAAAGCCTAAGTTGCAACCATAAGTTCACACCCCATCATCTGCATCATTTGGTCATTTCTGGAGCTCCAACTTCCTCTCAAGTGGTCACACTTGGTGCATAGGACCTCAGTAAGTGTTCCACTCCTTTCCCAATTGAGCTTTAACTTAGTTTTAGCTTAAAAGTCGATCCGTCGTAACTAACGGTCGACTTAGCGATAACTCACAAATGATTCAGTGAATTGTCGAATCAAGAATGGTTATTTGTTGGTAATTATGTGGGTAATAAACCTCTAAAAGGGTTCCCACTGATCACCACTCTAACTATGTCAAATGTCGAGTCAAACGTGCACCCAAAAAGTCAACAGAATGTCGTTTTGGCAAATCTTGCATAATCTGTAATGTATATACTATGGAACCTGTTTTGATGATCATAAAACATGATATTAAGTATATAAACTTGTGTGCGCTCGTTTGAATCGACCATTTGCTATATTAACCCGGTTCGGAGCCGAATGTCGCAAAAGTTTGACTTTTGCATTGACTTCAGTTCTGACCCGTTTTAGTGAAGTATAGATATGCCTTAGGACTCTCTTAGGACCAGGTCACGTGATGGTATAACCCTCTGTGACCGGTTCATCGTTTGTCCGAGTCTTTTACGCATTTCCGTTAATCGCCTAAAAGTTGACCGTAATGCCTTTTTAAAAATAAAACGAGTATTTCGGACACGTGAACGGACCATAACCTTGCTCACTAAATTGTAAGCATGTCCTTAAAGTCTCACGTCAATCCGAGGTCTAGAATAAGAGTTATGCTAAATAGCGCAATTAAAATAAACTTTTGTAATAAACGACGCAATTAGCATAACACCTATCTAAGCCAAGATTTTATCACCAAAACTTTTACCCACTGTTGTAAAATAATATTTTGGGAATTTTAAAGATTTTTAATTATTTTTAGCCTGCTCATAACCTACGGTTATGGCTATGGGTCGGTAAATACCGAATACGCCCTTTTTGGCCATAAAATGAGTTCTACAAGGTCTTTTGACCCGATTCCAGTTGCTACTAATTTTAAATAATAAATAAAGTATTTTAGACTTTATAAACTGTTCGGGAAACTCAGATTTCCTGTAGAACTCGAAAAGCTCTTTAAAAGTCTTTAAAATGACCGAAAAACCCCTACGGGGCATAATGTTAACTTAAACTCGTTACGGGCATCACGGAAGGTATCCTAATGACACCGCAACCTCTTTAAGGTATATTGACTTAGGAAGCAAGCGTAGGACTCTCACGGTTACCCGTTACGCCTATTGCGTGCACGGTTCGGCTTATGTAACTAGTTTACATAAATTAGCCGATACGGGTCAAACCATATCATTTCGACCCCGAAACCCAGAATGTGAATATTAAACCCATATAAAACAAGTCTCCAGACTTGTTGGGTCGGAATCACATTCCATTCACGGTTTTCGCCTTTCCGCGCGATTAAACCGTATCTATCTTTTGAAACCAACCGGTCTAGGCTACGGCTAATATAAAGACCCGTTAGGATTCTAATAGGTTATTTTGAAAACCTTCATTCCAGAATAAGGAGCCCCAGTAAAAGATATCGGTGATTTAATTGATTAAGGAATATACATTGCAAAGGTAAATACTTTTAACTTATTTTCCCTTATACGGGCTTGGGATACGGTATTTTAAATATACCGCTTGGTCGGGTGTAGAAACCTTTTAATCGGAGATGATTAAATTGCATAATCCCGTTTTAATCTGTGTTGATTGATAACAAATAACGTTGGGGGTTAATGACCGTGTCCTGGATATCCTTGGCTCATTTTAAAAAGTGAATGGCCACGACGTAAGCACAAGGTGTAGGCAAAACACCTCCTGTTGCATATGTATAACGTATACTCACTCGTGAGAGTATTCTTCTTGTGAGATTATATTTGTGGTGTGTCGATTAATCTTGTCCGGCTTGTATTGTATAATCACCGGCCCTAAATGTTGGACAACCATGTAAATCGGATACAAGATTTTTATTAACAAAATTGTCCCAAGTATAAAAGATTAATTTTGCCTCTGTGCATTTTAATCAATGTGTCAAGATATTTTGTGCCTGGTGCATCTAAATTAATTTTCCTAAACTCTTTTCAAAAGAGTCGGTTGAATGTATTTACCAGTGCAAACTGACGTATTTTCCCCAAAAAGATTAAGTGCAGGTACTATACGAAATGTGCTGGTATTAGCTTCCAAAGCATCATGAATAGTCTCGCAGACTCGATGCCGTATCTGAATGAACAGTATTTCATTATTATTATTTTGATCCGCTGTGGATATATTCGACTTCTGTAATACATTTGATATTACAACCAGAGGTTGAAGTATATATTTATCTTTAAGCTTCCGCTGTGCATTATATAATTGTGTGGTTTGACTATATTGTTGCCAACATCGTCACGGTAATCCCCCACCGGGCCCACCGGTGAGACACGTGGAAATCGGGGTGTGACAGCTTATCACATCATAAATCTGCATATCATTGTGTGATAGTGTTTCCTGACTTATTGGTGAAATACATCCTTTAGTCACTAGTGTGCAGTATATTACGAGCTCCGTCAAGCTTCTTAAATAGGTTTTAGCTTATAAGCTACTTGATCTTGATACATTCGATTTCCTTCGAATGATTCTATATATATTCAGGGCTTAACTAGCCTGAAAATTTAACAATTTGGCACACCCTTCCTGGGTGATATCTCTTGTTGAACCTTATTCCTTATCAAGAATCTAGGAGGTTCGCTATTTTCCGTAATCCTTGATTTTCTGCCGAATATTGGCTTCTTACAGATGATTAGGGATTGTTTGATCTTATTTGTTGTTTCCAATGCAACTTTCAGATCCTGGATATTGGGCTTACCAATCCATTGTCCCAACAATAGATGTTTAACATTCTACCTATACCAGGTCTCCAAAGGAGCAGCCTTGATGCTTATATATCAATCATTATAGAAATCTTATCTTAAGGTAAGATGGTTATTCCAACCACTGCTTAATTAATTTCAGGGAATAGCTAATCCTTGTCTTTAGTCGAACAAATCGACGATCCTGGGCAGTTGATGGAATTTCCTGATCGATGCTTATTTTAGGGTTGCGGTAATAATGCATAAGCAGAATGAACCGTCTTACTTAATTAACTATACTGAACTCTCGGAATATTGAGTTAGGCTACATGAATCCTCTATTTTAAAACTTACTTAATCAGGGTTTTCGACCCTTTCCAATAATGGTACTAGCTGTCTTGGAGAATTCATAATAATGATGCAGCCTTAAATGGGATATAAATCTTAACTCTACTCGCCTCTCGGGAGGTAAACAGGGTAGTCCCAGGAGAAGATAATCAAGATACAAGGAGATTACAGAGATTTTCCGAATCTCAGGCTCCAGTTCATCCATCCTTGCTTGTGTCAAATGAGCGACTCATGTACGAGTCCACAAATTTAATCAAAGACACTTACTTGAAAAGAAAATTTTCCATTTTATAGATATTCTCTTTGAATACTACTGGTTGACTTTGGTACCATATGATCATTTGAATATCCTTGCGGTTCCATGTATTAAACCTCCATACTGATCAGGCATGGATGCAATCTATGGAACATATTAAGATACACAAATCCTCATATGGAGCTTTCGTCATACCATTTGGTATTCGAAATCAATGGAGATCAAAGGGATATCAATTTTTATAGGATGTTGTACTTTATCTGGAGAGAGGGTACATTAGGACTTTATGATCGAAGATGACAGGAATAGAAGGAATAGTTCCTGTGAATTTTCTACCCGTAGGTTTTACCTTACGCTTAATATATAGGGTTTTATGAAACGTTTTTAAAAGCTTGCTATACCTATCGTTTATGAAGGATTTATTGGTATCCGAACCAAAATAAAAACTCTTAGCATTTAAATTTCTGATAAAAAGTTAGGGAATGTACCTGAGGCCATTATTTATGAACTAGCTCAGGTATTTAGGCGCTTTCATTCTTAGGCTTTCCTTCTTTAGCCGCATTTCCTTTGACATATTTAGGGCACGTGGTCTTGATGTGGCCTTTCTCATTACAGCCGAAGCAGACTGCATTCTCCATGTCCTTGCAGTCCAACGTTTTATGTTCCCCTGATTTGCAGATCCCACAAGCCCTTGGTTGTGATTGGGATTTTGGTGCGAACCTGCATTTTCCATAATGGCACTTCTTGCAGGTCTTGCATACTGGTTTCTGGTTGGACGTTTGTTTGTTCTTCTTTATAGAGCTCTGGGAGTTATTTTCCTCCCTTTTCCTTTTTAGCTCATCTTTTGCATTTGAGGCATGAACAAGATCCTCCTTATGAGTAAGGAAATGTGGTCCTAGATAAAATTTGGAGCGAGTAGCATGGGGCTCCTTGAACCTTTTCACAGCCTCCTCCACAGCCTTCCCAACAGCTGCGTTTATCATAGTTTGAAGAACATCTTCGGAAATTCTAAGGCTCACAATCGTAGTATTATTGGCATGTGTCGCATCATTCATAACACGATCAACCGATGTCTTATCTGAGTTTGCCATACTCGATATTGATTCCTAACATCAATAAAACAATTCCTTAGTTGCAATCCAACAAATGCTATTCTTCATCCTGATGGCATCAACATATACTAACCATGGTATCTATAGACCATACAGGCTAATATAGTACTAACATTCTTAATGAATGTTATTTAATGTATATTCATTATGTATAGCCTAGGTCACGAAAGACCATCAATGGCATTTAAGGTTTGGACCTAATCCATCATCTTTTTGACAGGGGATCACAATGTCACATCTGTCTTTATTATATTGATGAATTTTGGATAGCTTGAAAGCTTGTCATCAGGGTATCAGAAAAGAGTAATTCCTAATAGATACAAATATCAATCTAAGATTTGTTGGAGCGTTTTCTTAAGTATCATCGGCAAATTTCCATCTCGCATTAAATGATCGGAGTCCTAAACAGGCGGAGACAACAGTTCTCAATATTTATCATTCGTTATAGAATCACATATGCCAACACCAATAAATTTCTGCATAAACTGCTTGATAAGGAAAGGTACCTGATATATATATTTATCATACTGCACCATTTCCTGGGCGTTCATCCTGAAGACTCATGTGTTTGTTCTCTTGGCCTCTTCGGGCTTCTTCTGACTTCTAGGGCAGTTAGTCTTGATATGCCCCTTTTCGTTGCAACCGTAGCAGGTTGCGTCCTTCAACTCCTTGCATTCCAAGGTTTTATGTTTCTTAGACTTGCAAATCCCACAAGGTAGAGGCTGAGATTCAAATCTGCATTTCCCGAGGTGGTATTTCCTATAGGTTTCGCACCTGGTCTTCTCATCCGACTGCTGGCTGTCTTTCTTAAACCCGGAACTCTTCTTATCCTCAGAGTTCCTCTTTGTCTTCTTACCGGAGCGATGAGAATCCTCATCCTCCCTTTTACGCTTTCCATCTTCAGAGGCTTTGGCAGCCTTGTTCTGACTACATCTAGTGTAAGAGATAGCGACAGGTCGGCCGCTGACCTGAACGTAGCAGGTCCCGATGCGTTCACACTTGCCTTTATTTCTGGGGCTAGACCCCCAATAAAGCGAGCTATACGCTTTGGTTCCGGCGTGATTAAGTAAGGAACCAATCGAGACATAGTATTGAAACTTGTAAGGTATGCTTGACAATCTAAGTTCTCCATGACTAATGTCAAGAATTCAGTCTCAATTTTCTCAACTTCATGTTGAGGACAGTAATTTTCTTTGATAAGAGCAACGAACTGATCCCAAGTCATGTTGTACAAAGGGATCTTTCCCGTAGCTTGGATCAGTGACCTCTACCAAGCTAGAGCTTCTCCTTTAAAAGATTGTGAAACAAACTTCACAATGTCTTGCTCTGCACATCCACTGATGTCAACAACGGTGTCCATCTCATCGAGCCACGTCATGCAGTCGATGGCTCCTTTTTCTCCTGTGAAGTCTCTGGGCTTGCAGGAGACAAAATATTTATATGAGCAGGTCTTAACTGGTGCCTCTTGATAAAGAACCACCTGTCTAGACGGGACACTCCTTTGATTTGACGAGTGACGATCATCGTCTTCCTTCGACTCGTGTGATTTTGAAAGGGGCTTACTACGAGCCACAGATAGAGTCTTAGAGTGTGTATCACTTGATTCATCATACTGTCTGTCGAGAGCTTGTGTAACGGCATTATCTATTAATGCCTATAGTTCCGCACCCGTTATATTAACTCTAGGAGCATCATTATCCTCCCTCGGGTGGCTGTTGACCTCTTCCGATCCAGCCATGTAGGTTGATAGCTACATAAACACTGACGATGATTCATTCAGGGGTTATAACGGACTCATCATTTTTTTTTGACGATTCATCAACCATGGTACTATAACCCATATTGGTTAATTTGTTAGGTATATTTTCATTATAATTTATCATAGTTATAAAACATTAAGGATATTAAAGTGGCGCAAAAGGCCTAGTCACAAGGACTGTTTTAATTTATAAGCCATGATTTCAGAGAATCGAGGCATTAAGGTTTGAACGTATTTCATTACCTTTTCTTGACAGAGAGTCAAAGACCTCAACTGTCTTTTGTCCCTTAGGACAGTAAGTATGGCCCATAGGCATTTCGTCTCTTATGGATGTCATAATATGACCATCTTCATTTGATGATTTAAGCCCTGATTCTAAATCACTAGGCTAGATAAGGGTTTGGAATTTCCCAATGTAAAGATGACAAGTGTAATTTTATCGTATTACTGTTGTCAGGAGTGTTAAGATGTTTGCGGATGTTAACGAGAATCTGAATCTCTTTTAAACAGGTTTTCCATCATAGCTAGGTCTTTAATGACATTCAAGCTAGGTTTTACCCTTTAAGATTCTTCCAATATATATACTGGTATATCAATTATGAAAAGGGATAATAATTTGATTTATTTGATATATTCTATTCATACAAAATGATAAAAGGAGTACATAATTGCCCTAACGGGACTTGAAAGGAATGATGTTGTCCATGAAGGGACTAAACGATAGACATGTCCTTACAAGGACTTATTAAAGATACGATCTTCAGCAAAAAGGAGTTTTCACTTTATCTCTGAATGTTTTCCCCCTGGATGCACGTTTTATCCTAGTCGTGGTACGAAGTTCAGCATTTCAAGGCTCCGGATGAGGAGAAATCCTAATACATCTTCTTTGCTTGGTGACGTATCCAGTATATAAAAATAATTGGAAGCAATAACTTCCAGATTAGAATTGAGAGTATTCCTATGTCAAGTCTAGACTCAGAAGTTTTTAAGGAATGTGCTACTGTGTCATTGAGATTAAACACAAAAGGCTAGTGTTTAATTCACTCAACGTTGGCTCTGATACCAACCTGTCACACCCCGAATTTCCACGTATCACCGGTGGGCCCGGTGGGGAGTATCGTGACGTAATTGATGTCATCATAGTCAAACAACACAATATATAAATGCACAACGGAAGCAAAAGATATTTATATTACATTCCGAATATAAAGTAATGTCAAAGTATTACAACGGAAAGTAAAGGATCCACAGGCGGATCAAATAAAAGAAAACTGTTCAACAGACTTTAGGCATCTAGAACTTGCAAGATTCCTTATTAACGCCCTGAGCTTCCAGCCAATTACGTTCAGTACCTGTCACTTAACCCTTTTTGGAAAATACGTCAGTTTACACTGGTAAATACAATTAACCGACTCATTTGAAAAGGTTTAATAAAATTGATTTGAATGCACAAGGCACAACATATCTTTTATAACTTGGGACAATTATCTTTATAATCTTGTATACAGATTTACATGTTCGTTGTACGTTCAGGGCCCGATGTAGAAACCGAGTCAAGATTAACAGACACGCCACAAGTATAGGCCCACAAGAGAGTGAGATACCGTTTCCCTTATGCACTGTCAGGGGTATGCCTACACCTTGTGCATAAGACGTGGTCATTTTATAATACAATGATGTCAGGGATATCCGGGACATGGTCATTAACCCCTAAAGGATTTTATTTCAAACAATACAGATTAAAGCGGGTTACCTCTATAATTTAATCACAATACGACTAAACATTCAATACCCGACCAAGCGGTATTATTATAACACCGTATCCCAAGCCCGTATAGGGAAAATAAGTTAAAAGTATTACCTGAGCTAGCAAAAGCAATTTATACTCAGCCGTATATTCCTATCAGCAAGTGCAAGTACATCTACTGGGGCTCTCAATCTGGAACGAAGGTTTTATTAACCTATTAGATTCCTAATGGGTCTTATTTAAGTCGTAACTTAGACCGGTTAGTTTTAAGGAAAGGTTTACGGTTCAAAACGCATAATTAAGCGAAGACCGGATTGGAATGTGATTTAGACCCGAAAAGTTTGGAGACTTGTATAATATGGGTAAACTAAACACATTCTGAATTTTGAGATAAAAATGATAAGGTTTGACCCGTTTCGGCTAATTTATGCAAACTAGTTACATAAACTGAACTGAACGCGCAGGAGGCGTATCGGGTAACCGTAAAAGTCCTATACAGGTTTCCTAAGTCAATATGCTCTAAATATGTTGTGATATCAGTAGGATATCTTCCATTTTGCCCAAAACGAGTTTAACCCCAATATACGCCCCGCAGGGGTATTTCGGTCATTTTAAAGATTATTAAAGGCGATTTCCGGGTTAAACAGGAAATCTGAGTTTTCTGACCAGGTTATCAAGTTCAAAATACTTTATTTATTATCTAAAATCAGTGGCAATTGGATTGGTGTCAAAATACTATGTAAACTCATTTAATACAAAAAAAAGGGTATAATCGGTATTTACCGAATTAAGGAGATAGCCTTAGGTTATGATCAGTTTAAAAATAATTAAAAATATTTAAAAATCTCAAAATATTATAATACATCAGTGGGTATAAGGTTTGGTGTCAAAAATTTGGGTTTAGATAAGCTTTATGCTAATTGCGCTGTTTAATTACTAAAAGGCGTAATAATTACGCTAATGAGCATAACTCCTAATCTAGACCTCCAACTGATATGAAAATTTAGGGACAACTTTATAAATCAGTAATAAGGATTATTATCCTTTCACTTTTCCAAAATTCTCGTTTTATAGTCAAAAGGGCATTATGGTTAACATTGAGCATTTAACGAAAACGTGCATATGGAATGGACAAACAACGAACCAATTCCAGAGGGTTATACCCTCATGTAACTTGGTCCTAAGGAAGTCCTAAGGCACTTCTAGACTCTACTAAAATGGGTCAGAACTGAAGTCAAAGCAAAAGTCAAAGTTTTGCGACTTTCGGTTCCGAACCGGGTCAAAACATGAAATTGTCGGATCAACAAGCTTAGATCAGTTCTTAAGCTCATTACCGAGTTATATGAGTGATAAAATAGGTTATACGCCTTCTACATTGCTACTTATGCGTAAAATCAAAAATTAAGCTTCTGTTGACTTTTTCTAAGCAAGTTTGACTCGACATTTGGACTAGTTAGAGTGGGAATCAGAGGGTGCCCTTTTAAGGGTTTAATGCCCACATAATTACCAACATATAACTACCTTTGTTTCGATTAATCACTGGACCATTTGTGATTAACCGCTAAGTCAATCGTTAATTATGACGGATTGACTTTTAAGCTATAACTATGCAAAAACTATACCACAAAGGGTTAAACATATTTACAGAAGTTTGGTACACGACCAGAGATGCTAAGGGAGAGTGCTTGAGCTCCAGAAGTGATCAAGAAAGCAGTTGAAGGTGTGAAGGAAAATGTTGCATCTCAATGGCCTTTTATAGCCAATTTGGAGGCATAAGATCATTACAACAAGGCCTACAAGTGTTTCTAGATGACCAACAACTGTCCCTGAGTGCTAGGGGACGTTTAGGGGGCGCCCATGCTGCTCATAATGGCTCATATGTCGGTTAAAACACCAAACAGTGCTTCTGTCCACGTTTCCTGCATCTGGGGCATTGACGCGGCCCGCGTCCAAGATCATGCCACCTTTACGCAGCCCGCTTAAATCCTAATGTCAGAGCCCATATCTTTCCTGTCAGCGCGGCCCGCGTAAAGTCCTTTGCTACTTTTACGCGGCCCGCCTCAGACCTGTTTTCAAGATTTTTCAAATCTTTTCAATTATTAATGTTGGCCTTTGGCGATTCGAAGGGGTAACTTTGCACTTTGGGCCTCTTTTATTTACATATAAGGGCCTCGTGACTTTTACCCGCGCCGTTAAGTCCTCGGTTAGTTTGTTACTACCCGAAAAGTCCTAACTTTCAATGTTGACGCTTTTAGCCCCTCGCATACGAATTTGATCATAACTTTCTCGTTTTAAAACGGAACTTTGCGAAATTTATATCGTACATTCTAGTGAGCGTAATTTACTGTTACAAAGTCTTGGGTTTGTTAAAGGGTCACTCAGAGGTATAACTTAAACATGTTGACACATTTAACCCCTGTAGTTTGTAATTTCTCACTTTCTTTCACAATTAGCTTCGTATGATCCATGAATCATTCGTTTAAGGGTATAAACATCATGTAGGGATATTGTAGGGCATATTTATCCATTGTTTACATTTTGAACCCTTGAATTCACATACTTTCTATGTTTGTCAACTTTAGTCCCTCTATAGTATTCATTGACTCGTTCAAGCTTATGACACGTGTCAATAATTATAGGACGCAAATTTTCGAGGTGTTACATGATCATTTCCCCGAGTACCAAAACATGGATGTGGATGATGATCCAAATCCTGAGATGTCACCATCTGGGACGCCGACGCATCCCATCGAGATTTCTAGCAGATCATCTTTTCATGGTTCGCCTTACAAGGGCCCTGATATCTGGGCCGAAAGATGGGCCTCATACAAGTGGGAGTATACTCCCCCTCACCGCAACTCGCCACCACACCAGCAGGTCCCTTCTGAGGACCCATATTTCCAGCGGTCACACCACCGCCACCGCCACCACCAGCGCCAGAGCAGCCACCGCCTCCCGAACCATCGAGGCGACGAAGAACTGCATGGATGTCCGTGCGTGGGGGTTTCTATTTCAGCACCCCCCCAACACTCCAGCAACAGCAACTACCCGTCGCTCTATGAAGACCCGCAAATGGGTGGGCCTTCAAATGCAGTTTCTGAAGTCGACTCAGCACTAGTCGCACCAGCACCACCCATGGGTTATGAAAACCCAATTCCTTCTTACCCAGGTGCAGCTGGGTACAACCCGTTTGAGCAGCAAGCTTATTCGGGTTATAACTACAACAATGCACCTGCAGTTGACCCGTACATTGAAACGGCAAACTACAATGCTCTCTATCCCGGACCCTTCCCACCTATGTACCCAACTGGGTACCCTGCATATGGGTATCAATACCCATCGCCTCGTCAACCTCAGCAGCAGCAACCGCCGCAGCTGCCACAAATTCAACCACCGCAGCAACAAAAAATTCTTTAGAGGTTGCACGAGGTGGAACAAAGGGTAGACGAATAGCGTAGATGTCACCGCGGTCTTCTAAAGGATTTAGCAAACCTCATTAAGGGGAAGAATGTTGGATCGTCGTGTGACCCTAACGAGTCAATCAGAAGAGTTATGCATCAATATCAAAAGCGGAATCAGTGATATCGACGTGAAACAGCTTGATTCTCCTTAATTATCCTTTTATTAATGATTTCAAAGCAATCTTGATCGTTTGAAAAACTGACAGCACCTCGGCTCTGAAATCAAGATCGTTACAAATGAATCAGCAGGTTGGGTATTTATAGGGCAGCTAATTTCGCACGGAATTCCCCAAGCGAAATTACATTCACACGAAATTACAATTTCATGCGAAATCACCATGTAATTTCGTGTGAAATTACCAACCTGTAATTTCATGCGAAATTACCCATTAACATCCAAAACCTGTTTTCTGACCTGCTAAACACTGGTTTATCCTATCTAGACACATGACTTGATACAAGACAAAGTTAACAGACATTTATGCACCAACAAAGAAGAAGAGGGATTATTAGAAATCCTTATTTATTTATTGTTTTGTAATTTCATTTTCAATTAAGTCCCTGCGTGGACATTTCATTTATGTATTTGGTCCCTTCGTGGACTTGTCTTTCTTATTTCAGTCCCTGCGTTGACAAGTTGTTTATTTTAAGTCCCATTTAGGGCAACTATTGTACTTCTTAAGACAATTTATGGAATGTTCCATTTTAAATTCTTATTTGTCATTATGTATGTGAATGTACTATATAAAAAAAATCAAAATATGAATTCAATTTTTAATTGATCTACCAATAAATATCAAAAGAAAATCTTAAAGGTATAACCTAGCCCATATGTCAGTTTAGACATGGCCATGATGGTAAAACCTTTTTAAGATTCAAATCTTTGTAAACATCTGAAAACATGTTAGCACTCCTGGCAATGTGATTCGATAAAATCACATTACTCATCCTTATATTGAATTTTTCCAACTCCTTATTCTTATTTGATGATTTAAACATCCATTAGTGATGAAGTGCCTACGGTCCATAATTACAAATGACAGTGTAGTCTATGACTTCCTGTCAAGAAAAGGTGATGAACTTTGTTCAAACCTCAATACCTCGATCCTATATGATCATGACTTAAAATTGTCCTTGTGACTAGGCCTTTTGTGCCACTTTAATATCCTTAATAATTTATAACTGCGATAAATTATAATGAAAAATTTAAAATAAATATGACTATCAAATTAACCAAATATGGTTTATATTTACCATGGTTAATGAATCATCAAAAATGATGATTCCATAATAAACTTCTGAACAAACTATTGTCAATTGTTTTATAGCGATCAAGCTTCAGCATGTCTGATCAGAAGAGGTTAATAGTCATCCAAGGGAGAGAAACGATAACACCAGAATAAATGTAGCTGGTGCAAACCTACAAGCATTGATAGACAATGCTGTTACTAGAGCCATTGACAGACAGTTCAAAGAACCAAGTAATACTCGCACAAAGACTCAAACTGTGGCTCATAGTAAGCCCCTTTCAAAAACACATGAGTCAAATAAGGATAATTCTCGTCACTCGTCGAATCAGAAGAGTCTCCCATCTAAGCAAATTGTGCTTAATCAGAAGCCACGTGTCAAGACTTGCTCCTACAAATACTTCGTCTGTTGCAAGCCAAGGGACTTTACAGGAGAAAAAGGAGCCATTGACTGTATGATATGGCTTGATGAGATGGATACTGTAGTAGATATCAGTGGTTGTGCGGAACAAGATATTGTGAAGTTTGTTTCACAATCATTTAAAGAGGAAGCATTGGCTTGGTGGAGGTCGTTAATCCATGCCACAGGGAAGATCCCACTTTATAACTTGTCGTGGGAGCAATTTGTGGTACTAATGAAAGAAAACTTCTGTCCTCAGCATGAGGTAGAGAAAATTGAAACTGACTTCTTGAATCTGGTCATGAAGAATTTGGATTGTCAAGCATATGTCACAAGTTTCAACACCATGTATAGGCTTGTCCCTTATCTAGTTACCCCCGAGCCTAAGCGCATAACATGCTTCATTGGAGGTCTGGCTCCAGAAATCAAAGGCAATGTTAAAGCATCTAGGCCTACTACTTATAGGTCTGTGATAGATTTGTCCTTATCTCTCACACTCGATGCGGTTAGAAATAAGTCTGTTAAGACTTCTGAAGTGGGAAAGAGGAAACATGAAGATGAGAGCTCACGTCGCTCTGACAAAAAAAGAAAGGGTAACTCTGAGCATAGGAAGAGTTCTGGGTTTTGAAAAAGACTCCCAGCAGTCAGGTGAGAAGCCTAAGTGTAAAACCTGCCAGAAGCACCATTTTGGGAAGTGCAGACACGAATCGCAATCGCAAGCGCATACGAAGCCTAATGTTTATGGGATCTGCAAGTCGAAGGAGCATAGAACTTTGGATTGCAAGAAAATGAAGGATGCAACCTGTTATGGTTGCAATGAGAAGGGGCACATAAGGACTAATTGCCCGAAAAACTCAAAGAAGCCTGAAGAGGCCAAGAAGACTAATGCTCGAGTCTTCTAGATGAATGCTCAGGAGGCAGTTCAGAATGATAATGTTATAACAGGTACTTTCCTTATCAATGATGTTTATGCTAGAGTTTTGTTTGATTCTGGCGCAGATAAGTCCTTTGTAGACAATAAATTTTATAAACTGTTAAATCTGCATGTTAAAACTCTAAGCGTAAAATATGAAGTAGAATTGGCTGATGGTACCATAGAGAGTGCTTCAACAATTTTAGATGGATGTTTCATATCCATTAGGAATCACTCTTTTCCGTTGTCTTTTCATCCGTTGAAATTGGCAGGATTCGATATAGTTATAGGCATGGATTGGTTGTCTCGTAACCAAGCCCAAATTGCCTGTGACAAAAAGCAAGTTGTCATTAAGACCCCTTATGGTGAGCCACTTACAATTCAGGGAGATACGCAGTACGGATTGCCTAAGCAAGTGTCTATGCTTAAGGCATCAAAGTGTTTGAAGAAAGGTTGTGTCATTTACATGGCACAGGTAACTATAGATGAATCAAAGCCCAAGATTGAAGATATTCCTGTTATTTCTGAATATTCCGATGTTTTTCCTGAAGAATTACCTGGTTTACCTCCAGATAGACAAGTGGAATTCGGGATCGATATCATTCCTGGAGCAGTACCAGTTGCAAGAGCATCTTATCGGCTGGCACCGACTGAAATGAAAGAATTAAGAACACAGTTGGATGATTTATTAGAGAAGGGTTTTATTCGATCTAGCTCGTCCCCTTGGGGAGCACCGATTCTATTTGTGAAGAAGAAAGATGGATCAATGCGTCTATGCATTGATTATCGTGAGCCGAACAAAGTTACAATCAAGAACCTGTTCGATCAATTTCAAGGGGCAAGTTACTTTTCAAAGATCAATTTGAGGTCAGGTTAACATCAGTTGAAGGTCAGGACCGAAGATGTGCACAAGACTGCATTCAGAACACGATATAGCCAATACGAGTTTTATTGATGCCTTTCGGGCTCACTAATGCACCTGCAACATTCATGAATCTCATGAATTGTGTTTGCAAACCGTATCTAGACAAGTTTGTCGTTGTTTTTATTGATGACATACTTATTTATTCAAAGAGTCAAGCCGATCATGAAAAACATCTCCGATGTATTCTTGAACTTCTGCAGCAAGAGAAACTTTATGCAAAGTTCTATAAATGTGAATTCTGGCTCCGAGAAGTCCAATTTCTTGGACATGTGATGAGTGAGCGTGGTATCCAGGTGGATCCCGCTAAGATTGAAGCGAATTATGAATTGGCAAGCACCAAAAACACCTACAGAGATTCGCAGCTTCTTGGGTCTAGCAGGATACTACAGACGTTTCATTGAAAACTTTTCTAGGATTGCTGCACCTCGAACTTCGTTAACTCCCAAGAATGTCAAGTTTGACTGGGGTCCCAAGCAACAAGAATCTTTTGAGATCCTCAAGCAGAAATTAAGCAATGCTCCTGTGTTGACATTTCTAGATGGGATTGAAGAGTTTGTTGTGTATGGCGACACATCGCACATCGGTATGGGTTGTGTGCTTATGCAGAGAGGCAAGGTTATTGCCTATGCTTCACGTCCATTAAAGGTGCACGAAAAGAACTACACCACCCATGATTTGGAATTGGGTGCCGTTGTATTTGCACTAAAGCTTTGGAGGCATTATCTATATGGAACCAAGTGTGTAATATATTCAGATCATAAAAGCCTTCAACATCTATTTAACCAGAAAGATCTTAACATGAGGCAGCGTCGTTGGATGGAGACACTGAATGATTATGATTGCGAAATTCACTACCATCCAGGCAAAGCAAATGTTGTTGCTGATGCTTTGAGCAGAAAGGAAAAGATTAAACCAATAAGGATCAACGCTAAAAGTATCGAGTTAAGGAACAGCTTGAATGAAAGGCTGTTAGCTGCACAGAAGGAAGCTGTATTAGAAAGTAACTTTCCGAATGAGAAGTTAGGCGTAACTGCTGATCAATTGTCGTATGGCAAGGATGGAATCCTTAGATTAAATGGTCGAATCTGGGTTCCAATCCATGGAGGACTTAGAGATGTGATCCTTCAAGAAGCTCATAGTTCAAAATATTCAGTCCATCCAGGCAGTGATAACATGTATCAGGATCTAAAGGCAAATTATTGGTGGATACGTTTGAAGAAATCTATAGCCACATATGTGGCTAAATGTCTGACGTGTGCACAGCCGTCAAGTTTACTGCAACAGCCTGAACTTCCCACTTGGAAGTGGGAAATGGTAACTATGGATTTTATCACCAAGTTACTAAGGACGAAACATGGGAATGATACGATTTGGGTTATAGTCGACAGGCTGGCCAAGTCAGCTCACTTCTTACCTATTAAAGAAACGCACAGCTCCGATAAGCTAGCTCAGCTGTACGTGGATGAGAGAGTATCTCTCCACGGAGTTCCGGTATCTATTATCTCTAATAGGGATACTAGATATACGTCTCATTTTTGGAAAAGCTTTCAGCAATCTCTAGGCACTCGTTTAAATTTCAGCACTGCTTATCATCCTCAGACGGATGGGCAGAGCGAGCGTACGATTCAAATGCTGGAGGATATGCTCAGGGCTTGTGTTATTGACTTGGGTGGAAGTTGGGATGACCATCTTCCTTTGATTGAATTTTCATACAATAATAATTATCATTCGAGTATCCAAGTCGCGCCTTTTGTGGCCTTGTATGGAAGAAAGTGCAGAACGCCAGTTTGTTGGGTGGAAGTTGGAGAAACCCAACTGTCAGGAACTGATATAGTCCTCGAGACGACAGATAAGATCGTTGAAATCCGTGACCGTTTGATAGCTGCCAAGGATAGGCAGAAAAGCTACGCAGATAAGAGGCGCAAACCTCTAAAGTTTGAAGTTGGAGATAAAGTGTTATTCAAGGTGTCACCCTGGAAAGGGGTGATGCGTTTTGGCAAAAAGGCCAAGCTGAGCCCAAGATACATAGGACCATTCGTGATCATCGAATGTGTCGGAACTGTAGCTTACAAGCTGAATCTACCTGAAGAGCTTAGTGGAATTCACAATGTGTTCCACATTTGTAATTTAAAGAAATGTCTAGCCGATGAATCGCTAGCAATGTCGCATAAGGATGTCCAGATTGATGAGAGCTTGAAGTTCGTTGAAAAACCTCTGTCGATCGAGGATCGATAGGTTAGAAGCTTCGAAGAAAGCATGTGCCGATTGTGAAAGTAAAATGGGATGCCTGATGTGCACAAAATGCAACATATAAATTACATCAATTGTGGCATAAAACTAACCCTTTTTTAGTACTAATGTTGGAAAAAGTGTGCTTTTGTCTTCCTTTTGTATTTTCAGGATTAAATGAGCTCAAATAAACAAAAAAAGCAAAAAGGCAGCTAAATCTAACATAAATACAAGAAAAGGAGCAAACGTGGCATGCCCGACCTCCCGATAGCATCTTCCCAAGCAAAACAAGAAGACAGAAGACTGAACACGCCCCGTGCTCAGTGAGCACGGGGGCGTGCCCAAGTGTCAGCAGAAAAGACAATGTGGTAGAAGCTTCCATCGCCCACCACGGGGCCGTGCTCAGCGGACACGGGGCCGTGGTCAACTATAAGATTCGCGGAATCCAGGAAAATCTTGATAGTACATATATGCTTCTGCACACGGGGTCGTGCTCAGCGGACACGGGGGCGTGGTCAATTAATGCAGAAAAACTGCATTTAATGAAGAAAGAGAGGAGGATGGACACGGGGCCGTGCGCGAGCTTCTGTTCAGCCTATAAATAGGAGTGCTTGGAGCTCTTGCAACTCATCCCTTGGCACACCACCTCTCTCACACTTCACCCACCACCCTCCACCATCACAACACCATCATCTACCACCATCATCCATTGTCCATCATAGAGTGTGTGAGTCGTCTCGGGATCCAAGATTGATCGTTAGAGTTCTTGGCAATCAAAGGCCATGATTGCCTAAGTCTCTTACATCACTTTGTGAAGACAAGTGTTTAGTGTAATGCTTTTTATTTTTAATCTTTTGCACTTTTTTATTGGTTTTGTATTAATGACTTTAATTACTAGTTTCTTATGTTGAAGGTGATTCTTCCTAATCGTTTGTCCGTGGAGTCTTGGCATTCTTTTACTGTCTATATAAAATAAAAGATTTTCACCAATCATATCTCCACGGTCTATATGGAGGTATGTTGGCTACCTGGTTGGAGGTTAAGGGAACGGTTTGGTAAGAGTCTTGCCATTGTTCAGTGTATAGATCCTGCAAACGACCTGGGTCAAATTTAGTAGGACCTCCTTCAATACCCACCGGTATTGGATAGCGGGGGTCCAAACTCTTTGACCCCCTCATAAGTTAAACTACTATTAAAACTTTAACCCGTCTACTTGGGACTGTATCCCTGCTGACTCAGACTACTTCGCCGAGGGTAACGTCGCCTTCAAAAGAGGGGCCTACCACATTATGCATTAATAACTTAATTAATTATCTTTCAATAATCCGACCCTTTAGGATTGTATCCTTGCTGACTCAATCTACTAGGTTGAGGGTAACGTCGCCTTCAAAAGAGGGGCCTACTACAATAACTAAGATAATCTCTTAAACAAGTGCAAAAGTGCGAAAATAATCAGAGGTTACACTACACACAAGTCGGATCCAAGTGATTCATCTTGTCTATCTGTTTTTACTTTTATTTTACTTTTCAGCATTTTAGTTAGTTTTATTTTTCTAGTTTAAAAACCTTTTTTTAACATTTTGATTTGATTAGACGTTGAGGATAAACCGGTACTAAAAGCTCTTGTGTCCTTGGACGACCTCGGTATCTTACCAACACTATACTACGTCCACGATGGGTGCACTTGCCCATATGTGTGTTTAGTGTTAGTGAATATCGTGTTTATAAATTTAAAACTTGGCTAAAAAGTGTAAAAAGAGCTTAAAATATACACCTAAATTATATACACACTGACACGCATCAAGTTTTTGGCGTCGTTGCCGGGGATACAAGGATTTTAAGAATGTTAGGAATCAGCGGCCTAATCATTTTTTCTATTTTATTTTTATTTTTTTTAGATTTTCTTAATTTTTCAGCTTCTGCAGAGCTCAGCACGGGACGTGCCTGGTCGGACACGGGCCTTGCCCAGCAGTGTCACTGGCAGTTTTTATTTTCCGAGTTACAGAGAGCTGAGCACGGGGCCGTGTCGGTGCAACACGAGGCCGTGCCCAACTTCCCAGTAATAGGGATCCGGAAAACAATCACTGTATCTCCGACCACGGGCCGTGTTCACTGAGCATGGGGCCGTGGTGAACTTTCTGACCAACATTCTTTTCTGTTTTTATTGCAGGACTTGGAACCCAGGCACCACATCTGAACTTTCTACGTAGTGTATGAGCTCCAGTTCTAGTAGAGACATAAAAGAACCTCTAGAAGAACCCGAACGCTTTCTCAGAAAAAGACTTAAAACTAAAAACCAAGAGAAAGTTTCGGGGGACCCACTTCCAATGGCGGACCAACGTACCCTCATGGATTACCTACGACCCACCGTGGGTAATCTCGGCGCCGCTATCAATGCTCCGAATGTCAAAGCTAACAACTTCGAACTTCGGCCACATTTGATACAGATGCTTCAAAACTCCGCAACGTTCCATGGGCTTGCCGACGAGGATCCCCATCTGCATATTACTAATTTCTTAGAAATATGTGATACCTTCCGGATCAATGGAGCATCAAACGACGCCATCCGCCTTCGGATGTTTCCATTTTCATTAAAGGACCGAGCAAAGGCTTGGCTCAACGCCCTCCTAGTTGGCTCGGTAAACACCTGGGATGAACTAGCCCAAAAGTTTCTATATAAGTATTTCCCTCCCGCTAAAATGGCTAAATTAATGACTGAAATTAATACATATTCACAAGAGGATGGGGAATCCTTATATGAAACTTGGGAAAGGTTCAAGGAGCTATTGCGAAAGTGTCCTCATCACGGTCTTGCGGTATGGCAACAAGTATCCACTTTCGATAATGGGTTGTTGCCACACACAAGACAAACACTTGACTCTAGCTCCGGGGGACTTTTAGGTAATCGCCGCCCACATGAAATATACAATCCAATTGAGGAAATTGCTCAAACCAATTTTCAGTGGCACACTCCCCGACGCAATAAATCTATTGCCCCGGGCGCCCATAAGGTTGATGAAAGCACTTCTTTACAAGGCCAAATCGAGGCCCTTTCTTCAAAAATCAAAAAGTTAGAAATGACAAAAACAGTCTCGGTTATGGCTTGTGAAGGGTGTGGTGGGCCACATGAAAGTTGGAGTTGTATGAAAGAAACAGATGATCAACCAGAGTCGGTAAACTACATTGATAACAGACCTAGGCCGTCGGGTCCTCCAACGGGTACCTACAACCAAGGATGGCGTAACCACCCTAACCTTGGTTGGAGAGAACCCGGCACTAGTAGTAACCAACAAAACCTAAACCAACGAACAAACTTTCAACAACCAAGAAACGAGTCACAAAATTTCCCTCAACAACAAGGTGGGCGAGAAAGGCTTGAAGATACAATATCTCGCCTCATCTCCGATACTGAAAAGAAAAACTCGGATCGATTTCAACAATTGGAGTCGAATTTTAGAAATCAACAAGCTAGTATACAAAACATTGAAAAACAAATAAATCAATTAGCTCAAAATTTCTCCGAGAGACCACAAGGCGCGTTACCAAGTAATACCGAAACAAACCCAAAAGCACAAGTCCATCGCATAACATTGAGAAATCGTACCGTGGGTTCCGAAGAGGCTCCACCACCGCCAACTGAGGGAAGCACAACACCGCCCCAACAAGAGAAGGCTTCTCCTCTAATTCAAGAGCCTACCAAGGCTCCTCCAGTTCCATACCCCGGTAAGTTAATTCGCCAAAAGACCAATGAGCAATTCGCAAAATTCGAAAATTTACTAAAACAATTGCATGTTAATATTCCATTTATCGAATTCCTAACTCAAATGCCTAAATACTCAAAATTCATGAGGGACTTCCTCACTCATAAAAGGAAAATTGAATCATTGCAATTAGTTAACTTAGGTGAAGAATGCTTCGCCCTTGTACTCAATAAACTCCCACAAAAGAAGATTGATCCTGGAAGCTTCACGATTCCTTGCTCGATCGGGGAATCCCCGTTCGTAATGCACTAGCCGACCTTGGGGCTAGCATTAACCTCATGCCTGCATCAATGTTCAAACGACTCAGCCTAGGAAAAACAAGCCGTACCAAAATGAGTATACAACTTGCCGACAGATCCGTCAAATACCCGCAAGGTGTCGCTGAAAATATATTGGTCAAAGTCGATAATTTCGTCTACCCGGCCGACTTCGTCATACTAGATATGGAGGAGGACACCGAAGTCCCCCTCATACTAGGGAGGCCATTTCTAGCCACTGCACAAGTAGTGGTAGACATGAATGACGGAACACTTACTTTGAAGTTTGGGGATAAGGAAGTGAAGTTTGGGGTTGGGAAGAGAGTAAAGGACGATGACCCGGTTAGTTACATGAAGGTCATTGATTCGAGTTTGGATGATGCTCTCCGACGGTGCAACATGGGATGTAAAACATCCCGCTTGGATAACATGTGACCGGAGTTTGGATCTAGCCAAGGACCCTTATAAACGTGGCGCACCACGGAGGCATTCCGCGGAACTATCCTTAGTTTAGCTTAGATTAATTTTTAGTTTAATTTTAATTTTCAGGAATAAAACACACTTGAGATGGCGAAGGATAAGAAGGGAAACGAGAAACATCACCCCATGCACGAAAACATGGCCATCCGACAAAAAATTCTTCATTACAGCAAGTTCAGCACGGGTCGTGTCCACCCGACACGGCCCCGTGCTGCACGATCTGCAGAAAACGCCCAGTTCAAGTAACTGGACACAAGCTGTGTTCACTGAACACGCCCCCGTGTCCAGGCTTCTGTTCCTTTTTACAAACTTCTGTTACTGGCACTTGAACACGGGGCTGTGCCCGGTCACCACGGGGCCGTGTCCAGAGTACCAGTAACATAAAATTTTGCTTTTAACACCGTTATACACATTCAACCGATAGCGTCGTGATAAAAAGAACCAACATAAGAAAATTATGAAACAGCATGACAAGCTTAGTTAAAATTTGATTATATATACTTGATCACATAAAAACGCATTCCCACAAAAGTGAGTTTTGAGCCTTTATTGAGCATACAAATACATATCTTTACACTAAATGCTCATTTTTCGTTTCTTGTGTGCATAGCCGCTTGGTTCTTACGACTCGAGAACTTGCCACGACAATACATTCCCGGTCCTTACCAACCTAAACCCGAGTAAGTAAATGATAGAGGCATTAGGACTAACCCTTTTTCTTTCTACACCATTACTTTTTAGTTTTTTACCACCTACCCAAAATCCCCCTAGTTAACCCCTTTGAGCCTAAACCTTTTCATTTCTTAACCCAAAAACAAACACCCTTTTTACCCACAAAAACCCTTTTTATTTTAACCCTTTCTTTTAGTAACAAAGCTCGGTTTTTCTTATGACTTGAAAAAAAAATGATGATGAAACCAAATAAACAAACAAGTTCATCAAAAATAACTTTGTTTGAAAGAAATGGTTCATCAAAATAAAATAAATTGTGAAAAATAAAAAGTCTTTCAAAAACCGACGCTTTTTACACTTTCGCCCTTTTACTAACCACTAACCCAACCACCCACCTTTAGCCCAAGCCTAACCTTTCACCCAAAAAGTCCTCTTGATATTTTCAAAGGTATATAGTTAAAAAGGAGGAGGATTGATTGCTTGGCAAGCTTATGGTAGAAGTAAGTTCCATGCCGCTCTCGAGTGATTCACTAAAAATACACCTTCGGCCGAGTGTTGAGTGATGTGAACTTGTATATAAATGGAATTTTAAAGAGGCATGTTATGCCCTAATAAGTAATTTATCTTATGAAACGTTTTTAATAAATCATGACAAATAGGATTGTAAATAAATAAAAGTAAAATTTAATAAAGAATCTTGGAAATCCCGACACTCTATAACAAGCCCAAAAAAACCGTCTCTTCTACCCATTCCATTTGTGAGTGAAAAGCCACATTATAAAGAGTTTTGCTTGAGGACAAGCAAAGATTCAAGTGTGGGGGTATTTGATGTGCACAAAATGCAACATATAAATTACATCAATTGTGGCCTAAAACTAACCCATTTTAGTACTAATGTTGGAAAAAGTGTGCTTTTGTCTTCCTTTTATATTTTCAGGATTAAATGAGCTCAAATAAATAAAAGAAGCAAAAAGGCAGCTAAATCTAACATAAATACAAGAAAAGGAGCAAACATGGCATGCCCGACCTCCCGATAGCATCTTCCCAAGCAAAACAAGAAGACAGAAGACTGAACACGCCCCGTGCTCAGTGAGCACAGGGGCGTGCCCAAGTGTCAGCAGAAAAGACAAAGTGGTAGAAGCTTCCATCGCCCACCACGGGGCCGTGCTCAGCGGACACGGGGCCATGGTTAACTATAAGATTCACGGAATTCAGGCAAATCTTGATAGTACAGATATGCTTCTGCACACGGGGTTGTGGTCAACTAATGCAGACAAACTGCATTTAATGAAAAAAGAGAGGAGGATGGACACGGGGTCATGCCCGAGCTTCTGTTCAGCCTATAAATAGGAGTGCTTGGAGCTCTTGCAACTCATCCCTTGGCACACCACCTCTCTCACACTTCACCTACCACCATCACAACACCATCATCCACCACCATCATCCATTGTCCATCATAGAGTGTGTGAGTCGTCTCGGGATCCAAGATTGATCGTAAGAGTTCTTGACAATCAAAGGCCATGTTTGCCTAAGTCTCTTACATCACTTGGTGAAGACAAGTGTTTAGTTTAATACTTTTTTATTTTTAATCTTTTGCACGTTTTATTGGTTTTGTATTAATGACTTTAATTACAAGTTTCTTATGTTGAAGGTGATTCTTCCTTATCGTTTGTCCGTGGTGTCTTGGCATTATTTTACTGTCTATATAAAATAAAAGATTTGCACCATTCATATCTCCACGGTCTATATGGAGGTATGTTGGCTACCTGGTCAGGGGTTAAGGGAACGGTTTGGTAAGAGTCTTGCCATTGTTCAGTGTATAGATCCTGCAAAGGACCTGGGTCAAATTTAGTAGGACCTCCTTCAATACCCACCTGTATTGGATAGCGGGGGTCCAAACTCTTTGACCCCCTCGTAAGTTAAACTACTATTAAAACTTTAACCTGTCTACTTAGGACTGTATCCCTGCTGACTCAGACTACTTAGCCGAGGGTAACGTCGCCTTTAAATAAAGGGCCTACCACATTATGCATTAATAACTTAATTAATTATCTTTCAAAAATCTGACCCTTTAGGATTGTATCCTTGCTGACTCAAACTACAGGGTTAAGGGTAACGTCGCCTTCAAAAGAGGGGCCTACTACAATAACTAAGATAATCTCTTAAATAAGTGCAAAAGTGAGAAAATAATCAAAGGTTACACTACACACGAGTCGGATCCAAGTGATTCATCTTGTCTATCTGTTTTTACTTTTATTTTACTTTTCAGCATTTTAGTTAGTCTTATTTTTCTAGTTTAAAAACGTTTTTTAACATTTTGATTTGATTAGACGTTGAGGATAAACCGGTACTAAAAGCTCTTGTGTCCTTGGATGACCTCGGTATCTTACCAACACTATACTGCGTCCACGATGGGTGCACTTGCCCATATGTGTGTTTAGTGTTAGTGAATATCGTGTTTATAAATTTAAAACTTGGCTAAAAAGTGTAAAAAGGGCTTAAAATATACACCTAAATTATATACACACTGACACGCACAATGCCCGTAGAGGCCCAGAATACACGTGGGAGGTTAAGTCCACGATGAAACAGAAATACCCTCATTTATTTCAGTAAATCTCGAGGTTGAGATTTCTTTTAAGGGGGTGAGGATGTAACACCTCGCAAAATCATGCCCAATATAATAAAGACACGTGTCATGAACTCTAAACGTGAAATGAATTGATTTTGAGGGACTAAAGTTAACAAACAAAGAAAGTATGTGTGTGGAAGGACCAAAAGTGTCAACATTTGAAAATTTATGCCTCTCAACAACCCTACACGACGTTTATACTCTTAAACGAATAAATTATGAAACGTATAAAGCCGTTTGTGAAAGAAAGTGAAAGTTTACAAGACGCGAGGGTTAAATGTGTCAACATGTTAAATTACTACCTCTGAGTGACCTTCTAACCAACCCGGGCTTTGTAACGATTAATTATACTCTCAAGAATAAGTGACAAAAATTTCACGAGGTTCGATATCGTTTTGTATAAATACGTTAACTTTCGTGAATAAAGGGTTAAAAGCATCAACGAGGCAAAACTAGTATTTTCGGATATCGTTTAACGAAACCGGACCTAACGGTGTTTGGTTATATCCTAAAGATCATCCAAATATAAACTTTATGGGTTAAAAGTGCTTAAAATAGAAGTTGTTACGCTTTAAAAGGTCCAGGGGTTGATTCTACCAAGTTTGAAACTCAAAAACTAGTCCCCCATAGGGCTTGCGCTACGCGACGCCAAAGCAGGTGTGCCGTTGCGCAACGCGATGGCCGTCGCGCAACGCGATGGCCTGTTTTCCCTGCCATTCCATGCTTGTTTTTTATACCAAGGACTGTGCAAATGGTTTTGCTGCCATGGGGACACTTGGGATCATCTGGTTACTCCTTAGAACAGCTGGATTGATCTTGGGGACTCTCAATTGCCTATATAAAGGCCCTTGCCTTGTTTCATTTGAACTTGCACATTTGAGTTTCACTCTCAATTGATCTCTGAAGCATCCTGGTCATCTCGGAAGCTTTCTCAAGTTTAATCTTCGTGCTAAGGACCATTGTAAGCGTTCTTAGCTCCTGTAGTTAAGTTTTATTTAGCTTAATGACCGAAAGTCAAAGATTTCGTAATGATACTTTGACTTTGTGATTAATCACTAACGGTCCAGCCATTATTCGAATTGAAAGTGGCTATGTGTTGGTAATTAAGTAGGTGATAATCCCTCAAAAGGGCACCTCCTAATTATCACGTTTACTTAGTCAATTGTCGGGTCAAAGTTATGAACAGAAAAGTCAAACGAGTCAGTTTTTATAAAATAATTCATAACTGATAATGTAGAAGCTATAAAATACGTTTTATCATTTAAATAACTTGGTAAATAATATAAGCACATGTTTAGGCATGTTTAACCTGTAACACCCCGAAAATATAAAACTTTATGTTAGAATTATAAAGTATAAAATAAACAAGAATTAACTAACTAGGAATTTATAACCTAGTAAACTACAAGTCTAGAAGTAACTTATAATAGGGTTAAAACAACCAAACTTTAAGTTAAACAAAAAAGAGAGACCTATGTTGTAGAACTTGAAACTTAATTTGATTAAAACAAAACAAATTAAACCAAACACACAAGAAGTGTGTCTGTTCGATCAGGGAACGCAGGGGGCGACTAGTACTCCTCACCAAACCCTAGCTTCCACAAAATTGATCAATTGAAGGTCTTAATCAAGTCCAAATCAAAATCTGAGCATAGATTCGTGATCATCTCGTCAAAGGGATCATAAGGTATGCCAAATTAGGTTGTTTTGATTCAACTCAAATTTCTTGCATGTGATAGAAATCGAACGTTTAGCTTGATTTTGTGATGTATTGACTAAATTAGAAGTGATTCGATGTCTAAGGACAAACCCTAGATGATTTCTTGACAAAATCTTGCATGATACTTGTAGGGTTTCATAATCACCATTGTAGGTGATTGATGAGCTTGAAGAAACTTGATAAATGCTAAAACTTTAACTCTTGTTCTAGCACAATCTGAATTTAAGAAGTAATTTCATAAATATTGATGTTAAGATATGTGTAAAGTTGACTAATTAAAGTGAAATTAGATGATAATTACAAGTCATGAACTTGGTAATGATTATGTGAAAATCTGACCCGCTAGATGTTTGTTGAAATGCCTAAGTGGGGATTTAAATGTTAAAAGTAGGATGAAAATGCAAATTTGATGATTGTTTATAATGATGCGTTAATAATCATGTAAAGAGTTCTAAACCAATTGAAAATTGAACTCTCTACGCAAAGAGTCCGGACCGTCAAGCGGACAAGCCGAAGGGAATATGCGTGGGAAAGGTGTGCTCTAAAGGTACGCGATTTATAGTTTCGCTACATTATGTTTAATTGTTGGTCTTACATTGTTATATTGAAATTTGGTAAACAAGATGAACCAATTAGTCACGGAAGTGACAAAGTGCCTTAAACAAGTAAAACGGATCAAAACATGAGTTAGAAATAGAGTTTGGATGTGTCTAGCAATGGGGATATCCATTCGGCATCCAAACGGGTCAAAACAAGTTGTGTTACAAATGTAAAACCAATAGCCATCATTTCGATTGGTTATGTATCAAGCGTAAGTCGTGTAACGGACACGCAAATCCGTTGTAAAAGCATGAGCCCTTGTAGAGGGATTATAGCTCGGAACATTCGCTCGTCAAATGATTTTAAAAATGCACGGATAAATTCCTGTAAACAAGCATGATGATTATTGCACAAGCAACCCTCGGGAGGGGAGTAAAAGCTCACACTCGGTAAACGTGGAAATGGGTGCATTGGCTTTAAGTTTATGAGAAAATAATACATGCTATGGAACTTGTAAACAAATGGGTCAAATAAACAAGGGACAAATTATAGAACAACTGTTATAAATTAATATTTTTATGCAAAACATATCGATAAAGGCGTCCGTAATTAAATTACGGTCGCGTAGGAAAAAGAATCGGTTAAATCGGACTTACGGATCCAAAGTTATGACCATTTGAAGTTGAACATAGTAAAAATTCGGAGCTGGCAGAAAATGCAGGTCCAGAAACTGGACCTGCTGGAAAACGTGTTCCCCCGCGCCACGCGACAGGGGTTGGCAGATCTGGCGCGACACGCGGGGCCTCCCGCGCCACGTGAGAACCCTTCGCGACACGCGACAGGGTAAAAAGCTGAATTTTATTTTATTTTCGATGGTTTCAATCCTAGAACTTGTTTATAAGTATTGTATGTATGTCATGGCTAACTTTTTAAGTGGTTTTGACTCTAGGTACTAAAGGGGTCCTTCCGGATGATGATCGAGCATGTTTCAAGAACCGAACACAAAACTTTTGGATGCTTTCGCGTTAACTCGATCTTGTTTAGACAATGTTTTTGATGTAAATGAATTGCTAATCATGTGATCAATGTTTTAAACTAGTTAGTAGTTAACTAGTAGGTGTTATTAAAAACTTGTTTTTGTACTTATTATCAATGTGTATGGTCTTTAAACATGAAAATTTTGTAAACTCAAATTTTAGTATGAAATTCATGTAATTTATTTTCAAATCCCCTCCTTTTTATTAAGGGTCTTACAAGTTGGTAATCAGAGCTCAAGGTTGTCAATAAAGTGTTCGGTTCAAGCTTGATCAAGCATCCGGTAAGAGTTAATCGTTTTAAGTAGATTTAGAGAATATAGAAATAAATCATGAACAAATATGCATGAAAAGAGTGCGTAAGCTCACTCAAACACAGGAAATGCATGAAACAAGAACGGTTGAATCAAGTTATGAACTTGATTAAATCAAAACAAGTAAATCATATGTTATAAATGAAATGTTTAACAATTAATGTAAACATTTCAGTAATAGAGATGGCGGATGGAGGTAATGATGATGCGGTGCCAAGAGTCACCGAACAAATGAGAGAAGTGATTGCCGAATAGGTTGGAATGGTGATCGAAAATAGTTTGTCGGGCTTTATTGATAAAATTCAAAACACGGTTCTATCGATAGTAGACGAGAGAATCAAGAAATTGGAAGATAGTTCTAATCTAGCAAAGGAAAAGCCCGGAGGACGAAAGCCTTGTTCATACAAGGAATTCATGGTGTGTAAACCACCAATATATAATGGGGAGGTTGACCCAATAGTGTGCCAACGATGGCTAAGTGATATTGAAGGGTTATTCGAGAGGACCCATTGTGATGAAGATGACTACGTAGCCTATGGTACGGGTCAATTAAGGGGTCAAGCGAAAGACTGGTGGGATAACAAAAAGAGAGAGATTGGTACCGAAGCGGCTAAGGTCATGACATGGGAGGAGTTTAAGACGCCGTTTCTTAAACATCATAGCCCCAAGGCGGTCGTTAATAGAATCAAGGAAGAGTTCATGCAACTTAGGCACAAGGGCGAGACCATAGACAAGATTACGGCAACGTTTATGGATAAGAAAAAGTTTTGCAATGAATTGGATTCGAATGAAGAACAAAAGATATACTACTACTATAACATGTTGAGTGCCGAGTATAGGGAGTTTATGACTCCTTCAAAATACGAGACCCTTACCGAGATCATAAATGTTGCTCGGGAACGGGAAATTGAACTGAAAAATCAGGTTGAACGGGGCGAACGAAGGGCACATGATGTTAATCCAAGCCCTACCAAGAAAGCGCGAACAAACGAAACGGTGAAGAAATCAGATGCAAAAGGCGGGTCGCCAAGTTGCAAAATCTGCGGAAAGGGTCATAAGGGCGAATACCGCTTCAAGGATAAACCTTGTCCCATATGTCGGAAGACGGGACACATGGCTACGTCATGCCCGGAGAAAGTGACGGTTTGCTACAATTGTTACCGACCAGGTCACAAAAGGTCGGAATACCCGGAGTTGGTTGGAAAGAAAGATGGGCAAGACCCGAAAGGTGAAGCCCCAAAAGCAAAGGCAAGATCTTTCCAATTGACTGCCGCAGAAGCAAAGGTTGAACCTGAAGTGGTCTCAGGTATATTTGTTGTAAACTCGATTCATGCACGTGTATTATTTGATACGGGTGCGAATAAATCCTTTATTTCATATGGATTTATTCGACATCCTTCATTTGTTCTAACAAAATTACCTATGCCCTTAGAAGTAGAGATAGGTAATAACAAGAGTTTTATTGTTTGTGATGTATGTGAAAACTATAAATTGAGCGTTGATGACGAAGAATACACAATAAACTTGATCCCGATGTCGATGGGAGAATTCCAAGTGATCGTGGGGATGGACTGGTTGTCCCGATATCACGCGAAGGTGGTTTGTTTCCGAAAGCAAATAAAACTTACGTCTCCTAGCGGAAAACACGTTACGATATATGGTGAAAAAAGGGGGTAACCCGATAGTATGCTCAATGCTAGAAGCCCACAAACTTATGAAACATGGATGCAAGGCCTACATGGTATACGCAAGTGATTCGGAGAAAGAATCCTTCAAAATTGGAGACATGCCAGTGGTACGTGATTACGAAGATGTGTTCCCGGAAGAACTACCGGGAATACCACCAGAACGGGAGATAGAGTTCGGAATCGAATTGATTCCGGGCGCAAAACCTGTGTCCAAGGTGCCGTATCGGCTCGCGCCGTTGGAACTACAAGAATTAATGTCTCAAATCCAAGAATTGCTCGATAAAGGGTTTATCCGACCGAGTGTATCCCCGTCGGGTGCACCAGTTCTATTCGTGAAAAAGAAGGATGGCAGTATGTGCATGTGTATCGATTACCGAGAGTTAAACATACTCACGGTAAAGAATCGATACCCACTTCAAAGAATTGATGACTTGTTTGACCAGCTACAAGGAGCGAGTTGGTTCTCAAAGATTGATCTCAGATTGGGTTATCACCAATTGAAAGTCAAGGAGGAGGACGTACCGAAGACGGCCTTTCGTACACGGTACGGGCATTACGAGTTCCTTGTAATGCCCTTTGGGTTGACTAATGCGCCCGTGGCTTTCATGGACCTCATGAACCGGGTTTGCAAACCTATGCTGGATAAGTCGGTAATCGTGTTTATCGACGACATTTTGGTATATTCGAAGAATGAAGCTGAGCATGCATACCATTTGCAAGAAGTGTTGGAGACACTCAAACGAGAAAAACTGTATGCAAAATTCTCGAAATGCGCCTTCTGGCTACGAGAGGTACAGTTTCTTGGGCATATCATTAGTGCCAACGGGGTACTAGTGATCCGTCAAAAGTAGAAGCCGTGTCAAATGGAACACTCCAAGGAATCCCTTGGAAATCCGAAGCTTTTTAGGGCTCGCGGGATATTATCGGAGATTCATACAAGATTTCTCCAAAATTGCCTTACCGTTGACCAAATTGACTCGCAAGAAGGAAAAGTTCGTATGGGGCATCGAACAGGAGGAAGCCTTCCAAACGCTCAAAGAAAAGTTAACTCACGCTCCAGTGTTAACATTACCAGAAGGAGTTGACGATATGGTGGTTTACTCGGATGCGTCGCATTCGGGGCTCAGATGTGTTTTAATGCAACGAGGCAAGGTCATCGCCAATGCCTCGAGGCAATTGAAGATCCACGAAAAGAAATACCCGACTCATGACTTGGAGCTAGCAGCAGTGGTGTTTGCCTTAAAAATATGGAGGCATTACTTGTATGGGGTAAAATGTACAATCTTTACCGACCATAAAAGTTTGAAATATTTCTTCGATCAAAAGGAATTAAACATGAGGCAAAGGCGGTGGTTGGAAACGGTCAAGGATTATGATTGTGAAATACATTACCACCCCGGGAAAGCCAATGTAGTGGCAGATGAGTTGAGCCGAGAGGTAGATTATGCCCCGATACGAGTACAATCATTGCAGCTTATTGTGACCTCGGGCTTACTTGAACGAATCCGAGGAGCACAAGATGAAGCAGTAAAGGCGGAAAACTAGAGAAAGGAAAGAATTTTCGGCCAATTTAAAGATCTTGAAGAAGGCAATCACGGTTTGAAAACACGTTTCAATAGAATCTGGATTCCTAACACATGTGGGGTTAAAAAGCTTCTACTAGATGAAGCTCACAAATCCCGTTATTCCATTCATCCGGGAGAGACCAAAATGTATAACGACTTGAAACAAAACTATTGGTGGCCCGGAATGAAAAGAGATGTTGTGAAATATGTGGAGAAATGCTTGACATGTCTACAAGTCAAGGCGAAGCACCAAAAACCATACGATAAACTCCAACCATTAGAAATCCCGGTTTGGAAATGGGAACAGATTACGATGGACCTATTAACCAAACTACCAAGGACGAACCGCGGTTTCGATGCTATATGGGTAGTTGTTGACAGACTAACCAAGAGTGCTCATTTTATCCCGATACGTGAAACGTATACGTCCGAAAAGATGTCTGAGGTTTACACTAATGAGATAGTAGCACGCCATGGGGTACCGGTATCCATCGTGTCCGATAGGGATCCTGGTTCACTTCAAATTTCTGGCAAGATTTCCAAGAGCAAATGGGAACCAAATTGTTCATCAGCACTGCATACCATCCTCAGACGGATGGACAGAGTGAAAGAACAATACAAACATTGGAAGACATGCTACAGGCATGTATAATCGACTTTGGAGGCAGTTGGGATGTCTATCTACCATTAGTCGAGTTTTCGTATAATAACAGCTACCATGCTAGTATTGGGATGGCACCGTACGAAATGCTCTATGGTAGGAAATGTCGAACCCCGGTATGTTGGGGTGAAGTAGGTCCACGTGAACTCGCCCACCAAGATATAGTTCGAGCCACTAATGAAAAGATTGATGTGCTTAGGGCACACTTGAAAGCGGAACAAGATAGACAAAAGTCGTATGCAGATAAAAGGAGGAGACCGATCGAGTTTCAGGTTGGTGACAAAGTCATGCTTAAGGTATCCCCATGGAAGGGGGTTATCCGGTTTAGAAAGAGAGGAAAATTAAGCCCGAGGTTTATTGGGCCGTTTACAATTGTCGAATGAGTAGGGAAGGTAGCATACTGCCTTGAACTACCGGAAGAATTAGGCAGAATTCATAACACATTTCATGTGTCACATCTTCGAAAATGTTTAGTGGATGAAACAACCTATATCCACTACGATGACATCGAGGTGGATGACAGACTAAACTATGTGGTAAAGCCCATTGCGATTTTGGATCGTAAGGTGAAAACCTTAAGGAATAAAGAGATCAATCAAGTAAAGGTTAAATGGGAACACAGGAAGGGTGCGGATACCACATGGGAATCCGAAGAGGAGATGCAACGGCTCTACCCTACATTATTTGGTACGTAATTCGGTTTCGGGGATGAAACCCTTTTTAAGGGGGGTGGACTTCTAACACCCCGAAAATATAAAACTTTATGTTAGAATTATAAAGTATAAAATAAACAAGAATTAACTAGCTAGGAATTTATAACCTAGTTAACTACAAGTCTAGAAGTAACTTATAATAGGGTTAAAACAACCAAACTATAAGTTAAACAAAAATGGAGGGACCTATGTTGTAGAACTTGAAACTTAATTTGATTAAAACAAAACAAATTAAACCAAACACACAAGAAGTGTGTCTGGTCGATCAGGGAATGCAGGGGGCGACCAGAACTCCTCACCAAACCCTAGCTTCCACAAAATTGATCAATTGAAGGTCTTAATCAAGTCCAAATCAAAATCTGAGCATAGATTCGTGATCACCTCGTCAAAGGGATCATAAGGTATGCCAAATTAGGTTGTTTTGATTCAACTCAAATTCCTTGCATGTGATAGAAATCGAATGTTCAAGTTGATTTTGTGATGTATTGACTAAATTAGAAGTGATATGATGTCTAAGGACAAACCCTAGATAATTTCTTGACAAAATCTTGCATGATACTTGTAGGGTTTCATAATCACCATTGTAGGTGATTGATGAGCTTGAAGAAACTTGATAAATGCTAAAACTATAACTCTTATTCTAGCACAATCTGAATTTAAGAAGTAATTTCAGAAATATTGATGTTAAGATATGTGTAAAGTTGATTAATTGAAGTGAAATTAGATGATAATTACAAGTCATGAACTTGGTAATGATTATGTGAAAATCTGACCCGCTAGATGTTTGTTGAAATGCCTAAGTGGGGATTTAAATGATAAAAATAGGATGAAAACGCAGATTTGATGATTGTTTATAATGATGCGTTAATAATCATGTAAAGATATCTAAACCAATTGTAAATTGAACTCTCTTGGCAAAGAGTCCGGATCGTCAAGCGGACAAGCCGGAGGGAATACGCGTGGGAAAGGTGTGCTCTAAAGGTACGTGATTTATAGTTTCGCTACATTATGTTTAATTGTTGGTCTTACATTGTTATATTGAAATTTGGTAAACAAGATGAACCAATAAGTCATGGAAGTGACAAAGTGCCTTAAACAAGTAAAACGGATAAAAACACGAGTTAGAAATAGAGTTTGGATGTGTCTAACAATGGGGATATCCATTCGGCATCCAAATGGGTCAAAACAAGTTGTGTTACTGTTGGGATTGAACCCTGCAAAAGGAACAGATAATAAAAGCCAAAACTGGATTAGAGCAGTTGATCCAGAATAAGCAGATGTTATGCATGCAACTCTCTCCCCTTGAAAGTGGTTTCAACATCTGCTGACCTCCTATCTGCTGATCATGCAAACTGCTGATCAAGTCAAAGACTGTTGAAGAACTAAAGCTCTGCTGCTCAATCTATTGCCTTGTTTCAAGCACTGTTGATCATGAAAAGTACTGCTGGGTTCATAGCAGTGGAAGGATGATGCAGCTGTTTATGTTTACTTTATGTAATGAGTTGTAACATCAGTAGTTAGCATAGCAGTGTTTGTATAGGTCAGTTGTTAAGAGTTTGTTAGGAGGTTAGATGTCACTTTCATGGTGACGTCAGCTTAGATGCTTAGTGATTTGCTAGTGCCTATAAATTGAACAGTGCTCTGTACTGTTCTGTTTAGCTCTTTCACCATCTTCTTCCTGCACGAGCAAATACTGAGCTCGGGCTGAGGGGGAGTTTGCAAAGCATACATGCAATTGTAATCAAAGTTTGAAATAAATTTAAGCATTTGATTCTTTGTTGAAAATGTATGTTTGAAAGCATTTCTTCTGTTTGATTGTGAAAAGTTTGCTTCCATTTAATTTCCGCTGCACAACTCATTCATCAATTCATCTTAATTCAAACACAAATCACAATCAATCCAAACTCAGATCCTAACAATTGGTATCAGAGCTTGGACAGTCAAATTTGATTTAACAATCATTTTGACGTAAATAGTTCAGCTCGCAATCGTTGATACCGATAGTTTGTTCGTTTTGTTGAAAAACAGAGCAAGGTTTAATCACCGATAAAGTTGATTAATCAGTGCCTGTAAAACAACCAGGATGTCGTCACAATCTCAAGATGATAAGAATAACATTGGTTCGTTTTTTAAACCTCCTATGCTTAAACGAAATGAATACAACATCTGGGAGAGAAGGATGTGTCACATCCTTGCTCAACAGAACACTGGATGTTGGAGGTCTGTTGTTTTTGGTCCTCATGTTCCTATGGTGCCAAGTGCTGAGGATACAAAGAAGTTCGTTCCTAAACCAACTGAAAACTATACTGAATCTGATTTTCAAAAGTTCGAACTCGATGCCAAAGCATTTAGCATCATAGCTTCTGCATTACCCAATGAAATCTATGTTGGGCAGTTACACGGTAATAGTGCCAAAGAATTATGGGATGCATTGAAGGAACAATTTGGGGGAACGGAAGAGGTTATTGAGAATAACAGGGAAATTCTGAATCAGCAGTATGAAACATTTTGTCATATCAAAGGGTAATCACTAACCCAACAATTTGAACGTTTCAGCTGTCTCATCAGTGAACTAAGGCTTGTTAAAGTTACATTTCCAAATGCAACTCAAAATAGCAGGTTCCTTAGATCATTGCCCGAAAAATGGGACACAATTGCTTTTGTCACCAGGAATTCAGCTAAGGTCAAAGATCTAACCCTGACCCAACTCGATGGTAGACTCCTGACCTATGAAAGGGAGTTAAACCAGAAAAGGAAGTTGCAAGAGTCTGGTAAAGTTGCTGACGACTATTCATTTGGCAGCACAGCTCTGTTTGGTCAGGAAGAATCTGGTAGCAGTAGTAAGGATCAGAGTTATGATCATTTTATTGACATAACTGCTGGTGGTAATTTTAACAACTCTGATTCTCACTCTGCAAATTACGCTTTCGCTACAAATACTGAAAACCAGATGTCAGATAACTTGGGCTTTGAACTAAATGATTTGCAACATTTTGATCCCACTGACTTAGAAGAGATGGACATTTTGCATCAATTGGCTTTGCTTAGTGTTAGAACAAGCAAATTCTACAAAAGAACAGGGAGAAAATTCCCAGGGCTTCATGGGAATTTAAGGGTGGGGTTGGATAAGTAAAAAATCAAGTGTTACAAGTGTAATAGGCTAGGTCATTTTGCTAGGGAATGTAGGAGTCAAACCACTGGTCCCATAATTACTCATCCTAGCTCAAACCCAAGACCACAACAACAAAACACTGTGCTCTATACCCAATATGCCCCTGCAGCACATGTTAACACAGCTCATTATGCGGCAACCCCTGTGCCTGTGCATTATGTTCAAACCACTGTTCCACAAATTCAGTATGTTCAGGCCCTTGTTCCTCAGGCACAGGTGCAACCTGTTGCACCTCAACAAGCTGCTCCAACAGTGGCTCAACCAGATCAGCAAAGCTTCTTCACACAAGGCTTTGTTGATTGGAGCAGCATGCCTGATGAACTTGGTGATGAAAATTTTGCTCTCTATGCCTCTAATGATACTCTTGATGATGAATGTTGTTTGATGGCATTAGAGTCAATACCAAAAGGGGTAGAAACTGAAGGTGAACAGCTAAGTGCTGAAATAGTGGATGAAGTTGCTGAAGCAGTGGTTACTGCAGTTGCTGGTGAACTACTACTGGAAGAAAATTCAGAAACCCTGCTTGAACCAGTGTCTGACCCCTGGTCCAAAGAAGACAAAAAGGAAGAAGAAAATAAGAAAGCTGGTGAGGAAGAAGTTAGAGCTGATGAAGAAGGTGATCATCAATGTGACTGTGCCATGATGGCTGCTGCTAAGGTATCACCTCAAGTTCTTGAAAAACTGTGTCCAGACAAATGTATTATTGCATTTGCTAACATCAAAGAGGTAAATGAAAACCTTAGGGATAAAGTCTTATCTGATGAAGTCAAATTTGAAAAGTCATTAAAAGAACTTAGAAACAAATTGGCTGAAAAAGATAAAGAGATCAGCAGTCTAAAAGAAGAGCAGAGCATAACCAAAACTCAACTTCAAACTATGGTAGAAAAATACCAAGTTTGTAAAAGGGAGTTAGAGTCTACCCAGATCACTTGTGAAAGATGGATAGAATCTTGTAAAGGGTATGAGGTTATGCTTGAGAAACAGCTTAAAAGCAATGTCAAGTTTGGTATAGGACATAGAAAATATGATGATCTTGTAAACACTGCTGAAATACAAGTTGTTTCATCTGAAATAATACCAACCAACAAAAGTGGCCAAGAAGTTAAAATAACTGACAAACTTGGTAACAAAATTACTCTGGAAAGATCCGTGGGATCTTCAACTTTTGAAGAGATTGAGAAATACCAATTTAAACCCACATGGTCTGATGAGCGTGACATCCTGGAAAACTTCAAACCAATGGATTTCACAACCACTGATGGTGTAAAAGCTCCAAAAGCAAGGGTCATTCCTATCAAAGATATCCCAACAGAGGTTCAAAACTCTATTGCAAAGGAATCTGAGAAAAGGAAGAAAAGAGAAAGGATTAAAAACCTGTTTTGTGATTTTTGTGAAAAGAGGAATCATCTAACAAAAGATTGTTTTCATCTAAAAGCACATGATCTAAACAAAACAAATGTCATTGTTCCTGCTGAAAGCAGCACCATCTGTGGTAAAAATAACCACAAAACTAAGGAATGTGTGTATCTCAAAAACTTTGATGAGAAAAAGAAGGAGTATACTGTAAAAACATCCTTAAGTTCATCAGCATCATTTGTTAAATTCACCAAGAAACAACCACTGTTTGTCCCTGTCCAAACTGCTGTCACAAAACAGCTGAACCAAACATCTGTCCAAAGGGATGTATAGGTGACTGATGCACCTCCAGCCAATCATTTCAGAAAAGGCAAGGAAAAAGCATCATACCAAAGGATTCTACACGTTTATGTGGCTTACAAAAAGCCCTCTAAACCAAGAGTGAACAGGCATCCTTTTGGTTATCAACAGATGATGGGCCAAGACCCCCAACAGTGGTTAGAAAAGAACATTCCCAAAACTGTTCAAACCCCTGAGCTAACCACTGTCCATACACTTGCCACCATCCCAGACACTGTTGAGACCCCAACCAAAGCCTTATTGGCTTTGGAGACCTTAATGAACTAATCCTTTTACTTCATGTGCAGGGAGCTTCTGCATGCTTAGATAGTCTTTGGTATGTAGATAGTGGAGGCTCCAGGCACATGACAGGATGTAAAGCCCTTCTTCAAGACTTCAAAATTCATGGAGGGGGTGATATATCCTTTGGTAATAATAGTAAAGGGAAGGTTCTGGGGTCTGGTACAGTAAAATCTGGAAATGTAAAATTTGAAAATGTCAATCTTATAGACAATCTAAAATTCAACCTCCTGAGTGTATCACAAATGAGTGACAAGGGGTATGGCTCATTCTTCACAAAGGATTGTTGTAGGATTGTTGGACCAGAAATGGTTGATAAGATTGAAGCAATAATCAACAAAGGCTCAACTAAACTTGTTGCTCAAAGAATGTAACACCTCGAAATTTTGTGTCCAATAATGTGTTAACACGTGTCACGAGTTTACACGTGGCATTAAAAATTAAATAAAGGACTAAAATTGACAAACCTTGAAAGTATGTAAATTCGAGGGTTATAAATGTCAACGAAGGGTAAATATACTGTATAGTAACCCTAGATGATGCTACTAACTTCAAACGAATAAATCATGGATCGTACGGAGCGAAACGCGGGAGAAAGTGAGAGATTACAAGCTACAGGGGTTAATTGTGTCAACATGTTTAATTTATACCTCTGAGTGACCCTTTGACGAACCCGAGGCTTTGTAACAGTAAAATACGCTCACTAGGATATACTATATAAATTTCGTGAAGTTCCGTTTTAAAACGAGAAAGTTATGTTCAAATTCGTATGAGAGGGGTTAAAAGCGTCAACAATAAAAGTTAAGGCTTTTCGGATAATAATTAAACTAACTGGGGACTTAACAACGCGGGTAAGAGTCACGAGGCCCTTAGTTGTAAATAATCGAGGGCCAAATCGCAAAGTTACCCCTTCGAAACCGAAAGGTCAGGCTAATCATTACAAAAGATTTGGAAATCTTGATAATTAACCCTCAGGCGGGCCGCATTAAGTTTATGGTTGAGCTAATGCGGGCCGCGCGCCAGAGGAAGATACGTTTTCTGACATTAGGATCCATGCGGCCCACGTGTGAGTTGCTTGATCCTAATGCGGGCCGCGTACAAGTCCCAGATGCAGAAACTTTGGACAGATTCAATGATTTAGCTTGTGAACGATCTTGTGAGCAATAAATGAAGCATGGGCGCCCTCTACATGACCCCTAGCACCCAGGGCCACCTGCTGAACATCCATGATGCCTTGTAGGTTGATGTGTAATGATCCTAAGCCCCATTTTTCACTATAAAAGGCAAGCCATTGTGCATAAGTGAAACACACCTCAAAACTTGCCTTCTGATCATTTCTGGAGCTCTCAAGCATTCCTCTATCATTCTAAGTCGTGCACCAAGCTTCTGTAAGTATGCCAGCCCTTTTGTGGCTTAGTTATTGCTTAGTTTAGCTTAAAAGTCAATCCGTCGTAACTAACGATTGACTTTGCGATAAATCACGAATGGTCTAGTGGTTTATCGAATCGAAGATAGTTATATGTTGGTAATCATGTGGGCTTTAAACCTTTAAAAGGGCACCCTCTGATTCCCACTCTAACTAGTTCAAATATCGAGTCAAACGTGCTTAGAAAAAGTCAACAGAAATGTTATTTTGCGATATCTTGCATAATCTGTAATGTAGATGATATGTAACCTGTTTGAACACTCATAAAACATGATAATAAGTATACTAACTAGTCTAAGCTTGTTTGATCCGACCATTTACTGTTTTGACCCGGTTCGGAGCCGAAAGTCGCAAAAGCTTTGACTTTTGCATTGACTTCAGTTCTGACCCGTTAAAGTTTGATTTAGATATGCCTTAGGACTCTCTTAGGACCAGGTTACATGATGGTATAACCCTCTGTGACCGGTTCGTTGTTTGTCCGAGTCTTTTACACATTTCCATTAAATGCTTAAAAGTTGACCGTAACGCCCTTTTTGATTTAAAACGAGAATTTCGGACATGTGAAAGACTCATAACCTTAGTTACTAATTTCTAAGCATGTCCCTAAAATTTCATGTCAATCCGAGGTCCAGAATAGGAGTTATGCTAAATAGCGCAAATTGCGAAACTTTAGTAATTAAGTAGCGAAATTAGCATAAAGCCTATCTAAACCCGGATTTCGACACCAAACTTTTTACTCACTGATGTAAAATAATATTTTGGGATTTTTAAAGATTTTTAATTATTTTTAACCTGCTCATAACCTGCGGTTATGGCAACGGTTCGGTAAATACCGAATATACCCTTTTCGGCTATAACTTGAGTTCTACAAGGTCTTTTGACCCGATTCCAGTTGCTACTAATTTTAATTAATAACTAAAGTATTTTAGACTTTATAAACTATTCGGGAACTCAGATTTCCTGTAGAACTCATAAACCTCCTTTATAATCTTTAAAAAGACCGAAATACCCCTACGGGGCATAATATGAACTTAAACTCGTTACAGGCATTATGCAAGGTATCCTACTGATACCACAACCTCTTTAAAGCATGTTGACTTAGGAAAACAGTGTAGGACTCTTACGGTTACCCGTTGCGCCTTTTTCGCGCACGGTTCGGCTTATGTAACTAGTTTACATAAATTAGCCGAAACGGGTCAAACCATATTGTTTTGACCCCAAAATCCAGAGTATGATTATTATACCCATATAAAACAAGTCTTCAAACTTGTTGGGTCAAAATCACTCTCCATTCATGGTTTTCGCCTTTCACGCGATTAAACCGTAACTATCCATTGAAACTGACCGGTCTAAGCTACGGCTAAATTAAAGACCCGTTAGGATTCTAATAGGTTAATTTAAACCTTCGTTCCATAATAGGGGACCAGTAAAAGCTATCTGCAATTTATTTCAATTAAGGAATTATACTTGCAAAGGTAAATACTTTTAACTTATTTTCCGTTATACGGGCTTGGGTTACGGTATTTAAAATACCGCTTGCTAGGGCAATTGACCCCAACTCATTAGTAGTTGGGTATTATCAATGTGACCCGTTTAAAAACTTGTTTTGATGGCTTTACGCCTTTGGGGGCTTAATGACCATGTCCCGGATATCTTTGGCAGCATTTACGAATGGCCACGACCTCGACATCCGGGTGTAGGCGTACACCCGACATTATGTCCATGACTATAAAAGTGTAGCCGTTGGTTACCCGCCACGGTTTTATGCTATGTGGTGTGTCTATTAAACTTTAACCCGGCACGACCCGGGCGACCGAACGCATAGTAACATGTAATTCTTTACAAGATTTGATTATAAATTATCCCAAGTTATAAAGAGTTTGTGCCTTGAGCATTTAAACCAATTTTATTAAACATTTTACAAAAGTGTCAGTTGAATGTATTTACCAGTGTAAACTGACGTATTTTCCCAAAAAGACTAAATGCAGGTACTATGCGTAATTGGCTGGGATTTCTCCTTAGCATCACTAGAAGTCTCGCAAGCTTAAGATGCCTGAAGTCTGTTGAAGAATACTTTTGTTATTAACATTGATTCCCTGTGGATTTTGTTTCAACAATGGTGATACTTTGATATTACACTTAACGTTGAAATATATTATCTTTATGCTTCCGCTGTGCATTCATATATATTGTGTGGTTTGACTATAATGTTGCCAACTACGTCACGGTAATCCCCCACCGGGCCCACCGGTGAGACACGTAGAAATCGGGGTGTGACAAAGAAGTGGCAATGTTTATATTGTTGATATGTCAAAAGAGTGTCCCAAAGCTGATGCCTGTCTATTCTCAGCTGCTTCTAGCAAAGAAACAGAACTATGGCACAGGAGATTGGGGCACACAAATCTTAAGACAATCACTGCCATTTCAAAACAGGGACTGGTAAGGGGTTTACCTCAAAAACTGTTCTCCTGTCCTGAGCATTGTGTTTCGTGTCTAAAAGGAAAACAACATAAAAGCTCTTACAAATCCATTGATGAGTCCAAAACAACCAAATGTTTGCAAATGCTTCATATGGATTTGTTTGGCCCAGTTAAAGTCATTTGTCTCAAGAAAAAGAGATATTGTTTGCTTATAGTTGATGACTTTTCTAGGTTTACATGGACTTACTTTTTACACTCAAAAGATGAGACTACAGGCATTCTGCAAGACTTTGTGAAACAGGTTGAAAAGCAGTTTGACCTTCCAGTAAAAATCTTCAGAAGTGACAATGGCACAGAGTTCAGGAACAAGGAGTTGGACGATTTCTGTGTGTCAAAAGGAATTGTGAGGCAGTATAGCATTCCAAGAACACCAGAACAAAATGGGGTTGTTGAAAGGAAGAACAGAACTTTGATTGAGGCTGCAAGAACCATGCTTGCAGATTCAGGTTTGCCATTAACTTTTTGGGCTGAAGCAGTAAACACTGCTTGCTATGTCTAAAACAGAGTTTTAATCAATCCCAGGCATCAAAAGACTGCCTATGAACTTCTGTATAAAATAAAGCCATTAATCTCATATTTCAAAGTTTTTGGTTGCCCATGTTTCATTTTAAACTTAAAAGATTCCATCTCAAAGTTTGCAGCCAAAATTGATATGGGATACCACCTGGGATACTCAACCACTGCTAAGGCCTACAAAGTGTTTAATACACGGACCAAAGCAGTGGAAGAGACTTTGAATGTAAAGTTCAATGAACTTTCATCACCTAAAATTCCAGTAAATCCTGCAAATTTGTTTGATCTTGATAAGTTCACTTTTGAAACTATTGCTGTCAAGACTAACAGTGCAGGTCCATCTGAGAATTCATCACCAGACTATGGATATGAGATCATCATTCCTCAAAAGTCTGCCTCAATGGGAAGAGCATCAGTTGTTCAAAACAGTTGTCAAAGCTCAACCACTGCTACCTCAACAGTTGTTGACCAAAGTAGCCCCTTAACCCCTGCTTCCACCTCATCAAACACTGCTGACAAAAGTCCTCAAACAGTGGATCAAAGTCAGCATGTGTCCTCACCATTACCCCCTATGCCACCACCTTTTGAAGCCACTGCTGGGTCATCAAAGTCACCAGCAGTGGTTAGCTCAGATGATACACATCTGCAGCCCTCACCACTCAATGCCATTGTTCCATACCAAGGAGAGCTCATCTTCTTGAAATCTCATCCACAAGATCAAATTATTGGCAACATCAATGAAGGGGTGCTCACAAGAAGTCAATCCCAAAACATTTATCTTTTTGCTGGTTTTCTATCACTCCATCAGCCAGTCAAGTACCAAGAGGCACTGAAAGACAACAGCTGGGTAGAAGCCATGCAAGAGGCACTCCAACAGTTCAGAAGACAACAAGTATGGGATCTTGTACCACTGCCAGAGAATGTAAGTCCTATTGGCACAAAGTGGGTCTTCAAAAACAAAACTGATGAAAGGGGTATTGTTGTCAAGAATAAAGCCAGGCTTATGGTTCAAGGTTACAGACAAGAAAAGGGCATTGACTATGATGAAACTTTTGCCCCTGTTGCTAGACTTGAAGCAATCAGACTCTTCCTGGCCTTTGCTGTCAACCACAAAATCAAGGTGTACCAAATGGATATAAAATGTGCATTCCTCTATGGTAAGATTCAAGAAGAGGTATATGTCTGTCAACCTCCAGGTTTTGAGGATCCATTTAATCCAGATCATGTCTACAAGCTAAATAAAGCTTTGTATGGCTTGAAACAAGCACCAAGAGCCTGGTATGAAACTCTTTCCACCTTTCTACTCTCCATTGGTTTCACCAAAGGCAGAATTGACAAAACACTGTTTTTAAAATGGAGAGGAAAGGATTTGATGATTGTCCAAATTTATGTGGATGACATCATTTTTGGAAGCACATGCAATAAAATGTGTGAAGAGTTCAGGTAACTCATGACAGCTGAGTTTGAAATGAGTGCAATGGGTGAACTCCAGTGCTTTCTTGGTCTCCAAGTAAGGCAGCTGCAAAATGGCACTTTCATCCATCAGGGCAAATATGCCAAAGAACTTTTAAAGAAATTTGATATGGATGATTGTAAGCCATGCAGTACACCCATTGCAACCAATAAATTGGTCATGTCTGATGAAAAGGATGATTTGGTTGATCAGACCTTATATAGAAGCATGATTGGGTCTTTATTGTACCTAACTGCATCTAGACCAGACATCATGTTTGCAACATGTGTCTGTGCAAGATCCCAATCAGCCCCCAGAAAGTCAAACCTTATTGCTGTAAAAAGGATATTCAGACACCTCAAAAGTGCTCCCACACTTGGTATCTGGTATCCAGCTGATGGTAAAATTGAGCTTTCAGGTTTCTCAGATAGTGACTTTGCTGGATGTGACAAGACAAGGAAGTCCACTTCAGGTGGGTGCCAATTCCTAGGCAACTGCTTAGTGTCTTGGCAAAGCAAAAAGCAAGCAGCTGCTTCCACATCCACTGCTGAAGCAGAATATATAGCTGCTGCAAGCTGCACAGCCTAACTGCTTTGGCTTCAAAATCAGTTGCTGGATTTTGGTATCACTGTCTTGAAAACACCACTTATGTTGGACAGTCAGGCAACAGAAAATATCATCAAAAATCCAGTTTCTCATTCAACCACAAAACACATCGACATCAGACATCACTTTGTGAGGGATTGCTATGAAAAAAGGTTTGATTTCTCTGCATCATGTTCCAACTAAGGATCAGCTGGCAGATGTGCTAACCAAAGCATTAGACACATCCACCTTTGAAAGCTTGATCTCTAGGATTGGCATGCTAAATATGGAATAACAGGCAAAATCCTGTTTTTCTATGAATAAAAGCATTAAAATGTTTTCAGAAAATCAAAAATCCATCCTTAAAAATAGCTAAAAATGAATTTTTCATTAAAATCCTTAAAAGTCTGCCATAACCACTGATGAGTTCAAAAGACTGTTCTACTTCAAAAGACTGTCCACTGCTGAAAGCCATCCCTTGTTCTCTCATTTCTTTGATAAACGCTGTTGTTCAAAAGCAGTGTTGTATCCACTGATGAGCTATCCACTGATATAAAAAATCATCCACTGCCTTCCGTACGGTTACAACCACTGCTTTCTTCAGTAACTTTCACAAAAGTACTGTCCTTCACTTCATCAGGGGATGGTACGTGGACAGTACATAGTGGTCAGATCTTTTGTAACCGCTGCCACGCCAGCCTTCACTTTTTCTCCATAAAACCCCCTTTCAAGCCCCAAACAGGGTTTTACTGTCGAATTGAATTCACAAAAATTCTCTTCTCAAAGCAGTTTCCTCACATTTCATCAAATTTCTCCATAAATTTCTTCAATCGTCGTCTTCAAAACGATGACCAAATCAAAGGCTTCCGCAAAATCATCTTCAAAAGCTGCCTCTTAAAATTTCTCATAATCTTCTGGGTCTTCTCACAAAGCCCGTCACCACCGATACCTTTGATTCCATCCTTGATATGCTTAATGCAACAAAGTACAAAACTTTGTTAACCATCGATGCACCAATTTACTTGACGACCCAAAGAGAGTTCTGGAAGAATGCAACCCTTAAAAAACAAGGTGAAACTGTCACTACCATTACCTCTTCTCTAAAGGGCAAAACTGTCAACATCACACCACAATCCATATCAGAGGTCTTTCAGCTCGATGATCAGGAAGGTAAAGATTCTTTCCCTAAAAACGAGTTAAAAATTGACTTCATTGAGAGAGGGTATGCAGACACAATGATGAAGAGGGATACCTTACAAAAAGGTTTCTTCCCTCCTGCAACATGATTTTTATTCCATACCCTCCTCATGTGTGTTTCAAATAAAACCACTTCTTTTAATGAAATACCATTGAAGATTCAAAACCTGGGATATGTTATTCTTTAAGAAGAAAACTTTAATTATTCCCAGGTAATCTTCAATGATTTGGTAAAAATGTTGAAACAAAATCATTCTTACTGTTTCCAAGATTTTTAAGTTATTATTTTGAGAAAAAAATTAGTAAGGATGATATTGCTGTAATAAACCAAGGTGAATCTCTACAAATGCACAGCTTAACTGCTAAAACTTTTACAAGAATGTCAACACCTTGCAAAACACAAGCAGAGGTGCCTGAGCAGAATTTAGCAGCAAACACTGCTCCTCAGGTATCTGCTGCTGAGCCCACTGCTCAAGGTGATCAAGGTAGCAAAACAACTGCCTTGAAACCCACACCTAAAATCACCAAAAAGCCACAGAAAAAGAAAACTCAAAAACCCCCCAAACCTACCAAAAAGGCAACTCTGGAGGATGAGATACCAGAGTAACTGTCTGTGACAACACAAAAGTCACAACTAACCACTGCTGCTTTTTCCTCACAGCAGTTGGTAAAAATATCTCACACCATAACTGAAACTCCTCCTGTCTCTTCACAAAAAGAACAGGTTGTAAAACAAGGGTCACCACATCATGATGCTCTGGAAGCACTTGTTTCCATCATCCACAGCCCAATACCCGGGGCAAATCCTCTTTCTACACCCAAACTCACATCCCCAATTCCCCCAAACACCAAACTACTGTTGGATGCAATTGATTTGAACCTGGCACAAACCAGTCCTTCTCAATAACCTGTTCATGAGAATATACCTCAACATGAGACTGGGCCTGATGTATCAATCTTTGCTAACCCACCAACACAACCTGAGGAGGTTACACCCCTTGAGTTACATGTAACTCTTGGTGGTAATCCAAGTGAAGCAGCCACTACAAGTGTTGAACCTACAGGTTTACACTTGGACAGTGGTTACATCAATAAGACTTCCTTGGAGGCAATTCCTTCCATAACACCCCTGTTATCTGCTAGTGAGTTTGTTTTAACCACTGGTTCCATCAAAAGATTATCAAGTGTTAAAGGAAGAAGACCCCAGTACCAAGAAAAAGGGGCATCAGTTGTTGATGTTAGGAGTATACTCCGTACCTCAACCTCTGATAAAACCACTGCTAGTGGGAAATCAGATGATCCCATTCAGTTGGGTGATGGTTTAAAGTACCAGGAATTGACGGAAAGAGTCGAAAAACTGGATACCTCTGTTGCAGAAATCAAAGAAATGTTGCAACAGTTGTTGATAGTTCAAATGGTACAATCCACTGCTGTTCCACCTCAAGCACCTGCTCCTCCACCAGCAGACGTCACAAATGAGCTTTGGAACCTTTTTCAACCTTTTCTCCAACAACAACATCAACTGGCTGAACAGCAACATGAAAAACATGTTCAAGATCTGAAAAATACAATGGAGTCTAGGTTCAAGGATACAAAAGATGACATCAAGGCTATCAAGGCTCATCTATTGACAACCACTGGCACTGCTCCTCCGACAGTTCTTTTTATTGATGAACTCCCCCCAGATAATGCCAAAAAGGGGGAGAAAATTAAGGAGTGGATAAAGAAAGAGATTGATAATGGGTTGTATCTTGATCCAGAAAAGGATGCAATGCTCAGAAACATTCCCTTGCCAGATGGTAGCAAGAAGGTTGATGTTACCCAGAATGCATTTGATGATGGTGTCATAAGTGTAAAAAGGGATAGAGCGGCAAAGGATTTGTCAAGGTGGAATGAGGAGAAGAGAGCTTTCATAAAGCTGAATGCGCAGGGTTGTTCTGGTGAAAAGGATGTTCAAAATCCTGTTCCAAAAAGAAATCTTACGAGAAAAGTAAGGAAACCCAAGTCCACACCATCCAGTCTTCCAAAGTATACTTCAAAGCCACCATCCAAAAGCCACCAACATCAAACCTCACCCAAACAGCTGCTGAGACTCCTGCTGTATCACCATCTGCCGGTACTTCAATTGTTTCAACAACTGCTCTCATTTCAACACACACTACTTCAACACACACCACTACCACTGCCTTACCATCACCACCATCACCACTTAAAACAACATCTCCACCATCATCTCCTGCCAAAAAGCAGAAGACAGCAGATGTTACAACATCTGTTGTAATGACAACAGTGGTTGAAACACCAGTTGTTTCAACAGCTATTTGTCAATCACAAACCACTGCCTCTCATATCATTACCACTGTTCCATCCACGACATCATCTGCTTCTCCTACAATAAAAAGGAGAAGGGTTATCATACCAGATGATGATTCTCCATCACCATCACCACCACCAACAGCTTCAAAATCCCAAGCACTTGTCACAATTCCAAAACCCATTCCTCTCTCTTCAGCTCAAATCCAAAAGCCATTACCTCCTGCAGGTGTTGTATTTCCTTTGGAACTCATAGCAGTTAGGGAAGAAATCAAATCTTTCTATTATGAGGATGACCCTGCCAAAAGGAGTTTGCCATCGATTGAAGGATATCCCCGGCCAAATAATATTGAAGAATATTTTAAAATCAAGGCCAAGCAAGCAGAGGATATCTCAATCAAAAATAAACATGGGAAATCTGATAGAGAATTTCAGCAAAACTATCAGTTTCTACTCACACAGGTCAGATCTATGGAGCAATTAGCCAAAACTGTATGTCAACAAATCTCTAAAAGGGCAGATGAGTCCTTGAGAAAAGACTACATTGAAAACATCATGATCTACAAGAAATACAAGGGGGAGAAACACATGTATAAAAACTGGACCATTCCTAAGCTTGAAAAAGAAGTAGCCAGGATTCATGAAATGATCAAAAATAAGGTCAAGCAGACTCCTCCTGAAAAATTCAAACAATTTGAAGCTGACAAGGCCTTAGAGTTGAAGAGAATGAAAGAGGAGCTGGTAACAGCTGATTATGGGTCAAAGAATTATGTGTCAAAGTGGGGAGAAGCTAGGGTCAGGGCCACCTATAAAAGGTTGGAGGAACTTAGGAAGAAAGATCCAACAGCTCCACAAAAGCCTGACTACTCCAAAGCAGAGGTCTCAAAAAGACCACCAAAGCTGCAAGCCAAAAGAACCACTGCTCCTGCCGGTGCTGCCATCTACAAAAGAAGGAGACAAAACCAGTTGGGTGCTGAAACAGTTCAAGATCTAATTGCTGGTAATGACCTTGTAAAAGAGGGCATTAGGTTAATGATGAAAGAAGATCCTGAATTGGAACAATCTACAAGTACTGCTCAGCCAGTCATGAATAGGCCAGCATCACCAAATACCTCATCTAATAAAAATCTCCCAAGAAACCCACCAGGATCAAAAGTACTAAAGTGGAAAACTGATAAACAGACCCACGTACTGACTGTGTTCAAGTCTAGTGGAGAAGTGAAGAAATTAACAAGGGAACAAGCTCTTGGCCAGAGTATTGAAGATTTGCAGGATCTCCTTGATCTTCCACTTAGCAGGGATGATGATGACACAGACGCCTTAACCTTTGAATTACAACTCAAAGGGCAAATAAGGGAACTGCTGATGAGGCAATAAAGATCTTTTAATAATGGAGAGTTTTGGCATTATCTGTTCCAGGGGGAGATTGTTGGGATTGAACCCTGCCAAAGGAACAGATAATAAAAGCCAAAACTGGATCAGAGCAGTGGATCCAGAATAAGCAGATGTTATGCATGCAAATCTCTCCCCTTGAAAGTGGTTTCAACATTTGCTGACCTCCTATCCGCTGATCATGCAAACTGCTGACCTACAACTGCTGATGAAGTCAAAGACTGTTGAAGAACTAAAGCTCTGCTGCTCAATCTACTGCCTTGTTTCAAGCACTGCTGATCATGACAAGTACTGCTGTGTTCACAGCAGTGGAAGGATGCAGCAGCTGTTTATGTTTACGTTATGTAATGAATTGTAACATCAATAGTTAGCATAGCAGTGTTTGTATAGGTCAGTTGTTAAGAGTTTGTTAGGAGGTTAGATATCACTTTCTTGGTGACGTCAGCTTAGATGCTCAGTGGTTTGCTAGTGCCTATAAATAGAACAGTGCTCTGTACTATTCTGTTTAGCTCTTTCACCATCTTCTTCCTGCATGAACAAATATTGAGCTCGGGCTGAGGGGGAGTTTGCAAAGCATACATGCAATTGTAATCAAAGTTTGAAATAAATTTAAGCATTTGATTCTTTGTTGAAAATGTATGTTTGAAAGCATTTCTTCTGTTTGATTGTGAAAAGTTTGCGTCCATTTAATTTCCGCTGCACAACTCATTCATCAATTCATCTTAATTCAAACACAAATCACAATCAATCCAAACTCAGATCCTAACAATTGGTTATGTATCAAGCGTAAGTCGTGTAACGGACACGCCAATCCGTTGTAAAAGCATGAGCCCTTGTAGAGGGATTATAGCTCGGAACATTCGCTCGTCAAATGATTTCGAAAATGCACGGATAAATTCTTGTAAACAAGCATGATGATTATTGCACAAGCAACCCTCGGGAGGGGAGTAAAAGCTCACACTTGGTAAATGTGGAAATGGGTGCATTGGCTTTAAGTTTATGAGAAAATAATACATGCTATGGAACTTGTAAACAAATGGGTCAAATAAACAACGGACAGATTATAGAACAACTTTTATAAATTAATATTTTTATGCAAAACATATTGATAAACGCGTCCGTAATTAAATTACGGTCGCGTAGGAAAAAGAATCGGTTAAATCGGACTTACGGATCCAAAGTTATGACCATTTGAAATTGAACATAGTAAAAATTCGGAGCTGGCAGAAAATGCAGGTCCAGAAACAGGACCTGCTGGAAAACGTGTTCTCCCGCGCCACGCGATGGGGGTAGGCAGATCTGGCGCGACACGCGGGGCCTCGCGCCACGCGAGAACCCTTCGTGACACGCGACAGGGTAAAAAGATGAAATTTATTTTATTTTCGATGGTTTCAATCCTAGAACTTGTTTATAAGTATTGTATGTATGTCATAGCTAACTTTTTAAGTGGTTTTGACTCTAGGTACTAAATGGGTCCTTCCGGATGATGATCGAGCATGTTTCAAGAACCGAACACAAAACTTTTGGATGCTTCCGCGTTAACTCGATCTTGTTTAGACAATGTTTTTGATGTAAATGAATTGCTAATCATGTGATCAATGTTTTAAACTAGTTAGTAGTTAACTAGTAGGTGTTATTAAAAACTTGTTTTGTACTTATTATCAATGTGTATGGTCTTTAAACATGAAAATTTGTAAACTCAAATTTTAGTATGAAATTCATGTAATTTATTATCAAATCCCGTCCTTTTTATTAAGGGTCTTACACAACCCGACAATTCTGAGTATTAGGCTCGGTTCGCAACCGAAAGTCGCAAAAGTAGACTTTTGCTTTGACTTTCAGTTCTGACCCAAATTAGCTTAGTATAATTATGCCTTAGGGTTCCTTGGTGACCATATTATATGTTAGTATAACCCTCTAAGGTCATACTACATGATCCCTAGAAATTAGAGATCATTTGCATGTTTCCGTTAAATGCTTAAAAATTAACCATTATGCCCTTATGTTATAAAAACGAGATTTTTTAAAATATGAGAGGATAAAAAGCTTTATTACTGATATATAAGTATGTCCTAAAAATTTGACATCCGTTTCTGGTCTCAAATAAAAGTTATGCAAGATATTGTAAAACAAGACTTTTTGTTAATTAAATTGCATTTCTGGCATAAGTCATATTTAAACCCAATTTTTGGCACCAAACTTCCTACCCACTGTTATGATATAATATTTAGGGATTTTTGGAAATTTTTGTCAAATTTTATACTGACCATAACGTAGAGTTCTAGCATGAATTCGGTAATTGACGATAATGCCCTTTTCATTAATAAAATGAGATTTACATATCTTTTATATGCTAAACTTTTTCTTACTGATGTGATATGTTAAATAAAATATTTCTAACATTCAAGACTGATCAAAACTTCAAAATTTTATAAACATCTCAAATATCGTCAAATACCGACTTTTACGCTAAATATGCGCATAGTATGGTTTAAAACCATATTTAACGCCTAAGACTTGTTACCTACTGATTTTATAAATAAATTTTTATACTTTAACAGTAAGTGTAACTCTTGAACTCAGACTTCCAAATTTGACCTTAAAAGCATATGTGAAATGACCAAAATGTCCCTTCGGTGCATAGTTTGGCCATAAATGATAAACCTCACATATGTATGATATCCTACTGATGTAACTTGATAAAATAAATATTTTTATTGAATATTTTAGACCAGAACCTCAGTTTGCTTTTTTTTTACCGGAAAATTTGGATCACTGACGGACCATTGAAGTATAATCGTGCCACCAGTAGAACCACCCGATCATATCCATCTCCACTAGACATAATGCCTATACAACAAATCAGGAGGAAACCCAACAAATATGGGAAAAACCCCCCTTGTGGGAATCGAACCCAAGACTTATTGGTCCCTCAGTTTGCTATTAAACCTATTTTATAAATTTTAAAATGACCAAAATAACCTTACGGGGCTTAAATTGGTTTTAAATTCGTTTTGGGCATAATTATTGATATCCTACTGATATCATATCATATTTAAAGCATATTAACTTGTGAAACTTGTATATGACCCATTCAGTTACCCATTATGCATATACGTGTTCGGTACGGTTTGTGTAACTAGTTTGCATAAATTAGCCGAAACGGGTCAAACCTTATCATCTTTACTTCAAAATCTAGAATGTATTTAGTTTACCCATTTTATACAAGTCTTCATACTTGTTGGGTCTAAATCACATTCCAATCCGGTCACCGCTTAATCTTGTGTTTCGTACCGTAAACTTTTCTTTAAAACTAACCGGTCTAAGTTACAACTTAAATAAGACCCGTTAGGAATCTAATAGGTTATTAAAACCTTCGTTCCAGATTAGGATCCCAGTAAAAGCTATCTGCACTTGTTGATTAGAATATACGGCTGAGTATAATTTATATTTTAGCTCAGGTAAATATTTTTGACTTATTTTCCCTTATACGGGCTTGGGATACGGTAAATTATTACCGCTTGGTCGGGTATTGAATATTTACTCGATTAGTGGTTAAATCATTGAGATAACTCATTTTAATATGTTTTGTTTGATACAAAGCATTTGGGGGTTAATATGACCGTGTCCTGGATATCCTCGGCTCATTCATTTGAAATGGCCATGACTTAAGCACGGGGTGTAGGCATACAAACCAATTTTGGGGGTTAATATGACCGTGTCCCAAGTTATAAAAGATTTTATGCCTTGTGCATCCAAACCAATTTTATAAACACTTTTCAAAAAAGTCAGTTAATTGTATTTACCAGTTTAAACTGTTTAAACTGATGTATTTTTCAAAAAGATTAAGTGTAGATACTACGCGAAATGGGCTGGAAGCTCCTGAGTATTAGATAAAGAGTCTTGCAAGCTCTTAATACTTAAAGTCTGTCGAACAATATTTTACTTTATGTTTTAGATCCCCCTGTGGATCCACATACAACCGTTTGTATAATATTTCATTATACTTATCATTTTGGTTTGTATTATTTTCATTCTAGACTTCCGTTGTGCATTAAACTGTGATTATTTGACTGTGATGATATCAACTACGTCACGATACTCCCCACTGGGCCCACCGGTAATTCGTGGAAATATCGGGGTATGACACTTACGTATACCCTATTCGCATATGATCTATGTATCATTCCTTAGTTTAACATACCATTTGTACATGTATTTTTCCCAAAGTTTAGAAAATTAAAAAACGTTTAAAAATGGGGACATGAACTCACTGTTTTGCGTCTTCGTGCGTCCTAACTTCACCGGTCTCTTCTTGGTTTGCGACATAACCTATAAATGTTCTACGTATGTTAATCACCTAAACTTTTAATTCACTACGTACAAGTTATCCATCTTGTCTTATATATTTGTTTTGTTTTAGATGTATATGTTCTTGAATTGTTAATATATATCTTACATATATATATATATATATAGTTTTTTATACTTATGAGTTTTATTAACGGGTCTAGTTCTTATTGTGACTTCGTGCCTCGCACGAGTAAGGTGTGCATGTCCGAGACATGTGTGAGTCGTGCCCATTATAGTCGGATTCCACCCGTTCGTCGCATTATCATTAAATTAAATTGTATTTTCTATTTCTAATTATATATATTTTTATTCTCCATATATATATATATATATATATATATATATAATAGGATTAAAAGGGATACGTGTTAAAAATAATATATTTTTAGCTTATCCTTGTATATGTTTATTTGTATTATTTCTCAAAAATAATGTAAGTAAATTGTTAAATAATATTTTCAATATTATTTTTAGTATATGTATAGTTAGGCAAGTATACATGTATTTAAGTATAAATACTTATGTATCTTGTATAATTGTCAAAAATCATTTCTTATAATTTTATACTTTCCGGAATTTTATTTCTTAAAAATAATATATTTTTAAATCTTGTTTGTGATATATATATTTTTGCCATGCTTGTTAAATATGTATATATCTTGTCATTTGTCCGATTTTTGTATAACTTTCATTAATTGTAGTAATTATATATATTTCTCTATACATATATATATAGGGTGAGGTTATTGTAAAAAAGGTGGTTTTTGTGAGAAAGGTAAGAAAGAATATGGTGAGGACATGTGGCACTAATTAAAATTAAGACTTAAGGGTATCATTGTAAATGCATTAACAATTCAAATATGTTAATCCTTGATTTAAGGATTTGGAGAGAGAAAATCATTGATTTAAGGACTTGATAACCGTCCATAACATCATTCCTACTTCATTTTAATTTTTTTTTTTTTTGCATCATTCACAAAAATCAGAGCATGTTCATGACATGGTGTTTTAAATAAATTCATAGTTCAATTCATGGTGTGTTTACAAAATAATATAACACCATTTAGTAAACAAAATATAACACCATTCAGTACACAAAATAACACCATTCAGTACAAGATATAACACCATTCAGTACACAAAAAGATAACACCATTCAGTAAATAATATAACACCATTCAGTAAACAAAATAACACCATTCAGTAAACAAATAACACCATTCAGTAAATAATATAACACCATTTAGTACAAGAATATAACACCATTCAGTAAAGAAATATAACACCATTCAGAAAAAGAAAATAACACCATTCAGAAAAGAAAAAAACAAAAGAAAAATAACACCATTTAGAAAAGAAAAAAAACACCATTAAGAAAGGAAAATAACACCATTAATGAAAAGAAAAATAACACCATTCAGAGAAGAAAATAACACCATTCAGAAAAGAAAAAAAAACACCATTAAGAAAAGAAAATAACACCATTAATGAAAAGAAAAATAACATCATTCAATAATCCTTACATCTCTGTATCATCTTCTTCTCCGCTGCCGGCACCACCACTGCCGGTCTGCCACCGCCATCGTCGAACCCAACCACCCGAGAGTAAAATCTCATTTTCTCCGACGCCGATTGTCTTCAACAACCGCTACGCCTCCATCTCCATACGCCACCACCCTCATCTACCGTACACATCCAACCATCGCGCACCCTCTTCGCACTCCGACACCGGCTTCCGATTGATGTTTGATCTTCCGATTAGTGGTGGTCTAGGAGTTGTGCTGTTGGATCTTCCGATTGATTGAATATGGAAGAAGAAAGGGAGAAAGAGAGAGAGAGAAATTGTGAGCGTATGATAGAGAGAGAACGAAATTGCAGGGATTTTGATTTACAAAATGGGGATAAAAAGACACAATTGCCCCTAGATATTCTAATTCAATCCATATTAAGAAAAATATTTTACATTTTGGTCCCTATTAATCTCAACCAATAGATCAAAAGATCTAATGGCTGAGATTCTTTCTTACCTTTCTCACACTTTGGGCCTTTTTTACAGGATCCTAACTCTATATATATATATATATATATATATATATATATATATATATATATATATATATATATATATATATATATATATATATATATTCCTTATTGAATTTATGGAATTTGGACACTTGGACAAATATATATAGTGGAGGGTTCAAATGAGAAGAAAAATTTTGTAAGAATAAAAAGAATAACTTTTAAACCAATAGAAATGTTCCATTTTACTTCATTTAATATGTGTATTTAATGTTATTAATAAGGGCATATAGGTAAATTTCTAATTGTAATTAACTAGCTAACAAACTAATATTGTAACTCACTTTTAGATATACTCTTTGAAGATAAAATGTTTTAGGATGAAGGACAATTTCGACATGTGTAGGATAAATTTTAGTATATCTAGGATAAATTCTTAAATATGCATGATAAATTTGGATATGCGTAGGGTAAATTTCGGTAAGTGTAAGATATATGTAGGATAAATTTAAAATGTGTAGGAATTAAATGTTTTTTTGCTTTATTAATTAGAGATAACATAATTAATGGGGGAGTTATAAACTAGTTAGTGATTTACCATTATGCCCTTTTCTTCTTTTATTCTCAAATTAAATTTCTTCTCAAATGAACCTTCCCCTATATATATATATATATATATATATATATATATATATATATATATATATATATATATATATTGGTATTTTTGTCCATACACCCATGTATGGATGATTATGTGTATATTATTTTTAAATGTTTCCTTTTGTATTTTATGTGTATTTGGTGTTTATACTCCTTGGGAGTATTTAGTGTATTCTAAGTTCCTACATATACACTAATATATATTTACACATATTATACAGATAACACATAATTTTGGTGACCATTAAATATATATATATATATATATATATATATATATATATATTCCCTAAAAATATACATATTTATACTTGTTTTAATTCTTAAAGAAAAATCTATTTCTTATCTTGTATTTTTGTATAAAAATTAGGGGAAAACCTTGTTTAACATTATTGAACATTTTTGTAGAAAAAGCCTTGTAAAACCTTATATTTTTCTAAGTGTCAAAATTTTATAAAAATTTTGACATAGTTTCCCCTAAAAATGGAGGTTTTCCCATGTCTTAAAACATGTGTCTATTTTCTTTTTATCATCAAAACTCAATCATAAACCATTTTTGCAAGTAATAATCACTAAATTCATCATACTTTCCCATGTAAAAAAGTTGAAGTTCTATGAAAATTTGTAGTAATTTAGATCTACACATCAAACATGTAGATCTACTTAAATCAAGGCTTACTTGTTAACCTTTATAAACTTTGATGAAACTTTAATTTTCAAAATTGTCCATCCACTTGATTAGTAAGTTTAAGAACATGAATATTTCATTTTAAAACCATTTACAAGCTCATTCTTAGGATCTTCAAGTATAATAACATGTTTCTTCATGGATCTTTCAAGATCCATGCTTACACTTGTTAGATCTAAGCTTCTAACAAGCTTACATATGATAGATCTTAACAAAATCCGAAAATCAACAACAATAACTTCATCACATACTTTAAACAACATTAGAAACACTTAATTTTCTTTTGATTATGTTGTTTCTTCACATATTTATCTTTTAAAGTTAAGTTTTCTTGATGGTTTAACTTGTACACATATAACATACTACTTATAAGCATCAAAATGAAGACTAGAAGGCTTACTACTAGCTCTTGTGGCTAGGGAAGTGGCAAGAGAACAAATAAGATGAAGATGATGAGAAAAAGGTGGTTAAAAGCTCCAGGTTCTTCAACTTCTAAGACTTGTAGCTTCCTTTGTTAGCCTTGAGACACCCTTGGATATGCTTGAATTTACTTGAAAGTGAAAGAAAAATGGAGATGGTTGTGGATGCTTGTTGGCCGTGAGTTAGAAGAAGAGATGAGAAGATGATGAAGTTTGAAATGTGAAGTGGTGAATGATAAGATGATGTTGGTGACAAGGTGCTTTATAAACTTCAAGTAAACATTACTTCCATCATACAAAACAATTAACCATCATTCTTCTCACAACATTAGGAGACAACATGGGGCATGTGGGCCCATGTTTGGACCGCCCAAGGCTTAAGGGTGGAGGGGGTAAAATGACAAAAAATGAAAGGTGAGGGGTTAAAGGTGTAAGTTAGGGGTTTAATGATATGTTATATGTGTTTAAGTGTTTTTAAGTGTTATATGACCAATACTAGTTAAATAACACCAAAACAATGTTTCTAGTTCATTTGTGGTGTTTGGTAGTGTCCGGATAATTGTTCGGTTGTCGGTTCGTTAAAGTATTAACTTGTGTAATTTATACGATATGAAGTACCTTTTGTGTCATGATTTCATTACCGACACTTTACAAGTTATTCTGGATGTTTAACACTATTTCTGAATGTTATTTTAACTTGTAAATGCTTAATTTTTGCTGAAAAATGTTGAATTTATTATTTATAATATTTACACATATTATACACATAGCACATAATTTTGGTGACCATTAAATATATATATTTTTTCCCTAAAAATATACGTATTTATACTTGTTTTAATTCTTGAAGAAAACTCTATTTCTTATCTTGTATTTTTGTATAAAAACTAGGGGTAAACCTTGTTTAACATTATTGAACATTTTTGTAGAAAAAGCCTTGTAAAACCTTATATTTTTCTAAGGGGCTGTTTGGTAGCCTCTGAATGGTCATTAAGAGGCTACCTCTTAATGGAACCATTAAGAATTTTACCAATGAGAAGGTAGAAGAATGTGACATGTGATGATTTACCATTCAGAGGTTACCTCTTAACCATTCAGACTTGAGGTTACCTCTTATTTATTCAGAGGTTTTAAACCATTAAGAGGTAGCATCTGAATGGTCATTAAGAGGGCTACCAAATAGCTCCTAAGTGTCAAAATTTTATAAAAATTTTGACATAGTTTCCCCTAAAAATGGAGGTTTTCCCATGTCTTAAAACATGTGTCTGTTTTCTTTTTACCATCAAAACTCAATCATAAACCATTTTTGCAAGTAATAATCACTAAATTCATCATACTTTCCCATGTAATAAACTTGAAGTTCCATGAAAATTTGTAGTAATTTAGATCTACACATTAAACATGTAGATCTACTTAAATCAAGGCTTACTTGTTAACCTTTATAAACTTTGATGAAACTTTAATTTTCAAAATTGTCCATCCACTTGATTAGTAAGTTTAAGAACATGAATATTTCATTTTAAAACCACTTACAAGTTCATTCTTAGGATCTTCAAGTTTAATAACATGTTTCTTCATGGATCTTTCAAGATCCATGCTTACACTTGTTAGATCTAAGCTTCTAACAAGCTTACATATGATAGATCTTAACAAAATCCGAAAATCAACAACAATAACTTCATCACATACTTCAAACAACATTAGAAACACTTTATTTTCTTTAGATTATGTTGTTTCATCACATATTTATCTTTTAAAGTTAAGTTTTCTTGATGGTTTAACTTGTACACATATAACATACAACTTATAAGCATTAAAATGAAGACTAGAAGGCTTACTACTAGCTCTTGTGGCTAGGGAAGTGGCAAGAGAACAAATAAGATGAAGATGATGAGAAGAAGGTTGTTAAAAGCTCCACAAGAAGGTTCTTCAACTTCTAAGACTTGTAGCTTCCTTTGTTAGCCTTGAGACACCTTGGATATGCTTGAATTTACTTGAAAGTGAAAGAAAAATGGAGATGGTTGTGGATGCTTGTTGGCCGTGAGTTAGAAGAAGAGATGAGAAGATGATGAAGTTTGAAATGTGAAGTGGTGAATGATAAGATGATGTTGGTGACAAGGTGCTTTATAAACTTCAAGTAAACATTACTTCCATCATACAAAACAATTAACCATCATTCTTCTCACAACATTAGGAGACAACATGGGGCATGTGGGCCCATGTTTTGACCGCCCAAGGCTTAAGGGTGGAGGGGGTAAAATGACAAAAAATGAAAGGTGAGGGGTTAAAGGTGTAAGTTAGGGGTTTAATGATATGTTATATGTGTTTAAGTGTTTTTAAGTGTTATATGACCAATACTAGTTAAATAACACCAAAACAATGTTTCTAGTTCATTTGTGGTGTTTGGTAGTGTCCGGATAATTGTTCGGTTGTCGGTTCGTTAAAGTATTAACTTGTGTAATTTATACGATATGAAGTACCTTTTGTGTCATGATTTCATTACCGACACTTTACAAGTTATTCTGGATGTTTAACACTATTTCTGAATGTTATTTTAACTTGTAAATGCTTAATTTTTGCTGAAAAATGTTGAATTTATTATTTATAATATTTACACATATTATACACATAGCACATAATTTTGGTGACCATTAAATATATATATTTTTTCCCTAAAAATATACGTATTTATACTTGTTTTAATTCTTGAAGAAAACTCTATTTCTTATCTTGTATTTTTGTATAAAAACTAGGGGTAAACCTTGTTTAACATTATTGAACATTTTTGTAGAAAAAGCCTTGTAAAACCTTATATTTTTCTAAGGGGCTGTTTGGTAGCCTCTGAATGGTCATTAAGAGGCTACCTCTTAATGGAACCATTAAGAATTTTACCAATGAGAAGGTAGAAGAATGTGACATGTGATGATTTACCATTCAGAGGTTACCTCTTAACCATTCAGACTTGAGGTTACCTCTTATTTATTCAGAGGTTTTAAACCATTAAGAGGTAGCATCTGAATGGTCATTAAGAGGGCTACCAAATAGCTCCTAAGTGTCAAAATTTTATAAAAATTTTGACATAGTTTCCCCTAAAAATGGAGGTTTTCCCATGTCTTAAAACATGTGTCTGTTTTCTTTTTACCATCAAAACTCAATCATAAACCATTTTTGCAAGTAATAATCACTAAATTCATCATACTTTCCCATGTAATAAACTTGAAGTTCCATGAAAATTTGTAGTAATTTAGATCTACACATTAAACATGTAGATCTACTTAAATCAAGGCTTACTTGTTAACCTTTATAAACTTTGATGAAACTTTAATTTTCAAAATTGTCCATCCACTTGATTAGTAAGTTTAAGAACATGAATATTTCATTTTAAAACCACTTACAAGTTCATTCTTAGGATCTTCAAGTTTAATAACATGTTTCTTCATGGATCTTTCAAGATCCATGCTTACACTTGTTAGATCTAAGCTTCTAACAAGCTTACATATGATAGATCTTAACAAAATCCGAAAATCAACAACAATAACTTCATCACATACTTCAAACAACATTAGAAACACTTTATTTTCTTTAGATTATGTTGTTTCATCACATATTTATCTTTTAAAGTTAAGTTTTCTTGATGGTTTAACTTGTACACATATAACATACAACTTATAAGCATTAAAATGAAGACTAGAAGGCTTACTACTAGCTCTTGTGGCTAGGGAAGTGGCAAGAGAACAAATAAGATGAAGATGATGAGAAGAAGGTTGTTAAAAGCTCCACAAGAAGGTTCTTCAACTTCTAAGACTTGTAGCTTCCTTTGTTAGCCTTGAGACACCTTGGATATGCTTGAATTTACTTGAAAGTGAAAGAAAAATGGAGATGGTTGTGGATGCTTGTTGGCCGTGAGTTAGAAGAAGAGATGAGAAGATGATGAAGTTTGAAATGTGAAGTGGTGAATGATAAGATGATGTTGGTGACAAGGTGCTTTATAAACTTCAAGTAAACATTACTTCCATCATACAAAACAATTAACCATCATTCTTCTCACAACATTAGGAGACAACATGGGGCATGTGGGCCCATGTTTTGACCGCCCAAGGCTTAAGGGTGGAGGGGGTAAAATGACAAAAAATGAAAGGTGAGGGGTTAAAGGTGTAAGTTAGGGGTTTAATGATATGTTATATGTGTTTAAGTGTTTTTAAGTGTTATATGACCAATACTAGTTAAATAACACCAAAACAATGTTTCTAGTTCATTTGTGGTGTTTGGTAGTGTCCGGATAATTGTTCGGTTGTCGGTTCGTTAAAGTATTAACTTGTGTAATTTATACGATATGAAGTACCTTTTGTGTCATGATTTCATTACCGACACTTTACAAGTTATTCTGGATGTTTAACACTATTTCTGAATGTTATTTTAACTTGTAAATGCTTAATTTTTGCTGAAAAATGTTGAATTTATTATTTATAATATTTACACATATTATACACATAGCACATAATTTTGGTGACCATTAAATATATATATTTTTTCCCTAAAAATATACGTATTTATACTTGTTTTAATTCTTGAAGAAAACTCTATTTCTTATCTTGTATTTTTGTATAAAAACTAGGGGTAAACCTTGTTTAACATTATTGAACATTTTTGTAGAAAAAGCCTTGTAAAACCTTATATTTTTCTAAGGGGCTGTTTGGTAGCCTCTGAATGGTCATTAAGAGGCTACCTCTTAATGGAACCATTAAGAATTTTACCAATGAGAAGGTAGAAGAATGTGACATGTGATGATTTACCATTCAGAGGTTACCTCTTAACCATTCAGACTTGAGGTTACCTCTTATTTATTCAGAGGTTTTAAACCATTAAGAGGTAGCATCTGAATGGTCATTAAGAGGGCTACCAAATAGCTCCTAAGTGTCAAAATTTTATAAAAATTTTGACATAGTTTCCCCTAAAAATGGAGGTTTTCCCATGTCTTAAAACATGTGTCTGTTTTCTTTTTACCATCAAAACTCAATCATAAACCATTTTTGCAAGTAATAATCACTAAATTCATCATACTTTCCCATGTAATAAACTTGAAGTTCCATGAAAATTTGTAGTAATTTAGATCTACACATTAAACATGTAGATCTACTTAAATCAAGGCTTACTTGTTAACCTTTATAAACTTTGATGAAACTTTAATTTTCAAAATTGTCCATCCACTTGATTAGTAAGTTTAAGAACATGAATATTTCATTTTAAAACCACTTACAAGTTCATTCTTAGGATCTTCAAGTTTAATAACATGTTTCTTCATGGATCTTTCAAGATCCATGCTTACACTTGTTAGATCTAAGCTTCTAACAAGTTATGCGTGCTAGTGTGTATATGTTTTAGATGTATATTTTAAGCCCTTTTTACACTTTTAGCCAAGTTTTAAATTTATAAAACTCGATATTCAATAACACTAAACACACATATGGGCAAGTGCACCCATCGTGGACGTAGTATAGTGTTGGTAAGATACCGAGGTCGTCCAAGGACACAAGAGCTTTTAGTACCGGTTTATCCTCAACGTCTAACCAGATCAAAATGTGAGAAAAGATTTTTAAACTAACAAAATAAAACTAACTAAATGCTGAAAAATAAAATAAAAATAAGAACAGATAGACAAGATGAATCACTTGGATCCGACTCGTGTATTAGTATAACCTTTGATTATTTTCGCACTTTTGCACTTGTTTAAGAGATTATCTTAGTTATTGTAGTAGGCCCCGCTTTTGAAGGCGACGTTACCCTCAACCCAGTAGTTTGAGTCAGCAAGGATACAATCCTAAAGGGATGGATTATTGAAAGATGATGAATTAAGTTATTAATGCAAATTATGGTAGGCCCCTCTTTTGGAGGTGACGTTACCCTCGACTAAGTAGTCTGAGTCAGCAGGGATACAGTCCTAAATAGCCGGATTATAGTATTAATAGTAGTTAACTTATGAGGGGGTCAAAGAGTTTGGATCCCCGCCATCCAATACCTATGGGCATTGAAGGAGATCCTACTAAATTTGACCCAGGTCCCTTGCAGGACCTCTAAACGCTGAACAAGGGCAAGACCCTTACCAAACCGTTCCCTTAACCCCCGACCAGGTAGCCAACATACCTCCATATAGACCGTGGAGATATGAATGGTGAAAATCTTTTATTTTATATAGACAGCAAAATAATGCCAAGACACCACGGACAAACGATAAGGAAGAATCACCTCAACATAAGCAACTAGTTATTAAAGTCATTAATACAAAACCAAATAAAAAGTGCAAAAGATTAAAAATAAAAAGTATTATACTGAACACTTGTCTTCACCAAGTGATGTAAGAGACTTAGGCAAACATGGCCTTGATTGTCAAGAACTCTTACGATCAATCTTGGATCCCGAGACGACTCACACACTCTATGATGGACAATGGATGATGGTGTTATGGTGGTGGTGGGTGGTGGATGAAGTGTGAGAGAGGTGGTGTGCCAAGGGATGAGTTGAAATGGCTCCAAGCACTCCTATTTATAGACTGAACAGAAGCCTGGGCACGGCCCCGTGTCCGTCTGACACTCTCTCTCTTCATTAATTGTAATTCGCAATTACAATAAATGCGCCTGCAGTACTCTGACCACGCCCTCGTGTCCGCTGGGCACGGGCCCGTGGTGGGCAACAGAAGCTTCTATCACTTTTGTCTTTTCTGCCAGGGCTGACCATCCTGGACACGGCCCCGTGCTCGCTGAGCACGGCCCCGTGTTGAGCTGGACACGCCCCGTGTTGAGCTGGGCACAGCCCCGTGTTTAGTTGGGCATAGCCCCATGCTCAGCTGGGCACAGCCCCATGCTCAGCTTTCTTCTTGTTTTTGCTTTGGGAGATGCTGTCGAGGAGTCGGGCATGCCACGTTTCTTCCTTTTCCTTGTATTTATGTTGGATTTGGCTGCATTTTTGCTTCTTTTGTTCATTTAAGCTCTTTTAACCCTAAAAATACAAAAGGAATACAAAAGCACACTTTTTCCAACATTAGTACTTAAAAAGGGTTAGTTTTATGCCTCATTTGATGTAATTTATATGTTGCATTTTACACACATCAAATACCCCCACACTTGAATCTTTGCTTGTCCTCAAGCAAAACTCTTTAATATGTGGCTTACACTCCCAAATGGAATGGGTAGAAGAGAAGGTGTTGGGCTTGTCTTGAGTGTCGGGAATCCAAGATCTTTATTGGGTTTTATTTTTATACTATTTACAATCCTATTCGTTATGATTTATTTAGAACGTTTCATAGGATAAATTACTTATTTGGGCATAACATGCCTTTTTAAAATTTCATTTATATACAAGTTCACATACCTCACGGGGGATCACTCAACACTCGGCCGAAGGTGTATTTTTAGTGAATCACTCGAGAGCAGCGTGGAACTTACTCCTACCATAGGCTTGCCAAGCAATCAATCCTCCTCCTATTTAACTATATACCTTTGTAAATATCAAGAGGACTTTTTGGGTGAAGGGTTAGGCTTGGGCTAAAGGTGGGTGGTTGGGTTAGTGGTTAGTAAAAGGGCGAAAGCGGTAAAAAGCGTCGGTTTTCGTAAGATTTTTTTTTTTTTTGACTTTTTATTTTAATGAAGCAATTTTTCAAACAAAGTTCTTTTTGATAACCTTGTTTGTTTATTTCTTTTGGCTTCATTATTATCATCATTTTTCTCTCCTTTTTTTTTTTTTTGATAAGGAAGTCATAAGAAAAACCGCGCTTTGTTAGTAAAATAAAGGGTTTAAAATGAAAAAGGGGGGTTTGGTGTGAAAAAAAGGGTGTTTGTTTTGGGTTAAGAAATGAAAAGGTTTAGGCTCAAAAGGGTTAACTAGGGGGATTTTGGGTAGGTGGTAAAAAAAAAAAGAAAAATAATGGTGCAGAAATAAAAAAGGGGTTAGTCCTAATGCCTCCATCATTTACTTACTCGGGTTTAAGTTGGTAAGGACCGGGAATGTATCGTCATGGCAAGTTCTAGAGTCGTAAGAAACCAAGCGGCTATTCACACAAGAAACGAAAAATGAGCATTTAATCTAAAGATGTGTATTTGTATACTCAATAAAGGCTCAAAACTCACTTATTGTGGGAATGGGTTTATAATGTGATCAAGTATATATAATTAAATTTTAACTAGATTTGTCATGCCTTTTCATAATTTTCTTATGTTGGTTCTTTTTATCACGACGCTGTCGGTTGTAAATTTGTAAAAATATAACCTTTTTAGAACTTGTTATTCCTAAATTAAACCAAGACAAGTAAAAAAAATGAAAAGTTTTTGAAAAAATTTGGGGTGATTAGCGGTTCCAATAGAGTTTTGTGTAAGGCTTGTTATTAGGACTTGCAAAATTCAAATTTTTAGCATCCCCCCACACTTAAATTACACATTGTCCTCAATGTGTCCCAAAAATAAGTTTTTCGGTTGATTAAAATGTGTAAAGTAGGTTAAAAACAAGATTTTATGTTACTGGGTAGCTGAACACGGGGTGGTGTTGGCTGAGCACGGCCCTGTGTCCAGACTGCCAGTACCAAAAGTAAAAAGAAGGCTGGGCACGGGGCATGTTCAATGAGCACGGCCCTGTGTCCAGGTACCTGAACTGGGCATTTCTGCAGATTTTTGGGCACGGGGGCGTGTTGGGTTGAGCACGACCCCGTGCTGAACTTGCAGTAATGAAGAAAAATTGTCGAGAGGCTCTGTTTTTGTGCATGGGGTGTTGGTTCAAGCTTCCCTTAGTATCCTTCACCATCCCGAGTGTGTTTTATTGCTGCAAATTAAAACTAAACTAGAAAGCATAAAAGTTAAACTAATCTAAAACTAATGATAGTTCCGCGGAATGCCTCCGTGGTGCGCCACGTTTATAAGGGTCCTTGGCTAGACCCTCCTTATCGGGTGGTTCTGGCTCATCTTCAATTAGGGGGTCATTATTGCCAAAAGGGTATTTCATTGAGCGCTCAAGATCTATGCTCCTTTTGAATGCCCCTAATTGAAGAGGTAGATTATTAAACTTCTGGTTTTTCAAAGCTTCATGAGTTTTTACAAAAGGTCGTCCCAACACTAGAGGAGCGTCATCAAGGATGACAAAGTCTGTTGGGATTACCGTTTGATTTGTTTGGACCAAGACAACCTCAACTATACCGATTGATTTTATTACTTTCCGATCGGATAGAAAAATGGGTATTTGAAGTGGAGCAAAATCACTAATACTTAATTTTTCGAAAATGTAGTTAGGCATTATGTTAACACAAAGCTCCTTATCAATGGTGATGTTACTAATAAAGGAATTTTGAAAAAAACATGGAACCGGTGTGATGTTAATTTCAAAAGGGTCTTCTTTTATTAGCAAAGTTTGATCATGAGTTAACTTAACACTTACCATTTCTTCAATTTTAGTGTTAGTGTTTAACTCTTTTAAAAACTTAGCATGAGTTGGTACTAAACAGTGATTTTCAAAAGAAGGTGACAAGAGATTAATTTCTTCAAAATTAGACTCTTCTTGGATTTTAACGTTATCGGCCTCACCTTTTTCGTTGTTTAGCTCATGTGTCGGTTTTTCACTTATTTGTTCTTCCATTTTTACATTTTTCAACTATCTCCACGTTATTATTACAATTTAATTCTTCTCTTACGCGGGACTCCTCTTCCCTTGCGCGAGATTCTTTTATGCAACGTTCGATGGTTTTAATGTGTTCTAATATACTATCGGTCACTTCGGTGATAGAGAAAGGATTGGGATCCTCGAAGCTTGAATCCGGTTGTTCGATCCTTGGTTCCTCATAGTACCCATATGAAGTAGATGGTTCACACCATTGTTCTTCATTATAAGTATATGATGGATAAGGGTCAAAATTTTGTTCTTCATAGTACTCATATGAGGTGGGTTGTTCACGCCATGGTTCCTCATAATAAGAGTATGAAGGTGGTGGCTCATATCTTGAATCTTCAAAGTATGAGTATGAAGGCTCATACCTTGGTTCATCAAAATATGAGTATGAGGGAGGAGGTTCATACCTTGGGTCTTCATAGGATGTGTATAAAGTCGATGGCTCGTACCTGGGCTCCTCATAATGGTTGTATGAAGTGCACGGTTGAAACAAGTTACAATATTGTACCGGGTGCGGGTTACCACAATTAGTGCAATAGTCTCTCATATAATCATCCTCCTCATAGGTGTAGTTGTAGCCTCCTGAGTATTGATCCATAGGGATCACTCAACAGACCACAACTGAGTCTCGGGACCAGAAAACAAAAATAAAAATGGAAACAGAAGCTGGACACGGCCCCGTGTACAGAATCTGTATCTGGGCGTTTTAATTAAAGTTACTGGTCTCGTTGAGCACGGGGGCGTGTTCAGTGAGCACGACCCCGTGTTCAGACTCTGTATCTGGGTATCTAACTAAAAAATATGCAGCACGGGGGCGTGTTCAATGAGCACGGCCCCGTGTTCAGGCTACTGTAAATGCAAACTAAACTAAAATGCAGAAAAAATGTGCGCGCGTTTTAAAAAAGGTTTTGAAAAACTGATTACGTTGTCGATTTTAAGCTTTCTTAAAATCCTTGTGTCCCCGGCAACGGCGCCAAAAACTTGATGCGTGCTAGTGTGTATATGTTTTAGATGTATATTTTAAGCCCTTTTTACACTTTTAGCCAAGTTTTAAATTTATAAAACACGATATTCACTAACACTAAACACACATATGGGCAAGTGCACCCATCGTGGACGTAGTATAGTGTTGGTAAGATATCGAGGTCGTCCAAGGACACAAGAGCTTTTAGTACCGGTTTATCCTCAACGTCTAACCAAATCAAAATGTGAGAAAAGATTTTTAAACTAAGAAAATAAAACTAACTAAATGCTGAAAAATAAAATAAAAATAAAAACAGATAGACAAGATGAATCACTTGGATCCGACTCGTGTATTAGTATAACCTTTGATTATTTTCGCACTTTTGCACTTGTTTAAGAGATTATCTTAGTTATTGTAGTAGGCCCCTCTTTTACAGGCGACGTTACCCTCAACCCAGTAGTTTGAGTCAGCAAGGATACAATCCTAAAGGGTCGGATTATTTAAAGATAATGAATTAAGTTATTAATGCAAATTATGGTAGGCCCCTCTTTTGGAGGTGACGTTACCCTCGACTAAGTAGTCTGAGTCAGCAGGGATACAGTCCTAAATAGCCGGATTATAGTATTAATAGTAGTTAACTTATGAGGGGGTCAAAGAGTTTGGATCCCCACCATCCAATACCTATGGGCATTGAAGGAGATACTACTAAATTTGACCCAGGTCCCTTGCAGGACCTCTAAACGCTGAACAAGGGCAAGACCCTTACCAAACCGTTCCCTTAACCCCCGACCAGGTAGCCAACATACCTCCATATAGACCGTGGAGATATGAATGGTGAAAATCTTTTATTTTATATAGACAGTAAAATAATGCCAAGACACCACGGACAAACGATAAGGAAGAATCACCTTCAACATAAGCAACTAGTTATTAAAGTCATTAATACAAAACCAAATAAAAAGTGCAAAAGATTAAAAATAAAAAGTATTATACTAAACACTTGTCTTCACCAAGTGATGTAAGAGACTTAGGCAAACATGGCCTTGATTGTCAAGAACTCTTACGATCAATCTTGGATCCCGAGACGACTCACACACTCTATGATGGACAATGGATGATGATGGTGGATGATGGTGTTATGGTGGTGGTGGGTGGAGGATGAAGTGTGAGAGAGGTGGTGTGCCAAGGGATGAGTTGAAATGGCTTCAAGCACTCCTATTTATAGGCTGAACAGGAGCCTGGGCACGGCCCCGTGTCCGTCTGACACTCTCTCTCTTCATTAATTGTAATTCGCAATTACAATAAATGCGCCTGTAGTACTCTGACCACGCCCCCGTGTCCGCTGGGCACGGCCCCGTGGTGGGCATCAGAAGCTTCTATCACTTTTGTCTTTTCTGCCAGGGCTGACCATCCTGGACACGGCCCCATGCTCGCTGAGCACGGCCCCGTGTTGAGTTGGACACGCCCCGTGTTGAGCTGGACACGCCCCGTGTTGAGCTGGGCATAGCCCCGTGTTCAGTTGGGCATAGCCCCATGCTCAGCTGGGCACAGCTCCATGCTCAGCTTTCTTCTTGTTTTTTCTTTGGGAGATGCTGTCGAGGAGTCGGGCATGCCACGTTTCTTCCTTTTCTTTGTATTTATGTTGGATTTGGCTGCATTTTTGCTTCTTTTGTTCATTTAAGCTCTTTTAACCCTGAAAATACAAAAGGAAGACAAAAGCACACTTTTTCCAACATTAGTACTTTAAAGGGGTTAGTTTTATGCCTCATTTGATGTAATTTATATGTTGTATTTTACACACATCAACAAGCTTACATATGATAGATCTTAACAAAATCCCAAAATCAATAACAATAACGTCATCACATACTTCAAACAACATTAGAAACACTTTATTTTCTTTAGATTATGTTGTTTCATCACATATTTATCTTTTAAAGTTAAGTTTTCTTGATGGTTTAACTTGTACACATATAACATACTACTTATAAGCATCAAAATGAAGACTAGAAGGCTTACTACTAGCTCTTGTGGCTAGGGAAGTGGCAAGAGAACAAATAATATGAAGATGATGAGAAGAAGGTGGTTAAAAGCTCCACAAGAAGGTTCTTCAACTTCCAAGACTTGTAGCTTCCTTTGTTAGCCTTGAGACACCCTTCGATATGCTTGAATTTACTTGAAAGTGAAAGAAAAATGGAGATGGTTGTTGATGCTTGTTGGTCGTGAGTTAGAAGAAGAGATGAGAAGATGATGAAGTTTGAAATGTGAAGTGGTGAATGATAAGATGATGTTGGTGATAAGGTGCTTTATAAACTTCAAGTAAACATTACTTCCACCATACAAAACAAGGAACTCTATGAGATCGAATCTCCCGTTGTTCCTCAGTAGCTCAGTGGTAGAGCGGTCGAATGTTTCAGTTTATGCTCCTACCTATTATCTGGATATACGAAGAATAACCATGATTCTTCTCACAACATTAGGAGACAACATGGAGCATGTGGGCCCCATGTTTTGACCGCTCAAGGCTTTTGGGGGGAGGGGGTAAAATGACAAAAATTGAAAGGTGAGGGGTTAAAGGTGTAAGTTAGGGGTTTAATGATGTGTTAGATGTGTTTAAGTGTTTTTAAGTGTTATATGACCAATACTAGTTAAATAACACCAAAACAATGTTTCTAATTCATTTGTGGTGTTTGGTAGTGTCCGGATAATTGTTCGGTTGTCGGTTCGTTAAAGTATTAACTTGTGTAATTTATACGATATGAAGTACCTTTTGTGTCATGATTTCATTACCGACACTTTACAAGTTATTCTGGATGTTTAACACTATTTCTGAATGTTATTTTAACTTATAAATGCTGAATTTTTGCTGAAAATGTTGAATTTATTATTTATAGTTCGTTTCGGACAGTTTTTGGTGCTTATTTAGGTTTCTGGAAAGTGTTAACATAAACCCTTGTTATCCCACTTGGGATTTAATATGTTTTTGATGTCGGACCTACATCTAAGTCCTAAATATTCTATCTGGCTGAGTACTAAGGCTGTGCTGACACAGCTTGTCTAGCCGGTGAGTCTACTAATTGTTTCGTCGCAACGCTTAAATTGTTTCACAATGCGATAAATGAAATGTTTAACATGCATGATTTAAATGTATGACATGCAAGCATATAATGTTGACATTTAAACACATAATTATAGACAATAGATAATTTTTAAAATAGTACTGACGTTACCGGATTTGTGCCGTTTGTCACATACGTAAGTGTTTTATGCTTCAGTGGTTAAAGGGGATCAAGTGAGAACACTAGATAGTAAGTATGAGACAAAGGCCGAAGGAACTACCCACCTTAACCAACGAACAATTAAGATGTTGGCGGATGATCTTATTTGATTGACTGAGTCAGATAGCATGTTGCTGGCTCAGGTTAGAGAAATTAATAATTTAAATAATTTGTTTATGATTTGTTAGAAATAAGGACTTTTTAATGTTGTATTCAACTTTGTGGGGAGTTTGTGGGTTTAGATTACATTTAAGAATAGTGAATCTTGTGTCAAATTCAAACAAGATGATGAATTATATTGCTACTTTGAAAACATTCAACGAATTCCTAAGAACCTTGTTTCTAATGAACTGCTTATGTGTATTTAAATCGAAGGACTCTCTTTGTGTGCTTGGACTCCTAATGGTTTAAGAGGGTGGTAGAATATATGGGTGAAGTTATGTTTTATGTGGAAGATAAAGATCAAACGCCACTTTTGAAGAATACATGTTGCATACTGATATCGGTGTGGGAATTACAATCGGAGTAGTTGGGCCGATGAGGTGGAATCTGAAGAAGGAAAATTTGAGCCGATGATTAATAAAGGTTGTCAATGCTTGCCAAATTGGAGTTTAAGATCAAGTTGAGGTTCGCTCATTTGAGTACATGGATAAGGAGGCCGGTAAAAGATCCATGATGGGGGCTTTAGTACTGACAATGTGGAATTATTCTCTACTAACTTGTTCGAGTACGAGTTCTAATGTTAGTTTGGGTGCCAACCAGTTCTTCTTCAAGTACAAGTTCTAATGGTGGTAATCGTGTTCTTGAGCCCAATTCATCATGGCTTGATTTTGTTGGTCGATCAATAGATAGTGTTTAGTGATAGAAAATAAATGGCTATACAAATATCCTAGAGGGAAATTTCAAGGCCCATTTCTTTATCTCAGTTGCATAAATGGATCGAATACTTCCCTGTAGCTTTAAAGATATGGAAAACAGTAGAGAAAAAAATATTTTATACTTTTAACCGATGTTCTATAAGGGTGAGTGATGTTTTATAGGGGTGAGTGATGTGATAGGATCAGTAGAACCGGTTTTAAGATTGATAATGTTTACGGGAATTCCAAGATGAAGGATGACGATTTGGTCGCTTTGTATATGTGGTATAGTGCAGCGGGTTTTTGGGTATGTCCTTGTGTAACATCCCAAAAACGTATTTGGTATATAAACCAAATTAACTGGGGATGAATGGGTAAAATACCGTTTGTAGTAAAAGTTAACCCGTAAACAAAATAACTAGGAATAAATTAACCTAGTTAGTAACATGTAAATACGTAACAAAACAATGAGTTGTAGCCATATATAATCAAAACCAAACTTAAGGGACCAAAGCTGTCAAAAAGAATCATGTGTTTAAAACATAAAAAACACACAACACACACATAGTATGTGTGTGTATATCGAACCAAAGAAGAGAAAGAAAGGGAGAAAAACTTAGTTCATCCTTTTCTTCAAATTGAAAGGTGAATTGGGGCCAAATCACATGCATGAACATAAATTCGTGATCATCTAAACTTGGAGATCATAAGGTATGTTGTAATTTACAATTTGGTGATGATAAGTATGTGGGTGAACTTGAAGGTGGTAACCTTGAGTTTAATATTTTTGTTAGTATGGTGAAATTGATAATGAAATTATGTGTATGATCATCATACTTGCAAGTATATGTGAAATACTTAAACAATTTAGAGACTTAAGTATATGTTCATACATGACATGAAATAGATTTTTATAATATAATGAAATTTGATGTTGTTTTGACGCTTATAAGCACCATACTTGCTTGTATGTGTAAATTGCTTGATCATTTTAGAGGTTTGATTCAGTGTTCATATATGTTTAGAATTGAGTTTTGACATGAAAGATGAAGCCATGGTTATTTGGTCAAAATGATGAATTAGCTCGTGATAATGGAAAGTTTATATTAATTTGATATTGAGAAATGTATAAACTTGTTGAACTAAAAGAAACATGGTGATTTTTATGGCAAAGTTAGCTAATAAGATTGCCTAAAAATGATGCCCACAAAGCATATGATAAAATGCCTAAATGAGTTTTATGAACTTGTTAGTGCATTTATATATGTCAAATGGCAATTGACCTATAATAAAATTGAATTAAAAAGATAGTATAAGAGTCCATAAGGTGATGGTCATAGTGTAGAATGACTAATCTAACCATCTTGTGGATATTATGTAATAGCTTGACACTTGACAAGCTAGGTGGGAGCTTGGAAAGTAATGGGTCAAATGGATCAAAGATGCGAGAAGGCTTAAACGGACCCAAAGTAAGTAAAAACTTACACCTCTTATAATAAGTTCACTATATAAGAAATTTGAAGAAGTTGAAATAAACAGCGACTTATTAAAGTCAAGACCCATGGTGTAGACCAAATGGGTCAAAATGGGTAAACTTATGTTAGATCGCATTTTGGTGATCAAATAAAGAATTTTAGAATTTGGACCCTAAGGTGTAAACCCAAACGGGTCAAACAAGTAAAAAGTGATTTTTGGTAATAAGAACTTGCTTACGCGAACCAAATGCGTCAAACAAGTAAAAAATGATTTTTTGATGATAATCACTTGCTGAAGCGAACCAAACGGGTCTAACAAGTAAAAAGTTAATTTTGGTAACAAGAACTTGCTGACCCAAACCAAACGCGTCAAACAAAAAATGAATTTTTTTATGACAACCACTTGCTGACGCGAATCAAACAGGTCAAACAAGTAAAACGTGAATTTTGGTAATAAGTATTTGCTGACGCGAACCAAACGGGTCAAAAAGTAAAAAACTATGTTTTTGATGATAAACACTTGCTGACGCGAACCAAGTGGGTCAAACAAGTAAAAAGTGAATTTTGTTAACAAGCACTTGCTGACGCGAACCAAAACGGGTCAAACAAGTAAAAAATATTTTTTTTTTGTTAAAAACACTTGCTGATGCGAACAAATGGGTCAAACAAGTAAAAATGAATTTTGGTGATAAACAATATAAAGAATGATTTAAATGCAATAAACAAAAAAATGGGGTGAACCAAGAATGGTCAAAAGGACAAACGGGTCATGCGGGTCAAATGGTGATCGCCATTCGAACCCAGTATTTAATGCTTTATTTTGTCAAGTTTTGTGCTTATAGGTAAGCATAATGTATGGGCATGCATTGCCTCGAATTATAAAGAAATAAAAATCGCAAGGTATGGATAACGAGTCAATGGTTTTGACATGCACCAGATATATCTAGTATTTGGGTAAAACGGGCTTTAGAGCCAAGAACACGGTTATGATTCGAAATTACGACCAAATGGATTTTAAATCACTAAACTGTTGGAAACTTTTATGTCCTTAGGGACATAATAAATCTAGATGGAATAATGAGCTGAATGTACCCGCTAGTTTTCATTTAAACTTACTAAAGTTTTACGATTTGAAAAAGGGCTAAAATGTCCTTAGATAATGGGTTTTGGTAACACGTCGAACCAAAGGAATGGTTTGGGAACTAACAAGTTCAGATCCAAACAGGTCAGTGCATAGTTCACAATTTAACAAAGTGCATAGGTCCGTGCACAATGCACAGTTTAGCATAGTGCACAGGTCAGTGCACAGTGCACATTTTAGCAAAGTGAACAAGTCAGTGCACAGCTTAGCAAATTGCACAAGTCAGTGCACATGTTAGTGCACAGTGCACGGTTTAGCAAAGTGCACAAGTCAGTGCACATTTTAACAAAGTGCACAGATAAGTGTACAGTGCGTAGTTTAGCATAGTGCATAGGTCAGTGCACAGTGCACAATTTAGCAAAGTGCACAAGTCAGTGCACGGTTTAGCAAAGTGCACAAGTCAGGGCACAGTTTAACAAAGTGCACAGATCCGTGCACGGTGTGTAGTTTAGCAGAGTGCACAGGTCAGTGCACAGTGCACATTTTTAGCAAAGTGCACAAGTCAGTGCACGGTTTAGCAAATTGCACAAGTCAGTACACAGTTTAGCAAAGTGAACTTACTAACTGTCCCGACATGCGACATTTATAGGAGTTTCGGTTGCAATACGCGCAATAACCCAGTCGTTCAAACATTTTCTTTTGTCATTTTTCATCTGTTAGCACAAAAGAAATATAAACACTAATTTTTTTTGTGTTTATGACAGGTTTATACAAGGGCTGTTACCGGACGGATGATCAAACACGTGAAGAACCGAACACTCTTAAACCACCACCTCCTTGGGAATATCTTCTCAAAAAGATAAAATATGATCACGCGAGACAAATTTATATGTATAAAACCTTATTGTCTTTGACTATAATTTAATTGTGTAATAACCCTTTTAGTCGGTTGGTATGGGTTATCAGTTAACCCTGGTGTGCAAGCTCTAAGTTTTCAAATTAAAGATATAAAAAAAATTGGAACTTAATTACCCGCATGTAATTAAGATTATAAAAAAAAAAAGAGTTAGAGTGTTACACCTTGAGAGTTTGTTCTCGTATTTTTTTCTTCAATCTGTAATTTTGATCTTGTTTCATGTGCTTTTCTTTCTTGTGATTCTCGTTTCTAGTCTTGTGTTTTGTTTGAGGGTCATTTTCATGGATCAGTTTGTAATTATGTCTCGTTTTGTCTAATTTCTTACTAGTTCTTTTTTATATAAGTTTGGTCATTAAAAAAATTAAACGAACAACTTTAATGTCTTACTCATTGACCACCGCCACTTTGGTTGTTGTTACCCTGCCACCATTGTCCCTAGCCACACTCGTGGTTCATCCATCTCCTCGACCACTACCTTCGTTGCATGCACTACATACAAATTTATAAACAAATTGTTATTTTTTTGACAAATAGTGGTCAACTCTAAAGTTAACGCAATGGTCAGAATGCGTCTAAATTAACGCCATGAACACAAAATAGGGGTAGGTGATTGATTGGTGCAGGAGTAGGTGATGGATTGGTATAGAATCAAGCATGGGATTCTATTTGAAGCTCGTGAGGCCCTGAATCTTCACGTACATAACCAGGCGTCTCAGAAGTGGAAGAAAGTCATGTACAGTGGTTTAGACCAACATGTTGTGCATATGGCGAGCTCGAAACAACCTTACTTTTAACCAGCAGCGGCCAAACGCAGCTAGAGTGGTGGAGGAGATAAAATTTGCGGGCTATCCTTGCCTAAAAAACGAGCTAAGCTAGAAGCACTCATGAGGACTTGGTGGTGTAGTTTTGAGGTGTTTTGATGTAAGTTTATTGTTGTTTAATTTTGGTCTAGCACAATGTTATCACTTTGTTTTTAACGAATGTTTTGTTGGTCGTTTAAGAAAAAACTAGTCGGTTGGCCCGCCTGATGCGACGAGTGTCACCGAGACTCTTTTAAAGAGCGCAATCTAACCTGCCCCGCCTTAAACGCTAATTATACTTGGAAATTATTATTATTATTATTATTATTATGTAAATATTTAGTAATTATATAATTAGATATTTAAATAAGATAATACTTAATTTAAATAGTGTTGAGTTATAAAAATACATAGTTAATGTAACTTGTTTTGGAGAGCGCAATCTAACCCGACCTTCATTAAATATTGGTCTACTTGAAATGCATCGACCCTTTAAATAAGATTATACTTAATTTAAATAGTAGATACTTATAATAATATAAATAGTAAATGTAAATTTAAATATGAATTTAAAGTATTATCAATAAGATATAATTTAAATAGTATTTAGTTATAAAAATGTATATTGTAAATATAGCTCTTTTAGAAAACACAATCTAATCTAGCCTGCCTTAAACACTAGCCTGACCCGAAATTGTTTTAGCCCTTAAATAAGATAATACTTAATTCAAATAGTATTTAGTTCTAAATATATATATATATATATATATAGTAAATGTAAATCTAATTATTAATTTAAAGTATTATAAATACGATATACGTTAAATGGTATTTAGTTATAAAAATATAGATAGTGAATGTAACTCTTTTGGAAAGTGCAATCTAACTCAGTCTGCCTTAAACACTGATTCACCCTAAAACTGTTTTGACCTAAACTCGTTTTGACTTGAACCAAAATAAAATTTTATGTGACTTCTGAGTTCTGACGCGACATGCTATCTGACCCGACCAGACTAATACGTATTATTAAATTTCAAATGTCTTACTAAAAGAAATTTATAATTAAAATATTAAATTCAACTAATTAATACATAAAAATATTATGTTTATTGAATATTTCAATAACATCACAAGAGAGATAAAATGGCATATGACAAGTTCTTTACCAAAATAACTTTTTTATGTGACATCTTCTGACGCGACATGTCACACCCCAACTAATGGTGGAAACATCGAGGCGAGATGCAATAGATTGCTCAAAGACAAAATAACCCTAAATTTGCAACAATAAATTAAAATTCAAAATTTTATTTCATTTCACTAAATCAAGCATTACATTGTTTATGAAAATGGAAAGTACGACAATTGGAATTTCAAAACTAACAATATTAAAATGCATATATTAAAACTAGGTGAGTATCTAAATCCACCAAGTCCTTTCTTGCGAAATCATCATCAAATACAACATTTATAAAATATTCGTCAACACAAATTATATAGGTGAGCATACTAGTATGTCTACATAGCATAAGTATGAATAAAATCTCAAATCCACATGTTAATTGTATACTGAGTCATATAATCATACTAGCATGCAAGACTAAATATCAAACCAAAGTTTTCACTTGTGTAACCTTTTCACCGAAGTGAATAAGACTGTAAAGATTGAATACTTAACAATGACCCAACACATGGGGCGATGTGCTAATTCTATAGCGATATACATGTTAAGGGAGGCTTTTTAAAGTTAATGATACATAACATGGCATAAGATTGTTCTAGCATGTTTTGTGATTTAGCATAACAAGTAAGCATGTTAAAGGATTGAGTGCTTGCAAAAGATTGATTGTATGTGTGTGATTGTGTATTTAATTATGGATACATGTTGCAACCCAAATAGTGTTTAAAACGTAAAATGGGTCAAGTATGAACTCACGGTTAGCGAAAATTTTCCACAAAGTGTGAGCGAGCGGATTTGAATGATGGAACACTGAAGTTACCATAAAATGGTAAACAAATTTATATAAGTATGAGGATTTTACGATTAGAATATAAATGAAAACTTACAAGTATGAAAATACATAAAACGTATCTTGTCTAGATACTTATCTGGACACTATTTTTAGTTTGTGTTTTTCTTGAGTGTTACACCCATTAGAAATCCAAAATAAGGAGTTTAAAACTAAAATAATTTCCACCTTAACACAAAAAATCCAACTATGGTTTTGGTTGATATTATGGTTTGGTTTTTGGAAGTATATTATATATGTATATTATTAGGTATATTATAGTCATGTATTAGAGGTAGGGTAATCAACTAACCTCAAGATTTTCATCATTGCACAAAATCACCACATGGATTATTCAGATGGTCATGAATAAAAGTATGAATACATAAATAAACTATCTAATTCACTAAGTAACCAAGTGAGTTTAATTAGACGAGTGCTTCCAATATTGTTATGGTTGGAGACTTGGTGTAATTTGCTCACTTTAGTGCTTGGAAGTTACTTTGAGCTTTACAAGATTAAGAAAATGGAGGTGTGTGACCTCAAAGTTTCTGGAATCATACCTTAACACAAGTCCTTCAACAATAGAACTTGTTGGTAACTCGATTCGGTGTGCAAAAGTTCCAAGAAACAAAGTAAAGTTAACATAGGTTTAAAAGTTTAACAAAAATCCTCACTTGGACCTCAAAAATGGTGACATACCATATTTTTTTACTTTGGTAAACATGTGGAAATGCTCCTAGAGGTTATCCAAGAAAGGAGAAGAAGAAAAAAAAGAACAAGCTCAAAACTCACTTGTTTTGAACTTAGAACAATCTGCCTAACTTAAGGAATTTGATGATTATAGGGTGTTAAAAAGAGTGTTTGGAGTGTGGAAAGTGTTTAGGAGGTGGTAAGGGGTTGTATTTATAGTTAGAATTAGGGTTTGGGTGTTAAATGAGTTGGTTGGAGGTTCAAAGGAGGGAAATGGAGCCAAAATTCGCGAGTTGAAAATGAATCTGCTAGACGGGTTCCATACGGACCGCAAGGATGTTCCATACGGTCACATGGACCGTCAAAAATCCAAAAATTTCATTTTTGGTCCTTGTGGTTATTGGGTTGGTTTTTTGGGGCCATAAACGCATCGTTAAACATGTTTTGGACATTTTAAGGTGTATCTAAGTATGTGTAATGTATGAATTTCATACCGAAAAAAATGTAGTCTCGATGTATGGCTCGGTTTTTAATTAAAAACGCGTATTTCGTGATTGTTTTACGTATTGTGCAAGTATAATTAAACAAAATGATATAAAATATAGTTTCCATTATGATCAAGTTTCAGAACTACAAGGATTGAAATTGAAATACGAATTACAAATAAATGAAAAAGAATTGGAAAAATACGGAACGTTACACGACATGCTATCCGACCCGACTAATATATTATTAAATATCAAATGTATTATTAAAAGAAATTTAAAATTAAAATATTAAATTCAACTAATGAATAAATATTAAATATTATGTTATTAGTTAAAAGATATAAAATTTATATTTATAGAACTTATGTCATTAAATATTATGTTTATTGAATATTTATTAATATCACAAGAGAGACAAAATGGTAAATGACAATTTTTTAATGTATTAATACTTGTACCAAATGCATTATAGATTTTCTTAAGTATCTTTAAATTGAAGTTAAATTACAAGTTTACTCTAAAGAGATATTTTATAAGGAAATAGAGATAAACGTTTCAAGATATATACAACTTAAGTAAATATGGACATAAAGGATATCACCACCTACACAATGAACTATAATTGATTGGGTGGATGTTAACAAATATATTGTGTGTCCATTCCTTGATCCTCGATTAATAGGTTTTCTCACTATCAACTTTGGTCTAAAATCGGTATGGGCCCTCATTTACAAGTTCTTTTAAGCTTGAATATTGTGAGAACTAATGTCTTCTCTCTTGAAAGGTAGAGATCATCTATGTGTAGTCAAAGTACTTAGAGAATTGATGAATACAATACCTAGTTATCATTGTTTGAAAGGTTGGTACTGTTGAATGAAAGTTGAAGTGTGTTACTATTGTTTGAAAGGTTGGTATTGTTGAATGAAAGTTGAAGTGTTGAATGCCATTGATTGATAATTAATGATAATGATGGTATTTGATCAATATTGAAGCTGTGACTACTGATACAAAGTCGTTGCCGACATCAGAATATAGTACTAAAGCAATAAAAGTTACTATAGATGTCTTGTTATTCTCGTTGATAACTAATATTTAGGGCTGGCTCCATAGGCTTGCCAATTTAGGTACGGACCTAGGGTCACCAAAAAATTATGGTCTCCAAGTTTTTAGAAAGTTTTTATATATAGTATATGTACTAAGCCCAAATAAATACATTTATTTCAAAATTAAACTAGTCTTTATTGAACAAGTTCAAAGTAAATATTGTTTAGCAAAAAAAAATCCAGTTTCAAAGCCCATTTTGTATTTATTTCCAGCTATTACAACACAACAACAACCATCGACCTAATCATCATTATTCAGCGGCCTAAAGTCCCTAAAATACAACCGTAATTATCGTTCCCACTTACCATCGCAACATGCTTTCAATTTCTAGGCTATTGGCTATTACTAAACGAAAAAAGTAACCGTTATCACCCATGGCGACGGGTCCATCGGGATTGGAGAAGAGTTTATGAGTGAAATTAGAGCCTCCACTTCATAGTTCGCTTAGGGTCTCTAAAAACGTTGAAACGACCCTGCTAATATTGATGGGTGAGTTAATAATTAACAACTTTAGGTTTTGTTATTACCAATATGGGTCAAGTGTTGAAGAAGGCTAACTTGCTACTTATGGCAATTTAGTATTGAAGAAGAAGTAAGTTGTAGTTGATAGCAAGTTACTACTGAGGTCAATATTTAGTATTATTTTTTGTATCTTAGAATTTATTTTAAATATAAAAAATGATTGAGGTAGAATTTTTATAAAATGTATATATGTTTAACGTTGTTTACTCAGGGTTACTAGCATCAGAAAATGATTATAGTACGTGAATATCTGTTTAGAAAACATATTATTATTTACATTTATTATTAAAATAATTGAGTGCCAACCACCAAACTTGACCACCTCGACTTTGGACTTTATTGCAACTATCCCGACAATAAGTTCCACATTTAATTTTTCTGAATACTTTTTATGCCAAAAATCAATTTTTATTATAAAAGGTATTATTTGATTATAAATTTTGTGTAACTATAAACTTAAATCTTATTAGTTTGATTGGTTAGCAAAGACCTTTTTAGTTTTTATATTTAAAAAGTAAAATTACTGTATTATTAGTGTTGTATGTATAAAAATAATAATTAAGATTAAATAAAGTTTATTGGACACGAATTATTTTCATGTTTTCAAAGTTTGCAACGCAGATGTTGTGAAATTTACATATTGTGATTAACTGAATATTGAAATGTAATGTTTTTAAATTTAAACATGTATGATTGTACTTTACAATATAACTAAATAAAAGAAAAACATTCTTTCGTGTCCATTCCTGGAAAGTAGAGATGTGCAAGCTGCAAACGTGTTTTAAAATGATTATTCTTGCAGCAAATAAGACTGGTGGGAGTGAGTGAGTGACAACGGGGAAGGGAGAGGCGATGGGTGATGTGGTTGTGCTGAAGCAGTGGCGGAGCTTGAACGGAAACTCGGCAAGGGCCGGACTCTTAAAAATTTAATATTTTACACTAAAAAACAATTTTTTTCGGAAATTTTTGGTAAAACTAACACTACGCACGAAAGTCGTCTGGGGCCAGGGCACCAAGAGTTAGTGATATGTAATATTTTCTTTTCTTTTCTTTAATTATACATCATTTACCAATTTAGTTTGATTTTTAATAACTTGTCGTCGTCACTACCAACACTACTAGAAAACTAAGCAATTGCGACCAAATTTTGCGACTAACATAAGACGGTCGCAAAATTAGTGACCGATTTGCGACTAAAACCAAAACAATCGCAAAATTAAAGACCAATCCATATTCGATCGCAAAACGGTGGCAAATTTTGTGGCCATATTTTTGTGGTCGGAAAACAGTCGCAAATACGAGAAGAATAAAAAATAGCAAATGTTACGACCGTTTAAAGCAATCGCAAATAAAAAAAAACAAAAGAACGAAAGTTGCGACCGTATAAAACGGTCAGAAATACGAGAAATATATAAAAAAAACAAAAGTTGCGACCGTAGATACAAGAAAAAATAGAAAAAGTTGAGTTTGAAGTGGAGGATACGGATGGCGATAATGATGAAAAAGTTGAGTTTGAAGCCACAACTTTAGCTGACGAGGATTTCCACATCTTGCTTAATTTTGACGATGAAGATTTAGAGTGACGGGTTTGTTTATTATATACAGTGGTTAGTTTGTTTGATTTAACATGTAGTGTTTGTTAATTTTGACTTTTGTTTAATTTTGACTTTGTTGCTGAAATTTGGTTTGATTTTGACTTTGAACATGGTAGTTTACTCTTTACAGTTTAATGGTATGGTATATTATAGTTGCTTGCAGTTTAGTTTCTACACTTTCATGAAGTTTATTTTATAATTCCTGCAAATGCCACTTGTTTTGTAATCGTCAAATGGGTCAAAGGCTACACAAATGCCTGTTTTGGCTGCAAGTTTGTTTAATGGGTCAGGTTAATCGTCAAACGGGTCACGTGACTGCCAGTTTGTTTAATGGGTCAGGTTAATCGTCAAACGGGTCACTTGCCTGCAAGTTTGTTTAATGGGCCAGTTTTGTAATGGTCATCTATAGGCTGCAAGTTTGTTTAATGGGTCAGTTTAATCGTCAAACGGGTCACTTGACTGCAAGTTTTTTTTATTGGGTCAGTTTTGTAATGGTCATCTATAGGCTGCAAGTTTGTTTAATGGGTCAGGTTAATCGTCAAACGGGTCACTTGACTGCAAGTTTGTTTAGTGGGTCAGGTTAATCATCAAACGGATCACTTGACTGCAAGTTTGTTTTGGCTGTAAGTTTGTCAAATGGGTCAAATGCCGCTTATTGGTAATTAACTGCAAGATACTATGAAGCCACTTTCTAGCCTATGAAACTTTATCCATTAAACTAGTTAACTGGTATGAAAAGTTGAATAGTTTTTTTACCCTGATATCAATAAATCAATAATGACACTTTCTAGCCTATGAAACTTTACAATCGGCAGAAAAGTCAAAAGTCAACTCTGGGAAGTCAAATGCAGCAACATTTGACATTTTCTAGTCTACATCACAAGAGCAATCAAATTGTTACTAGTTTTGTATTTGCATATTTATGTATAGAAGTTTGATCAAAATAGGTTCTTTTAAACCGTTGGGTTAATCGGTTTATTCATGAGTCACACGGGCAGGTTAGAGGGTCACGAATGATGGGTTTTGGGGTACAAGTCAATTTAGCAGTTTATTGTGGAAGACTTGAAATTTAATTAAATTGTTATTAGGAACATATCTTGAATATCGTGGGTCATATTCCTATTCTGCAGGTCAACTGAAGTTAACGGTAAAATAAATTAGAAGTCAAATGCTTGTGGTAAGTGGTCATGTTTAGGGAGTTATTGGGTCAAAATTTGCTATGAATATGGTAAAGGGAGGAGCATGTTAATTAGTTATCTGAAGGTAAAATTTGGACAAGGGATGAAGGACCAGATCATGGAAGTTAACGTAGAGTATATCTGGATTTTGATGATCTGGATTTGATCAAACCTTCTAAAAAGTGGGCCACAGTCAACTAGAAGTCAATGCAGTCAAAAGTCAACACTTGAAGTATGAGAAGTCAATGCAGGAAAACACTCCAAAACAACATGAATTATACACTCAAAGTTGGAATTCTACTATGTTACCATATGACATATGAGTGAGAGCATAAAGAAAACTGCTACAATGCACTGGATACAACTGTTTGGTTTGCTATCTTCTATTGGTAAGCATTCCTAGGTCCAAAGTTTAGACAGTATACATGGGCTTAAAAATTATTTTTTTTTGGAAGCTGGGAAAAAAAGTGTTGACTTTTTTGGTCAATGCTGACCGAAAAGTCAACAGAAGTCACACTCCACTGGGTTGGATGACAATTTTAAGGCAGAGGGGAGTGATAAGCCTTTGGGCTTGTAATTTGCAAATGTGATAAGCCCAGAGACCACTTAGACTTTATTTAAGGGAGAATTTGCAAATTATATAGAGAGCCCATAAATAAATCGACATGGTGCAATTATATGTGGGCTAAGATTAAGCCCAATTTAAATTGGAACTCATATATGTGACACGATATTTCAACCATAACCCTATATAGTGTATTTAAAACTTTATTAATGTTGATGAAGTAATATCGTGCATTGCACCTTTATAAATACCAAGTTATAATACTGAAAAGCTTTCTTTCATGTTTTAAATTTTTATAAATAATCCCACAATCTCTTTAAAATATAAATAATCCCTTTAAATTTTTCATATCCCGCTCCTAATTCCCCCAATCTTTGACTCTGCCCTAGATAGGCGAATGGGCGATTCCCCAATCGTTCCTCCGCATCACCGAAGATTCACCAGTTGTTCTGCATAAAACCTAGATCAATGACTCCTTAATCGTTCCTCTAACCAATTTCTGTCACACTTTTGCTGGTACATTGAAGTTGTTCTCGATTTCACGTCGTTTCACGGATCTAAGGTATTTGAAGGTTAATTTGATTCTATTTTTTGTAATATCATGGCACGTAGTACAGCAGATGCCGGCAGATGTCGTGGTTTTGTGGCAGGAGGCGGCAGAGGGCAAGGTGTGGTCTCTTATTCTCCCTATTTCCTGCCCTAATTTCTTCATATTTTCTGCTCGTAATTACTAAATCACTGTTATATTCTAGGTTTAGGTTAACCTAACTGATTTGTTTATCCATCATGTGTTCGATTTCGATATGATAACTGTAGAAACTGTAAACATAGGTTGTTCGAGTGAGGATTTAGGTTGTTTGAGTGAGGATTTAGGGTTATTTTACAGTTATTTTATACAGTTATTTTGAAAATATCTTATATGGATTTACAGTTATTTCATACTGTAGAAACTGTAAACATAGGTTGTTCGAGTGAGGATTTAGGGTTTATGGATGTTATGATTTATGAATTCGTACACAGTGCGAGTAAATGAATTATCGATTATGTTTTTTGGTTTGATGATATCTGGATTAAACTTATAGTGCATAACTTTAATTCAACTTTGAGATGGTTTGCTTGGAGAACTGCGTGCATGATTGTTGTTTTAACTTATAGTGGTTGCTTGCTGATGCTCATACAGTACCAAGCATGCTATATATGTCTATACTTTTAGTAATGTATATAATGTCTCTACAGTTAAAATGTTAGATATAAGCTGTTTTCTTTGTATTTAGCTTATTACTAACTAGTACTTTTATGTAATCATTTGTGGCAGGAGGCAGCAGGGGGCAAGGTGTGGTCACTGAAGAGAACATGGCAGCAACAAGAGAACTGGGCAACAACAAGAGAACAGGGCAGCAACAAGGTATATAAGCGTGTAATTAGAGTTCTTTTTTAATTGCCTATTAACGTGTAAGTGATTTGCGCTATAATAGTAAGATTTTATCATATGTAAGTTAGTTATGAGATTTTATCATAAGTAAGTTAGTTATGAGATTTTACGTAGTTTTACACTCTTGCTATGTTTAGTTTTATACTCTTGCTATGTTTCTTCTTTGACGAGACGAGGGTATTAATGACATTCCACAAAGTAAAACCGGCATAGATTCCTTTCCAACGCTAGTAGCAATGACTGCGATTTCCGACGTTTGTGTCAAGTGGGCCAATTTGATCGTTTGTGCGATATTACTAGCTAGTACTTTTATGTAATCGTCAAAGGTGAGTTATAGTCTTATAGATCGAATGCTTAAATATAATGGATAACTGAAGAAAGTGTTAAAAGATATAATAAAATAGTTATACTTATATATTTAAATCGTCAAAGGTGAGTTATAGTCTTATAGATCGAAGGAGGGCTTGAACCTCCGACCTTGTGGTTAACAGCCACACGCTCTAACCAACTGAGCTATTCCAGCTGTTTGGTTTTTGGTATTATGTAAATAATTTTATCTTTCATTATTAACACTATATATAATTAAAACTTTATTAAATAATTAAAGAATACCAATTTCTGAGCACTTTCGAAAAACATAAAATATTATTTCAAGCATATTCTAATATCATGTTTTAGAATAACTACAATATTGAATCATGTTTTAGAATAACTACACTTTTGAACTATACAAGCCACAAGCTTCACCATTTATACTTAGCAGTAACAAGAACTTCTTCATACTGATGAGCAGCATTATCCCAACTCAAATCCTGCATCATTCCCCTATTCTGAATCCCCTCCAGCTCGATTTATACTCTCGATACGTGAACAAACAGTTCCCGAGTGCATGAATCAGCTGCCCGCTCTCTGCTCGATGAAACGTCCATCCTAGTCCCGACTCGTTATAAGGATCAAACGGCTGAACCGTATCTTTCAACCCACCCATAGCATGTACAACCGGTATATTTTTCTTTGTATTTAGCATAATACTAACTAGTACTTTTATGAAATCGTTTGTGGCAGGAGGCGGCAGGGGGTAAGGTGTGGTCACTGAAAAGAACATGGCAGCAACAAGAGAACTGGGCAGCAACAAGAGAACAGGGCAGCAACAAGGCAGTTTTGCGAAGAAAAAACTATCTGGAGGCAGTGTTACCAAACTTTCTGTTAGTTCTGTTCCAAACTAAAGAGGATGTAAGTTTTTCATATTTAAGTTCTTTTTTTATTTGTTTTCTGATTTACTGAATGTGATTCAGGTTCCAATTTGTTTTGTAAGGGGAAATAGTCGGGTTTGACCGATTTGAAGCCATGTTTTAACTGGTTCAGGCTCGGTTTGAGTGGGTTCAAACTGGTATCGAGGCTCGGGTTGGCTTCAAACTAGATTCCCTAAAACTGGCTTCAAAATCAAGTTTGGTTCGGGTTCAAAATCGGGTTTTATTTTTCTCACCGCGACACCTAACAAATGGGCTGGACTAAAATAAACCAATAGCTCGGGTTTTATTCTTATTCTTATACTTCCATTCTCAAATCCTCAACACATCTTCTGCCCACTTTTAAATTAAGATTATAACTTCACATATCTGGTGTTTTTTTATAAATAATAAAAAATTACATAACAATTTTATTGTATCTATATTATTGGTTCGGTACTGCAAAGTATGGTAAATTAGGTTGTATTTGTAGGTAAAATATGAGGGATATCTTTTGGAGAAGTATGGGGAGGAAAGTAGCCAGCACCGAGAACTTGACAAAGAATTGTGGTACCGAGCTTCAGGGGGAAAGAAGAGAGGTAAAGTATATGGGTTAAGCAATCTTAAGAATGATTTTAACGTTTAGCATCATGGCAAACAAGCCCAAGAGGTATGTTTATTCTTTTAAGTTGTTTGGTTCAAACATGTTTAAACTCAAATATTGACATTATTTTTTCATGCAACCACTTCTCAGTCAATAATATGTTAACTTTTGTATGTATATTATTGAAAATAGGCTATTTAACCTTAGAAGTCAAACTGATTTTCTCTTTATTATATTATTGTATTAGCAGCTAATAAGTTTCATAAATTGTATAAATTGTGATATTGTTGGCCATTAATATTTCACTTTGCATTGGTTTTATTAGATCGAAAGGTTGAACGTGATTATTGCGGGATTGGTGGTGGAAAAAGAGAAAGATAAGGCGGAGAAAGAGGCTATGAATGAAAGGATGGCAAACATTGAAGCGATGCTAAAAGCTAGGTTTCAAAACGTATAATCATCGACTTATGTTTCAAAACGTATAAACACTTTGTTTTGAATATGTATTTTGTTATGAGAACTTTGGTATTTGATGTTTCAAGTGGGATGTTTTATATATTTGTGAAAATTTGATAATATGTGAAACTTAAAATTGACATTATATGTAGGTTAAAATAGAAAATGTATAAAAATAATTTTTAAAAAATAATAGAAATTGCGACCGCAAAAATGGTCGCAATTCTTCAAAAGACAGGCGGTCGGAAAACGGTCGCAGTTTGTAAAAGACAGGCGGTCGGAAAACGATCGCAGTTTGTAAAAGGCATGCGGTCGGAATACGGTCGCGTCAAGACCGTCACAACCGAAGTCCCACAAAACTAGGAACAGTCGCAATATTTGTGACCATTATTAAAGTCGCAAAACCTGGGTCGCAAAAGATAGCAGCAGTCGCAACTTAGTCGGAATAGAGCAATTGCGACGGGTGTTTTCCCGATTGTAGTTCCGGTCGGAAAACAGTCGCAACAGGGCAATTGCGATCGGTTTGCGACCAAAATTGCGGTCGGAAAAACCTAGTTTTCTAGTAGTGCAACTTCCAAATCAGTGTCGCCACAACCTCCGCCACCGCAAACACTGCCTCGTAATCGATGCTGCCACCACTGTGCCCAACCGGTACCTCCATGCAGGGCCGAAGGTTATCAACCATATGTATCACAACCATCAATTTTTTTTTATTTTGTATACCAATCACTTGAACAAATTTTAGTTTATATCCAAATTCTTTATAAAAGCATCAGTTTTTTAAGGAAAAAAAACTTATGTGAAGCAAAACACCATCCAATATTATACGTAGTAAGAATATTCGTTGGATGTTTGGATGGTTCATGAGGTCCCCTAGCCTTTTAGGGACCAAACCATAATTAAGCCATTTAAAGACCCACCATCAATAGTTTATATAAACCAACCAGAAAAACCAGTGATTGTTTCACAGCCTTTTTGTGTTACTTAGTAAAGTGAATTACATAATTGAAAGGCAAAGAAAACTGGTGGATTAAGTATTAACATAAAAAATTAGGTTCAAAATTGTGGTAAGGGAAAATCAATTAAAAAAAAGTAAAATTTCAATGGTGGGACCAAACCTTGAACTTGAGACCTTTACATTACTTTGTAAATAGTTTTTTCCACTTCATCACTAACATCTTTGTATATAATAAATAGATATATATACTAAATATATATATATATATATATATATATAAAAGGCTTATAAAATCCTTTCGAGCTCTTTGAAAACTTGGGTAACGGGCAACGACACGGATTGAACGTCCCTAATTACAAGAAAGACATAACTTTTGGATTTCTTCTTAGGTGATCTGAGATTGATTCAATATAGACTATAGTTTAATTTAATGGGAAATTATACAATTATATCCTATTAAATCAAAGAATGTTTTGTTTAATGGATAAATGCCAAATGGTATCCACCATCTTTTATTTAATTTTTAATTTTAAGCAAGTGTTTTCTCTATAATATTATTAGTTACATAAAATGAAAAATATGTAACTTAGTTGATTGGTAGTCTAACTTCGTTGTGAGTTTGAATAATGTAACTTAGTTGATTGCTATAGGTTGTGAGTTTGAATCCTACTAGCTCTATTTTTTTCCTTTCAAATTCCAACCTTTGTTTTTTCAAACTCTTATTTTAGTTCTTATTTGTTCTAAGTCTTTAGTTTTAACTTTAATTAATCCTTTAATTTATTTAAGTTTTAACTTTAATTAATCCCTTTAATTTATTTAAATTAGAGTAAAATGCAATTTTACCTCCTGAGATTTGACCCCGCTGACACTCTTACCCCCTAATTCCAAAATCTTATTGTCTTACCTCCGGATAAGTCCCATCTGCATCAACCTTGGCCCATGCTGTTAAATGACTTAGCAGTTCTATTTGTTTTCATGCAAAATGACAATTTTACCCTTTCATATTAACCCCTATTCTTTGTAACTACAAATAATCTTATCCCCTACACAACTCTTTATCATTCCCGCCTAAATTGGTTGACCAAGGCAAAGTCAAAGCATGCAACTGTTATGAATGTTATGAGACTCAAATGCACATCAGTTCCTCATCCTAATTCCAAAACTGAGATCATTTCATAATTAAACGAATGCCCAAAACTGTGATTATTCCTAATCAAAACTGTGTAGATCATTAGCCGTGACAAACCTATAATGCCCTAAACTGTTATCAATAACTGTGATCAATCGATTCAACTGTAATCCAAATGCACATCATCTAATCCGATCAAGAGGTAATGCTAATCAACATATAATGGCCATTATATCAACAAAGTTCAACTGCCTGTTTGAACTTTCAAAGTCAAATGCACAAATATGATCAATTGCATGTCTGAACTTCCTGTTATGACCAACATATAATTCCGAATGCTAAAATATGATCAACCAAACATTATTTAATTAAACATAAGTTCATTAGAATATCATAAGATCATCATCCATATTTAAGTTAGCACGCATAAATATTTAACATAAGATCATCAAAATATCCTACAGTTATCCTACATAAATATTAATCAGAAGGTCTTGATGGTCACTACTGAAGCCTTTAATTATCAGGGGGATACTAGAAATTGAGGAAAGGGCGGTCGTACATTGTGACCACAATGTGGAACACCACAGCTGTGAAGGATATGCGTATCCTCATGTCACACTGTGATTCCCTGTGGGCCCAGACTTGGGGTTTATGCATGACGATTGATATCAGTTATCACAATACACAACGGAAGATGGAAATAAAGTAAATGAAATAAAACAAAAGTTTGAAAGTAATAATTAAATTTATACAAGTTGTTCGTTTGAATATCCATAGGCGGATCGAATATAAAAACCGAATTTAGACTAATGGGTATTTTTCGTGGAGTAGCAAGTTCCAATATGTCTAGACTAAGCCGCTCCAGACTATTCTGTATTTGTTAATTAACATGCGCTTAGTCTTTTGAAAATACGTCAGTTTTCATTGGTAAATACAATTAACCGACTTTTTTGAAAATCTTTCCAAAAGTTATTTGATACCATTTGGTATATCATTTATAAATAACTTGGGACAAACTATATCTCATTGTTACCAGTTTTACATGCTTGTCAATACATTAGGGACTAGAAATCATGTGTCGGTACTTGATTAATCGATACACCACATTTTCAATATCATATAAATATATAGCATTAGCGTCTGTCAGGTGTATGCCTACACCCCGTGCTTAAGTCGTAGCCATTTGCAATTAAATAAGTCGGGATATCCAGGACACGGTCGTATTAACCCCCATGTGTTTAAGTTATCAACCAAAATGGATTAAAACGGCTCATTTGCATTTCTATGACACCATTCGCCATTTTTCAATACTCGACCAAGTGGCTAATGCCATGTCCCAAGCCTTTATAAAATAAAATAGGCTAAGAGTATTTATATGTGCTAGTCTTTATAAATATCAATGTTAAGCACAACTGTAATTCAAAACAACCTAAACATAGGCACAATTTACTGGAGGCTTCTAGTCTAGAATGAATGGAAATATGATCCATCAGAACGTTAATGTGTCATTTATAAGTCATTGACTTTGACCGGTTAACTTTATATGCTAGATTAAGCGTTGATCGGATAGAATGTGTTTTATACCATTCCGAGTGCAAGGACTCGTGTAATATAGGTTAGATAACTAAACATTCTAATTAGAACTAAATTTGAAAGGTTTTGACCCGATTCAGCTAGTTTATATATTTTATTCTATTTAAACTAGTCGTACGCACATATATGGTGTCGGGTGGTCGAATAGGTCTATGACAAGTCCATTATGCTAAAATATATTTTATAAGGTTACAATTTCAGCTTCAAAGTCAGATTATAATTATATTTGGTTTTAAAACCATTTTTATGCCATAACCGCATTTTCGGCATTTTAAAGTATATAATGTGGACTTGTCAAGTAACCCGCTAATTGATATGATTAGAAGGTATAACCTCAGAGGGTTATTCCCTACAATATTAATGATCATATAACAATCTTTAATTGTAAAACTCTATTCCGTTTTTATACAAAATATCTGAAAAATTCGTAGGATTAGTACCCATATTTATTTTTAAAACCTAAAGCTTACATGTCTAGGTTAACTTGATAACCCAGACGAACCGACTTAATGGGTTATTACACAATTAAATTACAGTCAAAGACAATAAGGTTAATGTTATACACAAAACTTTTCCACGCGTGATCATATTTTATCTTTTTCAGAAGATGTTCTCAAGGAGGTGGCGGTTTAATAGTGTTCGGGATATCACACGCTTGATCGTCCATCCGATAATAGCCCTTGTATAAACTTGTCATAAACACCCAAAACAATTAGTGTTTATATTTCTTTAGTGTTAACGGATCAAAAATGAAAAAAGAAAGTATTTTGAACGACAGAGGTTCTGTCGCGTATCGTAACCGAAACACCTTCAGACGTCGCATGCCGTGACAGTTAATAAGTGCACTTTACCGAAGTGTGCACTTTGCGGAAGTGTGCCCTTTACTAAATTGTGCACTAACATGTGCGCTATGCCAAACTGGCCAGTGTGCATTTTGCTAAACTTTGCATTAACCAGTGCACTATGCTAAACTATTCACTATACATGAACCTGTGCACTTTGCTAAACTGTGCACTATGCTAAACTGTGCATTGTGCACGAACTTGTGCACTATGCTAAACTTTGCACTGTGCACGATGTTAAACTGTGCACTATGCACTGACCTGTGCACTATACTAAACTATGCACTGACATGTGCACTATGCTAAACTGTACACTATACTAATATGTGCACTGTACACTATGCTAATGCCCTAACTTGTGCATTATGCAAAACGGTGCACTGACCAGTGCGTTATGCTAAACTGTGCACGGACCTGTTTGGTCCGAACTTGTTAGTTCCCATACCATTCTTTCGGTTCGACATTTTACCCGAAGCTCCAAGGACATTTTAGTCAATTTTAGCCCTTTTTCAAATTGGAAAACCTTTATAAGTTTAAATGAAAACCAACGGGCACATTTAGCTCATTATCCCATCTAGATTTATTTTGTCCCTAAGGACATAAAGGTTTTTAATGGTTTAGTGATTTAAAATCCAATTGGTCGTAGTTTCGCAATATAATTGTGTTCTTGGTTCTAAAGGTCGTTAAACCCAAATACTAGATATACCTCACTTGAATTAATCTATTACCTAATCTGGCCCAACCATCTTTAGTCGGGCCATAAGCACTTACCGAAGGTACAATCCTATACACATACCTGGCGAGGGTCAAAACATTGACCCATTATCAATACCTTACGATTCCTTATTACTAATTCATGGCAATGCATGCTCGTATACTGTGTTTACCTGTAACCATTTGCCCCATTTGACCCAGTTGTCCATTTGACCATTTTTGGTTCGCCCTTTTAGCATCCAAATCAATGTTTATATTATTTATCACCAAAAAATCATTTGTACTTGTTTGACCCGTTTTGTTTCGCGTCAGCAAGTGTTTATCACCAAAATTCTATTTTACTTGTTTGAATCGTTTGGTTCGCGTCAGCAAGTGTTTATCATCAAAATCCATTTTTACTTGTTTGACCCGTTTGGTTTCGCGTCAGCAAGTATTTGTCCCCAAAATCTATTTTTACTTGTTTGACCCATTTGGTTCACGTAAGCAAGTGTTTATCACCAAAATTCATTTTTACTTGTTTAACCCATTTGGTTCGCGTCAGCAAGTATTTTCACCAAAATTTCATTTTTACTTGTTTGACCCGTTTAGTTCGAGTCAACAAGTATTTATGACCAAAATTCATTTTTACTTGTTTGACTCATTTCATGATTTACATCATGGAGTCTCGTCTTAACACACTTTCATGTACACCGACATTAGTTCATCTTAGTTTGACTCGTTTTGACCCATTTCATGGTTTACACCATGGGGTTTCGTGTTAACAAACTTTAATTTATCACCAACAATAGTTCATCATAATTTTACTCTTTTGACCCGTTTCATGGTTTACACCATGGGGTCTCCCGTGAACATTTATTCGGCTAACCATATCTTAACTAGAATACTTTCATCACATATTTTGCGATTCTATTTTAGGATGTGTAAGCTTTACTTACCTTGCGTACATTCAAGCTTCCATGCGCAATTGACTCGTTTGATCCGTTCCTTTCCAAGCTCCCACCTAGCTTTTCGAGAGTCAAACTATCATATAATATCCACAAGATGATTAAATTGTCATCAAATACCATGACCATCACCTTTATGGATTTTTATACAACATTTACCAATCCATTCTACTTTAGGACAAGTCAAACTGCCAATTGACATACATGGAACAATATCAAGTTTAATAAAACTCATTTAGGCATTTTATCAAACACTTTATAAGCATCATTGATGCTTATAGGCCATCATATTAGTTAAATTTTCCAACCAAAATCACCATGTATCTTTCAACTCAACAAGTTCATAAACTTTCAAGCGTCAAGTTAACATAACTCTCAATTATCATAAGCTAATTCATCCTTTTGACCAACATAATTCATGGTCTCAACTCTCATGTCAAAACCCGCTTTTAGTCACTTAATAATACTTATCAAAATCCATAAATTATTCAGTAATTCACACATACAAGCAAGTATGATGATTATAAACATCTATTTATCATCAATTTCATCATATCATAAAACCCATTTGACATAAAATGTGACAACCCGAACTTCTAAGGTTAGCTTCGCAAATTTTGATTCCTCGTTATTCCTCCTCTCACTTTCACAACGGCTAGTTATTTAACGTAAACGCGTCGGGTTATGTTCGAGCGTGTTAGTGGGCTATATCACACTTGGGCCTGTCTTGTGTATAGTCCATGTTATATGTATATGTATTGGTCAAGCCCACAACATAAGCCCGATAGGTTGATGTCCGCTAACTATTAACCGGTCCGCTAAGATAACTGGATAACTGGCCCAACTTCTTTAACTTACAACCGGCCCCAACTCGATTGTAAATTTGTGAGCCGGCCCAACTCCCTTGTTAATCTATTAACTAACCCAACATTCCTTTTAACTAAATTAACTGGCCCAACACCCCTATTGAACTTCTATGTGTACGAAATTTAACTGGCCCAAGTTGATTAATATGGATAGGTAACCATGTATACGAAATATAGTAGAATAAGGATTCTATCCAGTTTAAAACATAACAAACTCCCCATCCCTTTCTCTTAAACCTTCTCTCGGCAGCAGGAAACCCCCCTCGTGAAGCTTCACCAAATATTTCATCCGATACCTTGACACTTTTGGTTAGTATTGTTATGTTGCTTTAATTCTTGATTTCTCGTTCTCTTTATGTGCGACTTGCTGTGTATGATCGAGGCTGGTTAGAAATCATGTTTGAATTGTATGAGATATGATAGACAACTGAAGCGAATAAACGGTTTCTATCGATATCGAACGGCTAAATAATAACGCAGATTTCATGCTAATGAATAAGCGATTTAGAGGTGTAATCGTGTAAGATTAGTATGATGATAGGACCATAGGATGATGACCTTTCTGTTACGATTGGAATCTGGTAATTTTGATAACATAAACTGATGAGATCGGATTCGAGCGTGTATGTGATTATAACGTATGTACATAAGAAACTGGGGTTTAGTTGTTGTTGAATGGAAACTGCTATGTTTAAAATAGTTTATAATAAATTTCATCACCTTTTTAACTCATGTGACTTGGAATGAAATCAAGGATGTTGTCGGCTTAGTGGATAATTGGTCCAATCATTTAATATCACCTATTACATGGTTCAAGTTGCATTACAATTTATGTAAGGAATTAGTAGTGTTGTTATCGGCCACGTGAGAGGGTATTGGAGGTCCAATGAAATCCAAATACAATCAATTAAAAACTGAATGATTATGTACATAAGTTTGATGTTGAGAAGGGCTGTGGAATACTCGATACTGTTTCTGTGATGAACAATTAGTTTAGGTTGTTGAGTGGATGACGTACATTACATGGTAACTGTTGAATACGTGAATGTTTGTACTAAACCTAACTATTATGTGATTTGTGAAACATGAACTCTCATATGACGTAAATACTTGTTATATAATGATATGGATTGTGAATGATTTCCTGTTATGGCTTGCATAACGATATATGTTTTGCTTGTATGCAACTTGTGAAACGTGTATGATATGACGAATACATGATTTACGTGTACATGAAACTGACTTCTATCAGTAATCACAATAGGGACTGTCTGATCATCTGTTAAACGAGTAATTAATCTAACCGAGCAAACCGAAGGTGAGTTCATTGCATTTTCTCAAGCATGCGTCCCGGTGGTTTGGGACAACGGGAAAACATTTGGAAGGGAAACATTGGGTAAATAACTTAATCGGTTTTGGTTATTGCCTGGTGGGCAATGGGGGTGATTAGTTGATAGCGCTATTAGGTGGGAAACCTCACACCGGGCCGTAAGGACGGGCGTGAACTAATTATCTGAGCATGGCTATGGTTGTTAGAGGCACACTCCTCGGATACATATGGGCACTCTCCCTAGGGTATCTAACGATGGCAACATAGCAAACGGTCGTTAAGGGGTACCCACTCCCCGGATACACATGGGCACACTCCCTAGGGTATCTAACATGAGCAACATCAAAACATCGAACATCAAACATCTTAACAACAAACAACATATCGTTTTGTAAACTATTTTACTCACATGACTGGTAACGCAACTTGGTAAACAAACACAAACCTTGAACTCACCAGCGTAGTCTGACACACTTGTTTACATGCTTGTAGGTGATTACTGAAGGAACTTGGGAGCTTGCTGTCTGATGCGGCTGGAGTGGTTGTGGTCATAATAAACCGTTATCTTAATTTGCTTTTGATACATTATACATTGATACTTTTATGCTTCCGCTCAGTACTTGGTTTTGATTTTACTTTCAAACAATACATTTCAATTGGTTTGGTATTTATTTATAACTTGTGTTTGATATGATTGGTGGCTCTCTGTTGAATCGTTTCACCTCCATCAGGGACACGCCCTGGGTGGTAATTTGGGGGTGTGACAGTTTGGTATCAGAGCCACTGGTTATAGAGAACTCGGTTTTAAAACGTTTTCATAAAACCAGACTATAACCGAATTGATCCAAACGTTGACCATGACACTCAGCTTCAGATTGCAAGGTTCGTTCCTCCTTAGATTATGCTTTATATGCCTAGTAAACGTAACTATATTTATAGCATGCACGATATGACATGGTAGGCATCATGACACATTGATAGTGCAGCATAACACTTGCATCTAGTAAATTCTAAATTTGTTAGTAGTGCTTATTTTGTGTTGATTGGGGTGGGAGAAACTTCAGACATAAGTTAAGAAGCATCGAGAGGAGCATGCAAACCGCCTTATTATCATGGGTGCACACATAATAATAACGCGTGGTGCATGCAAATCCCAATGAGGCTTAACGAGTGTGAGAGGGGTTCTTCCCTGTTTGTGTATGAGTATGGTAGTTAATTGTCCTTAACGTGATAAACCTGAACACTTTCCTCGTTTTCGACCCCTAAATTAGTTCATTTCCCATATATAGAAACATGAGTGGACGAGGAAACGGACGTAGCAACTATTGATTGAAACCTTGTGTGCTTACTCTCTCTGTCATATTTCCTTTCTGCGTTAATACCCTCTTTTTGAAACGTTGTGAGTGTGCATTCTTTCGTTTAACTTGCGTTACGTCATCAACTCGACAGGCATGTCTACATCGTCTGCATCTTCCGACCAATCCCGGGCGCCAGGGAAGGCACCCGCTGATACTCACTCACCCCCGCGTCAGATGGAGACGCGTGCTGCTTATAGGAAGAGACTCGCACAGGGCGGGGAGTCGTCCTCCCGACCTACGCATGCCCTACCAGTTAACTCCCTCAGCGCTCAGGCCGAGGCGGCTGTGAGTAAGGCCCTCCGAGATTATAACCAGATTCTAATAGAACAAAACCAAGTCTTAATGGAGCAGAATCAGAAATTACTAAGAAAGGTTGATACCCAAGGAGGGCGATTGGAAGCTCAAGAGAAGCAGATACAGGAACTTATTAGGAGGACTAATGACTTGAAGGCAGAAGCCCTAAAAGGGCGTGAGGTACAGGGTCTGATACTGAGAGACGCTCGATTGGATCATGAAAGGCTTAACTCGCAGGCCCAAACGATAGGTATGATAGATTGGAGGGTCCATCACTTGGAGGAAGCTCGCTTCGCACCTGAACCCGAGCCAGTCCCAGTCCCGGCACCTCCCGAACCAGAGGCGGAAGGGTCTGATGAAGAACCCGAAGAGGAGGAAGAAGATCCGGAAGAGGAGGAAGAAGAGCCAGAGGAGGTCTCAGATAATGACGGGGACGATGATGATGGTAGTGACCTCGGGGATGGTGACGTGGATGACTGACTCGTCTTTCAGTCGTTTATCTAGTTATTTTTCTTTCAGTTGTTTTCGTATAAACAATCATGGTAATTAAAACTTTTGCGAATATTCGATGTAGTGACTTATATGGTTCAGTTTGAATGGATTTCTTATTTTATCGTTTAAGGGATATTTCTTGTACTAAGTCGTCACCTTACCTCTTTTATCCTTGCACCACAAGAGTCACATCTTTGACTCTACGACCGTTACCTTACGTATACTAACTATGTATTGACATTTAATAATCCCTAATCTACCAAAACAAACTCTATCTTTCTCAATCTTGGTCGGTAGCCACATCTCTCTCGAAACCCTCCCCCCCCCTGAGGTCGACGACAACATCAAGAAAAGCCAGCCTAGTCGCAACCCTTTCTCGCGTGTTAACGGGTCACCGTGTGTCGTTTGTCGGGTTAGTGTTCCATCATAGTTAACTATTATTGATTGACGCATGATATGTGTATTTGATTGTGTTATACATGGTGTATACGTGATTGTGTTCTGTTATCATGTGAGTATGTCGCTTGATGAATGAGAACCATGATGCTTTAGGGCATAGAACTCAGTAATTATTAAATGTTATTGTGTGACTGGTTTTGGTTAGTAATTCTTGATTCTTGCCTGCAATAATTATCATTGTATGGTATTGTCCATATGCGATATTGAAGGTGTGATTTTCATATATGATAGATTAATCGTGTGATAATATGTGAATCCTTGTGCATTGATTGTATAGGGTTAGTTGTCGTGGCTAATAATATAATTTCTTGATCTTGCTTTATATGCATATCATGTTCTGATAACCCTTGCATGATTTTGTTGTATATGTGCTTTGAACCTGTAGTCGAACCTTATCACTTTCACTTGTCACCGCCGCTAGAAGTGAAGCAGTCACAGTTTCACGTGTATGTCGTTTTGCAACACTAACCTTTACCCACCAAACTCTGTTTTGGATAATTGATACACTCGCGCGACCGCAATGTGACGAACCTCCCTGTTGTGCCATGCCGCCATGCACCACTACTGGAAAATTACTTCTTGACAACAAATTTGCGGGCCAAATCCTTCGGATGTTTAATGGACCCCTGTTTCGCTCGATTCTTTGTACGAACCTCATTAATCCCCTGTTTCTTTGATCGGCAACTGATATAACCACACGCTAACCACCATACCATGATTTCCACTGATCACAAGATCAGCCCCCCCAGGCGTTGTAAAGTATCTATAGATCGAGTTCGTCGGAACTTACTTCAAACCATTGTTTTAGATCAATTTTCGGGACGAAAATTCTTTCAAGTTGGGGATGATGTGACACCCCGCGAAAACGCTTAACAAAACTAGCTTCCTCAGTGACTGTTTGCTAATTTCGGGACGAAATTTCTTTCAAGTTGGGGATGATGTGACAACCCGAACTTCTAAGGTTAGCTTCGCAAATTTTGATTCCTCGTTATTCCTCCTCTCACTTTCACAACGGCTAGTTATTTAACGTAAACGCGTCGGGTTATGTTCGAGCGTGTTAGTGGGCTATATCACACTTGGGCCGGTCTTGTGTATAGTCCATGTTATATGTATATGTATTGGTCAAGCCCACAACATAAGCCCGATAGGTTGATGTCCGCTAACTATTAACCGGTCCGCTAAGATAACTGGATAACTGGCCCAACTTCTTTAACTTACAACCGGCCCCAACTCGATTGTAAATTTGTGAGCCGGCCCAACTCCCTTGTTAATCTATTAACTAACCCAACATTCATTTTAACTAAATTAACTGGCCCAACACCCCTATTGAACTTCTATGTGTACGAAATTTAACTGGCCCAAGTTGATTAATATGGATAGGTAACCATGTATACGAAATATAGTAGAATAAGGATTCTATCCAGTTTAAAACATAACAAACTCCCCATCCCTTTCTCTTAAACCTTCTCTCGGCAGCAGGAAACCCCCCTCGTGAAGCTTCACCAAATATTTCATCCGATACCTTGACACTTTTGGTTAGTATTGTTATGTTGCTTTAATTCTTGATTTCTCGTTCTCTTTATGTGCGACTTGCTGTGTATGATCGAGGCTGGTTAGAAATCATGTTTGAATTGTATGAGATATGATAGACAACTGAAGCGAATAAACGGTTTCTATCGATATCGAACGGCTAAATAATAACGCAGATTTCATGCTAATGAATAAGCGATTTAGAGGTGTAATCGTGTAAGATTAGTATGATGATAGGACCATAGGATGATGACCTTTCTGTTACGATTGGAATCTGGTAATTTTGATAACATAAACTGATGAGATCGGATTCGAGCGTGTATGTGATTATAACGTATGTACATAAGAAACTGGGGTTTAGTTGTTGTTGAATGGAAACTGCTATGTTTAAAATAGTTTATAATAAATTTCATCACCTTTTTAACTCATGTGACTTGGAATGAAATCAAGGATGTTGTCGGCTTAGTGGATAATTGGTCCAATCATTTAATATCACCTATTACATGGTTCAAGTTGCATTACAATTTATGTAAGGAATTAGTAGTGTTGTTATCGGCCACGTGAGAGGGTATTGGAGGTCCAATGAAATCCAAATACAATCAATTAAAAACTGAATGATTATGTACATAAGTTTGATGTTGAGAAGGGCTGTGGAATACTCGATACTGTTTCTGTGATGAACAATTAGTTTAGGTTGTTGAGTGGATGACGTACATTACATGGTAACTGTTGAATACGTGAATGTTTGTACTAAACCTAACTATTATGTGATTTGTGAAACATGAACTCTCATATGACGTAAATACTTGTTATATAATGATATGGATTGTGAATGATTTCCTGTTATGGCTTGCATAACGATATATGTTTTGCTTGTATGCAACTTGTGAAACGTGTATGATATGACGAATACATGATTTACGTGTACATGAAACTGACTTCTATCAGTAATCACAATAGGGACTGTCTGATCATCTGTTAAACGAGTAATTAATCTAACCGAGCAAACCGAAGGTGAGTTCATTGCATTTTCTCAAGCATGCGTCCCGGTGGTTTGGGACAACGGGAAAACATTTGGAAGGGAAACATTGGGTAAATAACTTAATCGGTTTTGGTTATTGCCTGGTGGGCAATGGGGGTGATTAGTTGATAGCGCTATTAGGTGGGAAACCTCACACCGGGCCGTAAGGACGGGCGTGAACTAATTATCTGAGCATGGCTATGGTTGTTAGAGGCACACTCCTCGGATACATATGGGCACTCTCCCTAGGGTATCTAACGATGGCAACATAGCAAACGGTCGTTAAGGGGTACCCACTCCCCGGATACACATGGGCACACTCCCTAGGGTATCTAACATGAGCAACATCAAAACATCGAACATCAAACATCTTAACAACAAACAACATATCGTTTTGTAAACTATTTTACTCACATGACTGGTAACGCAACTTGGTAAACAAACACAAACCTTGAACTCACCAGCGTAGTCTGACACACTTGTTTACATGCTTGTAGGTGATTACTGAAGGAACTTGGGAGCTTGCTGTCTGATGCGGCTGGAGTGGTTGTGGTCATAATAAACCGTTATCTTAATTTGCTTGTGATACATTATACATTGATACTTTTATGCTTCCGCTCAGTACTTGGTTTTGATTTTACTTTCAAACAATACATTTCAATTGGTTTGGTATTTATTTATAACTTGTGTTTGATATGATTGGTGGCTCTCTGTTGAATCGTTTCACCTCCATCAGGGACACGCCCTGGGTGGTAATTTGGGGGTGTGACATAAAAACTCATCATACACAACTTCATCACATGCCTTAGGTTTAGATGATGCTAGAGAGCTATAATCATCAAACATGCAAGGGAAATTACTTTGGATTTCACTTTCAATCCATTGATTTTGTGTTTGCTATGTTGAAGAAGGCTTCCCCCTTCTTCTTTCTCTCTGGGTCGATACACACACACATGATTTTTGCTTTTTAATTAATAAAATTTGGTACTTGTTCACTTTAAGCCCTTGCACTTTATTAGTTGCTTTATAATGTTCGAAACCCACCCAGCACATCTAGTAATTACTAATCTTGTAACTAGGTTAGAACATTCCTATTTATTTTGTTTACGGGTTAACTTTTACCACTAATGGTATTTTACTCGCTCCTCCCCAGTTAATTTTGTTTAATTACCAAGTCTGTTTTTTTGGGGTGTTACATTAATCATGCTCTAAACTTGACCAAACCGGTCAGAATCGAAAGTCAAAGAAGAAGTCAAACTGTTTGACTTTGGACTACGAAATGAGCTTTATGTAAGACCCCGTGTTTCGAAAGTCAAAGTCAAAGTCAACATTGAAGTCAAAGGAAGAAAAGATTGCTAATGGCGATCTATCACTCCTTGCTCAACTACTGTTTGACTTCTTTGACTTGTAGAGAATCTATTTATTTTATCGCATTAGTTGTATTATGTAGAGTACTTGTTAATAATCGAGGTTTAATCGCTATTTATCGCTTGTTTTATCTCTTTATCGCTTATCGCATCGCAATCGCATTCGCAACCCGAATTATGCGTTCTGGATATTGTTTTTACGTGTGTGTGCTATTTATGTGTTATTTGTGCATGTTTACTTATGTTTATGTTGTGGTGATAAATCGAAACGCAATCGCAGCTCTATCGCAATCGAATCGCAAACCCTAAACGCGAGTTAATTATGATGATTGTATGTTAGATATAGTATTTGTGTGTCTATTATTAATATATCTCGTCTCACGCTCAAAACGCATCGCAACGCTCATCACACGAATCGAAACGTCGAAACTCAATACGCAGGACACCAGGATCGAGTGGCCGCCTGATCGAGTGGTCATCCGATCGGATTGCCATCCGATCGGACAACCATCCGATCGGTGACCCACTCGACCCTTTGCATTTTCCTTTTTGGGAAACCCTATAAATACCCTCACTTGTCACATAACTTGATGTGACAGCTCCTCCACTCGACCCAACCGCACTTTAGCTTCTTTCTCTCGATTTCTCGCGATTCTTGTAAGTTTTCAACCTAAACCTTGTACTTCTATGATCTATACGCACGTCTTCATCTATTTCTCTTTTGAATCTCAACTTTTAACCGTGAAATCAACGGATTTGAGGTGTTCTAGGGTGATGTCATCATAGAGTTCTTATGAACTTCAAGTATTGGCCTCATTCCACCAAGAACAACTCAGGTCTAAAGGATTTCCACATGAATCAACAATGTTTTCACATAGCTCTACACAAATTCATGGTGAAAAGGATTGAAAGATGGTTTTCTAACTTTCTTTCAACTCTTTTACACTCAATGCACCCAAAAACCGATAGAATCGGAGCTTGTTCTGATCTTCTACTCCTTCTTAGTGATGTGTTGGTTCAAGATCTGGTTCCTACCAAAGAGACAACCGATTCCGGGTTAAACATGAACAACCGTCACGAACCAGTGAACGGGTCAAATATGGGTGATTCTTGTTCGATCGGGTCACTAGGGTCTTGACGAGGTTCTGTTGTTTAGCACGTTATCACACCTTCTTGATCAAAACCCCAAAACTTTCAAAACAATCAAGTGACAAGAACGATCAGGCCGTTGGGACGGATTGCCGTCCGATCGGATTGCCATCCGATCGGATTGCCATCCGATTGGACAGCCACCCGACCGGCTTACACTTGGTCCCACACTTAAAATATTATTTTGACTTTTCAAAGTTTTGAACGTCGAACAGATTGCCGTCCGATCAGATAGCCATCCGATCGAACGACCATCCGACCATGTGACGTTTGGGACTTCAACACTTAAACAATTTTAACCATGTTCAATGCATGAACAGTGATCAACGGATTACCACCCGATCGGATTGCTATCCTATCGAGTGACAACCCTGTTGTGAACTTGTTCTTATTAAGTGTCCTACCAATCGGATTGTTACCCGATCGAACCGTCGTCCGATCGACCGACCTGAAGGGTAGAGATACTTCTCTGTTTTCAAAATGCAACAACGAAAACTTCAAAGCCATCATACACAAACACATCCTTTCTAAACAAGATGACAATCCAATCGTATGGCCATCCGATTGGATTGCCATCCGATCGGATTGCCATCCGATCGGATTGCCATCCGACACTTACCACCCATTGCACCGTTTTACGCGCCGCTTATCGTTTATGCTATCGTTAACTGTTCAGGCTAATCTCTCTCAGCGCTCCCTTCAATTCAAGAGTGTGTTTACTAGTTAAACACAATCTGTGAGTATACTCAATCCTTTTTTGCTTTATGCACTTTTTGGGTGTTAGATACGTTATCTATATTCAAACCACAATCGACACACAACGCAAACACTATTTATACGCTAACCATTATTGCATGCTACGTGTTATTCGATGAACGCTTGTATGTTATGTTAACACAGTGATTGTTGTCTGACACCTTGATGGGTTATGGTATGGGACATAATATTAACTATTTGGTAATTTAGTCGTTATGGAATTTCTCTTGACAATATGTTTACCTCAGTGCCATGCCCCGATGTTTCTGTCATCAGTTGGGGTGTGACAGATTGGTATCAGAGACATAACTATAGGGAATTAGGCAAGACTCGACCTAGTACGGGTCGATGTCTTAGAAACGACCTAGTCTACAGTCTAAGTACCAACAGACCGACTTGTACATGCCCCTAAGGGTTTCGTACGAGCTTACTTGCTATTTCTCGCTGTTCTCGCCTACACTACACTATCACTGCACTCAAATTTTCGAAAATAAACGAGTGGTTAGGTCGAGATTAGGTGTAAGTCGCAAACTCTCGACTAAATCGCTTGTTCGACCCGCATTTTTATCTTATAAACAGGAGAATTTGCGTTGAATCAGGAGTGAAATCCATACTTTAACGCAGATTTTCTTCTCTATTTTATCAAAACAGGAACAAAGTTGTTAAGTCAGGGGTGAAACCCGAACCTTGACTACTTGTTCTGATCTCTATTTTGGTTTTATAAAACTCTCACCAAAGTCTCGACGGACTCCAACGACTTGAAGTCACATTGTAACTGGAAGGATGCGTGCCATTCGCCCAAAGTCGAGGCGAGAGCATAGTTCCGAAGGCCAAAGTGTCTACCAAAGGCCCTTGTGAATAGTCGAATCACTTTGAGTAGTTAACGTCTATCAGCCTAAGACAATTTATTTTCGATTTCAGCCTCGCATTCGCTGATTTCATGTGTTTCGATTCTGGATTTCGCCGCCGCTGACTCTGATAATTTGTCGTTTATGTGGATTTTATGTGTTTTATGTGATTTTATCTGTTTATGTGTTTCGATTTTGGTGATTTATTCGCTTTTCGCTCTCGCTTTGATCGACACACACGAATCGCTTTGCACATCTACCTCAATACGTTAACAAATCGTTGCTACTCATGAATAATCGTATGCTATGCTACCCACTGTGTACTCGCTAATCACAATCGCTATTCTCGAACGCGCGCGAACTTGGAATGATAGGTTTCTGTATTCTGACTGCTTCATGTGTTTATGTGTCTTACGTGTCTACGTGCCCCTACGTGCTTATGTGTTCTGTGATTATGTGCTTATGTGATTTTGAGCTTATATGTTACGATTGATCGTGTTCCTGAGCTTTAGTAGTAGTACGCGAGAGGTGAGATTCGATTTTATAGTGTTTTGAATCCTATGGCGCTTTCTATTGCAGACAATGTCGTCATTTGGATCTCACACTGCTCGCTCCGCACATCGCAACCATAAAGACAAGCGTATCGCTTCCTTGGTTGCTAAACAAATCGCGAAAGTCATCCCCCAGATTGTTAGTGAGCTGAATGAAAATACTAGCAAGTCTTCTGAAGAGTCCCGAACAGATTCGCCAAAGTCTACCTTTAGATTTAAGCAGTTCAAAGCTTGCGGTCCAAAAGAATTTACCGGCGAGGATGGTCCTACAGCTATGTTTCAATGGTTCGATTCGATTGAAGTCACCCTGCATCAGAGCAACTGTCCTAACAATCTCCGAACTGTTAACGCCACCGGCGTCTTCCAGTCCCGTGCTTAAGACTGGTGGACAGCTGAGAGAAACAAGAGAGGCAATGATGCAGCTTATGGTTTAACGTGGGATGAGTTGAAAGACCTGATGATGAAAGAGTTCTGCCCTCCCCACGAGCTGCAAAAGTTGGAGGACGAATTCTGGCATCTGAAGTAGAAGGATTGTGACATGCTGCTTTAACTGCTCACTTCAAGCAGCTAAGCATAATCTGTCCGGACCAAGTTAAGACTTCTGAAATCACCATCAAAAAGTATATCCGTGCTCTTCCAGATTGCATGGCTGATTCCGTCCAAGCTGCCAAGCCGACGACGATTGAAGAAACTTTTCTGCTCGCTGCTGAGATCAATGATAAGAGAGTCAAAGCTGGGTACTGGGATAAAGCTTCCAAAAATCTGCATCAAGCCACAACCGCTGAAACTGCCGCCTCGCAGTCGTCAAAGTCCTCCCGTCGCAAGAGGAAGTACAACAACAACAGTAGCAAAAATTGCGCTGTCACCACTGCTGCCCCGCTTCAAGCTGTACCAGCTCAGCAGCAGCCTCAACACCGCCAAGTCGCGGCACCGGTTACTCAAGCACCGCCGGCAAAGCGTGCTTACACTGGTCCTCACCCGGCCTGCCCGACTTGTACCTATCATCACCCAGTGGGAATCGCCTGCAGATACTGCGTGCACTGCAACATGTACGGCCACTTCACCGCCAACTGCTGTACAGGTCCTCGTCAAGCTACAGCTCCAGCTCCTGCTCAACAAGCTCTACTTCCCGCTCCTCAAGGCCAACAAGCGGCTCCTGCGCCCACGATCCATGCTAGAGCTTGCTTCGTGTGTGGTGATCCCAACCACTTTGCGAACATGTGCCCGAATCGAGTGGTGAAGCAAGAGCCCTACAGCAGCAGCCCCAACAACAGCAACAGCAGCAGCAACAACAACAGCCAGCAGCCCGCGGACGTACTTTCAACACCAATGTCCGCCAAGCTCAAGCCGGTAACAACGTGGTTAATGGTACGTTCCTTGTGAATGGTATATATGCCTTTTGTGTCACACCCCGACCACGTAAAACAACAAAACGTGACGGAATCGTCGGGGAGTGTTGTAACAGAATCATTGTTTCATAACACATTGGAAATTGAAATGTTGTTTTATTGATTTAAGAGTTACAATGTCTTAACAAACAAAGAAGTAATACAAAATTTAACTACTGTTGCATCTTTTAATGTCACTAAGGCCTCGTCCAATCCTATGTGAGCATGCGTCAATATCATCATCAAATTTCATCGACTATTGTACCTGAAACACATGTGAAAATATATCAGCATAAAAATGCCGGCGAGTACATAGGTTTTGTGAAAATAGGATTCATGACTTAGATTTAAGAAAATGTTTAATGAAAACTTGTCATGAATCCAGTTTAAGTGTTTGCTTTTATAAAACGTTTGAAAAGCGATAATAAGGTAGATGATATGTAATAGAGTAGTGTAAGGTTAAATGAATAACCAAGTAAAAATGAGTTTGTATAAAATAAGTTGTTTGTAAAACAATGTCTTGTGAAAAATATGTTATATGTCTAAACTGAAATGATTTAAACAACGCTGCGATATGTAATATCATACAAGCACTTATATATAGAAAAGTACCAGCGGCGTATCCACCATGCTTGTATCACATTACACACGCCTCGTTACTTAAATCACTTTACCCAAACAAACCACCAATGTAAAATGTCTATGGTTAAACCAATTGCCAAATGTATTGAATAATATGTCAAATGTTTATGTCAAAATGTAAATCATGTAATGTATAACCAATGTCAAAAATGTTTATGTGTCAAATGTAAATCATGTAATGTGTAACCAAAATGATATGTATGGCTAGCGAAATGCATCAACTAAACCATAGGTGAAAACGCACAAAACAAAGTATTGAAGTAAAACTTGGTTTAAATCAAAGTTACGTTTTGTGGAAATGCATGCTATACTGATACAAACATCTATGCGGTGTTGTGAAAATTCCATACATTCAAGCCTTGAGACAGCAGGATAACCTTAGTGTAAAAGTTATCAAAAAGAAATGTTTTCGGATTCAGTCATTCCTTACACCCAAACAAACCTAGGATGTCAGGAACGGGATTTTTCAAGTCCTATGGTACCATTACTTACTACCGAGCGGCGTGATCAATGTTAATGAATGTACATTGTCCCATTTAAACAACCCAAATGTCATACCAAAATGTAAGCATGTGATGTGATGTAAATGTACTAAGTATGAACAAAATGAACATACATAGCATGTTATGTAAAACAAATGTACTAAGTATGATGAACATACATAGCATGTGATGTAAAACAAATGTACTAAGTATGATGAACATACATAGCATGTGATGTAAAACAAATGTTCTTAGTATGAGCTAAACGAAAATACGTAGGCACGTAGCATAAAATGTCATGTAAAACGATGTACTAAGTATGCACACAATGGACATACATAGCAAAAACATAATGAAATCATGTACTAATAGTGTACTAGTGAACATAGCAAGTATATGATATGAAAACATGAAAAGCATGAAAGTAACAAGTAGGCACATGTGTTTCACCCCAAAATGTTTGAAAAACAGTAAAAGAGGGGTCTATGTACTTACTTGAGGGTGCTTAGAAATCTTGAACAACAACCAAGCAAAGCTAGAGGGATCATGGAATCAAACGGCACCCTATATAGATAACTACATAAATAACCGGACCTAAATCGGGGGATCGGGTAGTACGAGGGTTTGTAAACCAAATAAGTGTGGGAACTTATGTAATATGGTTTAACAAAGCCTACATACTAAAACGAAACCTAACCTAAGTGCTTTTGACCCGTTACGACCCGTTTAAGTAGCTTTTGCTACTTTAATGCGTCGTTTGCGTAAAACGCGTTCGACCGCTTAACTAGTCCTATGACAAGTAAAATATGCCTTAACATGCCTAATATAGTTACTTAATCAGTTTAGATGTCAAAATTTAGGTTATATATGCTTAAAATGAATTTATGTGTAAAAAGGGTATTTTGGTAATTTACCTAAGGCATATAAACTACCTATCATACAACTATTTAAACGAAGTGACCATAAGGTATAACCTCGGAAGGTTATTCCCTATATAACAATGGTCACCTAAAGTGTTTGGTCGGATCCTAATGATCGACCAAATGGGTCGGGTTCGAAAGCATAAGCGATTGTTTAGATCGCTTACCTTTACGACCCTAAACAAGCACAATTCTAAAAGCGACGAGCTAAACATGCTAGAACATGTTTAGTAAAGTTAGAAAACAGGTTTTGATATCAAAACAAACGGTTTTGATATCCTAGAGTAGTTTGGTTACAAAATACACGAGAAAACGCATTTTGGCCGAAACTACAACTCGTCACTGAGCCTAGATAATGTGGTAATCAGTAGGTATAGCTACTAGGGACTATAACCATCGTGATTACGCTCACGTTATGAAGTTCAAACGAACTTCGCGTTGACCATAAACTGGTCAATGCAGAAAGTCAAACGCAGTTTGACTTTAATGCTAAAACGAATGAAAAACGCGAAAGAATACTTACAAAGGGTCCCCGCAAGATTGAATTCCAAGTATTTATCAGGTATGAAGTGATAATCACTCCAACTTAGAGAAAATCTCAGAATTCAAGTGAGGAATGAATGAAATGAAGGTGGGTATTTATAGGAATGGCACAACCGTTAGGATCGTTCATCATGAAACGTGCTTCGATCTCGGCCGTCCAAGTGGGCACATGGTATTTGGATACCATGGGCTCTTAAAAACCATCAAATTTGGCCCCTTGAATGATCAAAAACCATTTACAAGTGTGTGGAACAACTGGTAACAGCTGGAAACTGATTTTTGCAGACCTGGGCCTCTCACGCGGCCCGTGTAAAGGACACACACACATTCACGCAGGCCGCCTGGTCTTAGTTTCCAGAATTGTCAGAATTGGCCCCTGAACTTGAGAAACATGCAATTCGGCCCATTTTTGACACGTTTAAGCCCCGTTAACCTCATTTCAAGCCTCTAAAATGAAGTTAAAGTATAGGGAACTCAAAACATGCTTAAAAATATCTCGGATGTCAGTTCTTTTGGTCGTACGATCGCGTTATTCGCTTAATTACGACGGAATGCGCATAAGCGCGAAAAACGATCCAAATTGCGCGACGAATGGATTTTTCTTATGGCAAACACTAAGATAAAACATTTTAATGCTTACATAAATTTTTGGATGTCCGGAAGTATTCAGAACGTAAGTTATGCGCGAAAATGCAAACTTATGCACTTTTTGACGCTTTTAGTCCCTGAATGACCAAAAAGTTTATTTTAGCACACCGAACACCTCAAAGCCTATTTCTAAGTTATGTAGAGGTTATTTAAGGTATCTTAAGCATATGTCACTATTCCGGAATGTTTGTTGCATTAAACTGGTTATATTTACGCATCAGTGCGCATATAACCTTCCAGAAAGCGATTTAGAGCCGAAATCGAACAAGAATTGATATGTGCAAAAGATACACATGTTTATACAAATCCCAAGTATGAAATACAATATTTCATTGGTTTGTTATTTGTTTGATGGATGAAGTGACACAGGTGTCACAGTCTCCCCTACTTCAGGAAATTTCGTCCCGAAATTTATTTAGAGGAAACTTGTGAGAGCGTGAAACATGAAGTTGAAAAGATCAAACGATACTGGTTAGAGTTCTAAACTTCTAGTAACTTTAAATAACATCATGCTTACAATGTGGGAGGGACACTTATATATAAGTATATAAAGTGTTATTGGTGCGTCCACCGTACCTCTATTACATTGTTCACATTTAGTTACGGTTGCCACTATTGGTTCTTACACATAATAAGTCTTACTATGGTTTCCGTGCACTGAACTTCGTAATTATGTATGCATCCATAATTACGTAATTCCTTGCATAGTCACGTAGTGCATCTTATAATGTGTAGGGGAAGGAAACAATGGACGAGCCGATGATGATTGTGCTTAGACCACCATAGGGTCTTTTAATTAAATCAATGAATGATTTAAATAGACTACTAAGGAGTTTGTTCAGCTATATCACCATATGTCATTCATAACCAGATTCTGAATCAATCTTTTGACTAGACCACTCAAAGGGTCTCTTTTGAATCATGGAATGGTACTATATAATCCAAGAGTCTTGACTATCACGTAGAAGCCCAATTAAGGATTTGAGATAGTACCTTTTTGAATATCCTACTACGAATCCCTCATATGAAGATATGAAAGGTTCTACGAGGATTTGGATAACGAATATCCAGAGTATTCAAAAACAAAAAAAAATGCATAAAAGAAAACACAAAGTGCATAAACACATAATCACATAATTGTTTAACTTGGTTTTACATTTGTCATCATTTTGTTAATTTGTTCTGCTAACTGAGCACATGTATTTAAAGCACACCAGGTATCCAATCAGTGGATTTTGATTGGTGCTTTAAACATTATCAAGAATCTAACTATGAAGGTAGAAAGATCTTAAAGAGAAAATTCGATTTCGATTATAAGGAACCGAAATGTTTGAATTAAGGTACACAAAGAATCCAATTAAGGACTCTGATTTGAATGATAATTATGCACAAGGGTCTAATTGTAATGATAAGAAGATCCCATATGAATTTTAGAAGTTGAAGATGTTTTGAAATCTTGCACTGGGTGTGCTTAAGTCAAAACATGAAGTAAAAATGCTTATGAAATTGAGATGCTAGATACGCCAAGGCGAGACATGAAGCGGAATTTGAAGGTTAAGTCAATGTATGAGGAAAATATTTTGAAAACTATGCATGGGATTCTAAAATGTGTTCAATGTTTTTGGAAACCTTATATATAATACTTTTGAGATCATAAAGTAGGTGTATTAGGTAGGTATATTTATAAAAATGTATTAAAATCATGCAAGATGAATTTTGAAATTATGTATAAGGTTTTTGAAAACATGAATGGTGCTTTTGAAATCATGCACTTGATATAAGTAATTATGCTGTATTAATAACATATTGAAATCATGAAGGTCGTTTTTGAAAACATAGACAATGTTTTTGAAATCATGGAGGTTGTTTTTGAAAATATAGACAATGTTTTTGAAATCATGCATTTGATATATTAAGTAAATACACTATATTAAAAATGTTTTCGACTATATAAAATGTTTTTGAAATCATGGAGGTTGTTTTGAAACTTATGTTATGCATGTTGAAAAATCAGAACGTAATGGGTATGAGATTTGAAAATACCCTTAGTTATCTAACCAGGGATTCAAAGGCATAGATGTGCAAAAGCACGATTACTCATAATGTCACTTTATTTCATGTACTTCGTCTCCTAGAATGAAACGAGTACTTAAAATTTTTGAGGAAATCATGAGCGATCGCTTGAAAGGGAGAATCACAAGAGTAGTTTGTAAAGAACATAGTTCCTTGATGTAGATTTCATAGGGAAATGCCATACACACATGTAACTACATTTGTATATCAGAATTGCGAACAGCGACTTTTATTTATGAACAAAACAGATTGTTTCACAATGTAAGAAAACAAAAGAAACAAAGGCATAAGACAGCAACATCCTTTGCTCGGCCAAATGCTCATCCAAGGGTTGGATTTGCATTGACAATCTTTGGGCATTTGTTCCTGAAATGGCTCGTTTTGCCACAGTTGTAGCACGATCCACGTGAAAAACGAGCTCGGATAGGGTTGGCTTGTGGTTGACTTGGACCACCTTGGCTTGGGTTGATACGATAAGTACTTGCCAGGTGACTAATTCGCCCACATGATACACACACACGACACTTCAGGTGAGCTTGGTGATGCCCGTTACATTTGCCGCATAGTGGTGCTGTTCCCTTGTATTGCTTCTTAGCAGGTGGTGTTGCCTTTTGGCTAGGTCCTGCTGGATTAGGTGCATCTGCTGCGGGTTTCTTTGAAGCCTTCCGCTTCCTTGATTTTGGTGCAGGCTAGACTTCTACTTTCCTCAGTGACTCTTGAGTGGATCCATTTTTAGGCAAGACATGGCAATACCTAAATCCACGGACTTCAGAATTACTTCGCCTATTTGCTGGGCAAGTTTGGCTGCTTGCTCGGACATTTGACCGTTGTTGAGGTAAAGAGACATTCTAGAAGAAAATGAAGGACATAGGAAGCAACAAATGAAATGTTATCTGATAAACAAAACAGAAAGGCAATGCATAAGAATTGTGATCATTTGTTTGTTACCTAAGGCAAACAAATGAGATGGTGACAAATCAAAGCAAACGGGTCATAATAATGTATCGCTGAAGACATGCTTGCCTATAAGTGAACACTCACCCCAAGAGTTCCCAGGTAAGAGTGACTGGTCCGATACTGCGGATTTGTACGAACACACTAGCCTTAGACAGAAAACTCAGAGTACAGGCATTCACTCTTCCGGTTTGCACGTGTTCACACTATTTAGAACCCAAAACCTTGATGAGATTTTGGAAACTTAGAAGGCACTAGGCCAACAATCAAACCGGAAGGGTTCAAAATCATATAATAAATCATCCTAGAACAGATGATTAGTTTTCAAAGCGGTTTTGAAATTTATGTAATTGTTATGGTTGTCGCCTAAGGATAGGTGACGGTATTGTTTTATGACTAAACGCAAGTAAACTCGCGTTAGGGTCCTAGGAAGGTTATAGACTAGGTCAAAGCATTACTAATAACCTAATTCCCTATAACCATGAGCTCTGATACCAACTTTTCTGTCACACCCCGACCACGTAAAACAACAAAACGTGGCAGAATCGTCGGGGAGTGTTGTAACAGAATCATTGTTTCATAACACATGGGAAATTGAAATGTTGTTTTATTGATTTAAGAGTTACAATGTCTTAACAAACAAAGAAGTAATACAAAATTTAACTAGTCTTGCATCTTTTAATGTCACTAAGGCCTCGTCCAATCCTATGTGAGCATGCATCAATATCATCATCAAATTTCATCAACTATTGTACCTGAAACACATGTGAAAATATATCAGCATAAAAATGCCGGCGAGTACATAGGTTTTGTGAAAATAGGATTCATGACTTAGATTTAAGAAAATGTTTAATGAAAACTTGTCATGAATCCAGTTTAAGTGTTTGCTTTTATAAAATGTTTGAAAAGCGATAATAAGGTAGATGATATGTAATAGAGTATTGTAAGGTTAAATGAATAACCAAGTAAAAATGAGTTTGTATAAAATAAGTTGTTTGTAAAACAATGTCTTGTGAAAAATATGTTATATGTCTAAACTGAAATGATTTAAACAACGCTGCGATATGTAATATCATACAAGCACTTATATATAGGAAGGACCAGCGGCGTATCCACCATGCTTGTATCACATTACACACGCCTCGTTACTTAAATCACTTTACCCAAACAAACCACCAATGAAAATGTCTATGTTTAAACCAATTGCCAAATGTATTGAATAATATGTCAAATGTTTATGTCAAAATGTAAATCAAGTAATGTATAACCAATGTAAAAAATGTTTATGTGTCAAATGTAAATCATGTAATGTGTAACCAAAATGATATGTATGGCTAGCGAAATGCATCAACTAAACCATAGGTGAAAACGCACAAAACAAAGTATTGAAGTAAAACTTGGTTTAAATCAAAGTTACGTTTTGTGGAAATGCATGCTATACTGATACAAACATCTATGCGGTGTTGTGAAAATTCCATACATTCAAGCCTTAAGACAGCAGGATAACCTTAGTGTAAAAGTTATAAAAAAGAAATGTTTTCGGATTCAGTCATTCCTTACACCCAAACAAACCTAGGATGTCAGGAACGGGATTTGTCAAGTCCTATGGTACCATTACTTACTACCGAGCGGCGTGATCAATGTTAATGAATGTACATTGTCCCATTTAAACAACCCAAATGTCATACCAAAATGTAAGCATGTGATGTGATGTGATGTAAATGTAATAAGTATGAACAAAATGAACATACATAGCATGTGATGTAAAACAAATGTACTAAGTATCATAAACATACATAGCATGTGATGTAAAACAAATGTACTAAGTATGATGACATACATAGCATGTGATGTAAAACAAATGTACTAAGTATGAGCTAAACGAACATACGTAGCATAAAATGTCATGTAAAACGATGTACTAAGTATGCACACAATGGACATACATAGCAAAAACATAATGAAATCATGTACTAATAGTGTACTAGTGAACATAGCAAGTATATGATATGAAAACATGAAAAGCATGAAAGTAACAAGTAGGCACATGTGTTTCACCCCAAAATGTTTGAAAAACAGTAAAAGAGGGGTCTATGTACTCACTTGAGGGTGCTTAGAAATCTTGAACAACAACCAAGCAAAGCTAGAGAGATCATGGAATCAAACGGCACCCTATATAGATAACTACATAAATAATCGGACCTAAATCGGGGGATCGGGTAGTACGAGGGTTTGTAAACCAAATAAGTGTGGGAACTTATGTAATATGGTTTAACAAAGCCTACATACTAAAACGAAACCTAACCTAAGTGCTTTTGACCCGTTACGACCTGTTTAGGTAGCTTATGCTACTTTAATGCGTCGTTTGCGTAAAACGCGTTCGACCGCTTAACTAGTCCTATGACAAGTAAAATATGCCCTAACATGCCTAATATAGTTACTTAATCAGTTTAGATGTCTAAATTTAGGTTACATATGCTTAAAATGAATTTATGTGTAAAAAGGGTATTTTGGTAATTTACCTAAGGCATATAAACTACCTATCATACAACTATTTAAACGAAGTGATCATAAGGTATAACCTCGGAAGGTTATTCCCTATATAACAATGGTCACCTAAAGTGTTTGGTCGGATCCTAATGATCGACCAAATGGGTCGGGTTCGAAAGCATAAGCGATTGTTTAGATCGCTTACCTTTACGACCCTAAACAAGCACAATTCTAAAAGCGACGAGCTAAACATGCTAGAACATGTTTAGTAAAGTTAGAAAACAGGTTTTGATATCAAAACAAACGGTTTTGATATCCTAGAGTAGTTTGGTTACAAAATACACGAGAAAACGCATTTTGGCCGAAACTACAACTCGTCACTGAGCCTAGATAATGTGGTAATCAGTAGGTATAGCTACTAGGGACTATAACCATCGTGATTACGCTCACGTTATGAAGTTCAAACGAACTTCGCGTTGACCATAAACTGGTCAATGCAGAAAGTCAAACGCAGTTTGACTTTAATGCTAAAACGAATGAAAAACGCGAAAGAATACTTACAAAGGGTCCCCGCAAGATTGAATTCCAAGTATTTCTCAGGTATGAAGTGATAATCACTCCAACTTAGAGAAAATCTCAGAATTCAAGTGAGGAATGAATGAAATGAAGGTGGGTATTTATAGGAATGGCACAACCGTTAGGATCGTTCATCGCAAAACGTGCTTCGATCTCGGCCGTCCAAGTGGGCACATGGTATTTGGATACCATGGGCTCTTAAAAACCATCAAATTTGGCCCCTTGAATGATCAAAAACCATTTACAAGTGTGTGGAACAGCTGGAAACCGATTTTTGCAGTCCTGGGCCTCTTACGCGGCCCATGTAAAGGACACACACACATTCACGCAGGCCGCCTGGGCTTAGTTTCCAGAATTGTCAGAATTGGCCCCTGAACTTGAGAAACATGCAATTCGGCCCATTTTTGACACGTTTAAGCCCCGTTAACCTCATTTCAAGCCTCTAAAATGAAGTTAAAGTATAGGGAACTCAAAACATGCTCAAAAATATCTCGGATGTCAGTTCGTTTTGTCGTACGATCGCGTTATTCGCTTAATTACGACGGAATGCGCATAAGCGCGAAAAACGATCCAAATTGCGCGACGAATGGATTTTTCTTATGGAAAACACTAAGATAAAACATTTTAATGCTTACATAAATTTTTGGATGTCCGGAAGTATTCAGAACGTAAGTTATGCGCGAAAATGCAGACTTATGCACTTTTTGACGCTTTTAGTCCCTGAATGACCAAAAAGTTTATTTTAGCACACCGAACACCTCAAAGCCTATTCCTAAGTTATGTAGAGGTTATTTAAGGTATGTTAAGCCTATGTCACTATTCCGGAATGTTTGTTGCATTAAACTGGTTATATTTACGCATCAGTGCGCATATAACCTTCCAGAAAGCGATTTAGAGCCCGAAATCGAACAAGAATTGATATGTGCAAAAGATACACATGTTTATACAAATCCCAAGTATGAAATACAATATTTCATTGGTTTGTTATTTGTTTGATGGCTGAAGTGACACAGGTGTCACAGTCTCCCCTAGTTCAGGAAATTTCGTCCCGAAATTTATTTAGAGGAAACTTGTGAGAGCGTGAAACATGAAGTTGAAAAGATCAAACGATACTGGTTAGAGTTCTAAACTTCTAGTAACTTTAAATAACATCATGCTTACAATGTGGGAGGGACACTTATGTATAAGTATATAAAGTGTTATTGGTGCGTCCATCGTACCTCTATTACATTGTTCACATTTAGTTACGGTTGCCACTATTGGTTCTTACACATAATAAGTCTTACTATGGTTTCCGTGCACTGAACTTCGTAATTATGTATGCATCCATAATTACGTAATTCCTTGCATAGTCACGTAGTGCATCTTATAATGTGTAGGGGAAGGAAACAATGGACGAGCCGGTGATGATTGTGCTTAGACCACCGTAGGGTCTTTTAATTAAATCAATGAATGATTTAAATAGACTACTAAGGAGTCTATTCAGCTATATCACCATATGTCATTCTTAACCAGATTCTGAATCAATCTTTTGACTAGACCACTCAAAGGGTCTCTTTTGAATCATGGAATGGTACTATATAATCCAAGAGTCTTGACTATCACGTAGAAGCCCAATTAAGGATTTGAGATAGTACCTTTTTGAATATCCTACTACGAATCCCTCATATGAACATATGAAAGGTTCTACGAGGATTCGGATAACGAATATCCAGAGTATTCAAAAACAAAAAAAAAATGCATAAAAGAAAACACAAAGTGCATAAACACATAATCACATAATTGTTTAACTTGGTTTTACATTTGTCATCATTTTGTTAATTTGTTCTGCTAACTGAGCACATGTATTTAAAGCACACCAGGTATCCAATCAGTGGATTTTGATTGGTGCTTTAAACATTATCAAGAATCTAACTAAGAAGGTAGAAAGATCTTAAAGAGAAAATTCGATTTCGATTATAAGGAACCGAAATGTTTGAATTAAGGTACACAAAGAATCCAATTAAGGACTCTGATTTGAATGATAATTATGCACAAGGGTCTAATTGTAATGATAAGAAGATCCCATATGGATTTTAGAAGTTGAAGATGTTTTGAAATCTTGCACTGGGTGTGCTTAAGTCAAAACATGAAGTAAAAATGCTTATGAAATTGAGATGCTAGATATGCCAACGCGAGACATGAAGCGGAATTTGAAGGTTAAGTCAATGTATGAGGAAAATATTTTGAAAACTATGCATGGGATTCTAAAATGTGTTCAATGTTTTTGGAAACCTTATATATAATACTTTTGAGATCATAAAGTAGGTGTATTAGGTAGGTATATTTATAAAAATGTTTTACAATCATGCAAGATGAATTTTGAAATTATGTATAAGGTTTTTGAAAACATGAATGGTGCTTTTGAAATCATGCACTTGATATAAGTAATTATACTGTATTAATAACATATTGAAATCATGAAGGTCGTTTTTGAAAACATAGACAATGTTTTTGAAATCATGGAGGTTGTTTTTGAAAATATAGACAATGTTTTTGAAATCATGCATTTGATATATTAAGTAAATACACTATATTAAAAATGTTTTCGACTATATAAAATGTTTTTGAAATCATGGAGGTTGTTTTGAAACTTATGTTATGCATGTTGAAAAATCAGAATGTAATGGGTATGAGATTTGAAAATACCCTTAGTTATCTAACCAGGGATTCAAAGGCACATATGTGCAAAAGCACGATTACTCATAATGTCACTTTATTTCATGTACTTCGTCTCCTAGAATGAAACGAGTACTTAAAATTTTTGAGGAAATCATGAGCGATCGCTTGAAAGGGAGAATCACAAGAGTAGTTTGTAAAGAACATAGTTCCTTGATGTAGATATCATAGGGAAATGCCATACACACATGTAACTACATTTGTATATCAGAATTGCGAACAGCGACTTTTATTTATGAACAAAACAGATTGTTTCACAATGTAAGAAAACAAAAGAAACAAAGGCATAAGACAGCAACATCCTTTGCTCGGCCAAATGCTCATCCAAGGGTTGGATTTGCATTGACAATCTTTGGGCATTTGTTCCTGAAATGGCTCGTTTCGCCACAGTTGTAGCACGATCCACGTGAAAAACGAGCTCGGATAGGGTTGGCTTGTGGTTGACTTGGACCACCTTGGCTTGGGTTGATACGATAAGTACTTGCCAGGTGACTAATTCGCCCACATGATACACACACACGACACTTCAGGTGAGCTTGGTGATGCCCGTTACATTTGCCGCATAGTGGTGCCGTTCCCTTGTATTGCTTCTTAGCAGGTGGTGTTGCCTTTTGGCTAGGTCCTGCTGGATTAGGTGCATCTGCTGCGGGTTTCTTTGAAGCCTTACGCTTCCTTGATTTTGGTGCAGGCTAGACTTCTACTTTCCTCAGTGACTCTTGAGTGGATCCATTTTTAGGCGAGACATGGCAATACCTAAATCCACGGACTTCAGAATTACTTCGCCTATTTGCTGGGCAAGTTTGGCTGCTTGCTCGGACATTTGACCGTTGTTGAGGTAAAGAGACATTCTAGAAGAAAATGAAGGACATAGGAAGCAACAAATGAAATGTTATCTGATAAACAAAACAGAAAGGCAATGCATAAGAATTGTGATCATTTGTTTGTTACCTAAGGAAAACAAATGAGATGGTGACAAATCAAAGCAAACGGGTCATAATAATGTATCGCTGAAGACATGCTTGCCTATAAGTGAACACTCACCCCAAGAGTTCCCAGGTAAGAGTGACTGGTCCGATACTGCGGATTTGTACGAACACACTAGCCTTAGACAGAAAACTCAGAGTACAGGCATTCACTCTTCCGGTTTGCACGTGTTCACACTATTTAGAACCCAAAACCTTGACGAGATTTTGGAAACTTAGAAGGCACTAGGCCAACAATCAAACTGGAAGGGTTCAAAATCATATAATAAATCATCCTAGAACAGATGATTAGTTTTCAAAGCGGTTTTGAAATTTATGTAATTGTTATGGTTGTCGCCTAAGGATAGGTGACGGTATTGTTTTATGACTAAACGCAAGTAAACTCGCGTTAGGGTCCTAGGAAGGTTATAGACTAGGTCAAAGCATTACTAATAACCTAATTCCCTATAACCATGAGCTCTGATACCAACTTTTCTGTCACACCCCGACCACGTAAAACAACAAAACGTGGCAGAATCGTCGGGGAGTGTTGTAACAGAATCATTGTTTCATAACACATGGGAAATTGAAATGTTGTTTTATTGATTTAAGAGTTACAATGTCTTAACAAACAAAGAAGTAATACAAAATTTAACTAGTCTTGCATCTTTTAATGTCACTAAGGCCTCGTCCAATCCTATGTGAGCATGCATCAATATCATCATCAAATTTCATCAACTATTGTACCTGAAACACATGTGAAAATATATCAGCATAAAAATGCCGGCGAGTACATAGGTTTTGTGAAAATAGGATTCATGACTTAGATTTAAGAAAATGTTTAATGAAAACTTGTCATGAATCCAGTTTAAGTGTTTGCTTTTATAAAATGTTTGAAAAGCGATAATAAGGTAGATGATATGTAATAGAGTAGTGTAAGGTTAAATGAATAACCAAGTAAAAATGAGTTTGTATAAAATAAGTTGTTTGTAAAACAATGTCTTGTGAAAAATATGTTATATGTCTAAACTGAAATGATTTAAACAACGCTGCGATATGTAATATCATACAAGCACTTATATATAGGAAGGACCAGCGGCGTATCCACCATGCTTGTATCACATTACACACGCCTCGTTACTTAAATCACTTTACCCAAACAAACCACCAATGAAAATGTCTATGTTTAAACCAATTGCCAAATGTATTGAATAATATGTCAAATGTTTATGTCAAAATGTAAATCATGTAATGTATAACCAATGTCAAAAATGTTTATGTGTCAAATGTAAATCATGTAATGTGTAACCAAAATGATATGTATGGCTAGCGAAATGCATCAACTAAACCATAGGTGAAAACGCACAAAACAAAGTATTGAAGTAAAACTTGGTTTAAATCAAAGTTATGTTTTGTGGAAATGCATGCTATACTGATACAAACATCTATGCGGTGTTGTGAAAATTCCATACATTCAAGCCTTGAGACAGCAGGATAACCTTAGTGTAAAAGTTATCAAAAAGAAATGTTTTCGGATTCAGTCATTCCTTACACCCAAACAAACCTAGGATGTCAGGAACGGGATTTGTCAAGTCCTATGGTACCATTACTTACTACCGAGCGGCGTGATCAATGTTAATGAATGTACATTGTCCCATTTAAACAACCCAAATGTCATACCAAAATGTAAGCATGTGATGTGATGTAAATGTAAGGAGTATGAACAAAATGAACATAGATAGCATGTGATGTAAAACAAATGTACTAAGTATGATGAACATACATAGCATGTGATGTAAAACAAATGTACTAAGTATGATGAACATACATAGCATGTGATGTAAAACAAATGTACGAAGTATGAGCTAAACGAACATACGTAGTGTAACACCTCGAAAAAATTTCGTCCAATAATGTCTTGACACGTGTCATAAGGTTCCGGTATGTGAAAATGAACTTTAGAGGGACTAAAAGTGACAAACAGTGAAAACCATGGAACGTAAGGGTCCAAAGTGTCAACAATGGATAAATAGACTCTATGACAACCCCACATAATGTTCATAACCTTAAACGGGTGGTTCATGGATCATACGACGCAAAAATTGCACAAAAGTGAAGTATTACAAACTATAGGGGCCAAAAGTGTCAACATGTTTAATTTAATTTTTGGCTGATCGTATCTTGGATCGCTTAATTATTTCGGCTTATGTCGGTTTTGACCGTTTTAGCCATAAAATGAGTTTTACACATTCTTTTGACCCGAAACCTTTTCCTACTGATTTTATATGTTAAATAAATTATTTTGAGCCTTCTGGAAATATAAAAATCTCAGCTTTCATATATAAACCCGGAAACGGCTCTAAATGGCATATTTAGCGTTTTAAGCGCATAGTAAGCGTTATACTTGTTTTAAACATATAAGACTTATACCTACTGATGTAAATTGCATATTTTCATATGATAACAGTAAGTATAATATGTTGAACTCAGATTTCCAGTTTTGGCATTTTTAGCCCTTGTGAAATTACTAAAATACCCCTACGGTGCATAGTTTGATTTTAAATGTTAAGTTTGGTATATGGGTCATACCCTACTGTTATAATATGTTAAATAAAGTATATTTACTGTATAAACCAGACCCGAAACTCAGATTTCTAATTTGACTCTTTTATACTCTTTTAAATGACCAAAATGCCCTTCTAAGGCATAAATTGAGTTTAAAATTATTCCGGGCAATATAGAACATAACTTACTGATGTTATATCATAATTAAAGCATATTATCTCAGGGAACTTGCATTTGATTCTTTTGGCTACCCGTAACGCCCTTTTAGCGTTCGGTTCGGTTTACGTAACTAGTTTGCGTAAATTGACCGAAACGGGTCAAACGTTATCATTTTTAACTCAAAATCCAGAATGTATTTAGTATACCCATATTATACAAGTACTCAAACTTGTCGGGTCTAAATCACATTCTGTCCGGTCTTTCGCTTAATCATGCGTAAACCGTGTCATCCTTAAAACTAACTGGTCAAAGCTTAGGCTTAAATAAAAGACCCGTTAGGGATCTAATAGGTTGATTATAAACCTTTGTTCCAGATTAGGAGGCCCGGTAAAAGCTACCACACTTACCATTTGTGTTACATACTTGCTCAGGTAAATACATTTTGACTTATTTTCCCTATACGGGCTTGGGGTACGGTATTTAAAATACCGCTTGATCGGGCGCACAAGTCCTGCGCCTTATGGGTGTACAGTCTTGAATAGCTTGTGCGACTCGTTTAAACAGTCTTGTCTTACTTTAGGCTTTGGGGGGTTATTGACCGTGTCCCGGATATCCTTGGCATTATCTTACGAGATGGCCACGACCAGAGCACGGGGTGTAGGCGTACACTCGGCGTGTATAACTCTTTAATGTGGTGTGTCATTTAATCTTTAGCCCGGACAGTAGATCCCGGGCCACCAAAGATACGAGTGCATGTAAATCGTTCACAAGTTTATATTATATAATTATCCCGAGTTAATAAAAATATTTATACCTTGTGCATTTAAATCAATTTTAAATCATTTTCAAAATGAGTCGGTTGATTTGTATTTACCAGTGTAAACTGACGTATTTTTCCCAAAAGGTTAAGTGCAGGTACTATACGAAAATAGGCTGGCTGTTTCCTAAGAGTGTCCACTATAGTCTCGCAAGCTCGGACGACAAATATCTGTTGAACTATTTATTCTTATTTTTTATTGATCCGCCTGTGGATCCGTTTCAACTACTGTGATATATATTATTGCACTTTATTTAAAAGTTGAAATGTATCTATTCTGCTTCCGCTGTGCATTATTATATTGTGTTGTTGTCTATGACGACGCCAACTACGTCACGTACCCCACACCGGGCCCACCGGTGACACGTGGAAATCGGGGTGTGACAGGTTGGTATCAGAGCCAACGCTGAGTGAATTAAACACTAGTCCTTTGTGTTTAATCTCAGTTACACAATTGCACAATCCTCGATTTTCGAGTCTAGACAAAGAACTTAGGAAATGTTCAACATTTCGTTTATTTTATTTTATTTTTTAATTATTATCATTGACTTATATATTCTGTTGTGCAACTTGTTTGAATTTTGACAGGATCATTATGCCGCCACGGATGAGAGGTCGAGGAGGATTCGCTACATCTCACGACCATGAGGCAGGACCCTCACACAGACGAGCTCCGTCAGCTACGCACCACACTGCAGCCAATAATCTTTGGGGATCATTCGCCGAGCCGGCTAGACACTCGGTGTCTATGAGCACTTCGCCATCACTACCCCAATCATTTGGGCCCCACTCGGAGAATGGGCCCCATGGTTCTCATGGATCTTACATACCGCTCCATCAGTCACCTCACCAATACCCAGCACCAGTTTACCAGGGTCTGTATAACCCTGATGCTTTTGTGGATGAGCCAGTGGGTCATAACCCACTAGGACCGGAGGACCACTTTCCTGGTGATCACGAGATGGAAGTTGATGAAGACACGGACCCTTCACTGCCACCGTCAGGTACGCCCAACCATCCCATCGAGATATCGGATGGGTCACCATTTAGGGGATCGCCCTACAATGGTGTCGATAGCTTTCAGGAGAGGTTTCGACAGCACGATTGGTATTACACCCCCAGCCGTCACAACTCTCCGATGCTCCAGTCTCGCCATGGTTCGCCGGTGCACTCGCAGCACCACTCTCAGCAGCAGCAGCTTCAGCAGCCGCCATTGCAGCAGGACCTATCTGAGGCCCTCTGGCGCGACGTGATCACTCCGTCGCCACCGCCGCCACCAGTTTTACCTCCTCCGCCTCAGAGGCCAAGGAGGAACGCGCGCATGTCTACGCGCGGAGGGATTCGCATAGGCACCCCTCCCCATGTTGGTAGCAACCGCTACACGCCTCTTCACGAGGAGTCCGAGACGGGAGAGTCTCCGCATCCCGTATCGGAGGTCACTTCAGTACCGATCCCGCCTCTGCCGCCGCAGAACTACGGAGAGCCGATTCCGGCTTATGCTAGTGCAGCCCAGTTTAACCCGTTCGAGCAGGTTTTCCCTCAGGGTTACGATTACACAGGAGACCCTTATTGGCAAGCTGTAAACTACAGCTCACTCCCACCTAGTGGTCCATTTGGAGACACTTGGACTGCTGGGCAGTCTACTTTTGGTTACCCTCCGGGTTACCAGCAGCCACAGCCACCGCAGCCGCAGCAATACCAGCCACCGCCACCGGCGCCTATGATGTCGCCGCCGCAGGTTCAAGAAATCCTGCATGGGATTAACAGTATGCGACGTGAGTTGCAACACGAGATGCGAGCTGATCGACGACGCAACAGTGGTATGTTCAAGAAGGTGTTTGACTTACTCAAGGGTAAGAGTAAGAAGGATCATTGAATCCTTTGATTGTTATCTCACTACTCATGTCCCTGCGTGGACATCTATTCTGTACTTTACCCCTGCGTGGGTATATTTCCCTTATTCTACCCCTGCGAGGGTATGTTGTTCTGTTAACCCCTGTGTGGGTTTGTTTTATTTTATTTGTTGTTGTTGTTAGTTGTTTAGCCCCTGCGCGGGCATGTTATTCGTGTTATTTGAATTAAAGTCCCGTTTAGGGCAAAGATGTACTAGTACTTTATTTGAAATTTGAAATGGTTAATTGGAATTTCTCATTTTTATTTATATGCATGAATATAATATTTAAATAATGGAAAATATCAATTTTTATTTGATTTGCCATTTATAAGAATCTTAGTAAGGTATAACCTAGCTTGAATGCCTTATTAACAGGCCTGGCCCTGATGGTAAAACCTGGTTGAAAAGATTCAACTCCCTGTTAACATCTGAAAACATGTTAACATTCCTGGCTAAGCGTGATCGGTAGAATCACACAAGCCACCCTTTTTAATAAATTATCTACAGATTTTATCTGTATACAAGTCTATTAATGACTTGATACCTACGGGTTATGACTATGTCATATAGTGGCAGTTGTGGTTTATGACTCTCTGTCTAGTAAAGGATTATTTGGTTAATTATACAATTTATAATCCTATGAAAATCTAAATTTATAATTTAGTAATTGTCCATGTGACTAGGCCAATGGTGCCAATATATATATATATTTTCATTCCTTGATTGCTAATAAGAGCCTGAATGAAATTATTAAATTAACTGCTAAGGTTCTTGATACCATGGTTAATAAATCGTCTAGAACGATCATACTGTTAGGTTTCTAAATAGACCTTTTCCTTTATTGTAGCTTAAAGCTACAATGGCCAAATCGGAGGAGACCAACAGTCATTCTGGGGAACACTCAGATAATGCAAAGATTCACGTCACCGGTGCAGAGTTGCAAGCACTGATAGATAACGATGTTGCCAAAGCTATGGATAGGCAATTCAGGGAATCTAGTGGTACTCGGAGTAGGACCCGAACAGAAACGCACGCAAAGCCCAAGACTCATTCTGAGGCTCATAGTAAGCCACCCTCTAAAAAGAGTGAGCCGAAGAAAGCTGAGGATGATAATCACTCCTCCAACCACAGCAGCGTCCCAAAGCAAGAGATTAAGCTGAAGCATGATACGTACAACAAGTCCTGTACGTACAAGTATTTTGTATCTTGCAAGCCCAGAGATTTCACTGGGGAAAAGGGAGCCGTCGATTGTATGACGTGGATTGACGAGATGGATACTGTGGTTGATATCAGCGGGTGTGCTGATAGGGATGTTGTGAAGTACGCGTCCTAGTCGTTCAAGGGTGACGCGTTAGCATGGTGGAAGTCGCTTCTACAAGCTGCTGGAAAGACCGCTCTGTATAGCATGACATGGGATCAGTTTGTAGCACTGATCAAGGAGAATTTCTGTCCGCAGCATGAGGTCGAAAGAATTGAATCGGATTTTGTGTCTCTAGTTATGAAGAATCTCGATTGTCAAGCATATCTTACTACGTTCAACACCTTATCCCGGTTAGTGCCTTATCTGGTGACCCCGGAGCCTCGTAGGATTGCTCGATTTATTGGGGGTCTGGCACCAGAGATAAAGGCAAGCGTCAAGGCTTCAAGGCCTACTACATTTAGATCAGTAGCAGATCTATCCCTCTCCCTCACTCAAGATCTTGTTAGACTTAGAGCTATGAAGAGCTCAGAGGAAAACAAAAGGAAACGTGAGTATGACACCTCACGAAGATCTGAGAAACGACACAAGGGAAACAACGACCATAGGAAAGGGTCGGGGTTCAAGAAAGGGGATCAGTCGGGTGAAAAACCCAAATGCAAGGTTTGTAGGAGGCATCACTTTGGGAGATGCAGGCAGGAGTCTAAGTCCCAGTCTTTCGAGAAACGTTGTGGGATCTGCAAGTCCACAGATCATAAAGCTGTGGATTGCAAGAAAATGAAGGATGCAACCTGTTTTGGTTGCAACGAGAAAGGGCACATTCGGCCCAACTGCCCAAAGAATGCGAAGAAGGTTGATGATGGGAAGAAGACTAATGCGAGAGTCTTCTTAATGGACGCTAAGGAAGCAATTCTGGACGACAACGTCATTACAGGTACGTTTCTTGTAAATGATGTTTTTGCTAGAGTCTTGTTTGATTCAGGAGCTGATAAGTCGTTTGTAGATGATAAGTTTTGTAAACTGTTGAACCTTCCTGTTAAAACCTTAAGCGTAAAATATGAGGTGGAATTAGCCGATGGAACCATAGAAACCGCCTCAACTGTTCTAGATAGATGTGTTATATCCATTAGGAATCATTCCTTCCCGTTATCCTTGCTTCCCTTTAAGCTAGCTGGATTCGACATAGTGATAGGCATGGATTGGTTGTCGAGCAACCAAGCCCAGATTCTGTGCAATAGAAAGCAAGTAGTAGTGAAAACTCCGTCTGGTGAGTCACTTACTATTCAAGGAGACACCCAGCATGGATTGCCGGAGCAAGTGTCCATGCTCAAAGCATCCAGATGCATGCAGAAAGGATGTGTCATTTATATGGCACAAGTTACCATTGATGAGCCGAAGCCGAAGATTGAAGATATTCCCGTTATCTCGGAATATCCTGAAGTATTTCCTGAAGAACTACCCGGTTTGCCACCGGATAGGCAAGTAGAGTTTCGGATAGATATCATTCCAGGCGCAGCACCTGTAGCAAGAGCACCATACAGATTGGCACCAACGGAGATGAAGGAGTTGAGGACGCAGTTGGACGATCTTTTAGCTAAAGGCTTTATTAGACCTAGCTCGTCTCCTTGGGGAGCGCCAATCTTGTTCGTTAAAAAGAAGGATGGGTCGATGCGTCTGTGCATCGATTACCGTGAGCTTAACAAGGTCACTATCAAGAATAGGTATCCGTTACCCAGGATCGACGATCTGTTCGATCAGTTGCAAGGAGCAAGCTATTTCTCCAAGATCGACCTGAGGTCCGGTTATCATCAGTTGAAAGTCAAGGATGAAGACGTACACAAGACCGCGTTTAGGACTCGTTATGGACATTACGAGTTCCTAGTGATGCCGTTTGGGCTCACCAACGCACCAGCCGCGTTCATGGATCTCATGAATCGCGTCTGTAAGCCTTATTTAGATAAGTTCGTCATAGTCTTTATTGACGACATCCTTATCTACTCGAAGAGCCAAGCTAACCATGAGGAACACCTTCGTTGTATTCTCAAACTTCTGCATCAAGAGAAGCTTTATGCCAAATTTTCGAAGTGTGAATTTTGGCTTCGAGAAGTCCAATTCCTTGGACATGTTGTAAGCGAGCGTGGTATCCAAGTAGATCCCGCTAAAGTAGAAGCAGTCATGAACTGGCAGGAGCTGAAGACTCCCACCGAGATTCGCAGTTTCCTTGGATTGGCAGGATATTATAGACGATTTATTGAAAACTTTTCTAGGATTGCTGCGCCCCTAACTTCATTGACCCGTAAGAAGATTAAGTTTGATTGGGGCCCTAAGCAGCAGGAATCCTTCGATATCTTGAAGAAGAAGTTGAGCAATGCGCCAGTGTTGACATTGCCCGATGGTATAGAAGCATTTGTGGTGTATTGTGACGCATCACATACGGACATGGGTTGCGTACTCATGCAGAAAAGCAAAGTCATTGCCTACGCTTCTCGACAGCTAAAGGTGCACGAGAAGAACTACACCACCCACGATTTGGAATTGGGTGCAGTTGTATTTGCTTTAAAGCTATGGAGACATTACTTGTACGGAACCAAGTGTATAATTTATTCGGATCACAAGAGTCTTCAACACTTGTTCAATCAGAAGGAATTGAACATGCGACAAAGGCGTTGGATGGAAACTCTCAATGATTATGACTGTGAGATAAGATACCATCCAGGAAAGGCAAATGTAGTTGCCGACGCCTTAAGCAGAAAGGAAAGGGTGAAACCGATCAGAATCAATGCCAAGCACATTGAAATAAGAAATAATTTGAATGAAAGGGTGTTAGCTGCACAGAAGGAAGCTGTGCTGGAAGCTAACTATCCTGCGGAAAAGTTAGGAGTAACTGAGGAGCAGTTATCCTACGACAAAGATGGAATGCTACGACTAAACGGACGAATATGGGTTCCAATTTATGGAGGACTTCGGGATGTTATCCTCCAGGAAGCCCACAGCTCTAAATATTCCGTTCATCCTGGAGCTGATAAGATGTACCAGGATTTGAAGGCAAACTACTGGTGGATTGCTTTGAAGAAGTCATTAGCTGAGCATGTAGCTAAATGCTTGACTTGTGCGCAAGTCAAGGCTGAGCATTAGAAGCTGTCAGGTTTGCTTCAACAACCTGAAATTCCCAAGTGGAAATGGGAAATGGTGACAATGGATTTCATCACCAAGTTGCCGAAGACGAAAAAGGGAAATGATACCATATGGGTCATAGTAGATAGACTGACTAAGTCGGCTCATTTTCTATCCATCAAAGAGACGTATAGCTCAGATATGTTAGCTCAATTATACGTCGATAAGATAGTAGCGTTACATGGTATACCTATATCTATTATCTCCGATAGAGATACTAGATATACGTCGCATTTTTGGAAGAGTTTCCAACAATCGTTGGGCACTCGTTTGAATTTTAGTACGGCTTATCATCCTCAGACCGATGGTCAGAGTGAGCATACTATTCAAACTTTGGAAGACATGCTTCGTGCATGTGCGATCGACTTGGGTGGTAGTTGGGATAAGAACCTACCACTGATTGAATTCTCCTACAACAATAGCTACCATTCCAGCATCAAGGTTGCGCCTTTTGAGGCCCTATACGGTAGGAAGTGTAGATCGCCCATTTGTTGGGCAGAAGTTGGGGATGTCCAGTTGTCTGGACCAGACATTGTTTTTGAGACGACAGACAAGATCGTGCAGATACGCGATCGTTTGAAAGCTGCCAGGGATAGGCAGAAAAGTTATGCGGATCCTAAGCGCAAAGATTTTCACTTCGATGTAGGTGAAAAGGTATTGCTTAAAGTATCGCCCTGGAAGGGTGTGATGAGATTTGGAAAGAAAGGCAAGCTGAGCCCGAGATACATAGGACCTTTCGAGATTATCGAACATGTCGGGTCAGTCGCTTACAAGTTAAACTTGCCTGAAGAGCTTAGTGCTATTCATAATGTGTTCCACATCTGTAATTTGAAGAAGTGTTTCGCTGACGATTCACTGGTTATACCGCATACAGATATACACATAGACGAAAGTCTGAAATTTGTTGAAAGACCTTTGTCGATTGAGGATCGACAGGTGAAAAAGCTTCGGAGGAAGCATGTGCCTATTGTGAAGGTCAAATGGGATGCCCGTAGAGGTCCCGAATATACGTGGGAAGTGGAATCCACGATGCAAGAAAAATATCCCCATTTGTTTCAGTAAATCTCGGGGACGAGATTTCTTTTAAGGGGGTGAGGATGTAACACCTCGAAAAAATTTCGTCCAATAATGTCTTGACACGTGTCATAAGGTTCCGGTATGTGAAAATGAACTTTAGAGGGACTAAAAGTGACAAACAGTGAAAACCATGGAACGTAAGGTTCCAAAGTGTCAACAATGGATAAATAGACTCTATGACAACCCCACATAATGTTCATAACCTTAAACGGGTGGTTCATGGATCATACGACGCAGAAATTGCACAAAAGTGAAGTATTACAAACTATAGGGGCCAAAAGTGTCAACATGTTTAATTTATACCTCTGAGTGAACTTTTGGCAGACCCAAAGCTTTGAGAAGCTAAAATATACTCACTAGAATATGTGGTTAAAATTTCGTGAAGTTTCGTCAACGTATGAGAAAGTTATGGCCAAAACCGCACTTGAGGGGTTAAAAGCGTCAACGTCGAATTTCATGGCTTTTCGGTTGAGCGCAAAGTTATCCGAGGACATTACCATGTTGGTAAATGTCCTAAGGTTCCTAGAAACCAAGTTTGGGGGTTTACGGGTCAAGATAAGTAGCCGAATCATCGCAACCAAAGTACAGGGGCCAAACATGCAACAAATGGGCGAAGTTTGGAACTGCTGACCCCAGGCGCCCGCCTGAGGTCCTACGCGGGCCGCGACCCAGCGACAGAATTCGCGAACTGGGCTGATTTGGGTCCGATTTTGTGTGCATTCCAGCTGTTTTCACCTCCCTTGAGCTCCAATAGACGTCCATGCATGCCTAGGCCACAGTAACCTCCTTGCAAACATCCAAATTCAGCTTTAAATCTGATCCAAAGCTCATTTTACTAAACACTTGTGTTGTGAACAAGAACTTGCAAACTTGCAAAAGCTCTCAAGCATCTCTGGAGCAATTCTGGACATCAAGGCCGATTTCTAGTGTTAGCTTAACATCAATAGGACCTTGGTAAGCTTCTAATTCGATCTCTAATCCGTTCTTGCTTTGATTATTGCTAAAAGTCAAACTGTTTGATCATACACTTTGACTTTCTGATTAAACAAGTTTTAATCAGTCATTTCTCGAATTGAAACCAGATTTATGTTGGTATTTATGTGGGAAACAAACCCTCTAAAGGGTATTATCTAAATCCCACTATATGCATGCTAATTGTCGAGTCAAACATGTTTCTGAAAAGTCAACAGAAGTGATTTTTGCAAAAATAAGCTTGAATGTTAATATATTAGACATGCAATCTGTTTGATCATCATAAATAACTTGTAATACATATAAGAATATGTTTTATCATAATAAACTCGACAATCTATAGTATAAATACGAATCGGGACCGAAAGTCTTATAAAACGACTATTTCGTAGACTATCGATTCGGATTCGTACATGCATGTTTGAGATCTGTATTGGAGAGTATTTTTGACCATTTTTATTTTGGTAAAACTTTCTGGAATTTTTGTTGATTAAGTCTATGCTTAGCCGATTCATTTGCATGTTTCCGATTATGCTTAAAAGTTGACTATTTTGCCCTTTTTGATATAAAACGTGATTTTTGGAAAAGTGAAAGGATAGAAATCTTCATTTCTAATGTATAAACTTGCACCGAAAATTTCGGATCAGTTGGTGGTCCAGATTGTGAGTTATGGCCATTAGCGTAAAACTATATTATAAATTTACATAAACGGCCCTTTTCGCGTAGAACCCGTTTCTGGCCACGTTTTGATACGAAACTTTTTACCAACAGATGTAATATAATATTTTGGGATTTTAGATGATTTTTATTTAATTTTTGGCTGATCGTATCTTGGATCGCTTAATTATTTCGGCTTATGTCGGTTTTGACCGTTTTAGCCATAAAATGAGTTTTACACATTCTTTTGACCCGAAACCTTTTCCTACTGATTTTATATGTTAAATAAATTATTTTGAGCCTTCTGGAAATATAAAAATCTCAGCTTTCATATATAAACCCGGAAACGGCTCTAAATGGCATATTTAGCGTTTTAAGCGCATAGTAAGCGTTATACTTGTTTTAAACATATAAGACTTATACCTACTGATGTAAATTGCATATTTTCATATGATAACAGTAAGTATAATATGTTGAACTCAGATTTCCAGTTTTGGCATTTTTAGCCCTTGTGAAATTACTAAAATACCCCTACGGTGCATAGTTTGATTTTAAATGTTAAGTTTGGTATATGGGTCATACCCTACTGTTATAATATGTTAAATAAAGTATATTTACTGTATAAACCAGATCCGAAACTCAGATTTCTAATTTGACTCTTTTATACTCTTTTAAATGACCAAAATGCCCTTCTAAGGCATAAATTGAGTTTAAAATTATTCCGGGCAATATAGAACATAACTTACTGATGTTATATCATAATTAAAGCATATTATCTCAGGGAACTTGCATTTGATTCTTTTGGCTACCCGTAACGCCCTTTTAGCGTTCGGTTCGGTTTACGTAACTAGTTTGCGTAAATTGACCGAAACGGGTCAAACGTTATCATTTTTAACTCAAAATCCAGAATGTATTTAGTATACCCATATTATACAAGTACTCAAACTTGTCGGGTCTAAATCACATTCTATCCGGTCTTTCGCTTAATCATGCGTAAACCGTGTCATCCTTAAAACTAACCAGTCAAAGCTTAGGCTTAAATAAAAGACCCGTTAGGAATCTAATAGGTTGATTATAAACCTTTGTTCCAGATTAGGAGGCCCGGTAAAAGCTACCACACTTACCATTTGTGTTACATACTTGCTCAGGTAAATACATTTTGACTTATTTTCCCTATACGGGCTTGGGGTACGGTATTTAAAATACCGCTTGATCGGGCGCACAAGTCCTGCGCCTTATGGGTGTACAGTCTTGAATAGCTTGTGCGACTCGTTTAAACAGTCTTGTCTTACTTTAGGCTTTGGGGGGTTATTGACCGTGTCCCGGATATCCTTGGCATTATCTTACGAGATGGCCACGACCAGAGCACGGGGTGTAGGCGTACACTCGGCGTGTATAACTCTTTAATGTGGTGTGTCATTTAATCTTTAGCCCGGACAGTAGATCCCGGGCCACCAAAGATACGAGTGCATGTAAATCGTTCACAAGTTTATATTATATAATTATCCCGAGTTAATAAAAATATTTATGCCTTGTGCATTTAAATCAATTTTAAATCATTTTCAAAATGAGTCGGTTGATTTGTATTTACCAGTGTAAACTGACGTATTTTTCCCAAAAGGTTAAGTGCAGGTACTATACGAAAATAGGCTGGCTGTTTCCTAAGAGCGTCCACTATAGTCTCGCAAGCTCGGACGACAAATATCTGTTGAACTACTTATTCTTATTTTTTATTGATCCAGCTGTGGATCCGTTTCAACTACTGTGATATATATTATTGCACTTTATTTAAAAGTTGAAATGTGTCTATTCTGCTTCCGCTGTGCATTATTATATTGTGTTGTTGTCTATGACGACGCCAACTACGTCACGTACCCCACACCGGGCCCACCGGTGACACGTGGAAATCGGGGTGTGACACGTAGCATAAAATGTCATGTAAAACGATGTACTAAGTATGCACACAATGGACATACATAGCAAAAACATAATGAAATCATGTACTAATAGTGTACTAGTGAACATAGCAAGTATATGATATGAAAACATGAAAAGAATGAAAGTAACAAGTAGGCACATGTGTTTCACCCCAAAATGTTTGAAAAACAGTAAAAGAGGGGTCTATGTACTCACTTGAGGGTGCTTAGAAATCTTGAACAACACCCAAGCAAAGCTAGAGAGATCATGGAATCAAACGGCACCCTATATAGATAACGACATAAATAATCGGACCTAAATCGGGGGATCGGGTAGTACGAGGGTTTGTAAACCAAATAAGTGTGGGAACTTATGTAATATGGTTTAACAAAGCCTACATACTAAAACGAAACCTAACCTAAGTGCTTTTGACCCGTTACGACCCGTTTAGGTAGCTTATGCTACTTTAATGCGTCGTTTGCGTAAAACGCGTTCGACTGCTTAACTAGTCCTATGACAAGTAAAATATGCCCTAACATGCCTAATATAGTTACTTAATCAGTTTAGATGTCAAAATTTAGGTTACATATGCTTAAAATGAATTTATGTGTAAAAAGGGTATTTTGGTAATTTACCTAAGGCATATAAACTACCTATCATACAACTATTTAAACGAAGTGATCATAAGGTATAACCTCGGAAGGTTATTCCCTATATAACAATGGTCACCTTAAGTGTTTGGTCGGATCCTAATGATCGACCAAATGGGTCGGGTTCGAAAGCATAAGCGATTGTTTAGATCGCTTACCTTTACGACCCTAAACAAGCACAATTCTAAAAGCGACGAGCTAAACATGCTAGAACATGTTTAGTAAAGTTAGAAAACAGGTTTTGATATCAAAACAAACGGTTTTGATATCCTAGAGTAGTTTGGTTACAAAATACACGAGAAAACGCATTTTGGCCGAAACTACAACTCGTCACTGAGCCTAGATAATGTGGTAATCAGTATGTATAGCTACTAGGGACTATAACCATCGTGATTACGCTCACGTTATGAAGTTCAAACGAACTTCGCGTTGACCATAAACTGGTCAATGCAGAAAGTCAAACGCAGTTTGACTTTAATGCTAAAACGAATGAAAAACGCGAAAGAATACTTACAAAGGGTCCCCGCAAGATTGAATTCCAAGTATTTCTCAGGTATGAAGTGATAATCACTCCAACTTAGAGAAAATCTCAGAATTCAAGTGAGGAATGAATGAAATGAAGGTGGGTATTTATAGGAATGGCACAACCGTTAGGATCGTTCATCGCAAAACGTGCTTCGATCTCGGCCGTCCAAGTGGGCACATGGTATTTGGATACCATGGGCTCTTAAAAACCATCAAATTTGGCCCCTTGAATGATCAAAAACCATTTACAAGTGTGTGGAACAGCTGGAAACTGATTTTTGCAGACCTGGGCCTCTCACGCGGCCCGTGTAAAGGACACACACACATTCACACAGGCCGCCTGGGCTTAGTTTCCAGAATTGTCAGAATTGGCCCCTGAACTTGAGAAACATGCAATTCGGCCCATTTTTGACACGTTTAAGCCCCGTTAACCTCATTTCAAGCCTCTAAAATGAAGTTAAAGTATAGGGAACTCAAAACATGCTCAAAAATATCTCGGATGTCAGTTCGTTTGGTCGTACGATCGCGTTATTCGCTTAATTACGACGTAATGCGCATAAGCGCGAAAAACGATCCAAATTGCGCGACGAATGGATTTTTCTTATGGCAAACACTAAGATAAAACATTTTAATGCTTACATAAATTTTTGGATGTCCGGAAGTATTCAGAACGTAAGTTATGCGCGAAAATGCAAACTTATGCACTTTTTGATGCTTTTAGTCCCTGAATGACCAAAAAGTTTATTTTAGCACACCGAACACCTCAAAGCCTATTTCTAAGTTATGTAGAGGTTATTTAAGGTATGTTAAGCCTATGTCACTATTCCGGAATGTTTGTTGCCTTAAACTGGTTATATTAACGCATCAGTGCGCATATAACCTTCCAGAAAGCGATTTAGAGCCTGAAATCGAACAAGAATTGATATGTGCAAAAGATACACATGTTTATACAAATCCCAAGTATGAAATACAATATTTCATTGGTTTGTTATTTGTTTGATGGCTGAAGTGACACAGGTGTCACAGTCTCCCCTACTTCAGGAAATTTCGTCCCGAAATTTATTTAGAGGAAACTTGTGAGAGCGTGAAACATGAAGTTGAAAAGATCAAACGATACTGGTTAGAGTTCTAAACTTCTAGTAACTTTAAATAACATCATGCTTACAATGTGGGAGGGACACTTATATATAAGTATATAAAGTGTTATTGGTGCGTCCACCGTACCTCTATTACATTGTTCACATTTAGTTACGGTTGCCACTATTGGTTCTTACACATAATAAGTCTTACTATGGTTTCCGTGCACTGAACTTCGTAATTATGTATGCATCCATAATTACGTAATTCCTTGCATAGTCACGTAGTGCATCTTATAATGTGTAGGGGAAGGAAACAATGGACGAGCCGGTGATGATTGTGCATAGACCACCATAGGGTCTTTTAATTAAATCAATGAATGATTTAAATAGACTACTAAGGAGTCTGTTCAGCTATATCACCATATGTCATTCTTAACCAGATTCTGAATCAATCTTTTGACTAGACCACTCAAAGGGTCTCTTTTGAATCATGGAATGGTATTATATAATCCAAGAGTCTTGACTATCACGTAGAAGCCCAATTAAGGATTTGAGATAGTACCTTTTTGAATATCCTACTACGAATCCCTCATATGAAGATATGAAAGGTTCTACGAGGATTCGGATAACGAATATCCAGAGTATTCAAAAACAAAAAAAAAATGCATAAAAGAAAACACAAAGTGCATAAACACATAATCACATAATTGTTTAACTTGGTTTTACATTTGTCATCATTTTGTTAATTTGTTCAGCTAACTGAGCACATGTATTTAAAGCACACCAGGTATCCAATCAGTGGATTTTGATTGGTGCTTTAAACATTATCAAGAATCTAACTATGAAGGTAGAAAGATCTTAAAGAGAAAATTCGATTTCGATTATAAGGAACCGAAATGTTTGAATTAAGGTACACAAAGAATACAATTAAGGACTCTGATTTGAATGATAATTATGCACAAGGGTCTAATTGTAATGATAAGAAGATCCCATATGGATTTTAGAACTTGAAGATGTTTTGAAATCTTGCATTGGGTGTGCTTAAGTCAAAACATGAAGTAAAAATGCTTATGAAATAGAGATGCTAGATATGCCAAGGCGAGACATGAAGCGGAATTTGAAGGTTAAGTCAATGTATGAGGAAAATATTTTGAAAACTATGCATGGGATTCTAAAATGTGTTCAATGTTTTTGGAAACCTTATATATAATACTTTTGAGATCATAAAGTAGGTGTATTAGGTAGGTATATTTATAAAAATGTTTTAAAATCATGCAAGATGAATTTTGAAATTATGTATAAGGTTTTCGAAAACATGAATGGTGCTTTTGAAATCATGCACTTGATATAAGTAATTATACTGTATTAATAACATATTGAAATCATGAAGGTCGTTTTTGAAAACATAGACAATGTTTTTGAAATCATGGAGGTTGTTTTTGAAAATATAGACAATGTTTTTGAAATCATGCATTTGATATATATTAAGTAAATACACTATATTAAAAATGTTTTCGACTATATAAAATGTTTTTGAAATCATGGAGGTTGTTTTGAAAACTTATGTTATGCATGTTGAAAAATCAGAACGTAATGGGTATGAGATTTGAAAATACCCTTAGTTATCTAACCAGGGATTCAAAGGCACAGATGTGCAAAAGCACGATTACTCATAATGTCACTTTATTTCATGTACTTCGTCTCCTAGAATGAAACGAGTACTTAAAATTTTTGAGGAAATCATGAGCGATCGCTTGAAAGGGAGAATCACAAGAGTAGTTTGTAAAGAACATAGTTCCTTGATGTAGATATCATAGGGAAATGCCATACACACATGTAACTACATTTGTATATCAGAATTGCGAACAACGACTTTTATTTATGAACAAAACAGATTATTTCACAATGTAAGAAAACAAAAGAAACAAAGGCATAAGACAGCAACATCCTTTGCTCGGCTAAATGCTCATCCAAGGGTTGGATTTGCATTGACAATCTTTGGGCATTTGTTCCTGAAATGGCTCGTTTCGCCACAGTTGTAGCACGATCCACGTGAAAAACGAGCTCGGATAAGGTTGGCTTGTGGTTGACTTGGACCACCTTGGCTTGGGTTGATACGATAAGTACTTGCCAGGTGACTAATTTGCCCACATGATACACACACACGACACTGCAGGTGAGCTTGGTGATGCCCGTTACATTTGCCGCATAGTGGTGCCGTTCCCTTGTATTGCTTCTTAGCAGGTGGTGTTGCCTTTTGGCTAGGTCCTGCTGGATTAGGTGCATCTGCTGCGGGTTTCTTTGAAGCCTTACGCTTCCTTGATTTTGGTGCAGGCTAGACTTCTACTTTCCTCAGTGACTCTTGAGTGGATCCATTTTTGAGGCGAGACATGGCAATACCTAAATCCACGGACTTCAGAATTACTTCGCCTATTTGCTGGGCAAGTTTGGCTGCTTGCTCGGACATTTGACCGTTGTTGAGGTAAAGAGACATTCTAGAAGAAAATGAAGGACATAGGAAGCAACAAATGAAATGTTATCTGATAAACAAAACAGAAAGGCAATGCATAAGAATTGTGATCATTTGTTTGTTACCTAAGGCAAACAAATGAGATGGTGACAAATCAAAGCAAACGGGTCATAATAATGTATCGCTGAAGACATGCTTGCCTATAAGTGAACACTCACCCCAAGAGTTCCCAGGTAAGAGTGACTGGTCCGATACTGCGGATTTGTACGAACACTCTAGCCTTAGACAGAAAACTCAGAGTACAGGCATTCACTCTTCTGCTTTGCACGTGTTCACGTTATTTAGAACCCAAAACCTTGACGAGATTTTGGAAACTTAGAAGGCACTAGGCCAACAATCAAACTGGAAGGGTTCAAAATCATATAATAAATCATCCTAGAACAGATGATTAGTTTTCAAAGCGGTTTTGAAATTTATGTTCTTGTTGTGGTTGTCGCCTAAGGATAGGTGACGGTATTGTTTTATGACTAAACGCAAGTAAACTCGCGTTAGGGTCCTAGGAAGGTTATAGACTAGGTCAAAGCATTACTAATAACCTAATTCCCTATAACCATGAGCTCTGATACCAACTTTTCTGTCACACCCCTACCACGTAAAACAACAAAACGTGGCGGAATCGTCGGGGAGTGTTGTAACAGAATCATTGTTTCATAACACATGGGAAATTGAAATGTTGTTTTATTGATTTAAGAGTTACAATGTCTTAACAAACAAAGAAGTAGTACAAAATTTAACTAGTCTTGCATCTTTTAATGTCACCAAGGCCTCGTCCAATCCTATGTGAGCATGCATCAATATCATCATCAAATTTCATCAACTATTGTACCTGAAACACATATGAAAATATATCAGCATAAAAATGCCGACGAGTACAGAGGTTTTGTGAAAATAGGATTCATGACTTAGATTTAAGAAAATGTTTAATGAAAACTTGTCATGAATCCAGTTTAAGTGTTTGCTTTTATAAAATGTTTGAAAAGCGATAATAAGGTAGATGATATGTAATAGAGTAGTGTAAGGTTAAATGAATAACCAAGTAAAAATGAGTTTGTATAAAATAAGTTGTTTGTAAAACAATGTCTTGTGAAAAATATGTTATATGTCTAAACAGAAATGATTTAAACAACGCTGCGATATGTAATATCATACAAGCACTTATATATAGGAAGGACCAGCGGCGTATCCACCATGCTTGTATCACATTACACACGCCTCGTTACTTAAATCACTTTACCCAAACAAACCACCAATGTAAAATGTCTATGTTTAAACCAATTGCCAAATGTATTGAATAATATGTCAAATGTTTATGTCAAAATGTAAATCATGTAATGTATAACCAATGTCAAAAATGTTTATGTGTCAAATGTAAATCATGTAATGTGTAACCAAAATGATATGTATGGCTAGCGAAATGCATCAACTAAACCATAGGTGAAAACGCACAAAATAAAGTATTGAAGTAAAACTTGGTTTAAATCAAAGTTATGTTTTGTGGAAATGCATGCTATACTAATACAAACATCTATGCGGTGTTGTGAAAATTCCATACATTCAAGCCTTGAGACAGCAGGATAACCTTAGTGTAAAAGTTATCAAAAAGAAATGTTTTTGGATTCAGTCATTCCTTACACCCAAACAAACCTAGGATGTCAGGAACGGGATTTGTCAAGTCCTATGGTACCATTACGTACTACCGAGCGGCGTGATCAATGTTAATGAATATACATTGTCCCATTTAAACAACCCAAATGTCATACCAAAATGTAAGCATGTGATGTGATGTAAATGTACTAAGTATAAACAAAATGAACATACATAGCATGTGATGTAAAACAAATGTACTAAGTATGATGAACATACATAGCATGTGATGTAAAACAAATGTACTAAGTATAATGAACATACATAGCATGTGATGTAAAACAAATGTACTAAGTATGAGCTAAACGAACATACGTAGCATAAAATGTCATGTAAAACGATGTACTAAGTATGCACACAATGGACATACATAGCAAAAACATAATGAAATCATGTACTAATAGTGTACTAGTGAACATAGCAAGTATATGATATGAAAACATGAAAAGCATGAAAGTAACAAGTAGGCACATGTGTTTCCCCCAAAATGTTTGAAAAACAGTAAAAGAGGGGTCTATGTACTCACTTGAGGGTGCTTAGAAATCTTGAACAACAACCAAGCAAAGCTAGAGGGATCATGGAATCAAACAACACCCTATATAGATAACTACATAAATAACCGGACCTAAATCGGGGGATCGGGTAGTACGAGGGTTTGTAAACCAAATAAGTGTGGGAACTTATGTAATATGGTTTAACAAAGCCTACATACTAAAACGAAACCTAACCTAAGTGCTTTTGACCCGTTACGACCCGTTTAGGTAGCTTATGCTACTTTAATGCGTCGTTTGCGTAAAACGCGTTCGACCGCTTAACTAGTCCCATGACAAGTAAAATATGACTTAACATGCCTAATATAGTTACTTAATCAGTTTAGATGTCAAAATTTAGGTTACATATGCTTAAAATGAATTTATGTGTAAAAAGGGTACTTTGGTAATTTACCTAAGGCATATAAACTACCTATCATACAACTATTTAAACGAAGTGACCATAAGGTATAACCTCGGAAGGTTATTCTTTATATAACAATGGTCACCTAAAGTGTTTGGTCGGATCCTAATGATCGACCAAATGGGTCGGGTTCGAAAGCATAAGCGATTGTTTAGATCGCTTACCTTTACGACCCTAAACAAGCACAATTCTAAAAGCGACTAGCTAAACATGCTAGAACATGTTTAGTAAAGTTAGAAAACAGGTTTTGATATCCTAGAGTAGTTTGGTTACAAAATACGCGAGAAAACGCATTTTGGCCGAAACTACGACTCGTCACTGATCCTTGATAATGTGGTAATCAGTAGGTATAGTTACTAGGGACTATAACCATCGTGATTACGCTCACGTTATGAAGTTCAAACGAACTTCGTGTTGACCATAAACTTGTCAATGCAGAAAGTCAAACGCAGTTTGACTTTAATGCTAAAACGAATGAAAAACGCGAAAGAATACTTACAAAGGGTCCCCGCAAGATTGAATTCCAAGTATTTCTCAGGTATGAAGTGATAATCGCTCCAACTTATAGAAAATCTCAGAATTCAAGTGAGGAATGAATGAAATGAAGATGGGTATTTATAGGAATGGCACAACCGTTAGGATCGTTCATCGCGAAACGTGCTTCGATCTCGGCCGTCCAAGTGGGCACATAGTATTTGGATACCATGGGCTCTTAAAAACCATCAAATTTGGCCCCTTGAATGATCAAAAACCATTTACAAGTGTGTGGAACAGCTGGTGACAGCTGGAAACTGATTTTTGCAGACCTGGGCCTCTCACGCGGCCCGTGTAAAGGACACACACACATTCACACAGGCCGCCTGGGCTTAGTTTCCAGAATTGTCAGAATTGGCCCCTGAACTTGAGAAACATGCAATTCGGCCCATTTTTGACACGTTTAAGCCCCGTTAACCTCATTTCAAGCCTCTAAAATGAAGTTAAAGTATAGGGAACTCAAAACATGCTCAAAAATATCTCGGATGTCGGTTCGTTTGGTCGTACGATCGCGTTATTCGCTTAATTACGACGGAATGCGTATAAGCACGAAAAACGATCCAAATTGCGCGACGAATGGATTTTTCTTATGCCAAACACTAAAATAAAACATTTTAATGCTTACATAAATTTTTGGATGTCCGGAAGTATTCAGAACGTAAATTATGCGCGAAAATGCAAACTTATGCACTTTTTGACGCTTTTAGTCCCTGAATGACCAAAAAGTTTATTTTAGCACACCGAACACCTCAAAGCCTATTTCTAAGTTATGTAGAGGTTATTTAAGGTATGTTAAGCCTATGTCACTATTCCGGAATGTTTGTTGCATTAAAATGGTTATATTTACGCATCAGTGCGCATATAACCTTCTAGAAAGCGATTTAGAGCCCGAAATCGAACAAGAATTGATATGTGCAAAATATACACATGTTTATACAAATCCCAAATATGAAATACAATATTTCATTGGTTTGGTATTTTTTTGATGGCTGAAGTGACACAGGTGTCACATTTTGGTTTGACCAACGCACCCGCGGTTTTCTTGAATCTGATGAATCGTGTGTGTAAACCATTTCTTGATCGTTTCGTCATCGTGTTCATCGATGATATCCTTATCTATTCCAAGTCAAAAACCGAACACGCGCAACATCTATGTTTGGTTCTCGAACTACTCCAGGGGAATCGACTCTATGCCAAGTTCTCCAAGTGTGAATTTTGGCTAGAGGAGGTTCAATTCCTCGGTCATATTGTCAATAGTCAAGGTATTCACGTCGACCCCGCAAAGATCGAAGCTATTGAGAGTTGGGTTACGCCTAAGAAGCCATCTGAAGTTCGTTCTTTTCTTGGGCTAGCGGGCTATTATTGTGGATTTATCGAATGATTCTCTAAAATCGTCATGCCGCTTACTTCTCTCACGCATAAAGACAAGCCTTTTGTTTGGGGAACTGAACAGGAGTCTGCCTTGCAAACTCTCAAGCACATGCTCTGCAATGCTCCCGTCCTTGCTTTACCTGACGAAAACGATGACTTCGTTGTCTATTGTGATGCCTCGAACCTTGGTCTTGGTTGTCTTCTCATGCAACGAGACAAGGTTATCGCTTACGCGTCTCAACAGCTCAAGATCCACGAGAAGAACTATACAACCCACGACCTCAAGCTAGGCGCGGTTGTTTTTGCGTTGAAGATTTGGCGACACTACCTTTATGGTACAAAGTGTACGGTCTTCACCGACCATAGGAGCCTACAATACATCTTCAGCCAGAAAGAACTGAATATGCATCAACGCCGATGGGTAGAACTTCTCAACGATTACGATTGTGAGATTCGTTACCATCCTGGCAAAGCAAATGTCGTTGCCGACAGTCTAAGCCGACGAAGCTATTTGCATAGCGTACGTAATGTTCAAGCCCAGCATCATCTCGAAACTCTCATCCGCGAAGCCCAACATGCTTGTTTTACCGAGTGCACTTTGAAGAAGGAAAGGATTCTCAACGATGGAGCCCAGCTAGTGAATAAGTCGAATGGGATATTTCATTATCTGGACCGAATTTGGATCCTGAAGCGAACCGCTTTACGACAGATTCTGATGGACGAAGCCCATAAGTCTCGATATTCTATTCATCCCGGTGCCGATAAAATGTACCAGGACCTTCGCTACAAGTACTGGTGGCCGGGCATGAAGAAAGATGTCACTCTCTATGTTTCGAAGTGCCTGACTTGCTCGAAAGTCAAGGCCGAGCATCAAAGACCCTCTGGCTTGCTCGTCCAACACGAGATCCCTATGTGGAAACGGGAGAGCATTGCCATGGACTTCATAACGAAACTTCCGCGCACGCCATCAGGTCACGACAGCATCTGGGTTGTTGTTGACCGCTTGACCAAATATGCTCATTTTATGCCAATACGGGAAGACTACAAGGTAGAAAAATTAGCCCGAATCTACACCAATGAGATCATTAGTCGACATGGGATGCCTCGCGACATCATCTCTGACCGCGATGGTCGGTTTACCTCGCCTCTTTGGGAAACGTTTCAATCTGCTCTCGGTACTACGCTTAATCTAAGTACCGTTTTCCATCCCCAAACCGATGGTCAGACTGAAAGAACGATTCGTACCCTTGAAGACATGCTCCGTTCGTGTGTCATAGATTTCGGTGGTAATTGGGACGCATACTTACTTTTAGTCGAATTCTCGTACAATAACAGTTATCATTCCAGCATTCAAATGGCAACATTTGAGGCATTGTACGGAAGAAAATGTCGATCACCTATTGTATGGCACGAGATCGGGGACTCGCAAATAACCGGTCCTGAGCTTCTGTAAGAAACGACTGACAAAATCCTCCAAATTCGAGACAATCTGCTGAAAGCTCGGAGTCGGCAGAAAAGTTACGCTGATAGACGACACAAGCCCCTTGAATTTGACGTTGGCGACCACGTACTCCTAAAGGTATCACCTTGGAAGGGTGTGGTCAGATTCGGCAAGAAAGGAAAGCTCGCGCCTCGATATGTTGGACCCTTTAAGATTCTGGAAATGATCGGAAAAGTGGCCTACAGACTCGAACTACCGGAGGAACTTAGCAACATCCACCCGACTTTCCACGTGTCGAACCTCAGAAAGTGACTGGCTGAGCATGATTTGTATGTACCACTTGAGGATCTTCAAGTGAACGAAACACTACACTTCGTGGAGAAGCCTGTCGAGATCATGGACCGACAAACCAAGCAGCTCAGGCGCTCACGCATTCCCATTGTGAAGGTCTGATGGGAAGGCAAACGCGGCGCAGAGTTCACTTGGAACTCGAAAGCGACATGAAGGAAAAGTACCCACAGTTGTTTGTTACGGCTAAAGCCTAATTTCGGGATGAAACCCCCTTAAGTAGGGGAGGCTACAACACCCCGTGTTTCGAAAGTCAAACTCAAAGTCAACACTGAAGTCAAAGGAAGAAAAGATTGCTAATGGCGATCTGTCACTCCTTTCTCAACTACTGTTTGACTTCTTTGGCCGGACACCAGGATCGAGTGGCCACCCGATCGAGTGGCCATCCGATCGGACAACCATCCGATCGGTGACCCACTCGACCCTTTGCATTTTCCTTTTTGGGAAACTTTATAAATACCCTCACTTGTCACATCACTTGATGTGACAGCTCCTCCACTCGACCCAGCCGCACTTCAGCTTCTTTCGCTCGATTTCTCGTGATTCTTGTAAGTTTTCAACCTAAACCTTGTACTTCTATGATCTATACGCACTTCTTCATCTATTTCTCTTTTGAATCTCAACTTTTAACCGTGAAATCAACAGATTTGAGGTGTTCTAGGGTGACGTCATCATAGAGTTCTTATGAACTTCAAGTATTGGCCTCATTCCACCAAGAACAGCTCAGATCTGAAGGATTTCCACATGAATCAACAATGTTTTCTAACTTTCTTTCAACTCTTTTACACTCAATGCACTCAAAAACCGATAGAATCGGAACTTGTTCTGATCTTCTACTCCTTCTTAGTAATGTGTTGGTTCAAGATCTGGTTCCTACCAAAGAGACAACCAATTCCGGGTTAAACATGAACAACCGTCATGAACCAGTGAACGGGTCGGATCTGGGTGATTCCTGTTCGATCGGGTCACTAGGGTCTTGACGAGGTTCTGTTGTTTAGCGCGTTATCACAGCGTCTCGATCAAAACCGCAAAACTTTCAAAACAATCAAGTGACAAGAACGATCAGGCCGTTGGGACGGATTGCCGTCCGATGGGATTGCCGTCCGATCGGATTGCCATCCGATCGGACAACCACCCGATCGGCTTACACTTGGTCCCACACTTAAACTATTATTCGACTTTTCAAAGTTTTGAACATCGAACGGATTGCCGTCCGATCGGATAGCCATCCGATCGAACGACCATCCAACCATGTGACGTTTGGGACTTCAACACTTAAACAATTTTCAACATGTTCAATGCATGAACAGTGATCAACGAATTGCAACCCGATCGGATTGCTATCCGATCGCATGACAACCCTGCTGTGAACTTGTTCTCACTAAGTGTCCGACCAATCGGATTGTTACCCGATCGAACCGTCGTCCAATCGACCGACCTGAAGGGTAGAGATACTTCGCTGTTTTCAAAATGCTACAACGAAAACTTCAAAGCCATCATACACAAACACATCCTTACCAAACAAGATGACAATCCAATCGAATGGCCATCCGATCGGATGACCATCCGAACGGATTGTCATCCGATGGACTGGCCATCTGATCGGATGACCATCTGAACGGATTGTCATCCGATCGACTGGCCATCCGATCGGATTGCCATCCTATCGGATTACCATCCGACACTTACCACCCATTGCACCATTTTACGCGCCGCTTATCGTTTATGCTATCGTTAACTGTTCAGGCTAATCTCTCTCAGCGCTCCCTTCAATCCAAGAGCGTGTTTACTAGTTAAACACAATCTGTGAGTATACTCGATCCCTTTTTTGCCTTACGCACTTTTGGGTGTTACATACGTTATCTATATTCAAATCACAATCGACACACAATACAAACACTATTTATACGCTAACCATTATTGCATGCTACGTGTTATTTGATGAATGTTTGTATGTTATGTTAACACAGTGATTGTTGCCTGACACCTTAGCAACGATAGTAGTATAGTTTGGACTCAGCACCTGTCGTGGACAGGGGTTGTTAAGGGGATATGTGTTGCGCATTCTATAACTCGCAGTCACGTCTGTGCATATTTCTCTGTCGATAACCTACTTGCCTTCACTTTATACATGTTACATGCTGGTTATGCGTAAACGATTACGAACTCTATTATGCTATTATCAAACTTGTATGATCACCTTTACACTATGTGTATTGACCTTTATTTTAACGTATGTGACAGGTGTTTAGGATGCTATCTGCTAGGATGCTTGCTATGTGGAACCGAGTTAGGAAGAGTCTAGAAACAAACGAACAATTTATTTTATTTAAAATCTGAGTTGTCGGAACATGTTTTTGTTTGGAGAATATCTATGTCTGTAATAATTAGATTACTTGATGGGTTACGGTATGGGACATAATATTAACTATTTGGTAATTAAGTCGTTATGGAATTTCTCTTGACAATCTGTTTCGCTCAGTGTCATGCCCTGATGTTTCCGTCATCGGTTGGGGTGTGACACTTTAATCAGGAAATGACGAGTTGGATATGATTAAACATTTCCTAATATGTTATATGAACCGATATCAAAATTTAAGGTTTTGCTACTTAGAAATCTGTTTATCGTAATTTGCAAAATTTACGTTTTTGACTTTTATTTTATATAAGTTTGACTCTTCATTTCGCCTACTAAACGTGGTCCTCATATGATGAAATCACAAAGAATTAACACCTTCGTTATTACATCACGTTGCAAAGTTCGGTTCGAACTTTGACTTTACCAAAATGGTAAGAATCGAAAGTCAAAGCAATAGTCAATTTTCTTGATTTTCGGCTAATAACTAGCTAATAATGGAAATAGACTGAAGGAGAACACTTACTTGTGTTTATGATGAAGATAGACTTCAGGTAGGAGGCCTCTATGAAGAGAAGCAGCTCCAAATAAGATGAGAGTGAAAGAAATTGAAAGGTGTAAGTTGAAATGAATGAAGAACATGGCTATTTATACTTGCACAAGGTTCATGAGATGATGTCACATGTCCCTAGCACTATTAGGTGAAGATTAGTAGCATACCAGGTGTAGGAAGGTGGGGAAGAGTGGCAAAATCGCGAGCAAGGTGGCAAAAGGCAGCAACTACAGCTGCTAGTTGCAGTCTACTATCTGCAGACCCCTTACGGACTGTAAGGGGTGGCTTACGGTCTGTATTGACCTTGCGCGTCTACATAATTTGAATGTCTTAAGGACCATAAGGCATATTCCTTGCGGTTCGTAAGGGGCCTTCAGAAGGAATATTTTTGGCATTTTTCCATTGCGATCCCTCAATTATTATCCATCTTCCAAATTTGATATAATTGTCTCTCTTGTCCAACAAATCTGGAATATTTGAGAGTTTTCCAGACACGTGTTGCCATATTATTTATATAATTTTCCGAGGTGTTACACATCATCTCAACTGCAAACAATCAACAAGTAATTAGGAACTTCTTTGATCTAATGAAACAAACACTGAACAGGGATTTGTAAGAAATAATCCCTGTTTCAGTAAACAATCAACATAATCAGGAACCGGTGTTTCAGTAGCACTTAATCATAGAATGATCCCTGTTTCAATATACTAAATCATCTGCACTTAACTATACACATTAGCACTTAATCAAACAAAGATCCATGTTTTAGTAGACTAGATCATCAGCACTTAATGAGCAATTAATCAACATTTTATCTTCATCCCTTTCTCATTATACTAACAGTGAACCCTATGAAACTTGTATACTTTGTTTCAATATACTTAGACACCAATTAATCGACTGATATATCAATGTAGGTGTCTAGTTCATCATGAACAGTTAAGTAGAAACATTCGATGATCGGTTGGCGGGAACGCCCTAGTATAAGTAGAAACATACTTGTCATCTCACGATTAGGTTTCGAATCGTATTCCCTGTTGGCATTGTACTGATCTTGAATCGATGATTGTGTGATGACAGATGGCCGGAATTCTCACCGGAGAAGGAAACAAGTGGGTCTCGCGAAAAAAGAGGTGATGTGTGTGAATGGTTGGGGGGTAGTTTCAATGTACTTTACATATAAAGGGGTTTGGGAATGATAGTGCTAAGTAAAAGGTAGTGGAAATGACGCACATAACCTTTGACTGTTTAATAGGAACGTTGATATTTAACAGTGTTTGGTGCCAGGGGGTAAGATTGATGCAATTGGGACTTATCTGGGGGTAAGACAGTAAGATTTTGGAATTAAGGGGTAAAAGTGTCAACATGGTCAAACTCCCGAGGGTAAAATTACATTTTACTCTTTAAATTAACTTAAGTTGGTTGCTTTTTTGGTAGACAAAAGCGACATTGTTTGCTTTTAGGTATTCTCCTTCGTTGGCAACTAACTGGTACCGGTCAAAATTCTGTGATTGTTATAAAGGTTATTTAAATAAATGTAAGAAAAGTAATTTAATAATAAATTATATATTTATAGTTTATGATATTTATTTATGAATTACTCTAACTATTACTATCCCGAATTAAAATAGTTTGATTTATTATGACATAATATAAAGTTTAAGGCTTGAGTTATTCTACAATGGAGTATAAAAATAAGAAGTGTAATAAGCCACTATAGAGTAACAAGTGTCCCAAAAGATATTAAGTGCAAATGATAATTTTGTCAAAAAGAATAAAAAGATTATGCACATGCAAGTCACATGCTATTTGTATTTTTTAACATCCATAATGCTATTTGTATTTTTTAACATCCATAATTTTTAATACGTCATTTGTTTTAAAAAAAATTATACGATAAAATTGAGCGTATTTTTATCTTTAATATAAGTACCATATTGTTATATTTAGAAAAAAAATCGAAAACCCAATTGCATATTACACAATGGACATAACATAAAACACAATGAGTATCAAACTAAAAACACAATGTAAAGTAGACTAAAAACACAATCGATGACAACTAATTAAAGACACAATGGAAATAAAGTAAAACACAATGACTATTAAACTAAAAACACAATGAAAACTAGACCAAAAACACAATCGATAACAACGGATAAAAGACACAATGGACATAACATAAAACACAATGAGTATCACACTAAAAACACAATGGAAAGTAGACTAAAAACACAATCGACGACAATAGATAAAAGTCACAATGGACATACCATAAAACACAATGAGTATCAAACTAAAAACACAATGGAAAGTAGATCAAAAAAACACAATCGATGACAACAGATAAAAGACACAATGGACATAACATAAAACACAATGAGTATCAAACTAAAAATACAATGGAAAGTAGACTAAAAACACAATCGATGACAACAGATAAAAGACACAATTGACATAAAGTAAAACACAATGACTATTAAACCAAAAACACAACGGAAAGTAGACCAAAAACACAATCGATGACAACAGATAAAAGACACAATGGACATAACATAAAACACAATGAGTATCAAACTGAAAATACAATGGAAAGTAGACTAAAAACACAATCGATGACAACAGATTAAAGACACAATAGACATAAAGTAAAACACAATGACTATTAAACTAAAAACACAATGAAAAGTAGACCAAAAACACAATCGATGACAACTAGATAAAAGATACAATGGACATAACGTAAAACACAATGAGTATCAAACTAAAAACACAATGGAAAGTAGACTAAAAACATAATTGATGACGATAGATAAAAGACACAATTAGTGAGAGCAAATAAAATACACAATGGAAAACACAATAAAACACAACAGACAACAGACTAATACACAATGAACAACAGATTAAAACACAATGGATAGCAGAATAAACACAATGACCAGAATCTATAACACAATATATAGAGTACCAAAATATAAAACCATCCTTATTGTGTCATAAATTGTGTTATAAGTTTTAATAAAAACGCAGTGGCCTGAACCTAAATTAACATTGTGTTATAAGTTTTGATAATAACACAATGTTTAGAAGTCCTACTAAAAACGTAATGAACAAAACCCAGTTAAAAGACACAATGATCTGAACCTTTAACACAATGCAAAAAAAAAGACCCAATAAAGATGGAATTTTTTATTTTATTTTTATATAGCAATATCATACTCATATTAAAGATTAAAAAAGTTTGTTATTATGGTGAACTTTTTAAGAAAAATGTCGTATGAAAAAGTTATGAACGTTTTAAATTGACGGGGGGAATTGACATGTGTCTTGCGTGTGGAGAGAGAAAGTAAATAAATGTATGATTCCTTTTATACCCTTCTATTATCTTCTTTTATTTAAAACTAATCTCAACCCTTCAAATCTTAGATCAGTAGACCAAAATCCTTCTTACCCTTCTTATTTATTTTTCATTTGTATTTGTCCTAATCCTAAAGTTTAAATTAAAAAGTAATCTAATAGTAATTTATTGGGTAAATTACACTTTCCATCCGTTATGTTTGTATTGGATTGTAAAAGATACCCTTTAACTTCAATAATTACAGTCACAGTCATTTTTTTGTTAAAAGCATTACACCCTAAGTCCTTTAGCACTAACTCAGTTAAAATTTTCAGTTAAATATGACCATGTCCCTTGCACATGAGGGTAAATTAGTAATTTTACAAAACCATATTTTAAAAAATAAAATTATATATATACAAAACATAAATTCAATCTCTCTATCTCACTCCCCCTCTCTATCCAACCAACCCCCACCACCGTGCCACCACTGTGACAGAGCCACCACCGCCACCAAATCGGAATTCAAAATTCGTATCAAAAAGTTAATTACAAGTTTGCTTTCATTGCCTTGCGATTCAAAAAAAAAAAACTTTCAATACCAAACATATTAATTCTTTTTTGCAGGTACTAATTTTGACCCACTCACTAACTTTGATTGTTTGCTTCAAAGAACTCATAAGAGAGATACACATAAACATTAAATATTTTACTCAAAATTCCTAATAGAGATATGATTTACACCACTAACTATGATTTCCTTTAAAGATTTTACTCAAACAATTCCTAACAGAAATACCATGAAATATGAGATCCAGAATGAAATGAAACATAGATACACAAGAACCCCAAAATGGAACAACTCTTTGCATCCCCTTCTTCCCTGTCTCTAGCGACCAAAACCCTAAACCCACTATCATCGCCGCCATGTCACCATCCCGGTCCGACAACCCCACCACCCCATCCCACAAATCCAGTCGCCGTCATCGTCGGATTCGTCGAACAACCTTCCTCACGTGGTTTGATTCCGGCGAACGAGATGAAGTGGTGATGGTTTCGGAGATGGTCGTGGACGGAGATGGTTATTGTGATTGTGGCGGCAGAAGAGGTAGGGCACAAAAGAGAAAATCAAAACATGTAATCCTGTAAGAGTTACCGGCGATTGATAATGGAATCTCCCAGCAAGATTGCAGAGTTGGTGATTGTTTCTTCGATCATAGGGAAAACGTCGGCAATGATGCTATGGCGGTGGAGGTGGTAGTGGTGCTGTTAGGGCTGGTGCTATGGCGGTTGTGCTATGCACCAGGAGTTAGAGAGAGAGATAAGGTAGAAAGATGAGGTCTATGGTGCCATGTCAACACATATATAACACCATTCGATAAGTATATAACACTACAAAAAACACCATTCAATAGTTCATAGCACTACAAAACAAGATATAACACTACAAATCACTATTAAACACACTACAAAGCACCATTAAACAGTTCATAACACTGTAATACGTACATAATACTACAAAACAAAGATATAACATAACACTACAAATCACTATTAAACACACTACAAAACAGCATTCAACAGTTCATAACACTATAATAAGTACATAACACTACAAAACAAGATATAACACTACAAATCACTATAAAACACTATGAATAGTATATAACACCACCTTGATGGAACCCCTGCCCCTCCGGCGCCACTACCTGCGAAAATGATGAAGGTGATGTCAGAAGAGTATGTGTAGATTGAACGATGATGAAGACGAAGGTGATTGAAGTAGGCAAGTGAACGAAGGTATTGAACGTTGGTGTTAACGAGTTGACGTGGAGGATCGGTGAGGACGGAGGGTGCGGTGGTCGCTGGAATAAGCTGTTGTATCGATGATGATGATGATGATGATGATGAAGGAATGATGAAGCTGCTGTATCGATGATGATGATGATGATGATGATGATGATGATGATGATGATGATGATGATGATGATGATGAAGGAATGATGAAGACTGTGATCTCGGATGATGTTGATGATTTCGAGATGTATTTACTGGAGAAGAAGATGATTCGAAATTGTAGGGGTTTTGATTTACAGTTTCCTATTTTCAAGTGGATATAAAAGACTCTATTACCCCTACAATTTTCAAATCAGTTCAAAATAATAAAACACATTTTACAATTTGGTCCCTATTGATCTCAATCATTACATCAAAGATTTAATAGTGTAGATTCTTTCTTAATTTTTTCACACAAAACTCCTTTTTTTATAGGATCCTCTACCTCTACATGATGTCCTTTACATTATTCCATATATAAATAAGTAACTTTTTCATGCATAAAGACTTGTAAATTGTGCTTTGGGGATTTCTCAAAAAAAAAAAAAACTTGATTTTTTTGTTTTAACCCAAATATTTTTTTCTTTTGCAATTTTAACCCTACAAAATTTGTTTTTTTTTAACTTTAACTCAAAACTTTTCATTATTTGCAATTTAACTTCACAACTTTTGTCAATTATATTTTTTGTCTTTGGTTTAACGTTTTTACGTTTCGTTACGTATAGTTCTAAATTTTTCGAGTTAATACGACGCAACGTATGAGTGTGGTTCAACTTTTTTATGCTTTGTTTCAAATTTTGCAAGTTAACACGGCGCAACTTGCATGTGTGGTTCAACGTTTTAACTCTATTTTTTCATGTTTGACAGGTTCGTCGCAACATGCAGATCCTAGGTCGAGTCAGTGTTGATGGTCGATCACGGTTGTGTAACATTAGTATTAATTGACACCGTTTTACTCCCCGCTGTAACGCGGGGTGTGCTTTGGGGGTTTTCCAAAAAAAAAATGGTTATGTATATGGTTGTCGTAACCTTGGCTTTAGGGGTTTTCAACAAAAAAATTGATTTTTTTTACTTTTCACTCAAAATTATTTCATAAATTACTTTTAGCCCAAAACTATTTTTTTTTACTTTTAACCCAAAACTTTTTATCTTTGTGCAATCTATCCTTACAACTTTTTTTTACTTTCAACTTTGATCTTTATAGTTTTAATTTTCCGCTTTATGCTTGGTTCTAAATTTTGTGACTTAACACATCACAACGTACGTCTTTAGTTTAACGTTTTTACGCTTCGTTCTAAATTTTGCGAGTTAACACGACGCAACGTGCGTGTATGGGTGAACGTTTTTACATCGTCTATTTTTTCCCGTTTGACAAGTTTAACATAACGTGCGAGTCCTAGATCGACTTAGTTATAACTAAAGAATTCCAGCCGCATTGCGGCGGGTCTCAATTCTAGTTTATATTAATTTAGTGTTATGACAGCATCCATAATGTTGACATTCTTTTTTTTTTTTTTTAAACAACTAAAATCACACCAAATCTGTTGGGAAACACACAACCATTTAGTTAGGGAACACACCAATTTACCACTCCATAATGTTAACATTCTTAAACACGTCACATTAGATATCATATTTAACTTATCATTAAAAAAAATTACTTTCTCTACAATACATCCTTTATAAATGTCCCTATATTTTAACATTATCATCACTTTATACATCTTATGGCTCACAAATGAGGAGTTCAAGATATTCTATTCTAATAAATAAGTTAGTGCATTTTAAGAAGGAAAAAAAACTTTTTTTTACTTGTCTTATTTTAAACAGTGATCGTAATAATTGACTTAACACGGAAAACAAGAGACAAAAACACAAAGCAATTGGTTAAGCAAGTTGCTGGGCGGTATACTGTGGTCCAATGGTGTTCAGATCCTGCTTAAAAATATTAAAGTTACAACTACCATTGTTTAAATTAATGAACGTGCATAACTCCTTATCTTTCGAGCAATTACATAATTAAACTTTATATAGTGGAAATGACGCGTCCTTTAATCCTATTCTTAAAGATAATTTCTTAACCACGTATGGAGAAATGGTTAATATGATTTATATGTTATTTTAAATGTTAGACGTGGACGTGGGTTTTCAATTTGATTAAAGACACATACTACGGCAGTGGCGGAACTAGACCTTCAACTCAGGGGTATCCCAAAATATTTTAGGGGTGTCCTCGTACTTGTTCAGGGGTGTCCTATGTATAAAAATCGAAAAAAAAAAAATTTACACTACTAGTAAAAACTTGAGCCGTAGCCCGGGCTACGCCCGTTTACACTACAGGTCCGCCCCTGTACTACGGTTTTCATGTTTCTTAAGCTTTAATTTCGGTTAATATATTTACTACTACTTTATTGAACTTACTAGAGAGAAGGCTCGTGCGATGCACGACATGGCCGACAGTTAAGTGTCCTTCATTGTGTTGTGTGTTTAGGAAAAATGTTTATGTATGGGTAAAAGATAATTAGCCAAAAGAGAATGTAAGAGAAGCCATACAAAACGTGATAAGAGTTTGTACCATAAACTGGCCTCACAAAATTTAAGACGTGCATAGCACGGGAAAATTGCCAAGTCTAAAAAAACACATTACATGGGAAAACTTAAAGGAGTTCATAAAGCCTCCTTCTTTATTCAATAATCAACGAAATCTTCTGTTGTTAATGCATGACCATGCAACCGACGTTCCCCTTAGCTACCCACAGAACCATCTGAATCAGAATCTTCATAATTAGGGCTGTGAAAAAAAAGAGAAATGTTAGGCTGAACCTTAAATTCGACGATCTATGTATTTCCATTATTTTGCACTAAAAAATTGAAAGAATGTAACTATGTTCGAGTAAATTCCCATCTATGAACTACAGTTCAAATTCGTTGAAAATCGATTAATTCCATTTAGCTATTTGGCATGTAAAAACAGGGGGAAGAACATAATCTAACGATTTAACTTAAGTATCCAAACGAAATAAACATATCAAGTCGAAAAACACATATCAAAACCGGTGGTGTCATTGTAGTCATAAAGAAATAAACATGATGTTTGTAGCATGTATTATTCATTTTTGAACATTTTCTAAAACACAATACAAATGGACAGGTAGTTACGTGGTTCATGGAATTTCGTAATTCAAAAGTATGTATAGAAACTTACATGTACTTGCTGACTGTTTCTTTGAGCGTAACCGGTGTTGGAATTGTCATCACCCCTTTACCCTTCCTAGTCATGGGAGTAGGAGTGGTAGATCCAACGGATTGATAGTTGGTTTCGTCAGGGAGCACATGTTTGCAATGAAACTCTCAAAGGCCCCATGATGGTAGTACGTGGATGTATCAACTTGGATGGTTCAGGTGCTGCCTATAAGTGAATGTAAGCAGTTTGGGAGCGTTGAGATGTTACCGTTACAGGTCCATATCATGACTGGTGTGAAGCTATCCTGGTTGATTGCGGAAGAAACGGTGTAGATGTGCGAGAGACCCGATTCCACATTGAGTATAGACTGAGCAGTGGTGCTTGTTAGAAGTTGTGCAGTGTCATCGAAGCACACGATGACCACATTAGCCGTGGAATCGACCACATCAAGTTGAAGATGGAATCTGTTGAATTTTTTTTTATTCAGATGTGAAAATGTGTAAAGATGTTTGCCAATGCACATAACTATAGAATACCAAAGACGAACCTTGCTCGGGGAAACATAACTGGGTTTTCACAGCCTTCACACCACAACTCCCCGTGATCATGCGACACACCTTTCATGCATTTTCCTCCTCCACACATAAGTCTGAACCACTCTTCACTATTACGTACGCCTTTAATCACCACACGGCAATTGAACTCAGCATTCTGCATGGATTAGAAGAAACACGTTCAATGTATGGATAATAATAATGCTGGGGGAAACATTCGACATTATAGAAAGTGTTGATACCGTGTGTTTCTTATTTTCTCGACCATGGTTTAATATTTCTTCAACAGTTGCCAGACTTTCTGTACAGTTAGCAACAGCAGTAGTTTTCTTCATGTTTGCAGGGGTCTTTCGATATTCAGCCACAGGTTGTATAATGGAAGGTAGGATGCTTGAATATGGTTGTGTATTTATAGAGACGTGATAAGTAGCCTCTTGGGATGACCTATGGCAGTTTTCATTTTAATGGAAGTTAAAAAGCAAAGATGTTACAATATCTGAATATGAGAATGTGAAGGTGCTTACACATCTAGTTGCATTAATGATAACCAATAATAATAAGTTGATGTTATGGAAGTTGAATATGAGGAGTCTATACATATATAAAACTATATTATTAAATCTATATAAATCTATAAATCTATATCAGTCTATATAAATATCCCCTATATGCAGATAATATATATAGATATATACATATATATACACGCACATAACTAGAGATGCATACCAAGGGAAAACCAAGCTCATATGATATATAACCGGCTGGAGCCACCAATCAAACTGTAGATAATGGTCTCATGAATCTGAAATCATAAAAACCGAAACATTTCCAACCAATTAAATTCTGAACGGGAAAAGACAGGACGTGTAAGATGATTCAAAACTGACCGTGTCAAAATACGCCAAAGTCTACTAAAACGAAGCACAATTTGAAGAGTTGAAGCAACAATAGCAGCAGCTCCTTGAGTCCCTGTCATAATCCTCTCAATTTTCTATATAATCATCAGCATGTGGAAGTCAATTGGTGGTAATATTGAACTAAGCACTATAAGTTTTATAAAAGGCTGATGTGCAAGGGTGTAACGACCTTTTGAGGTTCCACAGTGTCACTATGTTGACCAGCCAAAATGATTGAAACAATAGTAGGCACGAAAGTATATGACCCCCCCTCCCCCTACAAAACGACAGATGGCAACCGTGTCAAAATACGTGTTTGTGTCAATAGTAATAATTTGATGTTATGGAAGTTGAGTATGAGGAGCGTATACATTTATAAATGAACATTATTAAATCTATATAAATCTATATCAATGTATATACATATCCCCTGTATGAAGATAATATATATATATATATACACGCACATATTTAGATATGCATACCAAGGTAAAACCAAGCTCTTATGATGTATAACCGTTTAGAGCCACCAATGAAACTGCAGATAATGGTCGCATGAATCTGAAATCATAAAAACAGAAACATTTCCAACCAATTAAATTCTTAATTGTAAAAGGTAGAATATGTAAGATGATTCAAAACTAACCGTGTGGCATTACGCCAAAGCCAAGTAAAACGAAGCACAATTTGAAGAGTTGAAGCAACAATAACAGTAGTTCCTTAAGTCCCTCTCATAATCCTCTAAATTTTCTATATAAGCATCAACATGCGGGAGTCAATTGGATGTAATATTGAGCGAAACACTATAAGTTTTATAAAAGTTTGATGTGCAAGGGTGTAACCACTTCTTGAGGTTCCACGGTGTCGCTATATTGACCAGCCAGAATGATTAAAACAGTAGTAGGCACCAAAACTATGACACCCCCCCCTCCACAAAACGACAGATGTCAACCGTCTCGAAATACGTGTTTGTGTCAATGTGTTCAAACCAGCTACAAACAATAGTTGTTGAATCATCGTTGTTTTTTCAGCCTAAAATAGACAAAAAAACCATCCCATGTCCCTGAATAAAAATAAGATAAGCTAAGAAATATCAAAGAATATGAGTTTTCAAAATTTAGTGGAAGCTGTAAACACTTACATTCCCACCACTTGTGGCACAAAAGTAGCTGGCGCGCTATCGTTATTGGCAGACTATGTGGATAGCTGGTTGTCAGCTGTTGTGTTTGGAACGGACCAAAAAAAATGGGTTTAGTACATGCCTTACTTATTATGTTGGATTAACGGCGATAAAGATGATAAAAGCTGCTTGCCATAATCTGAGGCAAGCCAATGTCAACACATTTAGTAACCTGCAGAACGTTAAGGAAGCATATAAAACAATTTTTTTAGGCATAATTAGCAGCAATCTATATACATATCCCCTATATGCAGATAATATATATATATATATATATAGACGCACATATTTATATATGCATATCAAGGGCAAATCAAGCTCATACAATCCAACCTCAACACATTTAGCAACCTTGAGGGTCAACGATGTTGCTATATTGACCAGCCAAAATGATTGAAATAGTTGCGGGCACGAAAGAGTATGCCACCCCCCCCCCCAATGACAGCTGGCAACCGTGGCCCAAGATGCGTTTGTGTAAATGTGTTCAAACCAGCAACAAACAACAGTTTTTGAATCATCGGTGCCTTTTCTTCCTAAAATATACAAATAAACCAATCAGCACATGTATCGGAATAAAATCAACAAACAAAAAACTAAGAAATTAAAAAGACTATCAGTTTTCAAAATTTAATGGAAGCCATAAAGACTTACATTCCCACCACCCGTGGCGCATAAATAGCTGTTGCGGCGGCGTTACTGGCAGAATAGGGGGATAGTTGGTCGTCGGAGGGCAGATGCATAATTCTCAACGTGGTACGTATATAGTTGTTGTGTCTGGGACAGAACAAACAAAAAAAATGGGTTTAGGGTATGCATCAGTTATTATGTTGGATTAACAGCAATAAAGGCGATAAAAGTTTCTTGGTGGTCCAAAAAATTACGCTATGGCAAGTATTGTTTATTGTGTCTCATCTGATGTCGCCAAATTGTTAAACGTCTCTTTATAAACGATGTTTCTGGTATGGTTTTTCATGCTACCGTTGTCATTCCCGACGATGACAATCTTTAAACCTTCAGGTGTCGTAACCCTTGAAAGCGCGACATATAGCTGACCATGGCTAAACACAGGCCGGGGCAAATACAGACCAACGACTTTTAATGATTGGCCTTGACTTTTATTAATGGTCATTTCATTGAATGGTTTCACTGGGAACTGGCGTCTTTTCATAATAAATGGCCATTTTGATTTCGTGGATGAAAGGGTTATCCTCGGTATTAATGCAGTATCTCCACGATTAGACCCAGTAAGTATTCTAGCCTTGATAACAAATTTCCCAAGGTCTGCTATAATAAGGCGGGTGCCATTACATAATCCTTGCGAGGGGTTCACATTTCTTAAAAGCATGATAGGGAGGCCTTCTTTTAAATGCAAAGCGTGCGGTGGCATACCTGACAATGTCAAATAATTAAAGAATTTAACTGGCCACATTTTTTTTGTCTGTAACTAATATTTTAGTGCCGGGGGGTGGGGGGTACCTGGGAATGTCAAAGAGTTTAGGAATTCAGACGGATAGAGTTGTTCCTGTTCTAATACATCCGTGGACGCGCGACATATCTCATCAGAACTCTTGTAGGTCTTTGTGGGCCGTCTCAGTTGTGCAAACATGTAATCATTGATTTCGTCCGCTTCTATATTGCGCGGGGTTAGTATTGCTCTTTCACATAAATAATCGTCATCAACCTGCCTTTCTGTAAACGACGGGAAGACAGCGTTAACAATCGATTCCACAGGAAGGCCACAACCATCTACGATGAACCTGGTGGGTATCTCGATCCAGGTTGGCTCATCCTCACCTTCTTTGGTCTTTGAAGGAACAATTCCATCGCCGATTTCTAACAACCATTTGTTGAAACGTTGCCTATCCATGTCTAGCACACCTGCTGAGGTGTATTCGTTGACACGCATACTACGGTGGAGCCTGAAGAGTTTACAACTTTTCCACAGATACGATTTATTTATGCATGCCTGAACAACATCTTCTCTTTTTCCTTTTGGGATGACGGGCAGGATTTGTCTGAAATCACCACCAAGCAAAACAGGCATGCCACCAAACACGCGTTCCCTGTTTGCGTAGGCAGGAAACCCCAAGATATCTCTAAGTGTTTTATCAAGTGCTTCAAAAGCATATTTTTGCATCATTGGTGCTTCGTCCCAGATGATTAACCTTACCTCTTGTAACAGGTGTGCCAATTGGGTATTTTGTTTGATGGCACACGTGTATTGTGAAGTAATTCTAAAGGGATAGCGAAGCGACTATGAGCTGTCCGACTACCGGGTAATAGAAGGGACGCGATACCTGATGTGCAGAGATAGGTAAAGTGAGTCAAAAATGGAGTTGCGTACGCGACCACATACATTATGTTGCACAAGAATAATAATACAACATTTCAAAATTATTTTTTTACCCGAAGATGCAACCGCAAGGGCAATCATGCCCATAGATCTTAAGCGTGACAGAATGGCTTTGTACAGGAACGTCTTGCCTGTCCCACCCGGACCATACACGAAATAGAACCCGCCTTTTCGGGTGGTAACAGAATCAATGATTGTGTCGTATATGACCGTTTGTTCCGTGTTCAGTGATGCATATAATCGATCGTGTTCGTCTGTCATCTTTTTTTTATTGTAACTCAACTCTTCCCTAATTAGACGATTATACATCTTATCGAGGAGCGACGTATCCGGTTGGGGCATATCTGTGAAATCCGATAACGATTTTCCATTTTTCTCCAATAGTTCATTTAGTTCGATCAGGCAGTAGTTCTTAAGCTGGTCGTCAGATAAATGTAACCCTGGGAACATGAAGAGCCTACGTTTCAGGTACAAAATATCATCAGATAGTATCTCCCAATTTTGTGCCCAGAGTTGCGCCGGGCGATTCACTTCGCAAAACAACAACATGGTAACAAACAATTCCCGTAGTTGGGAACCGGACGCCCATAATTTAGCCTCTGACAGGGCGTCATTCCACTCCTTGTCATCATTAAGCAAGCCATACGCATAGCAGGCTTCTTTGAACGTTGCATATACGACTCCGTCGACCGTTTTTATTTCTTCGAAACTTCGAGGCCCTCTTACAATTCCCAACAACATTCTTAGATAATACTTTGGCCCAGCTGCTGGATTGCAATACACAATCCGCCCAATGGCTGTCCGCTCCAACCGCGTTTTCCATACCTTGTTATCCTCTTGCCACACATACCTTGTTGGTATCTCGGCGTACGTTAACTCTCTTGCCGCTTCATGTCTGTTGTTTAGCGCAAACCATTGGGTGAACATCGTGTCTCGTATCCCGTCCCGATTTAACAGGGCCGGCAAGCTGTCTGAATCACGTAACGTGAGCAGATGTTGATTAGGTGTATGGAACGTTAGTTTCATGACGGATGGGAATGAGTAATGTATAGGGAATGCAAGCATTCTCCACACAGCTTCACATGGTGATAAGTACCGGCAATCCAGATAGTTTTTAATCTCATCAACCTTAACAATCTGTTGTGTACGCTTTTCACCGTTATTGCCAATGTTTTCCTGAACAACCATTGTAGCCCTGTCTGGCCCCTTGCTTAAGTATTTAAACAGGTATTTTATCGCTCGGGATTGGTTGCACCATTCAACATTGATGTGCGATTCGTACTTTAAGAGGAGGTAGCGGTTGTATGGGACGACAAACCGGTTGTCAAGCTTCGTTTTGCCCTTCTTAAAGAAGATCTTGGTATCTCGTCGGCGATAAACCGGGTAACCGTCTTCGTCAATTTTTGTTTCTCGGTAAAATGGTTTCGGAAAGTGTTTCATGCATTTTCCATCTGTTGTACACGGAGCACTGCGCGCATCATTCCCACATGGGCCATGCAACATGTAATCTGTTACAGCCTTATAGCCGGATGGATCGTCAATTTCCGATGGGATCTCTGCAGAAATCAAATCATCTATGCCAGCCGGCGTGCGAGACTCGGCAGAATGTTCAAGCCACAACAAAAGGTGCGCGTGCGGTAGGCCTCGTTTTTGAAACTCAATTGTATAAACAGCTGTATGTAACCAAGGGAACAAAGATTGAAGTCAGCAAGGGGAAAAGGGGAAAATTAGAAAGTTTAAAAAGGTTAGTATTTGTGGGAGAACTGATACCAAAAGAAAGAGGCGAGGCATTACAAACTTTACCTGCTTGGCAGCTGCCAAAGATTTGTTTCTTCGTAATATCTTCAATCAAGGAGGTCAGTTTTAGCTTAAAAACGCGTGATACAACATCTGCACGGTCATGAGACTTTTGGCCTGGTATGAGAGACACCATGTCTTCGATTTCAGGCCATTTTGGGTTAGCTGTAAACGTTACAAACAGGTCGGGGTTCCCAAAAGTACGGCACAAAGCCATGGCGTCTTGGTAATTTTGGATCATATATCTTGGACTGCCCGTAAAGGTTGCCGGTAAAACTATACGTTGCCCGATAGCCTCAGCATTTGTATCCCCACGCGTCACAGCGTCACAAACATTATGATAGAGCTCAACGCGCAGCTCATTTTGGTTATTCCTCATCCAGCGCAATCTTTGTTCTTCAATAGCTGCGTATGAGTCAACTAAATACTGTTGGAATAAACGACCGCCTCTTAACAGGGTGGTGCCTTTGTTATTGCGATAATGGATTCTGTAGCAGTAGTATTCCCGCATTGTGACACATTGTCGTTTAGTCGCCTGACGTCCGGTGTTGTCATGGTAGTGTATTCGTTCGTGGAACCCGGTCTCTCCGTACGGAAACAACAACGGATATTGCAAAGGCATGTAAAGCTGATGTAATTCTGATATGCGTTGAAGTGCGCCGTGCTTTGTGCTAACGATAATATCACGTGGTTCAGTGTTGTCCCCAAAGTCGTTTGTGATAAGAACAGCAACTTCAGACACATTAGGGCGGTTGTATTGTGGATTGTTTATTATTTGGCCAAGTAAGCGTAGTTGACAACTGTTTCTTTCATTTTGAGTGCACCAGTCACGTGCCATGCGGAAGGCGGTAGCCAAAGGACTGTGGGTGTCTAACATTCTGATGAGGGACGCAACAATTGCTTCATCACATGTGTCGTGACAATGGGTCTGGCCAAACAAAGCAGTTATACGGTTTTTAACTTCGTTTTGCGTGTCGTAGAAATACAGCTGAGCATATCTTGGTTGCTCACCTTCAACTGGCAACATGGAGCCTATTCGGTGGTAGTTCTGCCCACTTATTCGGAAGGTGTATAGGCTTCGACCACTGTTTATAGCATGATCAATCTTTCCCCCAAACGATGTGAAACAGAACATGCTATTGTAAACTCTAATATGTTCTCTGAATCTAAGTGTCGCCGGGTCGTTATAATCAAGTAATGATCTTAATGGTTCAGGCGGATCAAGAAGGCGAGCAAGCAAAACCTTGCCATCCTGGCAGCACGAAGAGAAAGTCGTCCCATCAGACGACTTTGTATTTTTATTCCTCTCTTCATACCACATGATCGCCGCACAATTATGGCATGTGAAGGTTGGACGGCCAAGGTTCTGGTACCTAACATGCGCACCTATGATAATTGTAACAGGAAAGCTTAGCATAACGCACGATTTAGAGAAGCGTATCAAACAACATAGTAAAGCGAGATGCAAAAGGGAGCAAAACGTGCATGGCAAGAAACAGGGTCGGAAAATACCTGTTGATGCAAACGCTGCCCTACGTGGGGTGCGAACACGAATACCTGGTAACATATTAAAATATGGCGATGTTATTCCTACGTTGCATGATAGGCAGGTCGAAGGATAGTCGGGTACAGGGCAGTTATGGTGGTTTACCTTCTGTTTTTTTAGGCCGAGAAGGGCGTAGGCGTGATGGGGCCGCTATGCTTTGGTGAGAATTCCGTGTAGTGCAGGAAATATTGTCTGGAAAAACGTAATAGTTACGGAAGTGATAAAAGGATAGTAGTAAACATTGTAGATAACGTTGCAGACCTTGGGCAGATACGGAGGGAGAATATGTTGTTGGTGGACATAAAGCAGGCTGCATCTGCACTGCATCGCTCCGCATGGCATTTTTACCTGTAACATATGTTTTAAAACAACTATTATGTAGGGCTCGTAGCGGGCTGAGGGATGATGTAAGCGTGCAATCCAGAAAGTATGAATAGGCGTACTGTGCCCCAGGGGGACGTTCATGAGGGAATAGGGGGACGACCTTTTATTGATTCTCTTGTGCACACTTTAGCGCCTGGACCAGTGGTCACTGTAACAGTTGGCGGTTGTATTTGAGTGCAACCTGCAAGAGGTACAAAACATGCAGATAGGATAAATGCAACATAGTAGGTTGGAAACTTATAAATAACTGACTAAGAAAGTAAATTCCAATCCATTGCGTGCGGCTTTACAACGGCGACATCAAAATTGGAGTGGCTAAACTGTTTGCAGCCTAGTTAGAGTAGTAATTTGAGCGGGCACGCATGTCGGTAAGTGGACATTATGGCTAAAAGGTTCCGTTTTTATGAAGAGTATAGCTAACCTGCGTTGGGGTCAGCAGAGGAAGTAGTTGCATCTATGGTAGTTAGGGTAGGCCCACAGAATGTGACGACCTTCCCACCAAGACCCACATAATTACGATTTTGTATATGGATAGAATGTTTGCTACCCACGATGCTAGAATCGTTGCAGCTGTTAATCAATGCAAGGCCAAAATATGTTTGAATCTTTCCATCAGGCAACGTATGGGAACAACGACGGGCCTGTATCGAATTACTACCCACATCAGGAGCAGTAGGCCATAACCTGCAAACCTCGTCTTTTATGAGGGAACAGGAAGGGTTAGAATTTAGTATTTAAAACTCCATATGCGGGGTCGGGGGTAACACTGCAATTAAAAGTCTCATACCTCTCTTTGCTCCAGCCTGTTCAATCAGTTTTAGCCCACAAACGTATTGGACCAACCCGTTAGGCAAACCACGTGAATATGCATGAAAGGCGAAAGAGGCTTTGAGCATCACAAAGGGGCGCACAGCCATCTGTATGTTGCATACAATGTTACATAATACATCGTCCAAAATGAAGCATTCAGATATGTCCCCGCCCGGGGGGGGGTTAAAACAAAGTAAATTGCTGTCATGGAAAAGGCATAGTATCTACAGCAAAATAATTCTTAAAGAATGCATGCTAAAGCTGGTGTAAATATTATATTTATTGTTGGCCGCGCGCCTGTTTTTTTTCCAAAATAACATATACAGGCACAGTCGGTCAGAAAAGGTCATATGTGGTTAGGTCTTTGTGTAGCTCAAGTCATAATTTGATTATTTCGTTGTTGTTTGTAATGCAGTCTTCTACGTAAGTGCTCACGAAGGTTGTATAGTGACACGGTCATCGCTTGTATATTTGCATTTATCTATATGATTTATTCAACATCTTAGATAAAAATTCATGTAAGTCTTATATGATTCCAAAACTTATTTTACATTGTTCATTGGTATTATTCTATTGGAGTATGCATGATTCCGAACAAACATTTATAGAACCCTTTTACAGTGGTTGGAAGTTATATGTGACTTTAAAGATGTAACAAAAGGGTTGGGTAAACGTATTTGGTAGCGTATGTTCCGAGGTGGCATATTATGATCCTATTCGGACTATACCATCCCTTTTTAGACGGAGTATCTTTATGCGATGTAAATACATGGCTGAATTGTTTTAAGAATTTCAGAGAGGCTGGTAAGGCGTGAAAATTACATATATTGCACAATAGTAAAGCAGCACAGTTTTGGTGTAGGCACAAGTCATATATTTTGCCACATTATTTGAATCCATAAAAGAAAAAGTCACAAAAGCGCAAACACTTGAAGAAAATGAGAAATGACCACCGCCATATCAGTGAGAGCCCTTCTTAGCATCCCCATTATTGTCGACCAAACCGGTAACATGTGCACGATCAATGGACACCCCCTCATCATCGTCGTCCGATTCTTCAAGGTAGCTGCAAAGAAAGATGGAAACGTATGTATTGGCGCAAAGTTCCAACATGTAAACATTCGAAACAGGGGACAATTGGCAGGCGTAACTTACAGTTTTCTGAGTTTGCGGCCAGTTCCGGGTGTCGGAGGCGGGAGGCTCGAACCACGCTTTGGGGAGTCAGATGGTATGGCACCCAAATCCGACGTGACACACTTAACGTTCCCATCTGTATCATCCAAACCAGGGCCAACAATCTTCGCACAATTGAAGCTCTCATATTCTCCATAACGGTAGTATGTGTGGCTCTTTATCTCAAAAGTGTGTTTTGTTCCAATAAGGGATTCGGGGGCGGAGGGTAATATGGGAGCATCTATAGAAGTATCCTACATACCAAATACAAACCAGAAAAGTTATCGCAGCAATTTCACATATGCTTCAAAACCATCTTGTAATGAGGAGTGTGCATACATTTAGCTGCTCCTCTACTAAGGATTTTGCGGTCCTCTTGACCAACTGCTCAGCAACTTCATCAAAGAGGGTGACAACGGTGCTCATCGTTCCATCAGTTACATCCGCTTGAGTCCGAAACCTAGCAGGGTAAAGTAGATCAATAATAATGGTAGTACGGGGACAAAATTGTTTGGTGGCGAAGGTAGAAGGGTATCAAATCACCCTGGACAATTGTCACACCCCGGCCGCGTATAACATGCAACCGCGGCGGAAACGCCGGGGAGTGTTGTGGACAGAATTAAATTGTTTCATAACCATGGCAAACAAGTTGTATTTTATTTATAAACAAGGGTGTTACATTGTCTTGGAAAGAGAGTACGGAAATCAAAACATAATTAAGCTAGTTCAAACTTCATTTTTAGGCTCTAAGGCACAGGTCCGCCCTAGTGTCATGATCATCATCCTATGGAATAGCTCCTGAAAACACATGTGAAAGTAGGTACGTCAGCATAAAAATGCCTGTGAGATACATAGTTTTTTTTTTGTGAAAATGGGATTCATGACTTGAGCTTAAAGAAATGTTTAATAACAGGCAGTCATGAACCTTGTAATTTGTTTTGCTCTGTAAACCATTTGAAAAACAATAACATCAAACGATATGTATAGATAAGTGCAAGGTTAAACAAATAACCAAGTAAAATGAGGCGAATAAGATAAGTTGTTTGTGAAAATAATGTCTTGTGAAGAATATGTTATTTATGTAAAATGTAATGTGTCTAAACTGAAATGACTTAGATAACGCCACGATATGTAACATTATACAAACATTTATATATAGGAAGTACCAGCGGCGTATCCACCATGTTTGTATCATATTACATATGCCACGTTACTTAAATCATTTACCCAAACCAATCCACCATGTAAATTGTTCATGTGTAAACCAAATGTCAAGTGTTATTGTAAACCATGTCAAAAGTTTATGTTCAAATGTAAACCACCAAACGTATATGTCAATGTTGACGTGTTTATGTTCAATGTAAATCATGTAATGTGAAATCCCAAAATGTATCATGTATGGTAAGCGAAATGTATCAACTTAAACCATATGCACAAAACAAGTCGTTGAAGTAAAACGTGGTTTAAATCAGCGTTATGTTCTGCGGGAAATGCATGCTCTATTGATATTAACATTTATGTGGTATTGTAAACTATGCATACATCCAAGCCTTGAGACTGCGGCGATAAACCCTTAAACAAATTAAAGGTTTATCTAAGTTATGTATATCAAATTCGGTCATTCCTTCCAGTCCTATCAAACCCAGGACTTCAGGAATGGGAGTTGTCAATTCCTATGGTACCACTACCTACTAACGAACGGCGTAGCTAGTGTTAATGAATGTATTGTCCCATGTTAAACAAACCAAATGTCATAACAAAATGAAGGCATGTGATGTAAACAATGGTACTAAGTATGCTAAGTAAACATACGAAGCAGAAATGTTCATGTAAATCAATGTGTCCATATGCTGAGTAAACATATGCAACAGAAATGTTCATGTAAATCAATGTGTCCATATGCTGAGTAAACATATGCAACAGAAATGTTCATGTAAATCAATGTGTCCATATGCTGAGTAAACATATGCAACAGAAATGTAATGTAAATCAAATGTACTAAGTACGCACACAATGGGCATACATAGCATGAAATGTAATAAAATCGTGTACTATAATGTACTAACAACATAGCAGGCATATGATGTGAAAACATGGAAAGCATGAAAGTAACAGATAGGCACATGTGTTTCACCCCAAAACAGTTTGGAAAACAGTAAAAGATGGGGTTCTATGTACTCACCTGAGATTGCTTTGAGTTCTTGTAAAATAACCAGATGATGCTAAAGATCACGGGATATCAACGGCACCTAATAGGTAGCTTATGTTAATATACCGGACCAAGTCGGAAGGATCGGACAGTACGCGGGTTCGAAAACCAAACGAGTATGGAGACTCGTGTAATATGGTTTAACAAAGCCTACATACTAAAATGAAACTTAACCTAAGTGCTTACGGTCCATCACGACCCGTTTAGGTAGCTTACGCTACCCTAACGCGTCGCTCGCGTAGAACGCGTCTGGAACGCCTAACATCGTGACCACAAGGTATAACCTCGGAAGGTTATAGCTATGGTCACCTAATGTGTTTGGTCAGGTCCTAATGACCGACCAAATGGGTCGGGTTCGAAAGCATAAGCGATGGTTTAGATCGCTTACCTTACGACCCTATATAAGCACTAAACTAAAAGTGACGAGCTAAGCATGTTAGAACATGCTTAACTAAGTTTGAAAGCAGGTTTGACATCAAAACAAACGGCCTTGATGCCCACGAGTAGTTTGGTTACAAAATATGCAAGAATGCACATTTTGGCCGAAACTACGACTCGTCACCGAGCCTAGATAACGTGGTGATCAGTAGGTATGGTCACTATGGGCCATAACCATCGTGATCACGCTCACGTTATGAAGTTCCATGAACTTCGCATCGACCATAAGCTGGTCAATGCAGAAAGTCAACAAAACGTTGACTTTCGGACTCGAAAAGCGAATAAAAGAGCGAAAGAAGACTTACGGAGGGTCCCCGAGTGCTAATCAAGATCCAATAGCTCAGGTATGAAGCAAAAGCATCAACTTAGAGCATTTAGATCTGATTTGTGGGTTTTTACACAAAAAGGGGGGGTATTTATAGGAAAGGTGGAACCGTTAGGATCGTTTTATCGAATAACGTGCTTTGATCTCGTGCGTACATGTGTCCAGGGGTTAGATTCAGTGAACTTGACCCTTGGCCCTTCATTTGGGTGAAAAGGCATCGCCCTTTGATCGAACGAAAGGCCAGATTCTGCATTAAATGCAGAATCTGCTGTCAGACATGTTCACGCGGCCCGCGTGAAAGTGGGTGCAGGTCTTACGCGGGTCGCCTAGCCCCGTCTGATCTGCACCACTTGCAGAATTTACGTATTCAGCCCCTGTTGCGTTTTTAAGCTATTTCCAGCCCCTTTAAGACCTGTAAAGTCACCTTTAAGGCCCAAAAATGATGCCTAAACATTGTGGACATGAAACATGCCCAAAAATATGTCGGATGTCGGTTCGTTTGGCCGTACGATCGCGATGTTCGCTTAATTACGACGGAATGCGCATAAGCGTGAAAGACGATCCAAATGACACGACGAATGGATTTTTCTCATGCCAACCACTAAGGCATAATATAAGGATGCTTACATAAATTTTTGGATGTCCGGATGTATTCAGAACGTAAGTTATGCGCGAAAGTGCAAACTTATGCACTTTTTGACACTTTTAGTCCCTGAATGATCCAAAAGTTTATTTTAGCATACCAAACCCCTCAAAGCCTATTTCTAAGCTATGTAAAGGATATTTATGGTATGTTTAACTTATGGACATGTTCCGGAATGCTCGTTACAGTTCAAATTGGCATACTTTCGCAGTTTGTCAAGTTTAGTCCCTGTAAGTGAATTAACTTGTTTTTGCTATACCAAAGCCTTCAAAACTTATTTCTAAGTTATGTAAAGGTTATTTAAGGTATGTTTGAGTATATGTTGATGTTCCGGAGTATTTGTCGCATTAAACTGAGTACGTTTACGCACCAGTTTGCGTATAATGCTCCAGAAAGCGATGTAGAGTTTGAAATTGAACGAAAGTCAAAACACGAAAAATGTAAAACACAATGAAACAAACATTGGGATCAAATAACATTATTTTATTGATAATTGAACTGTTCATGATGATTACAAGCACAAATGTTACAGTCTCCCCTACTTGTGGAAATTTCGTCCCGAAATTTATTTAGAGGAAACTGATTGAAAAAGATGCGGATATTTTGCCTTCATTTGATCTTCACGTTCCCAAGTAAACTCGGGTCCACGCTTAGATTCCCAACGAACCTTGACCAAAGGAATGCGCTTGCGTTTGAGCCACTTGACTTCACGTTCCATGATTTCTACCGGTTTCTCAACAAATTTCAGTGTTTCATCAACACGAATTTCGTCAAGCGGTATGTGGAGGTTTTCATCAGCTAAACACCTCTTGAGATTGGACACGTGAAAGGTTGGATGAACATTTCCAAGTTCAGGAGGTAACTCAAGTCTGTAGGCTACCTTACCGATTCTTTCGACGATCTTGAATGGTCCAACATATCTAGGTGCAAGTTTTCCTTTCTTTCCAAAT